>NC_088715.1:58315801-59515801 GCF_963576615.1 Watersipora subatra
GGGACTGTGAACAAAAATAAATACAGCAAAATAATAAGCTCGAAATAATTTCTACAAAAATAACTTGATTTTCTATAAATATTCCATGATTCCTGTCAAAACCATCTGTTTTTTATATACATTACATATTGTTTATAAAATACAATATAACTGTACTGTATATAAGTACTTTGTATGAATACTATAAAATTATATAAGTACTGTATAATATTTTGATACTATATTGATGCTTGTGCACTATAACTTCTACACAAATTGTTTAATATGCTTGATGTCATCTTTGGCTCTTTGAGCTGGCTAAGACAATGTAAACAGAGGAGTTCCATTAAACCTGTATGAAGCGATAACTCCAAAAAGATCTAGATACCATCTGCAGATACAACTATTCTCATTACTTTATGACATGCCTCACTAATGAACTAAAGAAGTTTTACTGATAATTAAATGTGATTAAGGATATTGTGATCTCGTTTGAGCTTCTGTCAGTGGGCACGAGAGAAACCCATTTAATAGAGACGATATCAACATGTTTCATAATAATTCACTTCTTGTGATCTCTACTCTATATAAATGTGACACTTGATGATTTCTTGTCAGAGAACCGCGATGTGCCATTTGTAGAAAGAGTTGGTGCCAAATAGCGTGGTGGAAGCAGATCTCTCGGATCACGCCGTTTATGGCTTTTTTTCAAGGCATTCTTTTTTAGAGAGACAACTTGTCCCTTTACATGGTCAACTATAGTTGGCGGATTTGACTTCTGCTCATTATGCAGCACAAACTGACAGAAACACATTCCCTACAAAATAAGGTATGACATCAGTATGACCTTGACACAAAATGTTGAATTCTACTCGTGTTACTCAAATATGACATATCATAAATCTTAAAATAACATCAGACCTCTGAGAAAATAAGATATTAAACATTTGATTAGGTCTGACAATTGTCTAGGCTAATATTTACAAAAAATGTTTTTAGAATTTGGGTGAACTTAAAAGTTGTAATCCTGTATGATAAGAACAGCAACATCTGCACCACGCATACACTCAATCTTAACTATACAGTCTTAATGTGAGCTGCCCTTGGATACTTTACTGTAATAGATGTAACTTAATTCACATTCACTATGTTTCCATGATGCACAGTGCTTCGATACAACCCCTTCCAAATCGAGGGGATTGTACGTTTACAAGCTGTGCAGTGGTTTTCAGCAAATTAGCCAGAGAAGAGAAATTGTATAAATCGAATTGCTGGATGGATACATGGAATCGATCACGCATACCGAACATGAGAAACGGTCTTTTTATGCTTTTGTCATCATTATACTTTTATTTACAATACAAATTCACAATGTTTTACAAACCTTAACACAATTTTTACAAATAATATATTTTTAATAAATATTTATTTAATATATTACTTAAATGCTACTTTAGGACTTGCCACCTATTTTTCGAAAAGTGTTGGTATCGATAACAAAGTCCAGGAAAGTAACCACTTCATCATCCTCGTAGGAGCAGACCATAATTAAATTTAAGTGAAAAAATATCGGAAGAATAGCAAAAACAAGATAAGCAGGATAACTTTTGTACTAGTTTATGGCGCTGGAAGAATCTGTCTCCACGGCATGAGAGCTATGACCAGCCACTGCGCAATTGCTGTTTCCTTGCTGCGAATTTGCACTGGCTTCGCACTGATCAGTGCGAAGTGATTTCAGTGCGAAGACACCGTTTCCATGATTCGAAGAGAGCGCAACTCCGAAGTACTGCGCATAATGGAAACATAGTGATTAAGTACATGTAACTGTTTATAACAAGTGCTAACCTGCAATATTCACAAAATAGATTCCATACTAGTTATAACAGATGAAAATATGTGTGTAGCAAGTTGAACTATTATACGGCAATAGCAAGAGGTCAGTCGCAATGTTTTTTTTAGACAGCATTTCAATCACGATCAGGTTTTTTTCATGTTAATCACGAAACATCCTGGCAGTCAGGTCACCTCAAACATTGAAAACAATTACAAATGACAGAAAAATACCGATAGTTTCTAAGAAAAACTTTTATCAGATTGAATAAAAAAAATAAAATTAAAAAAATAAAATTTTTATGTCAGTTCATCTTTAATAAACTTCTGATTTTTGTTGTTTGGAGACAATCTGACAAGTTAATCGATTTCTGATTGGACATTATTCAAACAGGAACAATAAACGGGTCAGAGCAGCATACACAGTGAGAATAGACAGTTAAATTACAAAAAAACACAAAAATCCTACCTTTTTTCTGTGCTCTTTTTGGTCAACATTAGGCAACTTGTTAGTAGTCAGAGCATCGAAGTAACTCCACTCGAACTTCTTCGTTAGTGTGTTTACACGTTTCTGCAAAAGAAAACTTAATTCATTATTAAAAAAGTCAGCAGCAAGCAGCCTGTTTGTTTTTTAATTTTTTATATTGGCCAAATACTTTGGTTGACAATATGGTTACAACATAACTGAAAAGATTAGTACTGGATGAAAAAAATCATTTTTTATAGCTAACTCGGCATTTATCTCCTTTCTTCTACTTTCAAACATAATCTTACTCAATAGTGGTCCTAGTTGTCACTAAGAAGACTTAAAAATATTTAATTAATCTAATTATTTCATTAATGTTATGCATTGTGAACATTTCAAAAGTTTTATACAAATTTTAAAATTATCACGAAACTTTAAAAAATCCCAGAAAATAAAAAGGGCATGGTCGAGGTCTGGTGATTTATTCATAAAGTATACATTGCGTGTTTGCTGGATAATTCTCTTGAAATTGTCTTACCATGATTTTATCCAGTTTCACAGTCGCGATATCGTTGAGAAGTTTTTCGTTTTCTCCGCCGTAGGATTCAGCACTTTTGACAATATCATCATGAACATGACAGTAGAGTGTTTGCTAAAAACAATAAAACAGCGTTATGAAACATATCATTATTATCTATAATAACTGACCACTTGTAGATTTTATTTTATATCATTTGCTGCCTATAGTCTACAGAATTTAACTAGGAAGCAAGAAATACAAAAGACTTCATGAAAAGCGACAAAATTAGTTGCTGTTTAAAAAAACAGAAAATAACTAAACTACTTTTTTTTAACTTAGGGCAATAAATCATAAATGTTTATATCAAACTTATTTCAGCAAATGCTAAAATATTTGCAGAAATATCTGCAAGCATAGCCTTGGTTCTCTAATACAATTATTACACCTTGTGCACTAGGGAAAGGAGAAAAAAATCTTAAATCCTGATTAGTCGAAATACCTACAAAACCAGATGACCCATTGAGTACTACGATCCAGCTGTGTAGCGCTTGCCAGTTACAGCATTTGCGTATGGCCAAGGCTTTAGCAGGCCTGAGACAAAACGTTTCTGACTAGCAGGTAGTTAATTTAAATAATTAGCTTGCTTGCGCTGCCGTGCTTGCACTTAGACAAAATAAAACAATGATCTGCCTGTGATAAGCTGTTAGATAAAAGCTTACAGAATACACCAAGCTTAGTTTTTGTTTCGCAAAGATTGTCATTTTTATTGCAATTTCTTCTTCACAATAGACAGTCATGACAAAAATTTTAAACATTGGACTTCTGGTGATAATGTTTTGATTATTAGTACTAGCAACACTGAGTATTTAATTTTCAAATAATAATAGTAACAATAATAATAATGCCAAAAGCTATGGTAATAGTGACAAGTCATTGGACTTGGAACACGCTGAAGTTGTCAGTCAGAGTAGTAGGAAAAAGGGGCAAAAAAGTGTCTGAAATCATTCTGGGACACATTTTAAAACTTTTTATAGCATCAATTAAGGTGAATTTTACGCTGAATAGTTTGACGTAAAAAATCTTTTTACAGCCATAGTGGTTCAAAAGTTAAAACAACTTATATGCCCAATTGTCAAATTTTATGTTTTACCGAACGATTAATAATGTCTAATAAAAATAATTTGGTAGCAGATGAGGTAAAACTAGTAATAACTTATTATAATAACCGTTATTACTGTAAAAATAATGATTATTATAACAATAATAATAATAATAGTTATAATAATATCAATAAGTATTATTATAAGAATATCATTGTTATAATAATAATTATTATTATTATAATCATTAATATTATGATAACAATTGTTACTATTATAATAACATAACTATCATTATAATAATAGTAACTATTATAATAATAATTATAATAATAAAATTATTACAATAATATAATTATTATAATAATAAGTATTATTATAATAATAGTTATTATAATAATAATTATTATTATTACTAGTACACTGTCAGTCCAATGCGCTGTGAGAGATCATCATGTGTAATAACTATGTGCACAAGTATTCCACCAAGCCGCTAGGCAGTTAATTGCTGGAGATGACAGACCGTCTACCAAACTCCATGCTGCAGGTTTGAATCTAATGCGATAAAATCTATTTTTCCAAATTTAACTGTGACTTTCCACAGATAGACACCGCTCCTACTACCGCAAAGATTACAGTTAAAGTCTGATGAGACCCCAAACCCAAAACATTTTACATCCAAAGACTAACTTGATACTACTCTGGTCAAACATTTATAATTTGCTACACTCTCTCTTCAGCTACATCAGGTAAATCACCTAACATTTCCCCTCTTTGTTATGCATGATGCCAGTTGTAATAATAATGTCATCCCAGCCTTGCCCCGAGACTCTCCTCAAGGTCATCACGGTGCTCACCTGACAATCCTCAAAGTTGTAGTAAATGAAAAAGAGTTTAAGTTTGCCGGAGCAAGTCCAAAAGCCTTTTCTCACATGCAGAACGAGATTCGTCTCTCTGAATCTCTTGTTGAATTCTTCTACCTTTATCCTGTACTTTAAGTATTTCTATAATAAGACGTCAAGTAATAGATTATTGCGCATAGTAACTAAAGGAGATCAGAGCCTCTAGCAAAACATTGAAATGATTTTTTCAAATAAACTTAAACTAGGGTTGGTTAGTAGTTGTCTGATTTGACACCAAGCACTATGCAGCATTTTATATTAAATACTATTAATATGTTACAGCTTTGTTGAAAACATTTTATAAGCTGTAATACACTAGACAGCCTTCAATATCTGCTACCTCTTGACCTCTTATCAAAATACAGTCAAACCCTTTACATAATCTTTTATTTATGAGCTACCTCTTGGCCTCCTATTAAAATACAGTCAAACCCTTTACATAATCTTTTATCTATGAGCTACCTCTTGGCCTTTCATCAGAATACCGTCAAATCCTTTACATATTAGATTAGTTCATTCCAAAAACTGCTTCAAATGTTAAAACTGTCCTATTTTGAAGAAAATAGATGAAATGTAAATGCACAGTTATCTGCTTAGTTCCTTTTACACGTAAAAAAAGATGAACAGTGCTTAATAACTACTGCAGGTAACTAGACAGGTTGTTAAAACAAATAAATTATAAGAAGCTGTATGAAAAGTCAAGCATAAAAATCAAACTAACCAAATAATAATCAATAAAAAAGGCTTTCACTGTAAACAGAAGTGTAGGCCAAGTGATGAGTAGCCTCAGAAGTAAAAGTAGAGATACGTAATGTCACTTACTCTAATCAAAACTAAGTGAAGGTTAAACTGACGTAGCTTGTATAGATTTTATTATTTTGATACATCTTTTTATTTTAAATTAAAATAAGTTTCTAAACTTTTACTGAAAATACCTCAATGTCCCAAGAAACATTTTTCTATTATCATACCGGACAAAGCTCTATAGTTCTAATGTCAATCTACATGTCATACACAGAGCCAATTCACATACAGGTTTTTTGAAAGTTGTCTCTCTAGTACTATAACATACATTTGCTAAACAGTAATTTATACTGTGCACTCTCTTAAACCTTGTCTATGATTCAATTGCTGTACGTTGAAGATAATGTCAGGGATAGTGTTAAATATCTGTCCATATGCTGCATCATCTGTCAGAAAACTCAAACGTTGACGTGTGACCATACAAAACCTGCCATACAACTATCATACAACAGTCATTAGTAATAGTAGCAGTTCAAGATGAGACAACTCCACATAAGTACAATTTAAATTATGACGCATGCTGCATCTGTGAGTGTACTGAGCAACCACTTACATAGTTAGCTAGATGCAGGACTAAGAAAACCATGATGCAAGCGACAAACGCTGGAATGATGAAGATGAGGACCATGAAGCTCCAGAAGAGGGAAGAAGTGATTTGTTTTCTATCATCCTGATAGTGGTGAGTAACACCAGCCACGAGGAACCAGAGAGAGCAGCTGATAAAACTCACAGTCTGCAAAAATAACATCAGGTTAACACCAAAGTGAACTCGTTCAATGGTAGTATTTATAGGATAACTTTTGCATTATAGACTAGCAGTTGACTTGACGATGCCTTGAAATTCTTTCATTTTCAATTAAATAGCTCGCAGGTAAGTGCTTAAAAGGCTAGCTATCGGGATAAAGCTTTGAAATCAAATATTTTAAGCCAGCTGGCGTATGGCCCAGAGCATATTTGTGTGAAGTTTGGATGAAATTGCCCAAAAATGTAGAAACCCATTGCGTTTAAATGGACTAACAGACAGACACATAATGGCAAAGTGAGATTTATTAATATTTAATTATGTATACAAATTTCAATGTTTGTTTGTCTGCTGTTTGTTGGTCTGTCCTCTCTGTGTTCAGTTTTAGCAATATAAAATCCACTTCACAAAGGATTTCATCTCAGAACTGCCAGGTCTGCAGACCAGCAAGCTAATCCACTACACTGCAAATCCAACTGACCATAGTGATGAATGATTGTGATGACATTTATTACATCGGTTAAAATTCTCACGTTTGAAGTGCCTAGGGTTATTAACTAGCATGATTGAGTATTATGGGTAACTTAACAATTATTAAACTGGCTTTAAACACGGCTATCATTTTAGTGAAGAATTGCACTACTACATGTACGTAGCCTACGAGGTAAGTTAAAAAAACTTCGATGGGTAATTATTTTGTTGCCTTTGCAACGCTGGGAATTTGGCTAGTTTAAATATAACCCTCAACGTTAGTCGCTCATGTGTCCAATTATAACAATTAAAACCTAGGGACGAAAAACCGTTGCGAACTAAAATTGAACTTCAAACCACCAGCTCTGCAATCAGGCAAGCTAACCCTAAGCCACACAGCCTACCTCCAATACTATGGAATGAGTATGCGCGGCATACATATTACACCTGCCAAGCTTTAATGTCTATTGGTTATCATAGCACACTTTACGCTTCATCTAGTACGATTGAAGATCATGATTCCATTAGAGATCATTACGCAATCTTTTTCTTAATGCTGGCTTCAGAAGGACAGACACTGCTCTTATTATAGCAAAGATTTAGACTAGCTTAAGTTACTGAAACTCACTGGAAAAAGAATCTTAGCCATTTGAAAATAAGCTTTTTAGGCAAAAACTTATTTATTACCTGTGCAACGCTGGGCATTCACCTAGTATAGATATAAAAGTGTGTCATCTATAAACATGCGCAAGTATTTATTTTGTTCAAGCTCTGTCCACATCTATGAGCCACTTAAAATGTCTACAATATGAACTTGCTCACCATTTTTCTAGCAATTATGTTTTATATTGGATTAGCTATTCATCTCAATAATACACGTTTATTTATTTATTTTTAAAACTTATAACTCAATGAAGACGCAACATGCTGCCATAAGCTCTAAAAATCTTTTATTACTAATTTTGCTCACCAAGATTGTGGAGAGAAAGAGGCAAGGTAGGGTGCAGTCAACAGCTTTTTCAAAAAAAGTCACATTGGCGGCTTCATTTAGAGAGTGCAATATTTCTGCAAACTCACTCTTTGTTACCTGCAATAAGATTGTGGTTAATAGTAAGCTCAAGTAATAAGACTATAAATAATGACTGATAAATAAATAAACGTAAATACATAGTTGATGATCCACGTGTAACAGAGCAACGTTCAGTGTTGAAGACAGACATCAGCTACAATGGATAGTTAAACAGTAAAACAAAAACATATATTTTCATACCTGTAATTGCCAGCAAGTAATCTAAACATTCATATTTTGTTCCAAATGGTCAAAAAGGTTTAAAACAATAATAACAGATTTATCTTTGTTTATGTATAACTCAGATATACTACAGTTTAATCTCCTGCACGTAAGTGAAAATGATGCTACAGCTCTGGTGGTTGAGAGTTATCTAATATCTACTTGATTTGCTGAGAAGCATTAATTTGCATAAAATGGAAATGGTTGGTGACAGCTGCCATAAAATGGGAATGGTTAGTGACAGCTGCCATAAAATGGGAATGATTGGTGACAGCTGCCATAAAATGGGAACGGTTAGTGACAGCTGCCATAAAATGGGAATGATTGGTGACAGCTGCCATAAAATAGGAACGGATGGTGACAGCTGCCATAAAATGGGAACGGTTGGTGACAGCTGCCATAGAAATCAAAACTTTTAAACAGTCTTAAAAGTAGTTTCAATCTCAATCTACCTGTCATCCTCATCTATGTCATACTCTAAGTCATATAGAACCAATTAAAATATTTTAGAAGTTGTCTCACCTCTATTATTACAACAGACTTGTTGAACAGTAATAGGCTACTGTAAATTCTCTAACAGTAGCCTATTACTGTTTTGACAAATAGTGATAGGCTACTGTATAGAGTGACTACCACTGTTTATAGAGTGCTTAGAGAGTATAGAATGACTCCCCTGTTTATAGAGTATTTAGAGAGTATTGAATGACTACCACTGTTTATAGAGTGTTTAAAGAGTATAGAGTGACTACCGCAATTTATAGAGTATTTAGAGAGTATAGAATGACTCCCCTGTTTATAGAGTATTTAGAGAGTATAGAATGACTCCCCTGTTTATAGAGTATTTAGAGAGTATAGAATGACTCCCCTGTTTATAGAGTATTTAGAGAGTATAGAATGACTCCCCTGTTTATAGAGTATCTCCAATTTATAGACACAATAATAATAGATAAGTTATCTAAAAGTGACAGAAGAAAAAAGAACATGAAGATCATAAGTTGGACTAACCTGTAGACCACGTTTAGTAAGTGCTTCTGGGACAACATACTCAGGTTCGGGTCGAGGACAGAGAATGTCACTTCTTGGGCAATAAGTGACACAGAAACCTCTCTCAACATCTTGCCTTTCATATTGTGTGAAGTTACATGCCGTCACCCTCTTTATCAGTAGTCCGTTTGGATAGTCTTCATCAAAAGCATGCAAAAACAACTTACTAAAATTTTCACTGACAGAAAACTTTAAACCAACTGACTCTAGATTTTACCGGATGATCCGCTGTTGATCAACCAGCTTTGACAGAGCGCCAAGTTGCAAAAACAACTTATTCAAAGTGATGTAATCACATTTTGATTCACGATTCATGATTCACATTTTAAAGCCTATATTTGTCAATATATTCATTATACACTAAAGTACCACGCTGCAGAAGGAAAGCAAGTATGCTATTTGGTTTCGAAACATTTAGCTAAGAAAAGCTTGTGTCGCTTTTAAGAATCAACTTGCATCAAATATTAGTCAATTTTATCCGAAAGTATCAGTATTATTTTATCATTTGCAATTGTTTATGATGTTTAAGATGATCTGATTGCCAGGATGTTTCAAAATCAAAATCGATAAAACTTGTGATCAATAGACCAAGCGAAAGTGTGATTATGACATCTGTAGTTGCCAAGAGACCGACAGAATAGAGAGACATAACGTTGTAACTTGTCCGCTATATCTGATACCAATTATAGCAACGATCGCAACTAGTGACATCATTGTGCGTGTATTTTTCTTCTGAGCATTTAAACGGCGATCAAGTTTTGTCGATTTTAAAATTGAAACAAGTTGGCAGTCAAATCACCTCAAACTTAAAAAATAATTGCAAATAATACAAAAACATTGATACTTTTTAATAAAATCTAGTAATCTACTAAAATTTTGCGTAAGTTCATCTGAACTGCCTCGAAATGTCACCAAGGCAAAAGTAGATCATTATTGATCGTTGGAACTGACCATAGTTGATATGAAGTAACAGCGGTGCCATCGTTATGCATACTATACGTATATATTGTACATATATGTATAGTATATATGTATATATACTATACATATATACTGTGATATTACTGTTACTAAGTAAAATAGTAATAAACATCTAGTTTCATCCCAACATATACTGTAGATGTACTCAAGTTTTTTAGTAAAGACAATGGTAACATTTCGGTGTCACCGCATTGATCTCTCAGTGTAAGTTTAATTACCTGAAGGTAACTATTATCAGATACATGTACACAGACTGACATACTTGTCGTTGGTTCTTTAGCATCAGCAGTATGCAGTTCCTCCTTCATGTGGTGAGGAGTTGGAGAGTCGACACCGTCTATAGGAGGTGCAGATGGCTCTGGGTGTGATCTGTCATTAGAGCTATGGAGATGATGGGACCTTGCATGAGCTGCAATCAAAAGTCAGCTGTAGGTAAAATTAGAAAGGACAAAATATGAAATATTTTATTTTTATAAAATAAAATATAATTTATTTTATATTATCAAATTAAAATAGAATGGATATATATATGAGGATATATTAAATAGCAGTCATCAAGGATACTTTGAAGGTACGAATAATTTAGCAAATAACAATCAGCTATTAACACCGTGAGAGCTGATTGGTTACATGTTCTACATCTCCAATGAAGGCCGTCGAAAAATGGACAAACACCGTACGTTGTGTTTCACCCATCTTGTGTCAGCAACTGGGACAAAGTTTTTACAAACCTTTTTTGTTTCACACTAAACAGACTTTGTCATGAGGAGACAACTCTAATAAAATGTTTTGTGTAAATGCACCTTCATGCTGAGGCTTTGTGTGACAAATCCACTAAACCTTAATGTCCACAGTGCTTTGCACTCATACCAGCCTTCCATATGTTATGAGATCATCTGGCACACTGCCAGAAATTATGTTAAAAATGAACTTACCAGATTTTAGTAGATTTTACCAGAAAGTATCGTTATTTTATAACATCTGCAGTTATTATTGATGTTTGAGGTGATCTGACTACCAAGATGTTTAAAGATTAAATTACGCAAAATTGCACCACAGTTAAAATCAAGATCAAGAGATCTCAATCTAAGATCAAGAGAAAGTGTGATTATGACGCCCAGAGAATGACAACATAGAGACGCGTAACACTGTAGCTTGAACGAGATAGCTGATATAAACTATGGCAATGATAGCAACTAGTGATGTCATATCGCAAGTATTTTCTTCTGAGTGTTTTAACCATGATCAGGTTTTGTCAACTTTAACCTTAAAACACCCTGGCAGTCAGATCACCTCAAACATCAAAAACAATGGCATTCGATTAAAAATGCTGCTACTTTCTGATGAAATCTACCAATATTCTGTGAGAGTTTAAGACCGAGCCTATTAACTTTCCGTTACCATTTTTTCAAATTAATCACTACAGGACTCCGTGCAGTAAAAAATATTGAGAAGGACAACATGGAGCCATCAGAGTAGTAACATGATTCTTCATAAATCAGTTAGCTTCCAGTCTACTAGCAGATTCTAAGAACTCAACTAGTATAACAGCAGCTTGTGCAATGCTCAGCCATCATTGAATGACATCATACAGAGAGTTTTACATATTTACAAAACTTTCATACAACTATAATAGTGCCAATGCCGACAAGCAGACCATGCTTCCTCAGGGCATGATATTAGAGTGACGGCTGTGCAGCGCCTCATGTCTGAATGTGAGGCAACAGGAAATCAAGACCTATGCACACGAACAAGTTTAACATCGCTAGTCGCTGAGGCTATTTTCATGGCACAAAGACGACACATCGTTTGGTGTTTCACTTCCAAGCAGCGATACTGAACCATGAAAGAATGAGAGTGACACGTCTGTTTCGCTATGAAAAGTTAGTAATTTTAACCTTCTCAGACTTTTCTTTTCAAACTCTCCGAATTTATGTAAAAATAAAAAAAACAATCTACTGATTCGAACTTTTGATGTTTAAATAAGTGATGCACAAATTTCGTACCGTAATTCTTAGATCGGTGTACCTGCTACTTTTACAATACACTGCTAACCCTAATCTATCAGCTAGAGATTTTTCCAGTTATGGTGACTTCCTCAAGCACAGCACAGTGGGGGAAGTTTTTAAGATGCTACGAAATTTGACAGGGTGTGTTCACTAATGTTTTTGTTTCAAAGAAATGACGCATGGACACATAACTTCTTTAATAAAACAATATTACGGCAAACCATCCTATTGATATGAAAGTAGTATTGATCATGTCTGGCATGACATTCTCTCTCTACTGCTGATCATTGCCCAACTGCTCTATTTTTAATAGAATGCGCACACCGCTAGCACGACCAAATGAAATTAAATTTAAGATGCTATATTTTATTACACGATGGTTGATTACATTATTGATTAGGCAAATGCAACAGCAGGGCTGCTGAATGTGACCTTTAGATAGCCTAGGTCTGCCATTTAACTCTAAGCAAACACTCTCTTTTTTCTTTTGAAACTGACTAAACCATTTACCGAAGCATTTTGATCATGCGTAGAAAAGGTTATAGTGGCAAAAAGTGATAACATTTGATCCATTTTCTTTTGGCCCTCCGTTAGCTATCCTAGATTTATAAATGCTGGAAAAAATATAGGCATGCTACCAATATATTTTTTTGTGACCTTTCATGAGCATTCATGAAATAAATATCTCTAATTATCATGATCGCAAAACAGCTTCTTTTCAAGTTACAATATACAAATAAATATAAACATGAATTTACAAGCTTTTTATGTAATAATATCGCGGTATCGTGAATCGCCTATTTGAAATATTGACACGAATCATCTGCTGATTTTTGGAAATAGTGAAGCCCCGCTCAATTCTCATAGAGAGTGAGAGAGAGAGAGAGAGAGAGAGAGAGAGAGAGAGAGAGAGAGAGAGAGAGAGAGAGAGAGAGAGAGAGAGAGAGAGAGAGAACTTAGCTAGTACCGAGCATTGACACTATTAGACCAACAGAGTGAGAGTTGATTGTCTATCATAGCTGTAAACTGCTCTATGAAACAGTCAACATACGAACCAGTTTGAATAGCCAAAATATTGAGATAGTAAAAGGGTTTTGTTTTAACATATCAACAAAAAGGTACAACAGAAGATAAATATATCAAGTCTAAAAGCAGCTGTTTCATCTCTCTTTGTTGTTTCAGAAGCTGGTGAGAGAACTAAGAGAGCCTAAATTTGAAGGCAACTAGCTGAATGTAAACCCCAGCTCAATTTGAGACAGAGAGGCTTTCACACAATTGCCTTCTAACTTTTGTAGTAAATTGGATTTCTACCTGGTTCTTTAAACAAAAGAGTATAAAAAGAGTGGCCACACGCTGTGTAAACATAAGACTACAGCTCTGGACTCTTGTTTTGAGGGAATCAGTCGATATACTGGAAACTGAAGAGCTTGCGATTGAGTGATTTTAGTTGTGCTCGATTTAGTTCAGCAAGATCCCACTGATGCTCGCGATTGTGGTTGGAAAATTTATTACAACCATCAATATTGACTAATTTTTACAAACAATTGACTCCCTCATGTTTCCGAATTCAACAAACAAAATTGTGCAACAATAGAATAAGAATTAGCTAGAGTGATGCTTATTTTCTGAGTTTACTGCAAAATCCTGTAGTCATTCCTTGCAACTAGTTGTTACAGATGAGTTACTTCTCAAACTTAAAGATATTTGGTTCTATTATTTACTATGTTTCCATGACACAACTACTCCACAAGCTAGCGCCATTTGCAAAATGGAAACGACAAAAACCTGCAAGTCAATGAAGTTTTGATACTTGCATATTTTTACTGTATGTTTCATGCTTGCGAAATATGGAAACAGAACTTGCGAGTGGTGAATAAGAAAATGCTTTCTGAACTTCGGTCACTCTTATGTCAACTTTAGCAGTTCGATGTGATTCAACTCAGAAGATAATAATAATAGTATTATCTCTGAGTTGAATTATCTTATGAATAGTATTCAATTAATTCTTATACTTTTAAACGATGCCCAACACTCAATTCAGCTATGAAGAGACATTTACACTGTTACCTCTGATTGAAGAACTCATTGTGTAAAATCACATTGATGGAAAACTTCTGAGAAACCAAGAGACTTTCAGAAGCTTAGCAGAGTAGCTAGTTAGTAACAGAAGCTGTGGACAGCTGCCAAAAAATGAGAAACGCTAAAGAAATATAAAATTCCTTATTTTATTATAAATTCCTTATTAATCTGTTAAATGTTCATTGAAAGTCAACTCATGCTCCCAGCAGCTCAACGCGCGATCATCAACAACTCAATTCCTAATCTGCATTATCCACACAATAGAAACATAGTGAATGTGAGGCCTGCTCTCCGCTATCCGCGCACGAATAATTCCATCAGACTGTACAACATTACAATCCTCTGGTTATGCGCTAAAGCTCGCTTTGATTGCTTGACTCTTTTGATCAGAGATGAAGGTCACCTCATGAAATATTCATATCTTAATTCACTTCTACATAGCACCAAGCGCTACTAGTGGTAGGAGCGCGATAGTTTCGGAAAGTAGTTGTCCGACCTGTAGCGCCAGATTGTAGAGTGGATCCTTTGAAAGAGTTATTTTATTCAGTATACACAGTTAATTCGCAAGTTTGCACCATTCGCAAAATAGAAACTTCTAAAACCCACGAGTCAAGAGAGTTTCGCTACAAGGAAATTTTTAAAAAGTGTTTCATTCATGTAAGAGATGGGAACAACACTCGTGAATAATGCGCAAGAAAATGCAATCTGAGCTATTCCATTTTAAACATTTTTACATTTTAGTTGCTCTTATTTTAAAAGCGTTCTGCTAAGCGACACAGGAGTGCATGGCTATGACCTTGATGCAGAATTCCTTAGCCTTTTTAGCAAAGGGCCAACATCAACCCACAACACGTGAATGTCCATTGAAATACTTATCACACGGTAGCTCAACGTGTACACAACTCCAAATTGGTATCCCCCTGCACTACGGAAAAAATAATGGTTAAAAACAAATTCATTTTTTAGTTTTAGCCCAAAAAATGTTGTCCTTGCTCAACCTATGCATTTAAACTATAGTAAAAAGCTCAAACAACAATCTAACATAAAAATATATTAGTTGATCCTGAGATCACTTAATTAAGTTAGAAATACATTGCCGGCTGATGGTTGACTCGTGAGATCTCGCGGAGGCTCTCAAAGAATCCATTGGTTGATTTGCACTCAGGCAGCTCATCAGTGGATCGTCCGCCAGTTCTTCTTCCTCTTCATCAACTAGAGTATTCTGTCGATAAAATGCAGCGGCCGAGGTGATGCCGAGATTCAACAAAATACTGTTCATGCTATCACTGTTGCTTTCACCCTCTCCATCATTTTCATTGCCTGATATCGTGTTGTGTCGCTGCTTGCGTCGTTGTTTAGCCCGTCGCTTATGAGCGTTTTTCTTCTTGTTTTTCGCCATTTGTAGTAAGATCGGCGGAGAGTAGAAGTTTTGGCTGACTCTATAGCGATCTGCCCACGGATTGCATAAACATAAAATACTTGAGAATGCTGCCTGTATATGTAATCCAGCAGAAGGCGTCTTTAGTAAGAGCTTGACTGCACTAATATGTTACAGACAGTTATAAATTTGTAAGTGTCTTTGATCAAGCTCTTACAATATAAACCATATCCAGACTCTTTGCGTTTCTCACTGTCACGCAATCTTATAACATATACTTCTTAGCATTCCGGCCTGTTTAGATTTCATGATAATCAGACACTGCTGACACGACTCATGACGAAATGGAGACAAACTAAGGATAAAAATGGCTGACAAATTAAAGGTTTTCTATTTGAATTTTGAGTGCGAAGCAATAAGCAATAAAGCTAAGCAATAAAACTGACTCTTCTTCAACTGGAGTAAAAAGAAGTAAGAGGTGCCATGTTTTGAGCTATTAGCATTTTCTGGCAAAAGAATAGAAATATAGAAACATAGTGAATAAGCAGTTTGAACGAAGGAGATGAACGACTGCTATACACTCCACCAGCTGCTACAGCCATGACTTGATAATTGATCTTTGTTGATTATAGAAAGAGGCTCCCAATTACATTAGTCTACGCAGCAGAAAAACTTCCAATAAAGATTTTACTTCTCCGCCGCACAATGACAAGAACATGGGGGAATGGAAGATGCGATGTTGCAGCTTATCTAACAGAATTCTGGCTATGCTACTAATTAGACATGGTGTGATATGGTGTGGGTCACTATTAAACTATTAAGTGAACAGTGTGAATAACATAGACCTATTCTTGTTGTGAGCTGTTGCGAGTCGATACACTTTAGCTTGCGTTTTACGAAAATATTGGTGCTCCGCTACTTCTCAAGAAGAAGGCATGAGACAAACAGAAAGATTACGAATTCGCTTCAAAGATATTATGAAAAACGATCTCAAAGACTTCAATGCCGTCTCCTGGATGACCATCTCCAGAGATCCTCCCAACTGGAGGTCAAAACTTCATGCTGGTTACTTTCATGATACGAAGGCTAACCTTGAGGGTTTGCAACAGAAATGCTCAAGTCACCATAGATATGAATAAATATTAACGCCAAGTATTGTCACTTGTGATCATAGACCTATTAACTGTACAGTTAATAGGTCTATGCTTGTGACAGACGCACGTCAATACACACGTCTATTACTTTACTATTAATCTTGCCACCAGAATTCTACTCATGCGATCATGATTACAAACAAAAGCTGACAAGATGACCTTCTGGACTAAAGGTCACCTGTAGGCAGCACATTTTTATTATAACAGTTCACTAATGCTAGTAATTTCAGGGTGGATCAAATAGCTGAAGCTCTGTAAGTGTTTCAAAATAACTTCCAAGGTCATGCTCTGTTGTAAGTACCAATCTGGGTCAACCCTGAGTTGTTTATATAATACCGATTAGAATAAAAAAATCGCAGATAGTTATTTAGCAAATCAGCTTTCATTCATTTGATTTTAAAGTAATTCTTTAGTCATGAATAGCGGTGTCTTTGGAAATCATATTCGTTGATGCATATTTACATGTAGCATTCCCATTTTTTTTCTGCACTGTAGACAGCCCTCCCTCGACAAATGTGTTTAACTTATTGCTCGCTCGCTCGTTAGCCAATAGTCAAGCAGTTGATATTCAGTGCAGGTTTTTTATTGCATCACCGCAGTAGCAAAGCTCGACGATACATGCATGTAGATGTGTGCAAAATTTTTGTTTATTTCTGGGAGTCAATTATTCATGCCTTTAAGTTCTATGACTATCAGAGGAGGTGCTTATGTTTATGTTCTCAAAGATGATTATTTAAAAAAAATATGGTGCTTTAGATTTTGTCATTCGTTATGTATTTAACAGATATTTGAAATAAATTTTGTGAAATTATGGTAATTAGTGTGTATATTAGAGCTGCTCGAATTAAGACGAGAAAAAATTGTTTGAACTGATTTTCTGCTAGTCATTAATAACACTTTGGCAATGTGAGCCCTGATTGGCCGCTGAGCCGCGTCTCAATGCTTAAAATAAGACAGTTTTTTATTTCAGCCGCTTAGACGGCCACTTATGCGGCTAACACAGAAAGTCTTGCTGTTCAAACAGTTTACTACAGTTGTGTCACCAAATATGCTAGTGGCAAATATTTTCAGGCAGTGTAAAACGCACGTTCACAGCAACATTATTAAAAAAGAGATCACCAAACTAAAAAGCAAGTAAACTAGACACTAGTTTGATCTAGAATGTTCCGTATGAACAAATTTCATAAAATTTCTAATGATAATAAGCATGCTAAGATGAAGAAAAGCTTAACAATACTACTAATATGGTTAAAAAGGCAGCGAATTGATTGGTTCATATGGAGATATATACAAACTGAACATGGTACAATAACCAAGGTTGGTAAGTTTCCATACATATAGTGTAGCAACACCTGGGTCCGCCAGTACTGAAGTGCTACGCTGATACAACAAGCAAATCCTGTTTCAACAAACCGCGATAATAGAGCGACATATTATGTCAAGGTTGTATATTTAAAAGGTCAAGGACCAAACAGACCAAGGATAATCAGAAAAAAACTATGCACACACACACACTAGTGCGATGCCTTTGGTCGCTAAGGCCATTTCCAAAACACAAAGATGGCGTATTACACGAGTGTTTCTTTTCCAAACAGCGACACTGAATCCCTACAGAATAAGAGCAACATGGCTGCTTCTATGGTGGCATTGCAGCGCCATATGGGGGTGTATCACTACATTATCCCTGTATGCTGATAACCTAGCGATAGTAGGCTATCTCTATTTAAATCCAATATAACAAGCTGGTATCTTTGTAGTGGGTCAACTATTAGTATTTTGTCATCAACATTCTCTCTGAGACGCCTAAATAAAAACAATAATCTTTTATTATAAATTTAAGCATTTTTACAGCTTTATTTTCCAATAAACATGAGAAAAATGAAACACCTTTTAAAATTTTGGTTTTTCATGTATACTAAAATTGAACTTAACAAAGATAGAAGTCAAGCTTAGGGCAGAGAGGCAAATATTATAATGAAAGCCGCTCTGTCCAGATCAAAGAAGTCTGAATGATGTATTATGTACGGCAGAAGAAAAATATGGAGAACATTGAAGAAACCAAACAAAGTTATTGGCAGAAGCTTACAATAGTAATATAGTGACAAGCGTCGAAAGGCGCTCGTTCTTGACACTTTCCAATCAATATAAGGGCCATGCATAACTACAGATTGATACGTACGGATATTACAAAGAGTATTTGATTTCACACTCAAGTCTGGGCAGTAACCACTATACTTGTAGCATATAATCCTTTGAAGTCTGCTTGAGAGCATAGTTCTCTAAGACGTACAAGTATCCTCTTGGATAATTATGGCAACTCTATAACCACGCAAAAATTGACTCGGTGCATAAATCCTGTCTACATGAGCAGCTGACACATCAGAAAGCCAATCATGGCATCGCTATTGCCATGGTTACATAAACCATGCAATGGCAACCTAAACACCAGATATTGAGTGAGCCACAAAGCTAGTAAATCTTATACGAGACTGCAACCCCCCCTCACCCCCCCCCCCCTCGCAAGGTTGCAGGACAGTACTCCTAAGAATATCTGTACACTAATAAAAGATTGGGAAGGGCTACTATTCTCAGTCTATTACAGAATGCAAAAATGACCCCTTTCAACTTCAGTAAATTTAGTAATACTTTGTGCTGAATCTGACGGTTAAAATGATGTCTAACCTTTGAGTGCTTTAAATAAACAGAACTTTGTTTGAGCTCTTCAACTTTTTATGCTACCTTTTCAGACTGTTCTGCATTATGCGCAGCTTAATATTATTAATATAATAATAAATTTGCGCTTGGCTTAATATTTTATTTGTAAATTTATTGATTTATTATTAATTTAAACAGTAAAAGTACAGAAAATGAGTTTTAGCAAAGTTAAGTATCGTGTTTAGAATTGCCAACTTGAAACAAGTTGCATTTCTAGTTGCAGGAAGTATCGTAAAACCTTTTATTGAATATCACCTCTATTTGACTGCCACTATGGGGAAAGGTTTGAAAAGTGGATTAGGATGGCGAGCGAATAGAGGTTTTCCAGCAACCTACTAGAAAAAAATCCTTAGCTGTACAAAAAAGTCCCGTTATGAACTAAATACACACGAATATAATTTTCTCACGTAGGGCCATCTAACTGATGTCTCACTTTTTAATTTGCCAGAAAAAAAATTATTCCTATGTTGTGCACTCCAATCTGTGTCATCTCAACAGTTATTGTAATAATGACAAATAGTGTTAATGTCTATGATAGCTTATGGATGAGACTACAGGGAAAGAAACTATTTATACCGCAGTCGCTTCTGGCCATCAGCTATTGACATTTAACGCATTCGAGTTGCCTTTTTATAGCATCAAAAAACATATTTAAGCAGGTAAAACTAAAAGCTCTTATACTTCATACTTAGTCTGCAATTAGCTGTGATTAAAGTAGACATAAAAGCCACTCACTAACATCAGTGGTACATTGAGGCCAGCCAATAGAATTCATTGTTAAACAATAATAAATAATTATTTCTCAGCAGATTTACTGCTTCTTAAAAAAAAGAATATTATTGTAAATAATTAGCAGAAATACTGGGAATACTAACAAATGAGAAACGAGCAATTGCTGAAAAGAAATTTGATCTGCCATAGGTTGGTTGCAATGCTATGTCGTATTCATTCAGCCAATCACACTTGTTGAATTATTTCATGTCTATACGCGAATTTTTTGTTTTGAGAGAGTTTAAAAACTTAAAACATGATCATAAGACTGTATCACTTAAACATAGTTTAATACAAAGGCTATAGTTTTGACAACATTTGGAGTATCTGCGTACTAGCAATACATAGCCAAGCACTTGTCAAGCACCTGTCAAGCACCTACTATGCATTATGCTAAATCGTTGCCAAGGCTGCTCATATATTGAACAAAAAGTTCATTGAAGCTACAGTCCAATTCTAATACGAGCTATGTTAGAGCGGAGAATTATATTAGAGCTTCTATATTAGAGCAGAGAAAAATCTTGGCTGTCAATTAAGCTGCATAGGAGGGCCTCTACACCTTGTCAATCGATAGCAAGTGTCTGCAAACTTTTTGGACCTGTTTAAAAACAAAAATAACTATCTAGGTGATTATGAAGAATACCAGCTTTAAATATTTCTATGAATTGTTGTTTGGTCTGTTAACTAGAAAAGATTAAAAGAGAATTCAATTAGGCAGCTGTTAATATTCATAGAGGGAACTTTTATATGTGATCTTTCTTTTTATAATGCTGCCTTTGATTTATGACCTGCTCAGCAATATCATGCTGCCATTAAAGATTATTACTGACATCTTAACTGTACTTGAATGATGCAAGCACCAAAACTTTTGATCTTAAAAATAGATTGGGAATGTCAGATGCAGCCAAATGGCATCTGAGCATCTTTTGATGTTTGGCTTGTGGTCAAATGAAATCATAAGAGTTAGAAATGAAAAAGTGTGCTGCCAGTGGGCAACATGGACATTACATTTTAAACGGATAAAATGCTGCGGACCACAGGAACAGCAGTATTTTTAAGTCACAAGGCATAAAAGAATCCTGTAACATTTTTGAAACCTGTGATGAAGAAAAAATTTCTGCTCTACTGGCAAACTAAAGCAGGTGCTTCAACAGGCACTGCTTCATGGCTGACAATTTCTGAACTACCTCCCATAACCTCTGCCCTTGTGTTTAACTATTACCACTTTTCCTATTGTCTGCAACTTACAGTTGCATCAGAAAGGTTCAACAGATATTAAAGACGACTTCTTAAAAATTTTGCAAATGGCTGTTTACTGCAAATTACAAAAGCAATCTCATAAAATATAGAATTCTGTTGCATACATTATTAATAGCACAGTGTTTCTCACAGGGTTTCAGTTAGGGGTCAATTAAGGGTCAATTAAACATTGCATGTCATCAATCCTGAAATCTGCGCATTTCACTTACTCACAAGGAACCGTGTTTCAATCAGATAATTGCAGAGAAGAAACAAGAAAAAAGTCAAAGACCATAAAGTGAGTTGTTTTTATGTGTTGCTGTTGTTTGATAATGTAACCTTTTTTAGAATGGCTTCCCAATACCATATGGGTTTCATATATTCCAAATATGTCTGTTTTTCATTGCTTTGAGCTTTTATGTTTTATTCACAACAAGGAGTGCGAGATTACCCTCGTTGCTAGCCTGTCTCGACAAACTGTTGTTTTTGCGGAGCTGTCTCCTGGCGAGAGGGGCGAACAAAACAACAGCTTGTCACAATACGCACTGCACCTGATGCATCAGCTGCACTGAAAGAGAGTTGTTCTCTCGTCTATGCGACTTGGCTGCGATGTTATGTCAGTCGACCCATTGGTAATCATAACGGATTTAGCGCAAAATTTTATGTAGAAAAAAATAAGGTAATAACGTTTAACCAGAGACCAGTCTCTGCGGTAAACTTTAGTAGAACCTAAGAACTTAGGCAACAACAGCAACTAAACATGTCGTTATTTGTGCACTCAGTTTATTTTATTTGTATTTTTGTATCAGTAAGTTTTATTTGTTCTTATTGATTTTATTTTTAATTTATTTTATTTTCAAGTTCTACTAAAGTTTACCGCAGAGACTGGTCTCTGGTTAAACGCTTTTATCTCTTTTTTCCTACATAAATTTTTGCGGTAAATATGTTAAGATTACCAATGGAGCAACTGACATAACATTGCAGCCAAGTCGCACAGATGGAAGAGAACAACTCTCTTCCAGTGCAGCTGCTGCATCAGGCACAGTGCGTATTGTGACAAGCTGTTGTTTTGCTAGCCCTGCTCGACGGGCGACAACTCTGCAAAAACCACAGTTTGTCAAGACAGGCTACCTCATCGGTCATAGGGGGTGGAGCAATGAACACGAATAAAGAAGCTCTGTAATAGTTCCCATGCCTCACTGCTAACGGAAACAGTTTTACATCTTAAAGAGTTTTACATCTGTAAAGAGCAGTATCAGGGCTGAACAGGCATCATTGGCTACAAAATGTAATAACTGTTTCTATACGCAACTAGCAGAAGTCTTGGCTCTGTAGGTTAAGATGTCTATTACAAATGTTCTAACTTAACTGCCCATAGATTAGTACCATGGTACTAATCTATGGTACTATTCTATGGTACTAATCATGGTACTAATCATGGTACTAATCATGGTACTAATCATGGTACTAATCATGGTAGTAATGATGGTACTAATCATGGTACTAATCATGGTACTAATCATGGTAGTAATGATGGTACTAATCATGGTACTAATCATGGTAATAATCATGGTACTAATCATGGTACTAATCATGATACTAATCATGGTACTAATCATGGTACTAATCATGGTACTAACCATGGTACTAATCATGATACTAATCATGATACTAACCATGGTACTAATCATGGTACTAATCATGATACTAATCATGGTACTAATCATGGTACTAATCATGGTACTAATCATGGTACTAACCATGGTACTAATCATGGTGCTAATCGTGGTACTGAACATGGTACAATAGTCATATTTACTAAGTTTACTGTAGCAACACCTGGGTGCGGCAGTACCAAAGCGCTACGCTGGTCCCACAAGCAGATCATGTTTCAACAGAGCGCGATAGTAGAGTAACATCTTATGTCAAGGTTGTATATTCGCCAGTAGTATGGCCAAGGGTTTGCTAGTTAAGACTGGTTCACACTATATCACCCTATTAGCCAGAGCCGGTTTAGTCGCCTACAACCCGACCAAATATTCAACTGCATATTTCCACTTTTACTCAAAAACAACTTCAGTTAAGTATTTTAACTAGCATTACATAAATGAATAGATCAGCTGTGAAACACTTTTGAAGACACTTTTGAAGTGATTATTAAAAAGAGGGGAAAAAATATGAGCATGTTTCGCTACTAGAGACTCAACCTAGCGTCTCAGAGGTAGTCATCATGCCTCGGGCATCGACCGCCTCAGGTTCTTCATCTGACACTGAATTGATTGCGTGAGACGTTGGCACGGCTATTATATCATATGTTTTTCTGTTTGCTAACTGCAACAGAGAACTGACTATATGCAATAGCTTGTTAGCGTCTCATTGTCACCTCTCGATCAATAATCAGCCCCACGCCCGCAATTACCTGAAGGGGCACACAAAATGGAGCCGGAGGAAACGAACTCGAAAATAGCTTTTGACCTGACTGAACGTATTTGTAATTGCTGAGTTAATGGAGTACTAAAATGAATTGCAGTAGAGATTGCGTGTTTGTTTTTTGAAGTTAGTGAAAATTAATATTTCTTTTATATTTAAACCGGCCATGCTTTAATTGAAGTACTGAGCTCTAGACATACGTAGCTTTACACTAGCTATTGTATTTCAGTAGCTCTTTATTCATGGAACCCATTCATTCATTTTCATTCATTTATGGGAGTGAACATGAGGTTTGGTGCAATAAATTCCTGTTCTCCCTTGACCTTTCCTCCAGACAGCCACAAAAATATTTGCTAACATAGAGACACAAGTAAACACACACGCTGATTTACATGTAGCATGCAAAACCTTCCGTCAATTTTAAACTTAAATCACTCTTAATTGTTTTAATAAAAAGTGATATAAATTTGTTTTCACTTTTTTCTTGGTTCAGATTTGAGATAGAAAATAAGGACTACTGTAGGAGATATACAGAAATGATTAAAAGATTTATTATGTTATAGTTTATTACCGGTAAAGAGCTGTCAATCAGCAAAGTGGCAAAGGCGTGGTTATAAAAACAGATCAAACGCTGAATAAGAATTGTGAAATTGTGTATGCCAAGCAACAAACTGCATGTAGAGCTGCTATAAAAACTTTTTTGGTATATCTTGTTTTAATGAGGATTTCATGCACGCTGTCGCCACAATAAAGATTTATTGTGGCGACAGCGTGATATATAGCTACCCATATTTACTCATCTATAATGTGCATCCTTAATTTTTGATTGAAAATCACTACAAATTTTTGTATAATAAATTATACTCTAATAAATGCGGTAATTTACAGATTAAGGCTAAACTGGCTACTTACCATGAGAAAAATTCCAGAACTTAAACTTATTCCAAAACCTCTCCTTTTACATTATTTTTCAGAGAATAATAAACAATTTTCAACTAAAATAACTAGTTTGAAATAATAAAACAAGTAGTTTTAATAGCCTTAGGTCCTGCCATAAATACACTTAGGATAAATAATCTAATAGACATAAATTCTCTAGGAGCCCAAGCGAGAAATACAGAGCAGACCTTGTCGCTGCTGTCTAAGCTGTTGCAACCTTTCCTCCGCCTCTTCCCTCAACACTTCGGGCATAATACAAGCAAGAGCATTTGTATTTTCCCCACCATAAAACCTATCCATGTACTTTTGACTATTTTCAAAACTACACGCACCTCCACCACCACCGATCGCTCCTCGGCGCAGATGCTTCTGAGCATTATTCCTCATCGCGTGGCTGGTCAGGAGTGCTCTGAATCTTCAGATCTAAGAACAGCGAGCAAGACACGGACCACTATTCCTCAGGAGACTCGCTGGCTGCCACATATTCCATGCTGACTCTCGTTTAAGAAGGCGATGCCAGTCTTACATGACAATAGTTTACCAGAGCGTATCCCTTTGTTGCTGTTCCGTGGTTGGAAAAGCACTCGTGCCCAGGCAAACCACTGAGCCAGAAGACAAAACGTAAAATATCGAGTCCACTCTCAGGAGAATAAGTCTTGCCCACGGTTCTCACTCTCCTAACAATTTTTATTACATATCTCCCAGAGCTGCTCTGTAATATTGATCGCAATAAACTTTGCAAATCTCCTCTCGATGAACCTTTAGCAGCAATGTTGCCTCGCTGCTCAATAATTTTATTTTAGAAGGTAACAACGTTTTAAAAGCTGTTTAGTAGTTATGGATTACCGATAATACGAGACCAAAATGCATATTGTAGCCTGGCATAAGAACACCTCAATGGAGTGAACATTATTGATTGGATTTGCCATCACGTAAGCTCATAATATGATTGGCTACCCGTAACGAGCCAAAAACTAATTAAGTATCTCTCTCGTATGACAATTAATATTGATAGGTGCAAAGGCCAAATCAATTAGGAATAAAAGCCTGGAGAATACACAACCTGAAGCAAATGCACCCGTGTTATGGACAAAAAAGTATATCATCCTAACAACTTCAAATAGTCTCTTTTGAGGTAATATATACACATACACTGAGCTTGAAAAACAGTTTATCACCACTACATAAATATTTATATCTATGGATAAAAATGATGCAAAGTTGTGTAAGCTACTAAACATAGATTATTTATTTGGAGAACAATTTATTTCATACCGCTTTAAAAATCAGTTTGTTTACTTACATATTAATGGTAAAAACAGGAAAAAAATTTAATTGAAATCTATCATAAGTTTAAAAATACATTCCCAAAACTATTTAAGTGTGGAAAAAAGGAAAACACGTTATACTAGTTTGAATTAGTTTAAACCAAAAAGGTATACAAAACTCAAAAAAATCGCCTTTTCTTTTTATTTTTTTATAGAAAAAATGATGAAATGAATAAATAAAAAACTATTAAATGTTTACTTTAAAATATAACAATGCTCAAGTTGTGTTGGGTAGTTGGTTATAATTTATCTGTAACCTAAGGAGCTCATATTTAGGCTGTAGCATTAGGAGGTTGAACAGGTTTAACGGTTTCACTGTTACCTGCACCAAGTTCACTGCAAGTTACAGAGTTCATACCTTGTGTATGTAATAATTCACAAAGAAAGTGTATTTTGGGCTTAACAATTTCATCTTGAAAACTGAATGTTTAATAATCATTTGTTTTATTTGTAATCAAGAGTTCTGTAACATCAAATATTTTTAAAAACATAAAAAAGTGCAATTATGCTTTGCTCTTTTTCAAAAAGATTATAAAATAAAATTTACATTAAAATCCAAACAAAACATTATTTTAGTTTTTTCTTTGTAGAGTTCTGTCATTAGCCACGCATATTTGATAGAATGTATTAGTTGACTGTCTAACTTACTTGGCACTTTTGTATTTATTTACACGAATTAGTAATTTAAATCAAATTTAACAATACCCTACACAAATTAGAAGTCGGATAGCAGCCAAATAAAAATGTTTCATCTAAACTTTGCAAAAAAACTTAACAGACAGCAAATAGTTTTTTTTCTTTGCTGTCTGAAAGGAATGCAGAAGCCTACCTACAGGTAGGTTGGTTTCAGATGAGCTGACCAGATGACCTCACACGGTAAGAAGTGAACTAAAGGGCTTAATTGTAGAATATCGGCAGCCGATGTCAACCAGAAAGTAGCAGATGATCATTCAAGGCAATGACCTTGACATATCGACAATACAATTAGTGATAGATGTTCTGTGATTACGTAATGCTCATTTTTGAATGAATCTCATTAGATTTGGAATAATCTATTGTGGTTGAAGCTAATAAGGTTTGCTGAGGAGAGGAGGACACCGACAAAAAGAATCCAGTTATCAGAAACTACTGGTGCCAGTTCAACTACTTGATATAAGTGGAAGATCACCTCTTACCACTGGTATATCATATTAAATTATGATGACAAATAATTTTTTGATTGTTATAATAACAAACAAAAACAAATTGCAATTTTTATTATTTCTTGGCTTGCCATGCTGTTAAAGTTCTATAATATATATTAGTTTGCTATTTCACGAAAGATTTGGACTAAAATGGATGAGTGAATTTTAAATATATTTGCATCCTGACTTAGTAGTGATTTTGTTATGCCGTGGATCACATTTGTGACTGCTGATCAATATGATCGTCTACTTCAACATACAAACGATGAGCACACAAATCCAAAATAAAATTTTAATGTAATACAAATGGCATAACTCCATGAAAATTGTAATTTTTGCTTCAAGCTACTCTGCATTATCAAACCTTAAAAATAATTAAGCCTTATGAACCTTATGAAAATTACTAAACCTTAAAAATATTACAAAAATACCTGAAACACTTGATCTATCAAAAAATTCTTGAGTATAAATTACTTCTACTACAGAGGCCAGCATTATAAACAGTTATTAAAGCTAACTGGATAATAACAGAGCCTTCAGCATGAAATCTTGTTATTCAAAATTTACCTGACTGACCATTCACATGAAGCTCACTAGTATTCCAAACAAACTAGCTACTAGATCTCAAAAATTCTTACAAGGCAAACAGTGAGCGCAATAACAAATAGCCAAAGAGTAGACAATTCCATTTGTCATCAAGGAATACACCTGCTGTTACTCTCAACAGCATTTGTAACCCATGAAATTGATGAACAAAGGAAGTTAGAGTGAATTTATTGGTGACTCCTTGTTGGACACCAGACTCAACCGCAGCCTTGTCCTCATCTATTTTCACATCAAAATAGATTTCATTTGAAAGCAAGTAAACAAGAAAATTTTTTTTATCTTCATGAGAAGACAACTCCACTGGCAAGACTGAGAACAACTGAGAATACTAGTAAATCATGCACAGGAAAACCTTGAATCTAGGCATAATGTTATATGCTCAGATTTAAAAAATTGTTAAGCATTTTTAAATCCTTAGTTTTTTACCGCAATTTCTTAAAAGCCACATTCAAATGGTTATGAGATTAATAGTCATCACCTAACTTTGCTCAATTATAAAAAAATAATAAAAATGATTAACAACATTAGACTAGCATTGCCTAGACCAGGCATAAAAAAGTACCTCAAATCTAGATAAAGTCTTTATTACGCTCGGGTACGTCGCTTCGTGAAAAGATATACTGGAGAAGACTACTACTGGTATGAAAATTACATTC
Organism: Watersipora subatra; assembly: GCF_963576615.1. Taxonomy (NCBI): domain Eukaryota; kingdom Metazoa; phylum Bryozoa; class Gymnolaemata; order Cheilostomatida; family Watersiporidae; genus Watersipora; species Watersipora subatra. The sequence continues at coordinate 58,344,420 of NC_088715.1, forward strand.
GAGTACATCCACCGAAAAGTCATGTTACCACTACTGTACTCAGCTCGTAACAGAGAATACATAAAGCTCTAAAACAGAGCACATCTACTGTAGCATATATGTGGTTGGTGTTGCCATTACGACATTGTTTGACATGACATTGTTTGACAGCTTTCGCACTAGTTACAAATCAGATAACTGTAGGTGTTAGAATTATAGAAATGATGTTGCAGAGAGCCGAGTAGGCCAAGTTATGTCTGCTTTACTGTAACGTTTGTCGGAGTTATCATTCTGCAGAGCACAGCTAACTCCGCATTGTATAACAATAAACTTTTGGCAGATTTCCATACTCAAACAAAATATGAAAAAACTGCACGTACCCACTTAGGATGAAGATCAAAAATGAACTAATTTGGCAAGACCACCCAGAAGGTATAATTTACTCTCGCATCTTGTAACCATTATTTAGGATATTAGCTGCACGCAGGTTATGACGCATGTAATTCATTTGTGGTACAAGCCAACGCAGACCAGACGCATAAAGGTACAGACACGAAAAAGGTAAGTACATGCCTAATAATTGATTATTAATTTCCTGTAAAGTACATTAACTTATGCAATTCAAAATCTTTCTCAGACAGACTTACACACTAGTTGTGCATACAAGCGGTAGTATAACATGAGATTGTTACAGATCTATCTTCTAATATGGCTCCTACTAATACTAAGGATGATTTCAACTACAAACTACATCTATGTAGATAGTACTACATCTATGGTACTACGTCTATGGTACTACATCTATGGTACTACATCTATGGTACCACATCTATAGTACTACATCTTTGGTACTACATTTATAGTACTACATCTTTGGTACTACATCTACGGTACTTCATCTATTGTACTACATCTATGGTGCTACATCTATGGTACTACATTTATGGTACTGACTAAAACTAATCCTAAAAGATAAGATCATATAAATGCTACTGTTGGTAAAACAAAAGCTTTACCATCTCAAGTTTTACAGCATCACTTCCTGTTGCTAGACTACTGTTAAACTAGTACTTCCTGTTACCATAGTACTGTTAAAACAAACATTTCCTGTTGCTAGAGTGAGGCTATGGCTAGCACTTTTTGTTACTAGAGTACTGTAACGACTAGCACTTCCTGTTACCACAGTACTGTTAGAGCAAACATTTCCTGTTACCATAGGAGTGCTACGACTAGCACTTCCTGTTACTGCAGTACTATTCGAGCAAACATTTCCTGTTACCATAGCAATGCTACAACTCGGACTTCTTGTTACTAGAGTTCTGTAACGACTAGCACTTCCTGTTACCACAGTACTGTTAGAGCAAACATTTCCTGTTACCATAGCAATGCTACAACTAGGACTTCTTGTTACTAGAGTACTGCTAAACTAATACTTCCTGTTACTCCAATACTTTTTCTACAGCACAACCAAACTTTCGCACCCTGTTACTGCAGATCTACTGCAACTAGTACTTCCTCTCTGGTCATTAAATTATTTTCAATATCTGGACTTACTAGTCATGAGCATGTTGGTAAGAAGTTCAAAGCAGTTTGTATTCGCTAGACTTAGAACTTTGGGATACCTCTGTAGTGAAGCAGGAAGCTCTACATCAGCTCCCAAAAGAATGATTACTCTGTTCTTCCTTTCGTCCTGTGAAATATTTAAATATTAGATAGAACAAGAGTTGTCTCTCCCCTCTTTACAGGAACAGTTAATCCCCGACATTGACAATAATACCCAAGTTGGCAACCAGTAAACTGAGGTGGTAAAGACCATGTACATGTATAAAAAACACAACACTTACTCATTCAGACAATTTTATAGTTTCATGTTTTGATCTCAGCAGTTTGTTCAATGGGAAATACAAAATATTTTTTAATTTGGTGTTAGCACTTTTGTCCATTTTTAAGAAAATTATCCTAAACCAACTATAAACATCAAAATAGCTATTTTTACTGCCATCAAATGCATGTATCTACTGTATATGATAAACTAAATAATATTTGTTTAATGATAATATATTAAATGTAAATTTATTTGTAAATACTGTTTAAAAAACTAAAATGTTTGTTCAAAATTTACATTATATTAAATAGAGTAATTTTAAGACTTTTGAAAATCTTTTAAAAAACTTACAATTTAAACACAGTAAAAATGTGTGATTTGCAGTCTATCATTGAAAATTGACAGACTTTGATCAATTCTATATTTCTATAATAACAAATAAATACTCATGCAACTTGAGTAGCCCAGTTTGATTCTCCATAGACATAGACATAGACATCCAAAGACAAAAAGTAAGTGAATAATACATAAAGGAAATAAGAGTTTTTGCGCTGCCTCCCTAGTTACTAGTAAACAAGTGATTCCCATATGTCAGCTAGAGTGACTGTGAGATTGATTGTAAAATAGAGTAGTTAATCAAGAGACAATAGATGCTAAGATACAAAACATATTATTTAATAGAAGTCCAAAAGGTAGGAAGCATCGCAGATAAAGTTACCAACTTCGACAAACTCAAAAAGCAATGTATGCAACTTAATCTGATCTGCATTGTTGGCCATGGTAGATGCTTCCTCAAACTAAACTCAACTTTGATTCAGTTTTCTAACAACATTGCTGCCTGGCTTACCGAAGTTGCTCCTGGTACTTCTAGCTCTTGACTATACCCATTAGAGTCAAATCTCCAGGTAAATTAATTTGTTCCAGGATTTACATTGCATGTTGCAGCAAATGACCTCGTAATAATACACTAGATTTTATTCTCAAGTCTGAAATCCTAATGATAAATAAATTAAATAATTATATAACACAATTGTATAAAACTAGTCAAACCTAAATTAATAAAACAGTAATAAAAAACAAGAGATTGCCGTTGTTACGTTACCAAAGAGACAGGGAAACGTAGGCTTGCGGATGTGTAAGTTTGGAGATAGGAGGTGAAAAAATATGAGACATAATTTACTATGACTGCAAATTCTAAATTAACTTAGCTTAGAATTTTTAAGTATTTTCACATTTTCTGACCAAGTTTTTATTTTTTTATCCGCCTCTCCACTTGTATTTATAAAATTGTGATGTTTTAAAAACTTTGTAATTCATACAACAGAGACTCCTTTAGACAGAAATAAATATTTCCTCAAATTTAATTTTGAGGAGATCATAAGTAGAGGCTTTAATGAGGCTCAACTGCATTCTGTACCGAGAAAATTGCTAGCCATTAATCACCATAACAACCACCTGTGAAACGTGTCAAGTTACAAAAATTGTGCAGTTCTCAACCAGAACATACATCTTTTGTTTATCAGCAACCTACTTCCTTTGTAGTTGCTACATAGTTAGCTATAACCACATCCAATCAGACTTTATGACACAGACTTTCTAGCCCCAGAATTTTCAGTAGGCCTACTGCTAACTTTACACCAAAGAAGTTATTTATGCTTATATACAGAATAGAACATGGTGACAATAACTATAAAGTAGAAAAAACACATTGAACTTTAAGTCACAACGAAAACCAGATAGATTCTGAACTCGAAACCTGTACCAAAAACTCCTGCACCAGAACATCTGTGCAAAAAAGTCTCAGTCTGGCATCCAGTCTATTAAAAGCACACTTGAACACAACAAATTGTACATCAGACGCACCTCTGACAAAACATGTTGTACAGCGGATTCAAAGTTGGCAAGGTCATTTTCAATGAACTCTCCAGTGCAGTGTAGAATCGTCTTCTGGCTGAGCCCAATAGCTAACATGAGGTTCTGGGTTGCGTTAAGTTCTGACTTGAAGTCTTTTTCTGAAGTCAGCACCTTTAAGTCGTGAGGACTGTGAAAAAGATTAGAATGTCAGCTCGAAAGACGAACTACACTTGACCTTGACTTATTCCTGAAACCATTTTGCCTTTATTGCTATAAAACTAATCACAGCAGATGAATTTAAAATCAGTTATAAAACTGTGGTACGTAAATTTACAGTGCCAGGCAAACTAGTTGAGATAAATTTGTTTAATAAGCTAATTCAGAAACAATATTGTAATCTCAACATATTCATTGTCTCTCATTCAGATACTCTAGATATTTATATATGAACTCAATTAATCTAGTTTCAGAAGATAATTCTAATCTCATTTCCATTAAGTGAGCAGTTTTCATTGTAACTAGAATTTTTAGAGGATTGCCAAAAGTTACTCGCTGGAAGATTAGCCAACCAAATACTAAAACTAATTTTCTGATCCCAACAGCCATTTTCAGGGCCAGAATATTACAAAAGCTGTTTAAACCTCTATAAAAAAAGAAGATTACAGAGTTTTGATTAAAGTTTTTAACTGACAATGTGACAACTGGTGATACTTGTAGATATCCTTCCTCGAATAGTGTTTATCTTGACCAAAAATATTAAATTTAAACTAATTAGATTATTAACAGTAAAAGGAACCATAATATGTACAGTTTTAGGAATCTAAATATAAAAATTTAAAAGTTATACAAATAAAAAGCTGAAAAACCATGCATTGATAAACGTGTGTCCAAACTACTTTGTCCGGCATTGTACATTTACTGTTTGCTAACTTAGAAAGTTCAGTTAAATAAAGAGAGAATAATGCAAGTATTAGTGTAGTATATAAAAATATAGTCACGCTTACAGATACTTGTAGTCTACTGTAGGAACACTCAAAAGCATGTGTGTGCATGTGATACAAATTTTAGGAAAATATAGAGTATGGAGCAGTGCAGCTTATGAAATCTTAGAAAGAGGTGATCACAGAAAAGTATGAGCATGCGGAAGGCATGAGGAGGATGAAAACCCATCAAAAAACACATTTAACAAAATCATGCAGTTAAAATTTAAAGCAGCATTAGAATTTGGGAAGTTTTTTTAATCATGCATCCAGTATAAAAAATTATAATAATGTTAACATAATTATAAATAATAATAACAATTTTTAATTATATAATTATATTATATACTAATATTACATAATATAATCATATATTATATTATATTAATTATAACTATGATAAGATTATATAATATTATTTTAATAGTATTAAAATTATAATGATTTAGATTGACTATTGCTGGCAACTTGTTTATCTTCTCAATGTGGGCACAACTTCAATAACTGTAGAGGAATGGCCAAATTTAACTAAGCCAACGGAATCTCTCTGGACACCGCTGAACAAAAAACTAATACGTTTACTATTACCTTCTGTCAAAAGCTGTGTACCACTAGAGATCTAACACAAAATGCTATAGAAACTAGTCTACCATGAGGTCTATGTCTAGGGAAACTGTAAATGGACAGAAAGAGTTAGCGATCAGAAATGCAAGGCAGCACTCGAAACTCTGGAGAGAGAACTTATAAACAAACAGTGTTAGATAATAGAGAGCATTTACTTTTTTCCTCTGGTCAGTTTTTTCACCCTGTCATTAAAGAACAATCATAACTCATTAAGGAGAAAGCACTCGATAAAGAGAAGCTTTTTAGTACAGAGAAAGCTCTATAAAAACGATAAAAAATAAATAGCATCTCATTGAAAAAATGCATTACTATTTGAAATAAGATTGTATCTTCCCTTGATTAAATCATGCTATTTTTTAGATAAAACCAAATTTATATCAAATGGTATATAAATATTACTCAAAATAACTATAGAATACTCATCAGAAATGAACTCCTAAAATACGAAGGTAAAATTATTAATTTTCATTGTCCATCAAAGTAAGAAAAGATGCTGTACTGATAATAAAACACAGAGTATTGAAAAATCTCTTAGGCATTGAGGTAACCAGGATGTAAGAAAAATACTGAATTGAGATTCTTTGCACCATGTAACATTCTTGTACAAGGCGCAGCACAAGAAGAGAAAGTCTTCCATGAACAGAATACCAAACTAGCGCAACCACAAATTGAAAGACTAATATTACTGCCAACAAATTGGAATAATATCAGTACCAAATTGGATTTCGCAATACACATTAATAATAATTATGCATGTGTATTACAAAATTATTAAAAATTTAAATTATTTAAAATATGTGCAAAGATACATGTCACCTTTAAATATCAATGTTGAAAAATGGAACTTACTTCATTTATTACACTGTATTATTTTGTATTCAAGCCTTGATTGAATCAGATGAAAGCACAGTCTAAAAAATTATAACAGACAACAATAATAACACTTAAAAGAGTGTTATAAACACTACTAGAAAATGGAAGAGCAACTCCAAAAAAAGACATATCACCTGCTCTCTATAATGGTAACATAGTGGTCCACTTGCTCTTGGTCTTCTATGGCTGATGAGTGATAAAAGAAAGCGTGGAAGTGATCTTCTGATTCAAGGGGAGGCGGTCCATCAATTAGCTGTTCTTCCTCCTGAGCCTCCTCTTCTGATGATGAGGATTCACTGCCTGTTATGGAACTATGACTGTGAATGTCAAGGTCATCATGAATTAATTATCTTCGGTATTTAAAAGTAAAATAACATTTATTCCGAATCGAACAAGTACAAAATATAAAAATAACCAGTAGAATAAACCGGAAAATTTCAAATGGCTGGGAAATGGTGTTAGGATACACTGAATATCATTTGTATGCCTCAAGAGTCACCTAAAATAAGCAACCTTATCTCGAAATTTTAAAAACATTTAAAATTATTTCAAATTATTAGTTTATATTAATATATATTATTTGTTATTATATATTTATTTAAATTGTAAAAAATTATTTAAAATTATGAAAAATTTAGAGCTATTCTAAAAGTATTTCAAAAATATTATGTTTAGTCAGAGAATAAATGTTTTGTGATAAAAACTGTTCTTGCAAGGTGATAGAAAACACTTTGCTAAACACTGTATTGATATTATTGTAAGCTAATCCAGAGATCCGTAGCAATTCTAACCTTTTATTTTTATGTAATCAAGGTGAGCATAAACTAGTAAGCAAAGTAACAAGTCAAAAGTAATATATCCGACCTTGATCAAAAATCTCCCCTGTAAAGAAGGTGTTATAGAAAATGAGACATTTGAGGCTGCATGGGACGCTACCAGGACTATTAATCAAAAATCTTGCTTAATGCAGTTTGTGGATATTTTACTCAAAAGTAAATAATCTTAAAAAGTTCTATAATTACACTGCTAAAAAATTATTGTATACGCATTCAAATGTGAGTTTAATAGCTTTTAAAAGGTAAATTTGGCTATTTAAAAGATGTCTTGTGAGCATAATAATACAATATTAGTTGTATTATTTTTTTAACCAAGCTTACCAAAACTTTTTAAACGCGTAATAAATGATTAAAATAGTTTTAAAAGAGAGATTTCCAACAATTACATATTTATTGTAAATTATGAGAGAGAAAAAAGATATACACGCTCAAAAATAAAATAATTAGTAATATTTCGTACATTTTTTTAGAAAAACGCAGAAAAAATGATGTAAACTTTGTTGTCTCTTCTTTTTTTAAAATACTTCATCTTAAGTTGACCAGTAAAATACTGCGATTAGCAGCTTGTTTATTCCAAAAAAATGTCTACACTTTCTAAACAGCTACGACTTGCCACTTCTTATTCTATTCTGCAGAAAATTACATAAATCTATTCTGAATTTTGCTGAATAGATTAAATCAAACTTAATGCCCTTCACTCTTCTTAAACGGCAAAGAAAGTTCTTTAAATTGTTGCAAATTGGTGGAAGTGGTACTACGGCACACAACAACAATCATTTGCAGTGCAACATCTATGCTTGGCCGCTAGAATGTTCATGACACTTGCTCAAGCTTGCCAAAGCCTATGTCAACGCGGTGTCTGTCTATCACAACCGTAGACAAATACCACGCATGCGGTGGATGACAAGATGTTACAGGTTAAATATTAGTGAAGTGGAAGCTAAATTGCAGACATCTAAAAGTTGCAAATATGAATGTTAGGAGTTTCATTACACCTATTTTTACGAATCAGTAACGACCTCACATTTTTGTTGGAAACTAGAAAACAATCTTATACAGAATCACTTAATGACATCAACTACATGACTGATTGTTATTCAAATCAATACTAACTTATTGGCTCAGTTTACAAGCTAAAATAACTAAACTGACTTTAATCAATAGATAAAACTGCAGAATTGAAAAGAGCTTTTCAACTCTGTCACAAACAGGCTATAATTTAGATTTAGTGCCCTAAATAGGCATCAGCGGCCATAGACTTACTGCACGAATCATAACTAGAACTGATCTCTACTGACATTAGAAGGATTTATAACCAGTAGTCTAGCTGTACTGACTCTCAGTAGACCCTATCACAATATTCCACACAAAAGATGCTGTACATGGATGAAATTTTGTTTTCTGGTGAAAAGGGAGACAGCATGACAACATCGTAAACCCCAATCTAGGTTAGCTAATACTATATGCCCAGATGTACGACCACTTATCAAGTTTTTGCAGTTGAAATTTAGAATAGCTGAGGTGCAAAGGCTATGATTAGTATGGTTAATACTACAGTATAATAACCTTCTGTATCACTCTCTGTCTCCTCTGCAATGTAATCATTAGTACATGATGAAAGATCTCTTCAACAATTCAGCGGCATGCATGGCTAATGGAATAACCGAATGAGCAAGCAAACACAGCAAAAGAACACAGCCAACAAATATTCATCTATTTTATGTATAACAAACTGGCTGAAATATGGGTGCATGTCGGTTATGGTGTCAAACTTCAGGATGGACACTTGCTTCGCCTGCCTGAATGACTAAAAACAGCTTTATAGGTATCAGCTCACTTCGCCAGTACAAGTTTACACTGCTTTCACAGAAACTGTCATACGTAAGCTGACAAGGGGTCATTAGGATGACAAGAGGTCATAAGTATGCTGACAAGAGGTCAAAAGTATGCTGACAAGGGGTCATAAGTATGTTGACAAGGGGTCATAAGTATATTGACAAGGTGTCATAAGTATGCTGACAAGAGGTCATAAGTATACTGACAAGTGGTCATAAGTATGTTGACAAGGTGTCATAAGTATGTTGACAAGAGGTCATAAGTATGCTGACAAGAGGTCATAAGTATGCTGACAAGAGGTCATAAGTATGCTGACAAGAGGTCATAAGTATGCTGACAAGAGGTCATAAGTATGCTGACAAGAGGTCATAAGTATACTGACAAGAGGTCATAAGTATGCTGACTAGAAATGAGAGCTCTGATCAATGAGAAAGAGAGTGAAAAACAGCAGAGAGCCGTAAGTCAATTAAGCTAAGTACGCCTTAATATGTAGCCTAATACATATTCCATAAACACTTCATTTTCCGATAGATGTTTACTGTCTTATATGTATATAGCTGTACATATACACATATACAAACTCATTTTATACATTATATGTGTGTACATTACTGCTTAAATAAAAACCTTAGCTACTGAAAAGATATTAACAAATGTCAAAACACGCCCCCTTCATAGCAAATCATTTTCGTTGTGATATTTATTTGTCTACCGCCTATTAAACACTATTTAGTGAGGAAAGAAATGTGTAGCAGAGAGAATTAGCAACTGAAGCGTCTCTTTAATACCTAAAACATGCCTGTAAGTACGGTAGAAAGGAGGATGGGGATGAAGTTAAACTGCAGACCCTGCTGCTTTCCAGTTAATTGTTTTATAACATGCTGACTCTATGAGAGACCCAGTAAATACATCCTAACACCGGGTGTGAGAAATACCTCAGTTTTGTGCTGCCTTCAGCAAGAGTAGAACAGAGTGAAAAACTAATGCTTTGGCTATTTGCCCTTGATAGAAGTACTTTACCAGTTTCATTTTTATTTTAGTTTAAATGCAAATGATTTAAAATAGTTCTAAAGAATGAAACACGCGGCTACACAAGGAAAGGTTTTTAATCACATATGTGGGGCCTTCAGCAGCATTACACTGATGCTTAAAGTATCAGAGACGAGCACTCGTGTTAGACAATAAGAAGCCGCAAGATTTGAGAAGCATGTCATTGTAACAATGCTAATGTTTTACAGCTAATACAAATAAGCAGAATCGCTAGAGAAGCTTTTAATGCGTAATTCATAGAATGTTATATAATCATCCAGAGTACTATCAAAATATAGCAATATCACTTGAGGCAGCAGATGTTTCACTTATGAAATCACCAACGCATTAATATGATGACGTTGATGATCATGGCCCCTCTATTTAGACTGTATATTACACTTTTATTTTACAAAAGTTGCTCAGAAGCACTTTTGACGCAGAAGCAATATTGTGGTTAGATATCCTTCCTCGCACCTTCAAGGCTTAAACCTCTGGCACGCTAATCATAAGTCTGACACAAACCACTAAACCTTAAAATTATAGTCTATTCAGAATCGTAGACAAATCACTATCGTGCAATAATTCAACAATAAATAATGTGTAATTAAAAAATTAAACAACTAAAAGTACATGTATTTGTAAATTCTCCATTTCATTTAAAAAAGTGATAAAGCCAAAGGAGATAAGCATGTATTCAAAGCCAAAAGCTGTTTTATAGATGCTTTGCTTAGATTCACATCTTTAGTGCCCACTAAACTTTTAGCACCTTAGACAGTTCACAAAGCCTCTTACGCCTCCTTTGTGCTGTTTCAGACTTACAGGAATTACTGAAATAAGTTGACACAATTCAAGAAGTAACTCGGACATCACAAAATAGTGATGATTAAAGCCCATACCAAATCCCTGCATTGTTTATCAACCTATATCAGTTGGATTTTATATCGGTATGCAAAAAGAACAAAAGAAAATTCTAAACCTCAAAATCTACTCGATACAAATTCATATTAACGGGCACCCTCAACAGCCCCAACAAACACCCAAATAAAACTGATGCCCTGCTATGGTGGGCCCAACTGTACAGAATGTCATCAGCGTTGCTATGAGGAAGTCAGCAGTACAACACGCCTCTCTCATGGCAACTTAGTTTTTTCTTCCTCCAAGAGGTTATTGTTAGTGAGTAATATAAGAGTTCTGAAGAGAGCTAGATGAGTACCTTTTGTACAAGAGAGTCTATTAATACCGTGTAATCATAAAACGGCGGATATTAATCATTTCTAATAATAACATTATACCAGTGCATCACAATAAAATAAATTGCAAGCCATACAGTTGCCAATTCATTATTAAAATAGAAATTGTGTGTTTGACGAGCGACAATGTCTGCCTCAGCTATCAAAGAGCAACATTACCCACCTACACTTTTCCTGTATTTGTAGTAGTTATGTCTGAAAAGTGAACAAGCCCTGCTTTCAAAAGCCATATAACCGAAAGGCTCTTGAAGGTGTGTAATTGTATAGCGTAATGTCAAAGTAATGGAAAATGCACTTTATGGTGTTATAAACCATAGTCAGCAGACAACAATTGTGATAGAATTTATAAGAAAACATTTTAGCAATGTCATTACAGCTGAAAAATAAACTTACTTGAAGCGCTAAATGATTCAGCTACAAACTAACAGATGACTATGTAGATACATATCTATTCTTATTTATGAAGGCAAATATCTTTAGAGCACCTGCTAGAGTTGCCACCTGCTACAGCACTATGAACCCAATAAGTATCAGCTAAGTGCTGAACTTGACACCTGATACCCATACAAGTATCAAATCATGATAAGAGGTACTTGTTGAAGAGTGCCTTCCAATACGTTTTAATTACAGGAAAAGCTGTGAGAAATATTGTAAAAAACAGCAAATTTGCTGTAAAATAATGACCTACCAGAATTATTCCAAACATCCTCCTTGACAGTCGCAGCCCATAAACTTGCCCTTCTATGAGTGTGATTGGCGATGAGCCCTCCTACTGCGGGCTTATTTTGTATTTGTCTAATACCTTTTTTAGCTGCCATAGCTCATAACTTACACAAACACATTAGCTAGCTACGAGCGCATATACTTCTCATCTACACTCCGGCGGACCTATAGAATACATCTGTCATATTATTCTGTTAAAACATTTCATTACTTCATTACTCTTTCTCCAATTAACACAATTCCATGCTAGTTAATGCAACACATCTAATAGGATAAGGAAATGTTTATGTAATAGCTCGCTAATGTTTACCACAGATCATTAAGGGTGGACGCAGACTCAGCTTTTAGTGTATATAATGAAAATTTGTGTGTTTATCTTCAAATGATGCACCTCCACAAGTTCTTGCTGACCGAGAGAACTTGAGATCATGGTGATTATAATTTTACAGCATTTACTTGGTAGGTTTTTATACTAGACTGATAGACATACCGATTCATAGGCACCCAGCAGAGTCTGAAATCGGTACACTCTTTATCAAGGCTAAAATAAAAGTATGGCCACAGATGTCTGGCTCCCATTAGATATAAATAGAATATCAATAACTGAGTCTATGTAAAAGCGCTAAGCATTCTTTTGATGTATTTTATTAGACACTAGTTAGAGCTTGTATTGAACTATTAATAAAGTTTTTTTAATTTAATGATATAACTACTGAATAATATAGATAATTACATGTACATGCATGATCTTTCAATGCTACGCTTAGTATCAAAGAAGACAACTATCTTCATTTGCTGTCAAAAACTAAACCCCCTGACAGAGAGGAACCTGAAACTATACAAAGAGATGAAAGTATGTGGGTTGATAGTATTCTATTAGGATGTATACCTGTCTGTTTTATATTACATAACAATTTTTAGTATGCAAGTTGTTACACATCCGACTCCAGGACCAACATAAGATACATGATTTAAACCATCAGTGGTCCTTTAAACTTAGATGTTAACACTCTCAATACATGTGTGTTAATATTTAAATTTTCAGTGAGACTGAATATTACCAAAAAATGTCAAAGCTTATACATGACAGGAAATGACAAGTTTTAGATTACAGCATTTTAAAAATACTCTCACATCTGATGAAATCAAAATATTGCATTACGCAAATATTACAGGTTCAAAATGAACATTTGGACAGCAAAACTTAGCATTTACCAAGATGCGAATATTCTTTTGACTAGTTTATAACTTTAATAAAATAAAAACTTAAACGAAATCAAGTCAGGCGTAAGTCTACTTTCATAAAATCCTAAAAGTAAGTTTTTAAAAAGAGAGACAAGTTTAAACACTGAAATTAAAGTAAATAGCGCAATGGTTGGAGGAAGTCAAAAGAGAAACCTTACTGAAACTATTTCCCATGGTTTAGTCTTTGTCGAAGTACCAGGTATAGGATAGAAGGCAAGTGTGGTAGTCTCTATATCCAGAAACGCTTAATCCATGACAAGCAACTCTATTTTATCCCATGTTGGAGTGGTCAAAGACAGCATGCTGACTCATGACTATAACCAGAGGCTCCGCTGTATGCCAAATGCTAAACTTTACACAAAAAATTTAAGTCCATTGTCTAGTAGATGAAATATAATGCCCAATACTAATACCCCGAAGCACCTGCCGAGCTTGTCTAACAAGCACTACTGCTCGGAAGCAGTCGCATAGCGTCAAGTGAAAAGCGCAAATGACAGCAAGAGATGGCACTTTCATTGTTAATAATGTTTCTTTCTCAAGTGCCTGAGTGATTGCTAGCATGTATCGGCAAACCGTATTTATCATTAATCCTGTGTATCAAGTACTGGAAAAAGGCCGACGGTCAATATTTCCTCGTATGAGATGTGAGAGTAGCCGAAGGCGCGCTCGATATTTCCTCGATAACAACACAGAGTCAGGCAAACAAAACTATTCCAAGACAATTTGCATAGCGATTGATAAACAAGTTTAAAGTGCAAAGCTATTGTAAAATGAAGTTAGCGCAAACTAACGAAGAGATGTTCTTCCAAAAAGATACCGTATTAAAGGGTTATCTCCTTCCTTTTTAATGGGTGCACAATTTCTCACTAATAGACAAATTTGAGATGTACAGTAAAGGCGATGCATAGACGCATTTAATACAAACACTTGCTGTAAAATAATTGCAACCAAGCATGATTAATTAAATATTAAAACAATTTTTAAAATTTGGTGGTAAACCAAATTATATTTTAGCTGTATGTGATAACTGAACTCTGATTTCTTCAAGTGTACAAAGTACGCATAGACAAGCGCTACTCTCAAAGTTTTTGCATTCTGTTGTTACATTTTAAAATATGGATATGATCACATTTTGGCTATAACATGGAACAGTTGATTTTATAGTATAGTACGAACATGTATAAGAAAAATGAGCATTTTCACCAATTTTGAATAACTAAAATAAAAGATACCTCTCAGTAGCGGTTATGTCTTATAAATTGAATTTCAGTAACTTACCATAAATACTTAATTTTTATCTAGTATATTAGTCATAGTTTACAGTAGCTGTTAAATTATATGGAAGACAGCTTTTTACTACAAGTATATGAGCGACTCAATTTACAATAGCTGTTAAATCAAAAACTTGACTTACAATAGCTGTTATATGAAAGATTTGACTTACAGTAGATGATATAAGAGACACTTGAGTTGCATTAGCTGTTATCAAAAAATATTACATTCTTAACACTAATTTAATTTCAGATGAAATATTTGCTAAAAAGTTTGGTGACAGAATATATGCTTTAAAAACACTAGATGGATGCAAATAATGTAAAACCAAAAGATGTATATACAGGCTTAGTCAATGAGAGTCATGCAAGTCACTCAAGTCATGCGCCAAGTCACTCAAGTCATCACTCAAGTCATGCCTCAAGCACTCATTCATGCCATACCACAAAGAACGCCTGATGCACCTTCATACAAGACATAAAAAGATTTGATATAAATGCATTTGTAATTACAGTTTTTCCTTCTGTTAAGTTTCGGACAAATACCAATTGCAAAAATAAATATTACAATATATTACACTGTAAACTGAATATGCAACTTAAAAATTATAGCTTATGAATATATACCTCAGAACGAGTTTTAATTATGTTTAAATTATGCATCCATATTGCCAGATGATAAGACTTTAGTCCACATGTTATATTGCGTACTATTACTATCCCGCAGAGCTCTCGACATCGACATCAGTATTCAAGGACTAATAACATATTATTAACTTTGGCGCTATTATTCTTATCTGCAGCACTTACCTTCCTCTACGAAGTCCTCCAACAAACCTTCATCATCAAAAAGGGCTTCATCAATGAAAGGATTATCTTCCATCTCATCATCGTATCCAAACACCCCAACACCGAGAGCTCCTGCAATCGCAAAGACACAGTGGAGAGTCCGCCTGATGCGTGCAACACGCACGTCTAATATGCAGGCCTGCGATTTGTTCTCTTTACTCCATAAATTCCATTAAGAATGTGTACTCAATGCTAGGGTGAACTTGACTACAGATATCTTGTTTTGTTGTGTAGCCTTAAAACTACATCTTTAAGGGGCATACTAGTTAGCTCTCGATAAGTAAATGAACTCTAAGAGTATTTATTACTGTACCTTCAGAGTCAATGCTGGTCTGTATTAGATTATGAACAATGCATATACGTAGACCTGCATATAGGTACACAAGGAGAAAGAACTTTTGACACCAAAAGTTCAGACGAAGAATAGAAATAGTCTAGTGGAATATAAACTGTGTAACAAACAATTAGGCGTGTTGAAAAGTGAAACGTAAGGACAGAATCATAAGCAGAATTGAAATGTAGTGATTTTTAGAGGCTTCAGTAAACTTCATTTAAAAACCCGAGGTTTCCACAAAACTATTTAACCAACAAAGAGGTCTTCTCATCGATCGTTAGCTGAACATCTTTGTGAAATTAAATCTAAAATTATATTAGCAAGTTTACTAGCTAAAACGACTTTATGTAAGAAATTAAATCTGCTACCATAGTTGTTGCCAATCGATAGCTCAAACCTACGATGTACATACGTGCTAGTTTACATGTTTCATGTTTGTTATACATCTTGTTGGAGAGTGAACGCTGCATTGGCTTAGTTTCCAGCATAGATACCACAGCACATGCTTTTCGCAGTGTCCTCAGCCGCGACACGACACAAGTTCTTTGACAGCTATGAATCTAAGAACTGAAAAATCTGATTTATCAATGTTGCGCTCTGTGTACGATTCCATGTGACTATGGGTCTCTAACACACCCTTCCTGATTGCAAAAGCAAATTCTGATGTTGTGCAAGCAGTCGAAACCAATGTAAGCTGTGACATGAGCTCTTGGGTCAAAATTAGGTTGCTCTGCTCAAAAATCTGTCTATTCAAACTGAGTAAAAGAGATATTGTGTTTGTGTATGTCCCAACATCGTCTCATGAGAAGCGCATGTAGTTTAATACAAACTTATTCAGTTGTAGAAGTGTGAATGAAAGAAAAAGCAATGTGATTTACTTAAACTCAATTAAAAGAAATTATATAGTTGCCTACCTAAAGGATCTACAAAACAGGCATCAATTATTATGTTTTACATTCTACAAAAAAATGATTACATACACCCACAATCTCAGAACTCAGACCTGAAATAGCAACCTGATTATGCCTAACAGAATATAACTTACTGTTCAGTTATACAACAAATTCTAAAGCCTAATAGATCACCTATATTAAGTACAAAGTAACGTATAAATCCTAGTGTAGGTCTAAATACTGAGCAGACAACTCTTTAATTAAATTGAGTTGGCTAATAATTAAAGCCATGAGAAAAAGAAGACAACTACCTTGGTTAACTTTCAAAAACTACACCCCCTGACAGAGGGGCCTAAAGCTATACAAAAATGAAATTATGCATGTTGATAGTGGTCTATCAGGCAACTTGGGCTGTTTGTTTTTGCTGGACCCAGTCTAAGTGGACCAGTTCACAAGGGGCAAATGATTTCACTTATTGTTAACATGCCTCTAATCTCATCCAGGTTATGCTAAAGTTGAGCAGAAGCCTATTGGCTTAGGCGTAGGTTTAGGGCTAAAATCTAAGTACATAGCCTAAGAAGTTGGATGTTTGAAAAATCATCTGGGCTATCGTTTAATGAGATTTTGGAATCTGGATTTAGGAAATAGAGTGATAGATTGAGAAAATTGGAACACAGTCTAATTTAGTCAAAAAATAGTGTTCATTACTGTTTGCCTTGAATGCTTTTTCAATGAATCAACCAAACAACTGCTACCAGGCAAGTTGGAGAGGCAAGGAAAAAGAGAACATGAGTTGCCTACTAAACCGTGAGACATGCAACTATGTAATGCAGCTAGCAATATGATATATGCATGTAGTTAGTAGTCCTGGTTGCAAGTTACTACTATACAGAAATGCTAAGAACACTTCTACTACTGCATTCAATTGATGCTGCTTCAAAATTGTAACATGGCTGCAAAATAGTGCAATCTACAAACTTAAAATTTACGACATAAAATTTGGACAACATTAAAGATATTCTAGCCATTTTGGAAGGTACCAAGTCCCAATTACCATCTTCACCTACAATAGAATACACTATAAGTTGCATTTAAAAGTTGGGCTCAGTCAATCTTTGTAGCAGCGGTGAGGGTCAAGTGATGCCACTGTTTAAAAAAGTTAGAAAAGAAAAATTATCCGTCTGTGATTATCAAATAAACTATGAAAGCGGAAAATATAAACATAAAAATTAGCAGTAACGTGAGTCTGTGCTGCCTGATATAGAAGCCTTACTGCGCTGTCAGAAGCAGGTTCAAAAGCTTAGTAGAATATTTGCGACGAGGCAGCATAGAAAAATGACAATTAGCTGGTCTTACTTACTTTTATATTTTGTATAAGGAAATTTCATTAAAACGGACTCAAAATTGAAAATAACAGAATGTGTTTTAAAATCACATTTTATTTGATAAAAATTTTTAGCACAGAAACATTGTGGAAAAATATTATCAACAACAACAAATCTTTGTAGAAGTTGTGCTTTCTTGTTTCTTGCAAACTCTTACAAAGCCCAGGTTCAGTCTGTGGTTTGTATTAACCAGTAGTAAAGCGTGCAAAGGTTGAGTGGAAGTAAAGAATGTTGAGCCATCAGGGTGACTTATCCAAAAGTGGAAAGAAAAAACGATAAATAGCTCCTTACCAAAATTGGAAGGATCGTCCATGTAACATTTAAATGGATCAAAACTCTCTGAATTCCCACCGCCTGGTCAACAACAAACATACTAGATTTCTTTTTGCATATTTCTAGTAGTTAATAGTTAAGTCCCTGTTGGCAAATGTAGAGTATTTCCAAAATATAAAATGTGACTGTCCTATCTGACAGTCACAGTATCTGACACAAATTAGCAGGTGACTGCAATGGTCGGATGAACTAACAGCCTTTTTGTTGCAAACCTACACATATTTCAATGACATAAGTATAGGTAACAGAATTAAAAAAGATTCTATCCTATAAAGAAAAGCTGTTTATAATTTGTTTTCAGTTTTCCTCAAAGCCCAGGCAGTATTACAAGGTCTGGTAAGAACACAAAGATACTAACTTTTATGGGCATCTTTATGCTAGCACTTTAGTTGGTTTTCAACAAAAATGATAAAAAGTACCTTGTTTTAGCAAGGCCAAAGTTAAAACTGTTGCTACTTCCTCAAAACCAACTAAATATTAATCTTTTTCTGCCAAGTAAGAAAAGTGCTTTAGTAACTTAGAATCTTGCAGTTTTTGAAAGCATCTCTTTGTTTTATTAAATATTCAGCAAACTGAAACAACTTCAGACTTTGTGCTTATCCTTTATAGCATTCCTAGGAACCCTATAAAAATCTAAGTCCAAGTTTCAAGGTCCATTGCACATCAATAATCTGATTAATTTTTTTATTATAAATTTAAGATAACAAGTAATTAATTAAAAGGAAAACAGAAAAAATGTTTCTTATCTTTAGTAAAAATAATTTAAACTGCAGTAAAAGCCATTAAAACTATTTATTAACTGTTTGAAAGCAAATACATTGTGATTGGACATGCTATAAACATTGGACACACTAAAAACACTGCTATTGGACATGCTTATGCTTAGAAACAAACTGTAATAATATCTAAACAGCTCTCCGTAAATGGTGGCTTACTTAGTAACCTTATTAGCTACTAATAATATGAGTAGACGACTCTAAATAGTTCTTAGATGTTCATTTTATGTGAACATCTACTATTTTATCTGTTTCTTGAATCAGTGAGAAGATTCTAACCAAAACTGAATAATTGCTTTTTGAATCACAGGGTCATTTTTTGTAGTCATTAAGGACTAATGAAAGATAATCTAGTCTACTTTTGTATATAACAGGAAATGTATGGCTCTAGCTTCATGAAGTTTGTCTAATAACCTTCTGAGGTTTTTAATAATAATATTAAAATTGGAAGTTTGTAGTACATTGTAAAATCCTTGGCAAGCAAAACTTTTTTCAGTTGGTAGGAACTGAATACGTTGTCAATTTCAGGTTTTTTTTCAATTTTTAGATTTTAGGTTATAATTAAAAAAGCTGACCAGCTGAAAAGGTTGACCAATATGAGTGCTACCTTTATTGATTCAAACGTTCTAACACAAGCATGACTATACCAGCCTGCAACATCGGGTGGTGAAACCACGATGTGGTTTGCAGATGTTTAAAGAAGTGGCTGTCTGTAACCAGACACAAACAGAACTTCTTTGTTTTTTAGTATTTTTCATTGAGCAACTAAAAAGAGTACCTTATTTTCTTTTAAAATAGAATATCTGTTTAAAAAACAAGAAGGACAACCCCTTCATTTATGGCGAGTCAATTTAATCTTAATAATAATATTTGCTTCACATTTAGCTGTAACTCACTGACTATCACATACCGCTTGAACATAGCCTAAACAAATTGAAACCAAAATCTATAATCTGTTTTTCACATTAATATTAAGATTGATAAAGCCACTATAAAATTTTAGCAAGATTTCCTAACCATACCCCATCGCATTACGTTTACTATTGTGTTAGACCTGCATCCAAAATATTCTGTTGTAGGTGGAGACAAATTCCAAATACTGCAAGATCAGATTCTATATGTGAAACTAGCTTGAGTGACAGATACAAGACTAAGAGTAATACCTGCTGCACCAGCATGCATAAACCTCCTGCGCATGTGGTAACTGTCCATTCTTCTGCTTGGCTTCCCTGCTCCGGCTGTTCTACTTCCCTTCAAAGATATATTATTCGTTTTAGCATGAAAGTGATTTTCACTGGTGTGATAAGTCAACATAAAGTCAAACAAGATTTAGACATCGGTGTGTGGCTGTCTCCACACGGCACATTCACAGTTACGCTATGATTATGAGTGACTTCTGCCCCTTGATGGTTACTACAAATTGCTAACATGTCATGTATGATGAATCTTTTTACTAGATGGTTCCTACAAATGACTAACATGCCATGTATGATGAATGCTCTTTACTAGATGGTTCCTACAAGTGACTGAAATGCCACGTATGATGAACTCCCAAGATAGTTGACACCAATGACTAACATACCATATACAATGAATGACATCAACAAAGTCTTATATCATGAGATCAATGAGGCTGACAACTGCCAGCAACTGTTTTCTATATGCCTCTGCTAGTAAGCTTGCAACTATAAAAATATAACTTTTTTGGTGATGGCAGCTATCTGACTATAGGTAGAAAAATTGATAGTTTTTCTAGTGTAAGAAAAGGCATGCACACTTTTGTTTCATTGGATATAAGGTAGATCTTTTGTTAGCATTCTCAATTGAAAATTGAGATTTTCTAGCTGCCTATGATAATATTAAAAAAATCAGTTCACTACATTACAAAAAAGCTAAAACGTGTTGGCCTCAAAATCAATGTCTATGGTAGTAATAGGTTTACGGTTGTAATAATTCTATGGTTGTAGTAGTTCTATGGTTGTAATAGCTCTGTGTCTATTGTGAGACATAGTTGACATTTAACCATGGCTCCACATGCAAAAGATTATTCTAATTACTAGTTTAGTCACGGATTTACTACTTCATGTGCCCTCTAGCACTTCTTCTGATACAGCTGTAGAAGCTAGCTTTTAAAGCCATTTATATTCAGCTGTATTCAAACCACCATTTTATAATGACAAATGTCAAATAACGCGGAGACATTGCCTTTTATCTACTCACGCAAAATATCACAAATTTGCTTTGTTAACTAGATAAATTGTTAGCTGTGTGATTAACCTGCAGAAATATGATATGTTGTTTCAATAAACAAACACAACAAGAAGCCCGTGACGATTCTATAGACTTTGCTAAAATAAAACTTTCAAATAGAATTGATTATTGTCAGTCCATTGGTTTGTAGCAGACGTTTAGGCTGACGGACTCCTTGAGGCTCATCTAGAAGTCTTCACTTAAACCTATTGTTCTCTATAGCGGCATGACCGGAGCCACTTAAACGAAACACTTGAGTGTGCCTTGATGCTGCAATAGCGAGATAACTCATTCACTTATGCATTGAGCTCACCTCGGAGCATTCAGTGGGATGAAGGGGAGAGAGCTTTTTATAACAGACCATTTCACAAACTTAAAATTTACTTTTGTAACAAAACCATCGAATGCTTTGCAAGTTGTAAACAAAACAAGTATATAGTATTCAAAAGTCACATCTGACATCTGAAAGATTGTAGCAGGTGCTTTAGTTGAGAATGTTTTAACTGATAACTAATTTTCTGAAGGAACCACCTTGATGAACTTTAAATTGCTGTGAATACCTGCTGGGTACATTTAAACCAAGAAACATTTTACACAATACAAGCTAAATAGTTGCTGACACAACATACAAATTTAAAAGAACTTGCACACCAGTGCAATTCATTTCAATATATTAATACTTTCATGATAGTAAAGAAAATATCTACTTGAAGAATTTCAGCTCTCCCATCTAGTGCTAAAGCTGTTAGCAAAATTTTGAAGAATCGTCTAGTTTTGGCTTTTTTTTAGAGGGGCTAAGAAATTTTTTGCTAAAATTCAGCGATTTATTTGTAAGTAGATCTATGAATTGATCACCTTTGATTGATCTATTAATTCATTAGATTTTATTGTAATAGGTCCATAACTTATTTTGTTTTACTTAATTTATATTTTTGTTTGTAATAATTATATTATCGCTGAAAAATTATTGTGTTGTATTTTGCTAAATGAGGGTATCATTCTGTGATATAAATTGGAAACTGAAAATAATACTTTGACGGCTGTACGCAACACCTTAAAAATCCTACGCGATCAAGGTCAAACTTTAAACAAGAGATAAATTTATATATGATAGCTTATTTTTTAGAGAAAAAAATGAGCTACTGCGAAAAATGGCTCAGGGTGGAAGTGAAGCTGATGAGGAGAACAGGCGTCAGAGATTACGTCATGTCTGGCAGACATTCATAAACCTTAGGCTATATAAGTCATAAATTACAGGCTATATAGGTCATAAACTTTCGGACAAAGCCAGAGTTTACTCTTTTGGCCTGCTCTGTCCTGGCCTCAGGCGCTCCTTTAAAGGTTGATTGACAGAATTATAAAATCTAGTCATTTATAACAATATAATTATGATAGCCTACATGTAATTTCTTTATCATCAATGATTTTGGTGTTAGAAGAACAAAAACTGCTTTAGAAACAAAAACAATAAAACAAGCTAAAGGCTATGATGCAAAGAAGCCATTTTTTGGCCAAACAAGGTGGACTAGATGATGAGAAAACTTGAAAAAAAAGGTTTACGTTGGCCATTATTTGTAATTCATTGCAACAAGGTGTTTAAAAGCTTACAGTGAGACTAAGTAAAAAAAGTTCATAGTAAAAATCAAATTATTTCTAGAAATACCTGCTAAGCAGTGACTGTTATAAGCTATCAACCTGTAATTGGGAGTAAAGCGATTGGTTTATGGCTTTAGATATCAATCTTCTTCAGGTGAGAAACAAGATCGAAGTGGATTGTACAAATACCAAAGAGTCTGTACTGTATTTTGTCTAATTTATGATTTTGAGTTCTGCTTATAGAGTTACACCAATTAGCTTTCAACTCTATTGTTCAAACTGCGCAAGCACTAAATTTATTTTTTCCGCAAGATAGTTGTGTAAAAGAAAGTTAAAAATAGTTATAGAAAGTTAAAAAACATTTTAAATCTTAGAATTTAAAACTTTTTAGAAATTAACAGATCTATAAAAGTTCACTATTTTTGACAGTCACTGTTTAAAAGTTGTGCTTTGCTTTCACATATAACAATGGTGAACAAACAATTATTCAATAATCCAGTTTGCAGCTGTTTCCAGTCAATATTATGCAAATCTTTTTTGTCTATTTTTAGATTGTGTCGTATGGGATTTGAACCAATAACTTTCAGCTCGGTCGATCAATATTCTAAAACCTGTGCCAATCGATCAGCACCAGAATAGTTGTGCAGGTGCTGATTTGCTTTCTCAGTGCACCTGACGATCTCTCAGAGCCCTCTGGACCTCCAGGGTACTAACTAGTGTAACATAGTGAGATGCTTGTAACACGGTTAATCTGTATGTGACTTCGGTGCTGTGAAATTCAATGTATCCCACAATCATTTTTTACTTACGCCAAAAGTACACAAAAAATGCAACTCTGGAGGCTTCAAATATGAGCAGTAAAAATTTGAAGAATAACAACAAGAAAAAACAAAATATTTACCTGACTAGTACTATCTAAACCTGTACTTGTGCAATTTCGAGTTACTTGAGCTTCTCAACTTGTTAATATTAGGAAAATTCAAACGAACACTTTGACTCCTACGGCTTGAATACAGTAAAATTGAAAACAGATATATTTCAACCAGCATCACTACCTTACCGTTTACGTGAAATATTAACTGCTGATAAAAAGGTTTGTTGTAGAAACATACGCGTTTTCATAAATGATGACCAACTTTTTCAAAGACCAGAAAGATGGAAATACAATGAAATGCATCAAATCTAGACTTCTCATCATTATAGAATGCAATAAATACTGCATAGTTGAAAGCAGATATAAATATATATTAGCTGTAACACCATAATTATATATATTTATTGATAAGTTTTTATATTTTTTAATAGGTTAAAATCATCTTTACTAAATTGGTTTCTGAAGAACACAGTCTTTGAAGGAAATGGTCTTTGGTCGTCTCCATCTGAACTAAAAGTAGTTCTCACTGCATTTTGAAAGAGTAAATATGAAAAATTTTTGTGTTGCACAAATGGTTACCGCTAATACTCCCTCAGCCGAACATAACGCAGACTCCTAGAGGAGTGTAGACCAATACAACTGCATTGGTAATCTGTTAGAACCCGCCATGAACCATCTGGAGCTAGCAAACAATCAATATAATAGACTCACAAAATGTTGAGTAATTTTTATCAGAAGGTTTCAGTATTTTTTTATCATTTGTGATTGTTTTTGATGTTTGAAGGGATATGACTGCCAGGATAGTTTAAGATTAAAATCGATCAAAGTTGATTGAGGTCAGAACACTTAGTTCAAGGGAAAGTGCGATCATGGCATCTATAGTTGCAAAGAGACTGACAGAATAGAAACTAGTAACGTAGTTTCACATATATTTTTCTTTTAAGCATTTTAATCGTAACAAAGTATTGTGAATTTTAATCTTGAAACATCGTGGGCGGTCAGATCACCTCAAACATCAAAAACAACCTCAAATGATAGAAAAATACCGATACCTTCTGATAAAATCTATTAGAATTTTGTTTCAGTTCAAAGTTTAGCTTCAGGCAGCAAAGAAAGGAGATGTAGAAAATTTAGAAGCTGGTAGAAAGATTAGAAATATAGGCCTACCACTTGACGAGCATTCTTGTATTTGTTTTCCATTAGCCTTCGACGCTGTAAACATTTCTTGTCTGGCCGCCTAGTAACTTTTCTCGTTTGATTCATTCTATAAAGTTTGGCGGTGCCACCTCGCCGAGTCCTGCCTCGTGACCGTAAAATGCCTGTCCGACGCATGTTTGCTAGTAAAACAGTCCCCTTAGCTTTTAAAAAGTCTATTGAAGTTGTAAGGTGTATAAAGTAATGGTATAAACCATATGACACATTAGAAATAGTTTCAGTTATGTCGAAGAGAGTAGAGCCCTTTCAAATGAAGTAGAAATGCAATGCGCTCGAACTTTGAAGAATGAGTGGACAGATGAATCCATACATGCGTCGTCGGTAAGATAAATGATTGCCGATATATTATTTCTGCCCAATTGTAGGTTCCGGAAAGGTCTTGGCTGCTCCTTCTGGCGCCGTTTTGCCTTCCTGCAACTATCCAGGCATCTGAAGTCAAGGCAAAGTCTCTTGGTGACAATGTTAAACAGGTTAGCGCTATGTGGTGTGGCGATTTGTTTGCTGCCGGAGGAAGATTAACGCAAGAGAGTATTGAACGAGAGAGAGATTCAAGTACTGCGCTGAGTAGAACCAGTGTTTGTTTATTGATTCCTTCGGAGAGTTGTAAAACAATTTTAGAAAGAAAAACACGAGATATCCAGTTCTCTCACAAAGCAAAGCGGCAGCTCAAATGCAAGGCTTTGAGTCGGCAAAGAAAATGACGAAAAACTAGATATTACAGCATAAGTGTAAATTGCATAATAGTATATAATTATGAATAAATTTGTTCTATTGATTATTTTTATAATTGCAGTCATGGATGCCGAGCAAAAGTAGAAGGCCTGCAATCAGTACCTATTCATTTCGTGCACCTTCAACACTTGTGTGGCTTCCTAGAGCGGCAGCAGCGGTTGAGTTGACACTAATTGACTTGTCTCATCGCTCACCTATTGGTGGCTAGAGAAATTGCCAGCTCTTATACTGTTGCAATCGCTTAGCTTCTAGACCAGAGAGTACATCTTCTCAAATTAATAGAGTTACAAACATACAACGCTTGAGTTCAAGGAGCTAATACACCGGGTTGATCCCTGATTAGAGCATTTGTTTGAGCTACGAATCAGCTCGGACTCTCCGATATTTAACCTCTGTTTGTCAATTTGAAATTTTCAGCCCACAAAAAGCAAAGGTTTTGATTCCTGTGAACTAGTCAATAAGACTACCACTACATTTTTATGGCACGGATGAACCAGACTTGGAGTTATGCGCACGTTGAGTTACAAGACGATGTGTTTGAATGGACATGCAGATGACGAGGATTAACGAGGACTCTTTATTAAAAAATATAGGAACTTCTACGCCAGAGTATATCTCGACGCATTTGAAACTGCTCAAACTAAAATAAAAATGAATGAATTGTGAAAAATGTTTAAAAAGGAATAGCTTACGCACCATTTTCTTGCGCATCATTTGCAAGTGCCGTTTCCATCATTCGCAAGCGTGAAACATTCGATAAAAATATATGAGTAACAAACCTCGAAAAAGCAAACTTGCGGATCAACCTCATCGTGTAAACATAAGTAATAGTAATAGCCATTTGAAAGCAAGTCTGACAAGAGAGTCTTGATAGCTTCATACAATAAATCTCTTTATGTAATGAGATTTTGAGAACTTTAAAACTCAATGCTCAAACTCAAACTCAAACTCCTTCATCGCTGAGCAAGCAATACTTCATGTGAGCATATTTTGTGGAAAACTGTGCTGTTTTTCTGGTTTTTCGACAGCTAATATAATAATATAATAATCTTTATATTATTTAAACACTTTTAGTAAGAGCAAAACAAAAATAGAAACTAATATTAAACTTTGCTGAGCTTTGAGCTGCATGAAAAATATAATATTGCCTGTATCAGTTATAGCCGGCAGCGCATAACAGCCTTGAATTCATTAGTAATGCGAATCTGCCGAATTAGCTAACAGTGATCACATTAGTGGCAAGACTTGCCTTGTGACAAATATGACGCTATCTTAAAAAGGTTCAACAAACGTTTTGGGAAACAGAAAACGAGAGCCGCAATGCTTTGCCCAAAGTACAAAGTTCAGAAGCACAAAATGCTCAGAAGAAAAACACATGGTAAAATGACATCACTAGCTTCTATCACCGCTATAGTTGATACCTGTCATTGCATGTAAGTTGCAGCCTTACACGTCTGTATTCTGTTAGTGTCTTTGCAGCTATTTATAGACATCAAAATAGTGTTTTCGCTTGATTTGAACGTTTTAACGGCAATCAAATTTTGTCGATTTTCATCTTGAAACACCATAATAGTCAGAATAATTCAAATATATAAAAAAATCGCAAACAATAGAAAAATACAGATACTTTCTGATAAAATCTATTAAAATTTTGTGCAAATTTATTTTTACCATTATATACTATTTTATGAGAAGACAACTCTTGATTATAGTAAAATTGTTTGCCCAGAAACAAAGTTTTTTAGAACGAATAGGTTGCTGTCTCAAATAAAAAATCTTCAGCAAATGAAATAAAATGAATGATAATAAAAAACTATACCAAAAAAAATTAACTTCTTACTATAGATATTCGATGATTAAAAAAGCATTAGACATTTAAACTGCCCACTCTGCTAAATCAACAATTTACTCTGACAGATCACCTACCTAGCTGGAGTTTGGGGAAAAAAGGAGCAAATGATGTGATATTTAACTCTCAGGATTTTGCCTAACAAGCTAAAGTAACCAATTAGATTGTATGCGGTTTTTATTTTGAGCTGGAATTACTAACTGATCATTAGCAAACTTTTATAAAATGAATCACTTTCGTTGTAATAAGTAGCTCTGGCAGATGTGCTCGGAAAATACTAAACACATAAACTTAACGTGTTTTTAATGGACATCTCCGGGTTGTGGCCGATGATTCACAGAGAAGCCTCTCTAACTGCATTCAATTCTACTTACAGAAAATCTTTAAAGGAATGACAACTCCTTTAAAGCAAAAAATTGTAGTAAGTCATGCAAGCTACTGGGTTAAGTACAAATTAATGGAAAGACACAACTCCTGTCTTAAGTTAGCTCTCCTAATAGTTTTTACTGAAATTAAGTAGTGCATTGATTTACTCCTGTTTTATCTTACATCTCCTAGTACAACAAACCCTTTTGTAAAACAAGATGTGACCCGTGAGTGCATGTGCAAAACAAGATGTGCTCCATGGTAAAATGTATCCAACTCTCATGATGAACAAAAAGTACATAGTCTCTATTCTAAATACAGACATCATGAGTAGTTCGAAGGGCTATGTAACTGCGCAGCAACATTTATTTACTCTGAATTATTCAAGCTAATCTGATTAAAAAGGCATAACACTATTGATGAACAGTCTGATCGTTGTGCTAGAATGTATAGAGGATTGAGTGAAGCGACAGCTATAGCAGGTTTGTTCAATACCTACATTACATGTAGTAATGACAATATGACCTTTCCCAGCAGTACATTCGTGTTCAAACAACGCGGAGCAGCAATCAATACTTTTGAATATTAGGTTACATCAGACATTAAAATGTCATTTAGTGATAGTGGCTGGGAGTTATCTACACTCTTTTCTTTTGTGTCTTACAACGCAAAGAGTTGAGACAAAAAGAGTAGGTGCTACTGAAATGGCGATTAACGCAGCTGTTTATAGTTTTATAAGACAGGCCAAACCTAATTAGAGATGCTCCTAGTCAGAGCTACCAAATGCTTGACAATCTTTTAAGTAGAATTTCTTTTGAAGAACAGATATTCTTGAAGTGGATATATATATAATACATAAAATACATATTATATATTTTATAATAGATAAAAATATGTATTATATAATATATATTATAAATATTTGACAGTCGCAAATTTATATATATAATTTGCGTCTGTCAAGTTCTTAGTGTCCAATTTTAAAACCTGATGGTTCTATGATTCCTTTAACGACTATAATCATCCAGCTACAAGGTTTTAGTAATTTTAATAGTTCTGTCAATAAATTAACCAAAACTAGTACTAACACTTTATCTGAAGATTACTCTCAGCAAGCACAAAACTATTAGTAATAAAGTGTTTTATCTAAAGTTATAGTTTGTTTTATTGATTTTATGTATACATAAACTTATGAGTTTACAAACCTATAAAATTCTAAACTTTTAAAAATTATTGTGCCAATTTACAAAAACACATTAGCAGCTATTGATGTATCATCATACCAAAGGTAGATCAAGAGACACAAATCTACATCGAGCTTTAGCATAAATCAGCCGATAAAAAGATTTAATGTAATGTTCCGGAACACTTTGTGACTGCGTCACACTTTATATATTGGACCTCTGACCTGCAAGTTTGTGGTACGTTGTAAGCTTAAAACTGTCTTAACGTGTACACTATCTTAGTTGTCACCCATTGTGTAAGTGGTGTAAAAGAGTTCAGAGCTAAAACTATCCAGCTGTCAGCCAACAAGTAAGATGTCTAAAAGACATGGCAGATGAGCAGAAAGAAGACATGAAGGAGGGTAAGAGAAATGAAAACATAAAGAAAGATGAGAAAAAGCAAGAAATATAATTAAGCAAGAAAAATGAATAGTCTGAAAATAGCCTACTTCTTGATTTGGAAAACAATCAAATTTAGCTCAGGAACTACAATGCTTGAGCATGCTCTAAGGCTTATGAAAACTTATTTCTACCTGTTTACCAACATCTCCATATTCTATCCCAAACTCTGTAACATTTTCAGCACTCGCCTCATTACTTTTCAGACGATTATTTTGACATCTTCTCTTTCTGATAACCTTCACTTGACGTCTGCGCGCTGTGAAACTTCTGCCTCCGTCCATACAACCACCTTTCTTTCTGCCCTTGTTCGCTCGACTGCCTGTGCCCCTTGATGAACTTGCGGAGCTCTCGCTAGCTCGTCCCCGAGAACCCATGTTATATTATATTCCGATAACTCTGACACGAAGGTTAAACAATAATTAGTTGCTGTCTGCTCCTCCAAAGGGATATGATTCTATTTGACATTGATCCTATCACGGTCACAGAATGATAACCGAGTATTCTGCCTTTTCGTGTCTTCCATAATAGAATTAAACAAATATTAACTGCAAAGATATCTTTCCTAAATCTGGAGAATCCTTAGATGAGTGGCTCAAGTAGCGAAGATGCCGGGCTGCTGCATTGCAGTGGCAGAAGTATTTGATCACAAGGGTCTTGCGCGGCAGCCAAAGGGACACGGCGGATTGCTGTCTGTTTTTGGAAATGTCAGAGCTAGCCTGTGGTTTCGCAGGCGATTGACCTTTTGATTAAACTTTTGAACTTAGACACCATCTCCGGGACCACAGATAATATGGAAGAGTTTTCAGAAATAACTAATGGATGTCACCAACATCTGATCTACTCCATATTCTTTAACAGTGACCCATTCTACATTTCACACAGCCAAATAAACAGGTGCAGCTGATGCTAGATTTTAAAATGCAATATTTTTCTTGAAACAAACTTGAAACCTTATCAACCAGTTTTATGGATCTTGAGCTGTGCGTTTTCTTTCATAAAAAGTATGCATTTTGGGCTATAAAGTGGTTTTTTATCAGTTTTCCATAAATGGAAAAAATAAAGGAGTGACCTTTGAAGCAACTATTTTCTAATATTACTTACCCGCTATATGCAAATATAATCAATGGATCATTCTATGGATCAATAAATAGTTGTTTCTGAGAGATTACACACCATGCATGTAGCATCATATTTATTTTGTGTTTTTTAAGTTGATAAACCAAGTCCGACATAACACTAGAGTATATGCATGGCCTAAAAGGCCATCTTTTGGCCTAAATGTTTAGTATCTCATGCCAGCTTTCAGCAAAGAGAAGTCTACCTGTATTAAACTGCTCCAAGCTGATATCCTTTTGTATTGATAGTCGATAAATAAGAATTTAAACACTTTCAAAATTATTCTACCTGATATAGACAGTTACGACTAGCGCCTAAATGCCCTTAATGCTGAGGAGCTAAATGTGTCTTTACATATTTGCTATTTAAAATACTCAAATCGTATTTTCAATCTGCCTGACCATCCATTACATTTCTACTTCCCTAAAAGAACCACAACACCTCGTACCAGACACTAATCCTTGCCAATTTGCATTATAAAACAGTGTTATGCAAAAAGAACTTTTTCTTTCAATACGCATAATTTACTTTATTAATTTTGTTTTTGTCTCATGGTCTGATATGCTATAAACGGCCTTGACTCGTGTAACTAAGGTTAATATCTATCCACTTATAAGGTAAAAACTTGCTACATAATAAGGATAATAAAATAGATACATTTACTATAAAAGATAAGAAGTTACACCATTAGAATGTTTAAGATAAATAATAGATAAATAATATAATAATAGATAAATAACTTTGTTTACTCATCAATATCTCTTCTTCTGCATACTCTACTCATATTTATATCTAACTTATACTAAAACTTATTCAGTTTCCTGGTTAACAAATAATATGTCTACTATCACAGTTACTTTTAGAGGAATGCTTACTCTAATGAGAAGACAACTGCCATTGAGAGTTACAAAACTGAAAATAAAGTAATTATTTTGATTCTCTGTTTTTTAAATTTGTCAGTCCGTTATATTTCAAATAAAAAGATTTTGTGAAACTGCATGGCGCAGATTGAACAGAGTGAAAATCTATATGTAAAATTCTAAAAAGTAGCCTATCAGGCTATCATATTTCTACTTCCCAAATAGACTGTGTTACCAGCGAATTTGTTTTCAACAAGTGGGTTGGCTATATCGAAAAATTAGATCAGCAAGCAAATTGTCTGCAGAAGTTAAATTCTCTCTCGACATATGTATGGCTAGATTTCCAATTATTCTGTAATATACATACTTATTTATTAAACTATATAAATAAAACGTAATTAAATTAACAAATTATAACTGGGAGTATATCCTAAAAAACCTGTTACATTACCTATTATAAATGATTACAGAACAGGAAATACCTATGGCTAACATTACTGGGTACACAACCTGGTATAATAGATGGTAGGACCATAAAGTTATCCCTTTAGGGGGAGATAACTCTATGGGTGGAACAGCCACTTTCTATGGCTAAAAATACCCTAGCCAAGTAGGCTGTGTAACGGCCTATTATAAAAGGTGGCAGACCAGCCCATCCATTCACCACAAAGTAGACAAGCCTCCTCGCCTTTGTAGTAACTAGGGTATATAACCGACTATTTTTGGGATATACCGGGAATAAGAGATGCAATAACTCAACACTGCCAATTCTGTTAAAATCACTTTGGAAGTATGAAGAATGTAGCTGAGACCTATATTAAGTTTTTGGAGATTGCTTTTTGGACTGAGATAATTAGTTTATTGACCAGTAAAAACTATAAATAATAAAGAGTAAAATATGATTATGATGACGTCAGCGGCGGATAAAATGTATGAATAAAATATGCGGATAGAATAGGCGGATATTACTAGAGGTAAATAAAATCAGATATATATGTCATGAAAAATAAAAATTAATGTACCTCTATTCTCCTCTCATTGGAGCCTTGCTAGTACTTGAAAGTATTTAACATATTTATCCAACTGGTATAATCTCTTGTATATTAAAAGGTCTCTACTATAATAAAGGCGTTATGTTGATAAATTGATAAGTAAAGTTTAGCAAAGTTTTCAAGAGCGAACTTTGTAACGTTGCCGTCTTGATAAGTAGTAGAGACTGAACTGGGTGAGTCGCTGACGTGTATTTATATGATGTACCAGGAATGTAAGAAGTTATAAAACTGGTTTAAGGGTTATTGTCACGAGCTAAACAGCTGGTGCACCGATCCTCCCAAGCAACGCCAAAACAGAGGCAATACAATGGGAAATAAACCCACTGAATCTTAAGAGTCGCCAAGCCAAGCTCCAGAAATTGTACCAATATAATTGCCGATCCATTGATGGCACCCAGAGCACAGAGTGCTGAAAGCATCAACCCTGACAGAACCGGCCAGATTCGGAAGCATGAACCAGCCCAAAATAGCCCACTAGGCTTCAGGTGACATACTGCACTGGGATAATTAATATAACACAAAGAGCAGTCAGCTACAAAAAATTTGTTAGAACACACTTTAAACTTTGCTGCACTGATTAAGTAGATTTTAATTATTATAATAAAATAGTTGTATTTTATGTGTTTTGAAACATTGCCAAAATTTTTTGCTGTTGAAACAAATTTTTTGTGTATCAGTAAAAATGAAAAACAAAGACTGATTATTTTAAATGACCTTTCTATAACATCCATAAAAGAGCTCTATTTAATAAAAGATGATGAAACAAAACTTCAAAATGTTTTACTGGCTGCTGCAATTCAAATAGTTGCTATAGTAGACAAGCTCGATTCTAACAAAACGCAATTTGCAAAATAGGGCAGTCACAACGCTCACCCTCAGAGACTGATGAACAAACCATTCTTTGCAATGCTGCTGTCTCCTGCCACGAAGCTTCTTTTTCGCTAGGGACCTATTTCGTGCGAGGTAGTACGAAGCACTCGGTATATGTTTGCTGCCAAACATGACTGAATAGAAGTTACACGGGTGAGTGAGCTCACAACTTCACTCAACATCTTCAAACATTTATTACCCATAATTCTCGACAGCAGACACTTTCCGATAATCTTTGATCATGAAATACTGTCTCTGGTCTCTATTTGAATAGAATTTAATTTGCGTTGCAAAAGAGAATCCATGAATAATCATCTGGTAGCTTCACTACCAATAGGTCGAGGCTCGACATTGTTGATTTTAGTAACGACGAGAGCTGAGAGCGATGATTAAAAGTCTTTTGATACCATCTTTCGCCCTTTCCTTTCATCCTCCCTTTCCTATTATTTTAGAATTCATTATAATTAGGATATCACCCGACGTGCTCCATTCTGACCCAGAGAGCAGCCATAGCCTAGTGGTCTAAAATCCTGACTAACAAACAAGAGGTCAGGGTTCAATTCCCAAGAAACAACACTGATGGTGACAGGAATAACATCCAACTGGGCATGTCTCCAGTGGTCTACGTTGTCAACCATGTCTGACCTATATCATAAAGGCATTGTTTGTACAACAAACAATGTATTTAATTTGCGTTGCAAAAGAGAATCCATGAATAATCATCTGGTAGCTTCACTACCAATAGGTCGAGGCTCGACATTGTTGATTTTAGTAACGACGAGAGCTGAGAGCGATGATTAAAAGTCTTTTGATACCATCTTTCGCCCTTTCCTTTCATCCTCCCTTTCCTATTATTTTAGAATTCATTATAATTAGGATATCACCCGACGTGCTCCATTCTGACCCAGAGAGCAGCCATAGCCTAGTGGTCTAAAATCCTGAATTGACATATGTGACATATGTGACATATATGACACATATGCATGCGCATTTCGAGTTATTTGTTAATAGTGTGTTTCTAAGATAAATATTATTTAAAACCTGATGCTCCGGCAGCAATCTGAATTCAAGGCGGAGAATTAACCTTGACATAAGCAGATTTGGATATCAAGTAAAAGATGGTGTTTGACTAAATTAAATACTTCTTCTGATAAAAGCTTATTAGTCATAGATGAGAGATTAAAATCGTTTGATAAATCTTAAATAACACACAAATGCTTTGAAGATGGCAGCCTTTTGTCCATAACCAGCTAAAAAAACTATTTTTATTATACTCGACGACATAGAAATGTAATTTTTATTGCGAGCTCATTTTTAAAGTAATGAAGCTTATAAAACGTTACAAACAAAATATATGGGAGCTTTGAACACTTGAATCTTTCCAAAAAATGTTCAAATATGACTTCTTATCTCGAAGGAGTATGGCAAATTCATAAGGTATCAGACAGTTTTACTTATAGGGAGTTGATACCTCACTTTTAAATGGCTCAAACTATATATCCTACTCCGTTTATACACTCATAAAATGAAAGCGTTTGAATGCTACCAAACCTTTTAATTTACATTTATAGTTAAATTTCATTCAACAATTAAAATTTCTTACACAACATACTGAGATTCCATTTTAAAAAGTTTAAATGTATGCAAGTTTGAATAAAAAATAAAACAAATACAAAATCTTCTGAAATAGATGCTATGTTTAGTTGAACTTTCAGAAGCTTTTTAAATCTCATTTAATTAACTCGAAATTAACTGAGCAGTCCGTACGATTTCTATTGCTATTAATAGAACACAATAAATAAATGAACCCATGAAAGATTATAAACAGTTGATAAAAGTCACACAAATCTCGACACTGTTCATCAAACACTTGTTGAGTGGAAACAACAATACATTACGTTTCAATGCTTGTGAGGTTATGAGATTTTAATAGGTTGGGTGTGCAGAGTGCATAAAAATATTCAAGCTATCAATTGCTATCCCAAACTACTAACTTGCAAGGTTAATACAAACAGTTCAGCAAATATGAGAGTTGCCTGTCTCTAGCTTAAATGCATACTTGATAAGCCAGTTTAAATCAAAGCTGTCGTGTCAACTACCTACGTAAAACCAACCTTGCATCCTTGAGCTTTCCGACCTCTGGCGAATCGTCTGCGTCTCATAGCATAAATGAGAGCCAATGTTTTTGCCATGTCAAACCTGTGCAGTTCGCAAAAACTTTTTTTGTGAATCAAAAATCCTTGATAAATTAGACTGCTTTCACCGACTTGCAATGAGCGATATTGAAAATCACGACTGCCAGGGTCTACCGACGACGTCTAGAAAGATACATCATAATCACGTGATGCAACATTAAATCAGGAAGATACACGAAGCTAACCGATGAATTAGCGGATTATGTTTATCCTAGAGGTTTATCGACTATTCTAGTAAGAGATAATTACGTTTAATTACTTGTAAATGGGAAGAACTCATGTGGAAGAGCCTGCTGACTAGCAGAGCAAGTGTTCCTCTAGTCTTATAAAGCTGTCTTTGCTGTTGGCAGCCAAGCTTTCATTTAGCTTATAGTGACAATAAACCTCGAGTGGAAACCCAGTATGAATGTCATCTGATATGCGTGTAACTTTTTTGGTAACTACAGGCGACTGAAACGTAAACACTGCCAGTATATAATAGCTTTTTTGTATTTTTGTTAGTTTTTACCGACACGCAGTAAACAACACTATGAGCAAACTCGCTGAAAATACGTTTGTATCTATGTAGTGGTTATGAGAAAAATGTTTAAATATAATTAATTTTTCAATTGTTATAAGATGTCATACATAGTTATTCTTGTTTATATTTGTAATATACTAGTAAAGTTTGTCATATCTAAAATAATAGACCTATTATATATATTATAATAGACATACATGCAGGTAAACTCATAAAGTCACTGTCTGTTATGGCTTATTTCTGTTAGGAGG
This sequence comes from Watersipora subatra, assembly GCF_963576615.1. NCBI lineage: Eukaryota > Metazoa > Bryozoa > Gymnolaemata > Cheilostomatida > Watersiporidae > Watersipora > Watersipora subatra. Next base: position 58,380,689 of record NC_088715.1, read on the forward strand.
TCTGACAATCTGTTAGCAAACCTGCTTGTGAGTATCAAGAGTTTGAAACCTCAATTAATGCAAGTTAAACTAACCCACTTGTACAGCTCACTCGTCTGCGCGACTCACTCCTCTGCGTGACTCACTCCTCTGCGTGACTCACTCGTCTGGGCAACTCACTCGTCTGCGCGACTCACTCGTCTGCACAACTCACTCGTCTGCACAACTCACTCGTCTGCACAACTCACTCGTCTGCACAACTTACTCGTCTGGGCAAGTCACTCGCCTGGGCAACTCAATCATCTGCACAACTCACTCGTCTGTACAACTCACTCGTCTGCACAACTCACTCGTCTGCACAACTCACTCGTCTGCACAACTCACTCGTCTGCACAACTCACTCGTCTGCACAACTCACTCGTCTTCACAACTCACTCGTCTGCCCAACTCACTCATCTGCACAACTCACTCATCTGGGCAAGTCACTCGCCTGGGCAACTCACTCATCTGCACAACTCACTCATCTGTACAACTCACTCGTCTGCACAACACTCTCGTCTGGGCGACTCACTCGTCTGCACAACTCACTCGTCCGCACAACTCACTCGTCTGGGCAACTCACTCGTTTGCGCAACTTACTCGTCTGCCCAACTCACTCATCTGCACAACTCACTCGTCTGCACAACTCACTCGTCTGCCCAACTCACACCTCTACACAACTCACTCGTCCGCACAACTCACTCGTCTGGGCAACTCACTCGTCTGCCCAACTTACTTGTCTGCACAACTCACTCGTCTGCACAACTCACTTGTCTGCACAACACACTCGTTGTGTAAAAGTGTTGCAAAGTGAAATATTGACAGGAGACATCACGTTTATTTCAAGGCTTCTTGCATCTCATACTAAAGGAGATGTAACACTTTACCTAGCAATAAATTTTATATTTTCATTTATTTCCAAACCAAATTTAGGCTTAATTTTCTTTGCTTGCAGACTATTTGATGGCACATTCAAATGCTGTCACAAGCTTTTATCACTGCCCTTGTAATACTTTGTAAAAAGCATATATGACACAAAGATGAAAATGATCAACTGTTTTCATGCTTATAAGCTCGATAAGAGCAAACGGTTAAGGAATATTTAACTTCACTGTTTCACAAACTATTGCAATATCAATATACTATAATGTCTGGTACTGTGAGAGAAGCACAATGATCTAAAACATTTGGTATGATAGTAACACGCTCATTACTGCTTTATATAGAAGGGTTCATATTAGCTTATTTTTAAAATCTCTCCAAAATACCAAAAAGATAAAAAACTGCATATCTACAATGATGGCGAGTTGTGCTTAACGTTTTTCTGCCCTAAGACAGACATGATCAACGATTATAAATTGGTCCATGAAAAAATTACTGCTGACTACATGAAGTTGTCTGCCCAATCATGATTTTACACAAAGCAAGATATAAAATATGATGAATATGTGATCAATTCCTCAAGGATCAAGTATGTATGATGTCTTCTTAGCTTACTACAAACCGAGACTGTGTGTGTGTATGTGTGTTTCTAAGAAACATTATTGTACAAACCATGGCTCTGTGATCTTAGCTAGACATTTCTGAGTCCAGTGGTAAGGGAACCTTGACCACTGCAGACATGCCAAGTTTCAGAGAACAATTTAAGGTTGAATATCATTCTCGTCACCACCAGTTGCTTTTTTGGGAACTGAACCCCACCCGACCTGTTGCTAGCAGGTCAGGTATTCTAGACCACTAGGAATAGCTAAACAAATAATAAAACCTTATAAGAAAGCAGCTGGAACTAGCAATAGTTGTCTTTAGGGAGTAGAGCAAACACTGGGAAGGGCACAAATAGCATAAATAATGAGCAGAGGCCTGAGAAAAACATGAGGAGGCAAATGAAGTATGAGAAAATGTATAGCAATAAATGTGATACACAGTACCCTAACGTCTCTCAAAATCTCCCAAAATCTCACAAATGAAAAAGGCGGAAATAGATCCTCGTTGAATGCACGAAGGAAAACACTGGTGAAGAATAAATACATCTATTTTGAGGCCTTTTTGTGATTACATAAATGGGTTGTGCATTTGATGTAGAACACTAGCTTTTTTGAGCCTATGCAAGACAATGTATGCACTTTATTTGCTAAGATAGAACATATACATGTAGATACTTTTTTTTCGAAAAAACTGAGACCAGCAAAAAACTAACAATAATACACTCTATGACATCTAAAGCAGGTGCTGCAAGACCGGGTCGTGACCTTTACATAAACACTAACATTCTAACCGGGAGAAAACACTCGTTCTGCTGAGACTAGCCATGAGTCATTAGATTAGTCAATGGTAATTACTGAAGGCAATCAAAGCTGAAGTTGTCTACCTAATCTAGTTTGCTTTTTTAATTTTCAAACACCACCCATTGTGGTGAAATCTTCAGTCAATGGTAACAGTGAATTTAAAATACAGACACTTGGTAAACCAGCAGTATTAGTTGATCTAACTCCACACTAATGCTCAGTTGCAGTAGTTGATCTAACTCCACACTAATGCTCAGTTGCAGTAGTTGATCTAACTCCACACTAATGCACAGTTGCAGTAGTTGATCTAACTCCACACTAATGCTCAGTTGCAGTAGTTGATCTAACTCCACACTAATGCTCAGTTGCAGTAGTTGATCTAACTCCACACTAATGCACAGTTGCAGTAGTTGATCTAACTCCACACTAATGCTCAGTTGCAGTAGTTGATCTAACTCCACACTAATGCACAGTTGCAGTAGTTGATCTAACTCCACACTAATGCTCAGTTGCAGTAGTTGATCTAACTCCACACTAATGCTCAGTTGCAGTAGTTGATCTAACTCCACACTAATGCACAGTTGCAGTAGTTGATCTAACTCCACACTAATGTTCAGTTGCAGTAGTTGATCTAACTCCACACTAATGCACAGTTGCAGTAGTTGATCTAACTCGACACTAATGCGCAGTTGCAGTAGTTGATCTAGCTCCACATTAATGCACAGTTGCAGTAGTTGATCTAACTCCACACTAATGCGCAGTTGCAGTAGTTGATCTAACTCCACACTAATGCACAGTTGCAGTAGTTGATCTAACTCCACACTAATGCACAGTTGCAGTAGTTGATCTAACTCCACACTAATGCACAGTTGCAGTAGTTGATCTAACTCCACACTAATGCACAGTTGCAGTAGTTGATCTAACTCCACACTAATGCACAGTTGCAGTAGTTGATCTAACTCCACACTAATGCACAGTTGCAGTAGTTGATCTAACTCCACACTAATGCACAGTTGCAGTAGTTGATCTAACTCCACACTAATGCACAGTTGCAGTAGTTGATCTAACTCCACACTAATGCAGTACACATGCAGTTTGAAGTTTTAAGGAATGACCATTTACACTATGCATGAGTTGCTGACTCTCAAATACTGTATCATGGAAGTAAATTCACAGTAGATAGCAGAAGGCAATTTGCAGTAGCAGTGCAGTAGTAGGAAACGTTTACTGTGCACTAGAAGCTGTAATACACTGCAACATTACTGCGTACTGCACAGCCACAACATAGTGCAGTTCTAATGCATCACAACCTTACTGAAGGCGTATATATATATACACGCATGCTGCTGTTTCTCCATTTTCTGTGTGGTGTCCTAACAGACAAGCTTTAGCCTGCGATCTGTAGACTTGAAAAGCAAATATTTCAAACTAGCCAATTCTAAATTCAAAAACATTTTTTGTAGTTTTAAACACATTTTCAGACCAACTATTATAACTGTGAAAGTAAACCTTGATATTAATGCCTAATCATATTATTCCCGCCAGTGGAAGCTGAAGAATATTTTTAAAAACAGTATAGAAGAAGGTTACCTTATGGCGCCTTACAGTGCCTCGCGTTGCGCGTTCACAACTCGAGTTGATCAACTCGAGTTGCACAACTCGAGTTGTGAACGCGCAACACGACTTTTCAAAAGTAAGGTGCAATATATTGGTATTACGGTAGCATAACCGTAGATCTGGTTATATTACCAATGGTATATCAATAGACACCCGTTAGCTAATAGAAATTAAATTATGTGTGTACTGTAAAACTAGAACTAATAGCGAATTATTAGAATTATACTGTGCCGAGTTTGCAACTCGAGTTGTACAACTCGAGTTGCACAACTCGAGTTGTACAACTCGAGTTTGTAAATATAACTCGAGTTGTACAACTCGAGTTGCACAACTCGAGTTGTACAACTCGAGTTGCAAACTCGGCACAGTATAATTCTAATAATTCGCTATTAGCTCTAGTTTTACAGTACATACAGTTTAGTTTCTATTAGCTAACGGGTGCCTATTGATGTACCATTGTTAATATAACTAGATCTACGGTTATTCTACCGTAATACCACTATATTGCACCTTACTTTTGAAAAGTCGTGTTGCGCGTTCACAACTCGAGTTGTGCAACTCGAGTTGTACAACTCGAGTTGTACAACTCGAGTTGTGAACGCGCAACGCGAGGCACTGTAAGGCGCCATAGTTATCTTCCTTTTGTGTCGCCTCATAATCCACTCAGCCATGGCCCATTAAGTGTTCTTTGTTCGCGTACAACAAACTAAATAATTTCTGCTGTTATAGAATAACACCAGGACAAACAAGAAGCTTTCAAGAGACAAAAAATTTTCTTACTACTAAATAAAAATTGTAGCATTGTCGCAAGAATTATTTTTGAGTAAAATGATAAAGTCCAAAGAAAATGCTTCGAGGTAGTCGTAATCACAGATTTAAAGCTGAGATCATACAAATTTTGGTAGTACGTATCAATAACATCTTGGATTATGCATTTCTTCTAGTGGGAGTAGTTTTAGGCACCGAGTTTGTTGAGCGAAGATCAATACCGGGTGTAGCGAGGACAAACAGTAAACAATCTATTGGCTCGTGTTATAAAGACTTGGAATATAATTAACCAAACACTTGGTAAGACACTTAGGCGTACTTATGGCATGGGTGAAAAGCAGGCATTGCATAGGAATATTTAAAGTTCTTTGACAGCTTCAGTTATATACCTGTTATACTCTTTGTTATTACACGCTTCCATCAGTATATGATGGTTTTATTGGTAGTTATCCTCTCTCCACTTGGAAAAGACCTACTTGTTTGAAACAGATACCATGAGTTTGTGATTTGTCTAATAGCAAAGTTTAAGCTTTTTCTAACATTATTAAAATTACTTACTACAGAACTCTCACTAACCATATTTCAGTTACGTAAAATAGAGTATTTATAGTATTATTACTAGTGGAAACAGAAACATGTTTTAAACTTTATTCACTTCCAAAATCTGTTGCCAGTAATTTACCTATCTTCAGATATAAAGTGTAATTTTAGAACAACGCGGCTATAAAGTCCACCAACAAAAAACTCTCTTTTGTGAAAATTCTTCAACTTTGCCATCTTGAATATTAGTCATTTGTCTGCTAAAATTTTTAGAATCTTTCATCTTATGGTTGAAAACTCAATAAAAGCTCAGACAACCGAGTGCTAAACTCACAATGACAATATTTCATGCGTGAAAAATGTGACCATACACTAGGAAATCGCAATGACAGCTTTTATGTAACGAGCCAATAGAGTGCAGACTGAATACAAGATTATTAAAATGATATTATTATACATTATTTTGTATGATCGCTATAGTTACTATGGTATTATTATATACGGTTATTATGCAGTGTAAGCTGTGTCATATGCAAGCAGTTTGTGAATGTGCTAAAAAAAAACTTCATGGGTTTATTTCGCCCGATGAAACTAAATTCTGTGGTGCGAATGGGCAAAATCTCGTTGTGCTGACCTTGCACAAAAATGCAGGAATTTGTTTTATTATTACTTCATTGCCAATAATTTCATTTTAAACAGAAAAGTTTTTCAAATCATGCCATACAAGAATTAGAAACGAAAACAAAAGAAGGCAATGAAGGGTGTTTGTAGTATTTTCTATTCTACTTCACGTTCACGCGTCTGGGCCTTTGCAAAATAAGACTCTTCTTGCATCTGAAATTCTAGTCGGTAGAAGTTTGAGCAAGGCTGTGCACTCCTTATGTTGTAGTTAGATACAAGCTAATCTGTATCGTCTCACACCGCACCACGTGTGAGCTGCAAGCTACGTACCTAAAATACCTTATCCTGATCTGATTTTAACACCAAGCTAATAAAACTAAATTGATTCATATAAACATTCTTAGATTACAGCTGCCAGGAATCGAATTCCATATGATGAAAATTAAAACTTATGAGAATGCTTGGAAAGGGCTTGTGGAGCGGAGTCCACACATGCTGCTACAAACTCTGTGGATACAGCTGGGAGAGCAGCTGCCTACCGCTAGAATAAATAACAGCTAAAAGACACTAATAAGCTGACACTGTTTGCATTTCAGGAATAGATTGAGAGGCTGATGTGGCAGATAGAGCAGGTACTTGTAGAGTCAAAAGGTGAGATGGGCAGACTAAGTAGAAATCACTACTCAAATGTGACTAGCACTGAGTAATCTTCTCCAACATTCTAAGCTTAACTAAAATATTCTAGCCTTAGCTTTTATTTTTCAGATCAGAGGATCAAAGATTGTCCCAAGAACAAGTGACACGCAAGAACAAGTGACAGTTGGTTTACACCAAATCAATATTTGACCTTGCAGACAAAAAAAGATTATCGCATCCCACCATCTCCAATTAACAATCTCACTAGCTCACTGACAGTATACATAAACATATTTTCAACGACTTGTATTTTAGGAGCGCCTTCGCCACCAAACTTGGAGTTATGCTTTCATATAATAGTTTTTGAAAGATTGCCAATGTGCCCAGCATTTTTTATTTCAGCAGTTAACTTAATTAAATATGCTAGCCCATTCAGTGTGCCACATGTTATGTGTCACTTTGATGATAAATTTGCACATGCCAACCACCTAGTGCGATCTTTTTAATCACACGGAACTATAAAATAGTGCTACAAAAGTTAAACTTTGGGTGATTTTCTGCGCTCAGAGCTTCATGATTGAAGTTGACAGTAGCAGTTGAGGTGAGATGCAGTTCAAACTGAACACAAAGCTGCCACTGGGTTCACTGAATATCAGCACTGTTTACTTGTTTACTTGTTTAGCTTAGCAACGCAACAATCCATCCTTTGACAATTATAATACCTGACACTAACCAGATTAAATCTGGGAGTCAACTAAACTGTTTCCTGAAATTCAACTAAGCATTTCTCGTAATGTAAACAGCAAATCAACGAAGGCAATACTCAATTGCGTTTCAGCCTTTGCCTTAACACACATTCTAGTCTCTGGTCTAACACACAGAATCCAACATCACCGAGAGTACATTTTTATAACAAGCATGACAAGTATGGTCATCAGACAGTCTGATCAGCAAACTTAACATCTATTTCAATTGAACAGTTGTGCTAGTTAAATCCAGTATCAAAATTAACAAATTATTTTCAAAATATTTTATGTTTTAACAGTCCTGAGAAACTCTCATTAAAGTTCTGGCAGCGAAACTAATTTTGAAGAAAAGCTAAGCTGAATTTTCGATCGACATCAAAAAATAGTCTTTACTATAATATGAGCCATGTCCGTCCGCCTGTCTGAATTCACACTACGAGCGTTTGGAAAAAAATTGCCTTGTACGGGGATCGAACCCAGGTTTCAGATTCTAAGGTACACACACTACCACTATGCCACTTGATCAACTTGCTGCTCTATAAAATAATTATGCATATACTGATTTACACATGACGATCTTTACTAGAAATCTAGTCTACTAGAAATGATAATCAATTAATGCAGCAGTCACACTTTTTCCAGATTTCAGCTGAAAGCTTAGGTTATAGAGATTTTAGCACACATTGCATTTGGTGTTTACGAAAGGATCTTCTATGTATGAAGAGGATTTTAGCGCCTACTTCACTTGTCTTAAAAAAGATCTTCTAGGTTTGCAGGTGTTGATAGCCATGTTAAATACTACCAGTAGTAGCTTCTGATTTGTAGCAAGTATCAGCAAGTAAAAGTTTTTACATCTGCGTTAAGGTCAGTCGGCATTATTAAAGTCATAAGCAAGTAGGTATCATCAAGTACCTAACCCGTTAATTGGCTAAGTAAACAGGAATCAGTGGGCAAACATAATCAAACAAACTGACTCCTGGGAAATTGTTACTCCAGTAACCAACCAGTGGTTTTTAATCGGCAGCATTCTTAGGTTACTACAGATCCTAAGCGTGTAGTGAAAGTTATAGAAGCACTTTACTGTTCTTCCAGTATTTACTAGCATCTAATGACAGCCGTTCTTCTTAACACAATTCAAGATGAACTTTTACAAAATTTTAGTAGATTTTATCAGAAAGTATCAGTATTTTTCTATCAATTGCATTAGTTTTGGATGTTTGAAGTGATCTGACAGCTAGGATGTTTCAAGAATAAAATTGGCAAAATTGATCCCGGTTAAAATGCTGAAAAAAAATATGTGCAAAATGACATCACTAGTTGGTATTGCTGCTATAGTTGATATCAGTTATTGTGTTCAAGTTGCAGCGTAACGCATCTCTATTCTGTCAGTCTATTTTCAACTATACATGTCATAATCGCACTTTCGCTTGATCTGAGCATTTTAAACGCAATCAAGTTTTGTCGATTTTAATCTTGAAACATTCTGGCAGTCAGATCACCTCAAACATCCAAAACAATTGCAACTAATAGAATGATACAATCATAAATGATAAAAAATACCGATATTTTCTGATAAAATTTACTAAAATTTTGTGTAAGTTCATTTTCAAGAAATTTTGAATCACAAGTTCAACGTTTTTATATAATCATTCAAAAACTCTTTGTTCCACTTATGGAGCTGACTGCATGCATGCAGATAGTGAATGCTCTCTTATACCTAGTTTCTTTAAAGCCTGGTTCCCACATACACCCCAAGCACCGGCTATGATGTGACACTGGGGTGACTTTTAGGATACTAATTAGACAATCTTTGGTAGGGAAGATAACTCTAGTTTTAGAAATATACAGATAAAAACATCTTAACTTAAATTTACTGAATCATGTTGTAAATTAATAATGTTGATGCGACATTGAAGCTGTCTTGAGAACACTAATTAGATCATGTTTGGTAGGAAAGATAACCCGATATTTAGACATATACAGATAACATATAAAAACATCTTTCTAAAAACGCTGAGATGCGTTGAGTATTACGAGAGCTCTCTGATTAGATGACAATAGCTAGATAACAATGGTTCTCAGGCTCTCAGATACTGAGCAAATAGTACTTCGGAAGGTGTAAAGGTCCCAATCAAAATTATGCCCCAATTAGCTGGGCTGCTTATTAATACTTGACCAGGTTGTTATAGCGCTCTCCATTAATGCTGTACATAAAAATGTCACAAGTAGGTGGGTGCTTTTATGGGGTTATTATCTCTCTCTCTCTAGTGCAGGCACTCATGCGAGCACTGATACAAGGCACATGCATTGCTTACCAACTCAGATCGGTTGTTGCATGTTTGAAACTCTCGCGTTTAGCTTGAGAACCATTAGCTAATTCTGCTAGCATCAAGCGCTTCTCTTACAGCGAGTGCATTTCTTACATTTTAAAATCAGCAATAGTCCTTTCTGCAGCTTAGATTTGATTTTTAATTGAATTAGAAAGAGTAATTGCGCTGAAAAGTACACAACATATTAGCCAAAGTTATATTTGTAATAACTCAAACTGGAAGGTCGGAAAGTACATACCATGACGCAATACCGAGTTCAGTGAAGCTCTCAGGCTATGACCTAATGCTGCAGATTGAAGTGAATGATAAAAGCTTGTGAAAAAAAGAAAAGTTAAGACCTTAGCCTAAAGGCCTAGCTACACACTCTCAGAAAATACAACGTTGATGCAGAGTGTAGATATTTGTTGTGCCTACAAGCGTTCTAACGCTACTAAACCATGTGCCGCATTGACAAGACGACTGACCAACAAGAATATGCTTCGGTTGTGTGAAGACCTTCATATCCTTGCTGACACCTTTTGAATTGAATTGAATCTAGTTAATCACTATGGATCAATTGACTGAAGAAGAGATATTGAACTTTATAATCTAATATAGGTCATTAACAATTAGTGATAACAATTATGTATGTTTAGCTAATCACACTGTTCCAGTCTTGCTCAAGAAAAAGCCCCACATGTTAACGGTGAAGACAGCCAAATACAAAAACACTTTACGTCGCTTGCGCAAGGAATAGTTGCCATTATCTTGCAAAAGTTAATCTTGGTTTAAACTAGTGTTTGGTAAAAATGAATAAAATGGAACTGAGATTGTTAGAATCAACACTTCAACTAATCAAATTTATCTCGACTGATGTAGATCAGCTTGGTGGTTTGGAACGATTAATCGACAATGTAATGTCAACGCGTTGGCAATGCAAACGATGTAATGTGACGGTGCATTTAGCCTGGTTTAAGGTCATGGTCATTTGTTAAATTATGAATGCTTCTCTGCAGCGAAGTCTAGTGATGAAACATCTCAGCATCATTAATCACAGTATTTGTTCACTTAAAAGTTTAGTCCTGCGTAGCATACTTTAGTGTGGAGATATGAGAAAGATTTGACCATTGAAATAAAATACCTTCAAAAGATTTATTTTTCAAAATATTGACACTATACTAATACATACCTATTGAGCCTACAATAATTTATTAAAAAATGAAAACAAAAATCTTTGAAAATTCAGATACCTCCAACAATATCGCAATTGTATTCAGAAAGACGAGTTATAATTTTATTTTATAAGTTTTACTTTGTTTATTCATATCAGTTTGCAATAAAAAGATTTGTTTATATAATTCAAAATTAGAATTAAAACATAAAAACTGAATACTATTAAATTTGGTAAATATAGATAACTGTAAACATAGATAGAAACTTTAAAATGGTAGCAAGAAGAAACCAGAATAAAACTTAGTAAAATGGGCTTAGCGATTTATTATGTCATAAACCTTCTTAAGCGTGGCAATTAATCAGATTTTATAAAATATGGCAATTAAAAACTTCTCTGACTGTTTATAAACTCATCTGTAACTATTTATTTGAAGGAATGACAACTCCAGCGAATAATACATTTGAAGCAGGGAAACTCGCTGAATGATGGCCAGAAACAAAAAATAGACTCGAGATCTTTAACAATGTATAAGACCTCTAGGATCTAGGGCTAAAGGAGAAACAACCAAATTTATAGTTGAAGCTTAGAAACGCAGGGTTTGCTGACGATGAGTACCAACTAGTAATGCTGCCGGTGTTTACACAACGCTGACCAATAGGTCTTCTTACAAAGCATAAGTGAAACCTGGCCACATAACTTTTGCTGTTTGTTTAGACTATTGATATTGACGGCAGCCTAGAATCTTTGCTTACTGTGAGCTGCAGGAACTGGATCGGAACTTCAGGAACTCAACTTGCCGGCAGGTAAATGCTGATATTTTTTGCAAATACTGTCTGTCAACAGAACTTGAGGAAAGGAATTCACAAGCGGCTAGGAATATACTTACCGCTTTGTGCGTTGCTCGAGTTTTCTTATGTCCATGTTGCTTGTGTTTAGCATGATGTGTTTTCTTGTGTGTTGTTTTGTGCCGATGACGGCTGTGCATGCCCTTCTGTAATAAACAAAGTTTGTGTTAGCAAATTATTGTCAGGAATTAACACTTTAAAAACTGGGCCTGAGAGAATTTGGAGATTTTTTCTCTCATCAAATCCTACACTTGAGAAAACTCAGCTTCACAGCTACGTGTTGTTTTCTTCTACTTTTGCTAAACTTATGAAAACATAGCCTCTTTATTTGAAACAGGTTTTCAAAATAATTCCGAAATTTGAAGTCCATTTAACTATTAACTCATGAGATATTACTAAAATAGTGAGAGCATTTCAAACTAGCCGAGAAATGAGAAATGGCTGCTGACAAGACATAAGTTTTTGATGACAATCCGGTTAAAGTTCTTGGTAATGAAGGATTAAAAATAGACAAAACTAGAAAGTGTTTTCTTCTTAACAACAAGAGTTTGTCACTAAAACTATTGATTTTCTGTTTATATAAAGACATACACACTCTATCAAACTCAGTGTAATGCAAGAATTATGTTTTTGCGGTTACGTCTGAAACGTCACTTTTTGAGAGCGTGAAATAAAAACTATTCACTCGATTTATTGTTTTTTTTTCTTTTCTACAAGCTTAAAGCATGAGAATAATATTTATTTCACAAAGAATTGCACTATCCTGTGTGCTGTCACAGCTGATGGAAAGTTATTGATATGGTTTAGGATCAGGGAACCTGCTTGTATATACAATACTAGGCTTTAAAGTGTTAACACTGACTGTATCAACATGAAACAGGTGACTTTTTAAATGAAAATGCTGTGAGTTTATCTTGAGCATGCCTCTATACAGGTTAAACAACAGTGACACATTTACATGTATCAACAAGGCTGCCCGTGTTACAATCAGCTCACAACGCTCTTCAGTTGTAGCCCAAGAATCTCTTCAGACAGTTCATGAATTAGAATCATGTAGTAATATAAAATTAGACTAAACCAATCATATTACAGTTTCAATAAACTGAAGTATTTTCGTTTGTCTTTTTTCCCTTTCTGTTGTTACCTTACAATAAATCACTTTATCCTATGCCTGATGACCCACACTCAAATAAATAAATAACTGATCACTTTATGACTGACACTTTCCAGTTATGAGTCAGAGACTTTAGATATAGAGAGTATGATACTATGATACTTGTAGTGACACCTTAAAAGCACTAAATCAAAGTTCAGTCATTTTTGTCAAAAACTGAAAATGTTAAACCCCGCGCTGTTTGGCAGCTGCCATGAACACTCTTTCTTTACGCTCACACAAATTATTTTGAGGAGTTATTTTGACTGATGATAATTTATGAATTGTATTTTGCATTTGATAATTCCAAGCTGAAAAATCATTATTGACAATAGTAATTTCCCGTGAGTCTCATACCAGAACGAAAACTTGCCAATGTTGGTAGAGCAGTTATTTAATCTTTCCTGATGTACGGTTGTTAACATTATTATGTATGCATTCCGACATTTCGGTCGGCCTATATTGCTGCCGTGAGGAATTATGGGAATCTTTAAATGACTTGCATTAAATGTTAAGCAAAACTAAAGGCCTTACATCCACAAGAGCATGCATATCAATGCCACCATAACTTCAGCATATCACCTTCAACCATAGCACAAAGAAAGTATATACCTTATAGTTTATATACAGTTATAAATGGCGTAGAGAATATATGAGAAGGGCGAACAACTCTAACAGAAGAATTTGAAGTTTCTAAATGTTTGAGAAAAGTTGAAGCCCGCACTCGGCTTGGAGGCACTAAAGGTTTACGTTTACCAACAAAATTTTCATGTGAATAGCGTAGAACCAAATGTCAAATATAACAACCATAAAAATTTCAAAATACAAACAAGACAGATTTCATTAGCGGATTTTAGCTCATCAAAGTTACACGTTAGGGTGTAATAGAACTACTCAGCGCCAATAGAACTACCTGTAAACCTATATGAGCAGATAAAACAAGTTCTTACCATGCGGTGCATGCGACTATGCCTGGTCAAAACCATCCTGCTTGCCAACTAAAGCACTTGCTTGTATATCTAACAATATCTGCTTAACATGTCATCTACAGAGCACTTGTTTTGACTTGCCAACTGAAGTGCCCGCTGTGGTGACTCCTCAATGCACACATCTATCAGCTTTTCTATATCCACTCATTAGATAATTAATGCTTGAGCATGAGATGTATTTAATTAGCAAAGCCTCGTTTCCAGCAACCAAACAAAAGAATCACGCTTTGTCTATCACAATGCCTATAGAATGAGAAAGTGGCCTAAGGCTATCTTATCGGAAAACGTAATCGAACAAATAGTTGTGATATTCCTCAGTGCGTTTATTTGGGCAACAGCCAAATTCTGATTTTTTGGCATAGTTAGTTTGTTGACTACCAGAGTGTCACCAAAATATGACTTTTAAAAAACTTCTATTTTCGAATTGGAGAATGGCAGACTTACAAATCAGTAATATGAAAGTTGAAACGACGTACTACAAAACGATTACATTACGCAGTTTAAATTTTGCTGTGGCCTTTTATTCTGCATCCTTTCACTAATTTGCTACTTCGTCAATCAGAGAGTAAATAATCTGTTTTATATTTGGGCGATTCCAAGATTTGGACACTTTTCATAATTTAAACTGGGTGATTCTCAGTGCAACTTTTACGACTTTTGCATAGTATTTCAATGCTTGCTAATCGTCTTTAAAAAGCGACTCAATTAGATTGCTTAAAAATATGTATTAAAAGTTGGCTCCAAGAATCGTTTGATTGTAGATGGCATGACTTACAACGCACCTCAACTCAAAGTTGTGTTGATGACTTTTTACAAAAAAGGCTTTCAATAATTAGGAACAGCATCTAAACAAGATGCCAGCTATTTAAGCTCATATAGGTGTGCACAAGTTATTTGGTGCTTGCAGGACTACTGATGCCGTGTGTCTCATCGCCTGAGGTATTTGATAAAGATCAATCAATAACTATTTTATTAATTAGCTAAACATCAGTGATATTCATTGTCCCCTTCTCTCACTGTCATCCACGCACACAAACAAAAGATGACCTCATCCGGTATTGTTTAGCTATGAAGGATAGTTGTAACAGCAAATACCTCTGTAGAAATCTATGACAGTGTTGACACTAAGGCAGGTATTGTTGCGTGACACTCAATATACTAGTAATTCTGTGTGTGCAACTATGAATGCAAGAGCATTCTTAATAAATGATAATTGCAAAAATATTAAAAATACTTTTTTTCATTTTAAAAAATTGGCAGTTGACGTAAAAATTGGCGTAACACAGTTTTAAAATGGCATTGTTTAAAACAACTTTTAAAACTATTATAAACTATTATAAATAAAATAAAGCCAACAGAAAATGGTTGTTTTAGTTTTTCACAAATAGGTAAACGAGCTGCACAAGATAAACAACAACAGACGTGATGAATTATTTGAATCGATCGGAAATAAAAACTATTTATTCGCTTCAAACTTGTTTTCATCGCCATGCCATTTAATTTTTTTGGTTAGAAATCATAGTAAAAACTGTTGTGACAAAACGAAAAAAATTTAATTTAAACTACTTTAATTAATAAACAACACTCTGCACATAAAATAATTCTTTACAGAGAAAGTAATTTTATTTTTCTAACTTCACAAAAAGCAATTATTTCATTTTTAACCACTTTTTAGTACATTATCTACATATCTTTAAGATTTATTTAATTATCTGATAAAATAAGGATCAAAGACCAAACTACGCAACGCGTGCAGAGATCCAACACAAATAAAAACTTGTTTATAATTGTCCAACTTGGTATAACTTTATCATTTGCTTGTTTCGCATACATTTTTATTTGGGATAAACAAATATAAATGTATGTTGTGTGATCTGTGATCTGTACAGGTTGTTATCTTCAACTACCGAAAAATTAAGTGTTCAGAACTCAGCCTACATAATCATTCAAAACTGATATTACAGCTGTTTGGTTTATATATTTGAAATCAGGACAAAATGAGGATTAATTTAATACATAATTTACGGTTATTGACTAAATTCACAATGAGTAACAATGCTGTAAATGAGAATTTTAGTTTTCCAACAAAGGGATCCAGTTTACTTTGCACACAACTGTACCCATTTTCTAAGTAATCCTCGTTCATGTGGTAAATGCACTGAAGTAGAAAACGCTAAGATAATATATTTCAAGCTATACTGAATCTAAGGAAAATTAGATCTTACGCGGGCTTCTACTGGTTCATCAGTTGCTGTCTATTAGCTGAGCTAGAATGTATATATTAGAGTATATTTACATGCGCGTAAGTCACACTGCTGAAATGTGTGCATAGCAATAAAAGGCCTAGAGACCAGATTCACTACAAAACTCAACTATAAGTATTAGTTAGATCAGGCCGTCAGCAAATGGTATAGGCTGAACCAGCCACTCGAAAAGACGAAACTGTTCAACAACAAGATAAACACCAAGTAATAATTTTTTCCAAAAAATATAAAATGTTTACATGTTTTTGGGTTGAGCAGCTCATAGATTTACGTATATGCCTGTGATGTATTATTCTATGAGGACCTGCAAGTGAAAGAATTGCACTAGTCCCAACACATAAAACAGGAAGTGTGTGTGTGTGTGCGTGCGCGCGCGTGTGTAAAACTACATCGTGATGTGAGAGGTTGAGCGCATGAAAAGTACATCGGAATAAGTTTTTGCTATAAAACAAACCACAAGTGAACGAAGGCATTGAGTGATTGTATTTATGGTACTTACATGTGGGTATCATGATGTTCCCATGACAAACTTAACCCGCAACATGGAAATGGCAAAAAGCCACACATTAAGTAAGTTTTATTACTTGCAAAATTTTATGGAATGTTTCGATGCTTGTGAAAGATGGAACCAGCACATCTGAATGGTCCGAAAGAAAATACCACACCAGCTATTCCATTTTAAACATTTTCTTTGGTTCACTCAATCTCAGTTTAAAAGCATCCTGCTAAGCACAACAGGAGTTCTCTGCTATGACCTCTAGCGTAGAATTCCAAATGTTTTCTAACACAGTGCCTGCGGCAATCCGCAACACACAAATGTCCATTGTAGCACTTATCGCACGAAAACTCAATGTGCGCACAATTCCAAATGCATATCATCTGCACAAAAAGGAACATAGTGAATATCTAACTGTGACGCAATCATCTAACCAAGAAATAACATGGTGACTGTATTCATACACCAAACATACCTTTTTATGACCCGGTTTATGGCCGGCATGACGCTTGACCATACGCATGCGGCGCATGTGACTCGGCATCTTGAGGCTCGGCAGCTATCTAGCGATTGCAATGGCGTTGATCGTAAAAGACAGCATATACTTCAACTGCCTTGAGCTAGAATGATTGCTGTCGCAGCTTACATAAAACACATTTTTCCTTACAATGCTCATAGAGATTGTCATGCAATGAAGGTGCGAAAAACAAACTCGAGATGAAAGGACGTGTTTTTCTTGTTTTTATAAGCACTCGCTTTTGTACATGATCAGGTTTACCGAAGCAATTCAATACAGTTCACCAGAATAGAATCCTAAATAAACTCAAGTAAAACAAAAGAAATTAAATCGTTTGAAACCCGTTGTTTGTTTAAGAGCGATAGACACCTTGCTGCAGCTGATTAGCTGCAGCTGATTAAAAGTTTATCCAAGAAGCAGTTGGCTAATTGAAATCGATGTCAGTGGTATAACAGGAGGCAAATCCTGGCTGGGACCAGTTCATCTTGAACATGTCTCTATGCAGATGAAAAAACCTTGACACGTTTACACATACCAAAAAGGCGGTGCACGTTACAACTGGTTAATAAAACTCCTCAGTTGCACTAGCAAGTCGTAGAGTAAAATGATAAAATACAACTAGAGTAAACCAATTGTATCACATTCTTAATGAACTCAAGTATTTTCGTTAGTCTGTTTCCCTTCTCCGTTGTTACCTGCATTAAATATTATACCTTAGGCCTAATAAACCACACGCAGGTAAATAGCCCCATTACTTTAATAAATATTCCATCATGCGAATGATATGGATTTGGAGTTGTGTGCACGTTGAGATACCATGCTATAAGTACTCCATTGAACATTTGCATGTTGTGGATCGAGACCTGCGCTTTGCTATAAAAGATGAGGAATTTTACTCCAGAGATCGTAACGGTGCACTTCTGTCTCACTTAGCAGAAGGCCTTCGAAATAGGACAGACTGAAGTGTGGAAAATGTTTAAAATGGAATAGCTTGCATGGAATTGTTTTGCACATCATTCACAAGCGTCGTTTCCATTTTTCTCAAAAATGAAACATTCAACAAAAAATTGGTGAGTTACAAAACTTGCTTGAATTGCGGCTTTTTTGCTGTTTCTATCTTGCTGATGACACAAGAATGAATATTAGTCATGTCTTAGAACTATAGTGTTTGTGACTTCCGCTTTGCAGTTACGAGTCAGATTTATCAAACATTAAAGGACTTTGAACAAGATCCTGGTTTGTTTTCCAAGATGAGTGGTTAAAATATAATATTTATGATTAATTAGTTATTTCGAAATAGGCTTTTTATTTATAAATCATGAACTTTAGTGACTTGGTAGACAGATGTAGCAGCATTGTTACATTCAAGCGCATGAATATTACAAATATGGGTTCACCAAAGCTGTGAAAACCCACTTTTCTGAAAAATTTGGTTATATAAGTCATAGTCAATGTCAAGCATTGTAAACTCAATAACAATTTTTAAAGAATACTAAACTATATACTTGGTTAAAATGAGGGAGACTGATTTGAATGAGGCTAAGATATGTTGCAATATACGCACAAAGAATCTGAACTTTAGAAAAAGTTTTTTTTCTAAAGAAAAGTTTTGCCATACCTGGCAAAAATCTACGGACAATTAGTGCGAACCTAGCCATACTAATCCCGACTATAAAGACAACAGTAGGCCGTAGGGAGAGCTGTGCTTAGGTCGACTAATGACAACTTTCTTGGCTAACCACTGGCTGCTTCGCTTTTCAAGGTCGTATCTCAGTCTCAAAACAATTGAAGTCCAGACACCTACGTTAACTTCTAGAAAAGACCAAATTGCATGTCTGAAACTGCGGCTACAGAACTCGATCTTTTACAGTTTTGATGTTTGTAAAGGGCACCGTGTCGACACTGTTTTCTTTTCACAGACTGAAATTGCACGACAATGTTTTTTTTTCTGCTTTATACCTATTAGCTTTTTAGCCATTAGATATCTTTCATAAGACCCAAGGCTAATACTCAGTAAGGGAGCATACTAAAGATTAGTTCATAAATGTTTGCCATTTTTAGATGAAAAAGAAAGTTAGCTTTTTCTTTTTAAAAGTTACCAGAAATTATCATTTCTGGTAACTTTTAAAAAGAAAAAGTCTTTGCTCGCTAATTACATAATTATCAACAAGAAAATCAAAATCATTAAAACATCACTAAAATACTGGTCATAAAGCTGCCGACATCAAATGACTCCGTTGAACTTGTCAATATAAAGATCAGTTACCAATTCGGTAGCATACGTGACTTTAATAAAAAATAATGACTGAGAAACAGACCTTGTGATGTTTGCATAACATATTATTTGGATCAATATCGTGAAAATCCATTTTAATAATATATTTCTCATTTGTATAAGCGTATCATTCATATACAGAAATAGTATGCTAGCACGATGGCATTTCTAGGCAATAGTTTTCAGAAATGCATGTATGAGCGCCCTACGATCCTGGAGAAATAGTTTGAGTTAGTGTCATTGCTTGTAGCAGTAGGCAGCCAATTTTCTGTTACATGGTGCTCACGGGAGGGTGCTGACGGGAGGGTGCTGACGGGAGGGTGCTGATGAGAGGGTGCTGATGAGAGGGTGCTGATGGGAAGGTGCTGACGGGAGGGTGCTGACGGGAGGGTGTTGATGCGAGGGTGCTGATGGGAGGGTGCTGACGGGAGGGTGCTGACGGGAGGGTGCTGACGGGAGAGTGCTGACGGGAGGGTGCTGACAGGAGGGTGCTGACGGGAGGATGCTGACGGGAGGGTGCTGACGGGAGGGTGAAGAGAAGAGCGAGAACAAGTGAGCTTGGGAAGGAAAGTGGGGTGAGGAAGAAAAGGAAAAAAGAGGGGAGTGAGGAAAAGTTTGGGGAAGAAAGTGGGGAGGGTGGTTGAACCATATTGCTAAGTGAGAAAAAACATTTTGGGAGTGCTATTGGAGTGGGTCGACATCTGGTTTGCCCACTATTGAGCAAACTAGTGGGCACTGGGCTATGGTCCATAGGGCTAATGGTGGCCCATTACGAGGCTAACTATTAGCCCATTAGCGAGCAAGTCAAGCGAGCAATGAAAAGTGCAGTATTTTTATGACCTCGCGACATTTCCGCTCACATTCATGACGAAAAGACCAAATTCCAGGAGTAAAAAGCGAAAATAACGACGATACATTACTACAATAAAAGAGGAAACCAGTTTGTATCGCTTCACCACACTCAGCGTTTATTTTAAAAAGAGCTCATGTTATTCACAGAGCTCACTGAAAATTTATTATTGACTTGTGCCTTGTGAGATTGTGCTACTTAGTGATTAAGCTAGGGGTTTGCTAGTAATAAAGGTATTAGTGTGCTAATAAAATAACTTTTCTCCGCATCATTCTTTAAGAATATTAAAGCATTTCAGTAGATTGTTAATATTTACTTAAATAATGACCAGCCTAGGCTCCAATGAGCCTGAAGATGCATGGAGAGTTCTATTAGAGACTGAGCTAGCAATCCAGTTATAAAAAGGTAAAAATAACTTACACGGCTACACACAAAGTGCAAGGACGAAACCGATTATGAAACAAACAGCTTTGAATCGTAAAAGAAATCATGCGGTAAGAAAAACATTAGAGAGTTTACATAAGACTAAGGAGTATCTTAGGATGCCATACAATATTGAACAAAGCGAGTATTTGATTTAATAAAGAATGACTATTAACTGCGCGACTCTGTGAAATTAAAGCTATGCAAACCTCTTGATTCCTCGCGACTGCACGCGCTAGCTTTATCACAATCACATTGGGAATCTCTGACAGCGGATTTAGTAAGCAATGCTGTTTAGAAGTAGTACTGTGATGCCTTAGTTACTAGTTCATACAGAATAATACAATGAAAAGATTCTGCTACATTCTGTTTGAGCAATTCGAACCCATTCCTAAGAAAATTAACATTTTATTTTTCACTTTCCAACTGATCTTGTTGAGGGAATGCAACTCCATTACTATATTATATTACTTTATTGGCAACAATTTTATTTGAAATAAAAATGTTTTTCAAATTATGCCATACAACAATAATGAAAACATGATTATGGTTAGCCACTAAAATCAAATAAATAGTTTGACAAATAGTGTTTAAAATACCTTTCTCTGCTAAGAGGACGGATATTAGGTAGAAAATTGTTAAAGCAGCTAGCAACGATATTTTCAAAATAATTGGTAGTGACTGCATAGCGAAAAATATCTCATATCTCAGAGAGTGGAAGCTGAGTCTAGAGCTTGGAAGCTGCCTGTAGCCTTTATAGTGGTTTGTTTTTTCATCACTCTGTTATTTATTAAAACTGGCAAACTAGAAGCAAAGAGCAAACAACTCTTACATACACACCATCCTTATGAATGTATTTTCCAAATCAGTGCAGACATAAAATCATGAAAATCAGTGAATGATACAGTAGATGCACTCATAGCATAAACTTCTTATAATGTAAATTCCACATAGCGTAAAGAATTTATGTTAAGTTTGTGTTCTGCATTATGTAAAAAATTCTGTATAGCTTAAAGCCACATATCGGTGCAACTTATCAAATTCAAATTGAATAGCGAGAGTTCCATAGTTGATCTTAAGAACATTGTTTTTTGTCTTGTCACATTTAAAAGAGAAAACAATCGATAGGAGTATCTCTATTATATATACTAGTACCCTAGTAGTCTAGTGTGTTGTGAGAGATCATCATGTGTGCCCATAAAGCACATAGAATAAGCAGCTGTATAACATATAGAGGTATCTCTATTATAGATACTAGTACCCTGGTAGTCTAATGTGCTGTGAGAGATTGTCATGTGTGCTGATAAAGTACAGAGAATAAGTAGCTGTATAACATATAGAGGTATCTCTATTATATATACTAGTACCCTGGTAGTCTAATGTGCTGTGTGAGATTGTCATGTGTGCTGATAAAGTACAGAGAATAAGTAGCTGTACAACATATAGAGGTATCTCTATTATATATACTAGTACCTGGTAGTCTATTGTGCTGTGAAAGATTGTCATGTGTGCTGATAAAGTACAGAGAATAAGTAGCTGTGTAACATATAGAGGTATCTCTATTATATATACTAGTACCCTGGTAGTCTAGTGTGCTGTGAGAGATTGTAAGGAGTGCTGATAAAGTACAGAGAATAAGTAGCTGCATAACATATAGAGGTATCTCTATTATATATACTAGTACCCTGGTAGTCTAGTGTGCTGTGAGAGATTGTCATGTGTACTGATAAAGAACAGAGAATGAGTAGCTGTATAACATATAGAGGTATTTCTATTATATATACTAGTGCCCTGGTAGTCTAGTGTGCTGTGAGAGATTGTCATGTGTGCCCATAAAGCACAGAGGATAAGTAGTTACACAGTTATTCAGAAATAACCAAAAACAGTCGATTGGTGTAAGTGTTAAAGTGTCAGCCTATCAATTTGAATGTCATGAATTGGAGTCTCGTTGAAATCAATTTTCTATCCTAATGTAAAAAATCGGCCTCATTTTTTTATTGCCAAAATTATTGCCAATTTGATCACACAAAATAAACCTTTTTCATGTGCAGAAAAAAACCCATTTCTGTGCAAACTTTAATATCAGGTATCAATTACATTGTAAAACCAACATACATATCCAATTTAAATTCAATGAAGTAAGGGGCAGCTGTAATTGAATGTTAGGAGTTACACTTTCATACAGGTGTAGACAACTCCAACTCCTTCTATGTAGTATCACAAGATGTAAAAAAATGCATCCGGTTTTGAACACCCTTGCATAATCCCATACAAAATAGCTTTAAAACATCAAGAATAGAAGGCAAAAAAGTTCCGTATGATAAGTTTTATTAAAGCTCCTTCAAACAATTTGAAGTCAAACTGCTCTTAAATGTTGGTAGGCAACCTCGAAATTTACTGTAGAATTGCAAAAAGGATAATCACAACCTCCTTGGTGAAAAACGCATCATAAGCAGAAAAAGCGTTTTATTCGTGCCACAGAAAATGTTTGTTACGTTGTTAGGCAAGGTAATGGCATAGGCAATACCTTTAAGGTATTTAAAAGATGAAAATACACTACTGACTTTGAGAGACTGTCTAGTTATGCAGTTAATCGAACATAATTTGCATAGACAGACTCAAAGTTTTTAAGCCAGAAAAGCAAAATGAAAAAGAAACCATTTTTCACAAATATGACAGTTCACAGTATGAGCACTTACACACAATTATTTTTAATGTAATCCGTTTGCTATGGTATGTCAAGTTTTATTATAACACTTTCAGCGCATTATCAACTTAAGCTCATTGCTATGCAATAATCATATGTCCTGTAGTGAAATTTGTAGCTAAAGGCTGGTTCACACTGTATTGCCGTATGTCAGCATATTCCATTCAGCATTCATCATCGACTATGTGAACCTTAAACCGATAGCATCGACGAAGCAATGCGAACAAGTTGGGAAAGTTTGCGACTGTCAAACTTTCCTGATATTTCGCCAAACATCGACGACCACTTTCATAATAAGAATTCGCAGTCTCGGATAACATGATTTATTTATTTCCGTTTATGATAGTTGCTGCGGGATTAGTACTTGATTCAAACACGCAAAAACAAAAAGGTTTCTTCGCGAAAATTTAAAAAGAAAAATGAGAACACTATGTCACAGAGTATTTATTGATGCAAACATTGATGGGTTTGTGATAGTGTGAACATTGTTATTATCGACGATCACCAAAGTGTTGCCGCATCAATGCCGAGATACCGTGGCATTGTGACATTGTGTGAACCAACCAAATAGCTTAGGTGTTTGTTTACAGTTAACAAAGCCAATATTCTGACACCTCTGAAGCTGCAGGTACATTAATGAGCTCAGTGACCGAGTAAAAGACAACCTTAACGCTGAGGGGTTTACAAAGTTACACATTGGAGACAACACAGAATGCTCTAGTGTTACAAATAACCTTTGAATTCCCAATTTCTAAAACACACGCGCTGGTTCCATATTTACATTGTCACAACTTAATGGTTGATTTTTCTGATAGGATCACATTAAGACAATCACAACTTTAGCTGTATGTAATCCTAGACTAACTTTGAACTTTCCTTTCAAAACTCACAAAGGAGGAAAACTGTTTACTTGCCGATGGGTGTAAAAACACGAACAGCTGATACCTATATGTAGGTGTGAGCGATTGCTCTGTTCCGCGAGTACAGTAGAAAGTCATTAGGGGGTGAAACAAATAATAAGCGATAAGTAGCCTGAGCTCAATTGGCATTTATTAGCCTTATTTTTCAAAGGTGTGCAAACCTTCCTAATGAGTGTATTTCAGACAGCGAGCATCTATTAAATTCTTATCATGGCAATCTCTTTGTATGGCTGAATAAATACTATAGAGAGATAGTTTGGAAAAACACGCTGGACCCAAAATAAGAATTGCATGTTCTGGCGATGATGAAGCAATCCTTCGAAGATCGACAAAGTTGTCTGCAGAGAATGTGCAGGTGTTAAAAATATGTTGCCCAAACAATAGCTCATAGATCTTGCCTGGACATGTCTGAGTCCAGTGGCAGGAGAAGCTTGATGACTGGAGACAGGCACAAATACAGAGGGCAATGTAATATTGGAGGCAACTCCCTTTACCACCATTTGACTTTGATGAGATTTGAACCCACACCCTGAAGCTTGCAGGTGAGGCACTCTAAACCACTAGACCAATAGGGTACAGCTACGCTCTAGGCAGACAAGTTCTAACGTGAGCCTGGCAATGGATGCTCTGCAAAGCACGCTGGAGGCATCAACCGCAATTGTAATCTTTGTTTTATTTTATAGAAATTAATTTTTATTACGAGGTTTGTAATACAAATTGTGTATTTCTTTTAGCTTTCAGAAACTTACGAACAAGTAGCTTTGGATGAGTTAAATAGATGTTTACAGTAATAATCTGAGCTACGACCCATGGGAACTGTGTCCACTTGTACTTGCATCTACCCATGCTTATGCACTACTAGTACTTATGTCAACATTCAGCTTATACAGTCTTGTCCATTGTTGTGAAAACATCGTCATGAAAACATATAGGCTCGAATAAAAAAGATTATAAGCCAAAATAAAGCGTAGATGGTATACAAATAAAATGTGGATTCTAATTTTTTGTTTGTTTTATAATGCATATTTATTATTTTTCTATATTGCAACTCTGAGTCAATTTGTATTTTTTGTTTATAATATAAATAATTTGAACTGGATTGACGTTCTCCATCATACATCTTCGACTACACACCCCAAATTTATGTGGTACGAGTTACTACCGTGTCGACTTACGGCTGGTTGGGTGGAAATGATCTAACTCATCACTTTGATAGGTTATTAAGCATGAATGTTTAATTGCATCATTCTTATATAGCGGCCATTTCAAAAGGTACAATTGTGACTGATGATTATAAACAATTTAAAAGTTAATAACAGCCCCATAAACTTGTTTAACCCGATACAAAGGTATTATGGCCAACAATGTTTTCTCTTAGTTAATTTGGTAAATGAAGTACAATAACTGGAAGGAGGCTGATCCCCTACCAAACTTGAAAATGAACGCGCAAGCCTTCATAGCAATGAATATCAAACGTCGTGGACTGGAACTGTTGTAGTATAAGCTACAAAAACCTTTACAAAAACCAAAACCAAAATTAGAATTGAACAAACTAACGCTCAGGCCATGAGAACACAAGTCATCAATAAAACCTAGCATGAAAACTTGCAACAAAATTCATTTGACCAAAACAATAGATTTATGTCTGCCAAGTAAAGTTTGGTTTCAAAAAGTTGTAAGAGGAGATGGGGTATTGATTGGGTTTGAGACATGATTGGGTAGGTATAGGCTTGTGTCGCTTTGCTATTGGATGAAGTTAGTTTTACGCTATTGGACGATTGTTGGCAAAAAAGTGCCAATGTTTAGGCTCACACGGAATATAGCTTGCGCAATTATTGGTTGAATCAGTGAGTGGGATGAGGATGTCAGAGGATTTGGGTCTAGTGTGGTGGTACAGGCAAAACTAATGTTTCGTTTCATCCAAGGTTTTGTTGGAGAATCATGTTTGTTTAAAGAGAGCCTAGGTTAATTTATGAAACAGGAGCAACAAATTTAACGTTCACTTTTAAACTAATATAAAGAACTCGACATAAGTACCACCAAGTTGTATGCTCAGACATTTTTAAAGCAGTAATATTTGTGAAGGAAACTATAAATAAGCAAAACAACTTTAAAATCTTGACTGGCCCCAGATTCTTAAAAGTTGACTTGCAACAAAATTCACATTACAGTTATTTGGTATCAAAAGATTCACCATGTCTTGCTCTACTGTGTTGTAGGTGCAAAATATGTGGAAATATGATTACAAGCTCTTAAAAGCTCAAAAACGAACAGTTGATCGCCTCCATCACGAAACTGCCGTAGATTAAAATCTCTTTCCAAAACGGCTCAAATGGCACGTAGTTGAACAAGATGGCTTCTGTTTACCTTTTCATGCAACTTCATTTGTCGAAATATTTTCACAAATATACTTCATGCATTCAATAAAAACCATGTATATTGTTCTTACGCATCTATTTTATCGTCATTGTAGTGCTGTCATTTCGAGCACTGATATCTCAAAACCTACCATAGAAATTCGTTTAATTTTTCAAACTTAGCTCGAAGGAGTGCACATCATCTTCTGATAAACATGACGAGCCTGTAGATCACCTGTGATAGTAAAAAAATGCTGCAGAAATTATTCGCGCTGTTTGGCAGAAAGTATGGGTCACATGATCAGATAACGACTAGATGTGTAGACAAAGCCGAAACAAAACTGTATACTAGCGAGCATCTATATTTGGTAAGGGCTCTTCGGTAAAATCCGAAGTGTTTGTCATAAACGAGTGCTACGAAAAATTTTATATTGAGCCTTTTATTGGCTTTCAATTCATGTGAGAACATCATGTGTCAAAACAATAACCAAATGGATTGCCTACGTCAGAGAAATAAACTGATTCCGATCTACGGCCGTTTTGTGATGGCGGCAATTAACTGTTCGTTTTTGAGTTTTTAAAAGCTTGCAATCACATTTGCACATATTTTGCACCTACAACACAGCAGAGTAAGACATGGTGAATCTTTTGATACCAAATAAGTATAATGTGAATTTTGTTGCAAGTCAACCTTTAAGTAAACAAAATACATGTTGCAGTCAAATGAATATATGAGGTTTTGAAGGCCAAACTTCTCGCTTGTTAGATGTGTCAAATTATATAGAACTTATATAGAACTTTTATAGAACTTTTATAGAACAAAGGCTCCGTTGGCTAGAAAGCCTGCAAAATCTACACAAGTTAAATTTACTCCCTTGAGCTAAGATTACCATTTTAGATTGAAGCATACTTTTAGTTTTTGTATAAACTGTGCATTTAGCTCTACTCTATATTCACACTTATATGCTCCGTGCCTTCCATGGGACCATTACAAATATTTTGTTTTTAAGCTCTGTCAGGCTCCTGAGAACCAGCTTCTGAAACCCCCACCTGCAGAAAATCTGATTGAAGGTGAAAGAAGTTCAGGATACCGTCAGGCTCACTGCTGGTAAGAGTTGATCCAAATGAACTACATGATTTATATATTTAGACTAGCTGCGCTGCCCGGCGTTGCCTGGTAATAAGCAAGTCTGGACAGAAAATTGATTTGTATTTAACATATAACAACATTTACCATTCTAGTTTTCAAACTACATACCATGAGAGAAGTGTTTTGTGTAGTTGAAATAAATTAAGAGAAAAATACAAACAACTGTAAAGGTTTTAAAACTTTGCCAAACAACTGTAACTTTCAAGCTATTAGCCTGGCACATTGCCAATAGAAAATTCCAGTAAGCCGCTAGGCTTCTAATGACGATACTCCATGACATTGTGTCATCATTGTTGTCCAGCTACAGTTATTCTAATAATAGCTACAGCCGGAGTGCAGCCAGACATACGGACATACTTTGAGAAATATATATATAGAAGAAGATAAAATAAAATAAAGTTTAGCTTGAGTCATTAGCTAGATTTGAAACGTGACATTCATGTGACCCACTGAAAACCCATGCCTATATGCATTAGTCTATGACATATGGTTAGAGAAGAAATACACACGTTTAGCAATGCATTAGTCTACAATGCATTAGTCTACGACATATGGTTAGAGAAGAAATACACACGTTTAGCAATGCATTAGTCTACAATGCATTAGTCTACATCATATGGTTAGAGAAGAAATACACACGTTTTCAGATATCAAAACCTTCAGTTAAGATGAATTTACACAAACTTTCCGTAGATTTTATTAGAAAGTATTGGTATTTTTCCATCATAGACCATTTTTTTATGTTTGAAGTGATCTGACTGCCAGGGCATTTCAAGATTAAAGTCAACAAAACTCGATAGCAGTTAAAGTGCTCAGAAAATAAATATACTTTAGACTATCATTGCGATAGTTGAATAATATTTTGCTAAAGTTGTAGCGTTACGCGTTTCTATTCTGTTGGTCTCTTTGCAACTATAGATGTCATAATCACACCTTCGCATGATCTGAGCGTTTCAACTGCGATCAATTTATATTGATTTTAATCTTAAAACATTCTGACGGTCAGATCACCTCAGACAAAAAAAAATAAAAAATTGGAAAAATAGAATAGGATACAAAAGAATAGAAAAATACCGATATTTTCTAATAAAATCCACTAACATTTTGCCCAAACTCATCATTAAAGTATAGGCAGATATCAGCCAGTAGGATGAGAGATAACAACATTCTCAGAAGATCAGCTTATATAAGTGTAGGACTGCACCACCCTTAATCAACCAACCTTCTTCCTAAGTTTCTTGTGATATCGAGCTGCCATAAGATGCCTTAATCCGTGTGACGGCATGATGAATGCTTGTCTTTAGCAAGCAGGCACCCGTGGCAGCGAGAAGAAACTTGAGGCAGCGATATAGATTGAAATAGAACTTTAACTACTAGTAACGCTAATCTACCCAGTGACGAATTCCGCAGTCCTTTAATATCCAATTTGAACATGAAAAGACGGCGTAATGACTTCCAATTTCAACGAATAGGAAACAATAGAAGGTAAAAACAGTTATTTATGTTTGTGCGTACTTAAAAATGCAACAATTAGCAAGGTCAGAGCACACCAACATCTGATTATAGGTGACGAGCAAGGGGATTGTGAGCGTGTCAATAGGTAACAACAAAACAAAATATATCACCTAAAGCAGTTCTATACAGGTGTCTCAAACCTGACGCAAACCGCTGTTTAGGTGTCTGACTGCATTACAATCTTCTGTTCTAGAGCATTCATCCATCGAAAAGAATTTGCTCAAAACCTTTAGTATTGTCAACTCTCACGTCTCGATACAGCTCATTGGTGATGAATATAGAAGCATTGCTTCTGTAGGACATATGTAGACGTGTACTTTATTAAAAGCACTACTCAACTGTAGAAATAAGTTCAACTTTTTATTCACCAATGTTCTATCGTTCTATGCATATCTTTTTAGCATTTCATTGGAGGTTTAATGCTTCAAGATTTTTAACAACAATTTTGGCTTCACTTACATCTATTATATATATAATAATATTATAAATAATATTATTTTCTATATAAGGTTATATATATAATATGTATATGATATTATATATAATATTAGGTTTAGTGACTTATTATAATATATAACTTATATGTTACATAACGTAATATATATTATAACATATAATGTTATTTATTATATATATTAATATATATTTATACCATATTATTACTATGTTATATTAACTATGTATCAATTATGTGTAATATGTATTATGACATATAATTTTATTTATTATATATATTAATATTTATTTAGACCATTTAATTACTATATTATATTATATTGTATCAATTATATGTAATATGTATTACATATAAGGTCTATTTTATATATTATATAAATAGTATATATGTATATGTTTATGTGTAGGCAGCAAGTGTCCGACTAAAATTCTTTCCAAAAACAAATGTCAACTAGATTTGTGATCTTTATCTGCATATACTAGATAACTTTTGATAAGGCTAATCCTAAAGTACCTTTGAGTGATGCTTTACACTTGATGTAGCAAACTCAGGCTATAATTTAGATTTTAAGAGTGTACATTTAGACATATTCAACACTTCAATCTAAACTTTATAGAAATATTACACAATAATCCTATTCAAATTTTTTGAACGGCCGCACCCAAATTTTTGTCTGAGCCACAAAGGGCAATAAAATTTACAAAAAAAATAATCCAATAGAAAATGAATGGCATTATTTTTAAAAAATGTAACACAATTTGAAAAATAGAATTTGTTTTCTCAAGTACCATATAGAGTTAGAACACTGGACACCGGCCTGACACGTCTCTTATTATAGTAAAGATCGGGTCTGTAGATGTGAGGCCTTTCAGTGGTCAGATTAACTTGGGATTTGATATGGACTCAAGTTATTTGAAAAATGAGTTTACTGAGTCAATCAGTAGCAATAAAAACACTAAACAAAAGCCCAAAAGTCTAACCAAATTAGACAAGAAGTAAAGACGGAATTAGTGAACTCAGCGTTGGTTGTGAGAGCTTAAAGGAGCGAAAGGTAACACCAGGCAATACAAACAATGCATGAACTAAAGAGCTCTGAATCACAAAGTAAATTTTTCTGGAGTTCTTGAGAATAAAAGTATAACAATGCTAATGACTCGCTGAGGCTATTGATCCAGAGAGGTGAGATTTGACACCTTGTCAAAAATTTTCACACTTGACCAATCAGACAGTGTATTTTTCCTTAATTGTTAATTCTACTTCAAACTTGTGTGACTAATTTTAATAAGCGCTGAGCTGTCAGCCAACATGACATCAGAGTTTTCTAAATGCAGCTTTGATTAGACCAAAATGACCAAAACTAGAGTGATTTAGTTGTAAAGTTTTTTTGGTTACCCAAACAGTTTTTTGTCATGCCAGAACTTTTGTTTGGCTTGCAACCCCTTTCCACTAATCACTATGACTATTCTCAAAGTGTTAAAACATGTTTTTTAAGCAAAGAACTAACGGATCACGTGAAATGAATAATTCTGTATAGCTCAACCAAACACTCTTGCAATTGCATCTATTCAGGTCTTCAGGTACATAAAGAAACAAGTTATATTAATTCAAGCTGAAAGGGAGTCAGCGCAAGCTGCCTTAACGGATTGGTGAACTCTTCAGTGTACCTAATGCCTCAGCACTGAGTTCTCTTTAAAAGAATTAGCTACAAATGGGATACATTCATTCAGCATCTTGGTACAGTTATCAACAGTAACCTGACTGCCCTTTTGAATGAAAAAATAGCGCAACATTTACTGTAATAAGAGCTGTGTCTGTCTGTCTGTCTGTCTGTCGCCATGGTAACCATGGTAACAGTGTTAGCAAAAAAGGTTACCTCCCACAAGAATTGAACTCTGACCATCTAGTTTGCAGACCAGTGCGATAACCACTACACTAATCATCAACTTTGGTACCTCATGGAAACATTACATACATTTTGATAACTCATAACAATCTCTCACGGTACACGAGACTACCCAGGGTACTAGTACTTATAAGTTTAATAACAAAGTTCAATCATCTGTGAAATATTTTCAACCTGACAAAATATTATCGTCAACTAAACAACTGCTACGTCTGACAGATTTAAATGTAACACAAATAACATTTTTGTCATTGCAACAATGGTGAAGAGGATTCAGTTTGAGAGAAGGCCACAAGGAACTATAATATTTTACTAATGAGGGCAGCCATGACCTAGTGATCTAAAATGCCTGACCTGCAAACTAAAGGTTAGAGTTCAAATCTTACAAAGGCAACTGGTGGTGGCTGGAATGACATCCAACCTTAAAGTGTTTTCAGCAACTGGGCATGTTTCTGGTCATTTAGGTTTCTAGGATCGTAGAAACATTGTTTGTGCAACAAAGCTCTTAAAAACACGCACAGCCTCTGCTGTGCATACAGTTGTTGATGAGGAAACTAACGCAAACACCCTAAGACTTGTGATTCCAGATTCCAAAGTGCACATACCGATATCGATAGTGAAATGACCAAAACTTGTAGTGACTTCATTGGTCAAAATTTCATTAGCATTTCAGCTATTTCCTGTCTGTTGGATGCATGATTCTATTTGCTGCATTCTGAGTCACTACTGAATCATTAAGTTGCACAAAATCAAAAGAAAACATTACATTCGCTAATAATATGTTGTCCAAATGCAAATCCAAATACATGTTGACTAAATGCAAGCTTTGACTGAATCAAATTGACCATCACTTGAGTCTTTTGGCTGCAGTTTTCATGGCTTAATTTTCTCAACTGCTTTTCAACGCGCCAGAACCTTTGGTTGGTTTGCTTTATGGAAACCTCTTCGGAGTAACCTCTATCACACATTCTCAAACTGTCAGAACTAGCTTGACGAGATAAAGTCAACTCAAAACAGGTTGAGCTGGAAAGACAATTCAACCATAGCTGAACAGGCCATTCATATAGTATAATATGATAAAGCGCACAATGTAGTCAAAGACACATTGTATCAAATCTTTGCTGCTATGCAGCAAATTTAACTGTACATGAATGTACGATTTCAGCAATTGCGACCTCATAAACTCTGCAAGAGATATACGTGTATGTTTTCATTTTCCAAAGTGACTAAAATGAATTTTGTGCTGAGGTGAAGTAACAGTTATAGCAGCAAAATTGAAATAATTTGTTAAGGTTAGACTAGGAAGGCTGATGCTGCCAGTAAACTGACTGCATCCATGCTTACCCTTGTCATTGCAGCTTGAACAGGATGCTGAAAGCGCACAGGATTGAAAAATCACAGAAATACTCAACTAGTCAGACCCCTGAGTTCCAACTACTCAAGACATGGAATGGCAGCGATATGACTTGTGAGCATTATCTTATAACATCAGCGGCAGCCCGATCAAGTGAAATAAGCTCTTACTAATCCTATTTAGAGAGAATTCCTTATAATCAACAGAAGTAAGTACATCATATTACTGTAGTACAGTAAGTACAGTGAGCGATGCGGGAGCAGGATGCAGCAGAGTGTCTGTTTGTATCGGCAGAAGGATTAGATGAATTTCGTTTACAATTCGAAAAGTCCTGAAACACTGCTGAAATATTTTACTAAGTTTTCAGGAAATGGAGCATTGTGTGCAGGATGATGAAAAGAATGTTTGTTAGTGAAAAAAGGACAAAGACAAACTCTGAGAACCTTACGGGTACATTGCTTAGAAAATTGAAGTAGCGTGATAATGCAGCATGATATTATAGCGTGTTACTATAGCACGGTACTATAGCACGGTACTA
Organism: Watersipora subatra; assembly: GCF_963576615.1. Classification (NCBI taxonomy): domain Eukaryota; kingdom Metazoa; phylum Bryozoa; class Gymnolaemata; order Cheilostomatida; family Watersiporidae; genus Watersipora; species Watersipora subatra. The sequence continues at coordinate 58,414,116 of NC_088715.1, forward strand.
TAGCACGGTACTATAGCACGGTACTATAGCACGGTACTATAGCGCGGTACTATAGCGTGGTACTATAGCATGGTACTATAGCATGATACTATATCATAGTACTATAGCGTGGTACTGTATCGTGGTGCTATAGTGCGTTACTATAGCATGGTACTATAGCGTGGTACTATAGCATGATACTTTATGGTGATACTATAGCACGGTACCATAGCGTGGTACTATAGCATGGTACTGTAGCATGGTGCTATAACATGGTACTGTAGCGTGTTACTATAGCACGGTACTATAGCATGGTACTATAGCATATTACAATAGCGTGATACTACAGCATGGTGCTATAGCATGGTACTATAGCATGTTACTATAGCGTGATACTACAGCATGGTGCTATAGCATGGTACTATAGCGTGGCACTAAAGCATGATGCTATAGCATGGTACTGTAGCATGGTACTGTAGCATGGTACTGTAGCATGGTACTGTAGCATGGTACTGTAGCATGGTACCATAGCGTGTTACTACAGCATGGTATGATAGCATGGTACTATAGAATGATACTATAGCATGATACTATAGCATGTTACTATAGCATGGTACTAATAGCATGGTACTATAGCATAGTACTATACCATGATACTCAGTATTACATTGTAGCATCAAACTACGGCATTATATCATAGCATTACACTATATTTTTATGCTACCACATTATAGCATAAATGCAGTATTATATTGTAGCATCACACTATAACATGATACTATAGCATTATATCATAGCATGATACAATAAAATGATGCTATTTCAGGCACTGATGGCACCAAAGTGTAGGCAGCCGTATATAGTTGTATGTATGTATAGCTAGCTCTATACAATAGTTGTAGCAACTGATGTATCAAAATTATGCTAAATTTAAAAAAGATAAAACTAAGTTTGAACTAATGTTTTAAATATTTTATTAATTCTACGTCAGAATATTGATTTATTCTGTATTTTCAATTCTGAATATGTTTTATATATCAAATCGCCACAAATGACTCAATCGCCTTCAAAAGGCAAACGAATATCTTTAAAAAAGATAAGCAAGTCTTGATCCTCTACATAAAGCACAGTAAGGTACAGTTCCATGCACCGTAAGGGATTGTCATGTGTAATAACTATGTGCACAAGTATTCTTACACATAGGAAGGTGGTTGTGTGATGGAGAAGGTAGCGTGCTTGAAATCCTAATATCAAAGTTCAATCTCTGCGCGGTTCAATCTTCTTTACTAACCATTTTTAAACAGATGGATGGATGAGCACAACTAGGATTATAATAAAGACTGCCATTGCTATTAAGCTGTTACAGAATCTACTGCAAGTTATCTCACTCCTAAGCAGTAAATCTTTCTCTCTGAACTGATTGAAGAAAACTCTTGGGAAAAATGATAGACTTAAAGAGGCAGTTAGATAGTAAGACACATTCCAGGAATAGCCTGAGTGGGGTGCTAATATTTCTTTATCCAAAAACATGATGGGTAATACAATAAAATTAACATCAACAAGACATTTAATGATGCTAATAATTCTTCAACAAAAAATAAGTTGGGTAATAAAAAAAATTACAATCAACAAGGCATTAAATATTGCTAATAATTCTTCATCAAAAAATAAGTTGGGTAATAAAAAAAATTAAAATTAACAAGGCATTTAATATTGCCTTACCAAAATATATACTAACATAAACAAAACTAGTAAAAACTGAGTCTAGCCACCATGTAAAGTAATACGAGCCAGAATCTAGCTTCATAGAGTCAAAACTTGATATAGCAAAGAGAAGACAACTCCTGCTTCAAACTATTTCATGTTATCCAATAAAACTATTTCAGAGTTTTTTCACCAACACATAGCAATGTGTAAGAACATTTTTAGACAATTTTATTTTCTACTTTCTGATGCATAAAAATACAAGAATGGTTTTTACACCCAAAACACATTGAGGTTAGGTTAGAGTTAAATACGTTAGCGATTTCACTAAAGCGGTCAACTAGAGAGGTCCATTAAAAGGTTAAATAAAGAGGTCAACCAAAGGGGTCAACCAGAAAGGTCAAGTTCTTTATCTGCGGTTACAACATTCAATTTATCTTCAGCGTGTTTATGTTTGTGTTTATGTTTGCGGGAGAGAAGAAAGAAAGAAAAGGGAACGGAGAGCGGTGAGCAAAGAGAAAGTGATATAAGTAGCCTCTGAATATATGCTAGGTTGTAATTCTATAGCAAAAATATTGCTATGACCATATATAACGAAGATGTTGCCAAACAACAAATTTCTACAAAAAAAATTTTGTTCTAAAGTTTGCTAATTATATTAAAAGTAGAACACAGCAGAGCAAATATTACAACAGAAATAATTTGATAAAAATGATCCAAAGCCTAAAAATTGCGATAAATACTTAATAAATGCTGTAGAAACTTGAAAAAACTAAAATAATGAAGTTTCTATAAAATTATGTAAAAAAACTAAATTGATAAAATGTTAATTAATAAAAAGCAGTTTTTATTGTTACTTCACGTTCAAATAATAGGAAGTGTAAGCTCTGAAGTGGTTAGGGCGGGAGATAAAGATTCCAACTTACTCTAGTTTAACTAGAAAGAGTTTAAGCTATCTTAGTTTATATATTGTTTTTATTCTTCTTATTTTTTATGTTAACTTTTACTTTTTACTAACTTCTACACTCTTTTATAAACCTAGCGTTTAGAGAACCTCAAATGTAATATGATGGAAATTACTTTTCTGCTGTCTAGATAAATATTACTTTAACTCTACATTGTATCAGAAAATTTCGGTCAAAATGTCCGTAGGAAAACATCTATGTGTTTCACTGTAATTATGAAACAGTTGATAGTCAAGTCTTTGAAATCTTTGTAAACGCGAAGTATTTTGTTTAACTTACTCAAAATGGTAAGAAATATAATGACAACTGTATTTAAAATATATTTTATAGCAGACTAAATAAATGCTATGGTAGAGCACTCAGACAAATGAGTGTAACCATGTAAAAGAGTACAACTTATCGGGTGCATGCTTAGCACACATAAGTAGGCCTGCATGTACAGGACAAAATAATTTTAAAATGCATATAATGAGAGCTTTTCAACTATATATTTTTTTGTAGTTTTTGCATGCTTGATAGTGTTTGGAAGCAAAAAAATTAATAAAAAAACCTTTCATCGCAGTGAGTTGCTAACATAAACGTTTTGTTACTAGACCATTTCTGGTTAACAGTCTTGCAGTTTTTGCATTCCGGCCAGTGTTTGAAGGCTCGATGTTTGAATTCAGCGTTGGAAGCAAACAATGAGCCAGCAAATGAAACTCACCTTCAAGGCGAGCGTCGAGCATGAAACTCGTGTCATGAAGTAGGATTTATTGACAAATAAAAGCTATCCTGCCATATTTGTTTAGACAAAATAACTAACCTGACGTAGCTGTTGGGGGTGGAATGACCCTCCCCCGCTGTTACCCCCACGGTGCCTCATCTCGCCTTAACTTATGCAGTCCTATTCATACAATTCTGACAGAGGTTGAAATTAAGGTCCTCTATTTATTCGTTTGAGGTTTGTATCTTCAGCACCGCTAACCCTTTTTACCAAGTTATAAATACCTCCAACTCTAAGTAATCAGGATCAGATTTGTCTAAGCAATGCCACTCCTAGTAACTAATTTGCATTGAGAGCTGTACTCAGCCCGGATACAGAGTTTATAAGTAATGAATACATTTCAGATATAAATTAAGTAGGATATGCGGTTGTAGGGGTTTTCCAGCTGCCGCTAATATAAACATCACCAGCCCTTTATTGAGTATCGACATAGAATTAGCGCCTATTAGCGAATTAGAAGAGCGCATGATTAACATCCCGACGCTAAAATCGTTATCTGTTAAATACGAAAGGGTGGAACTACTCCATCCATTGGCGTTTCTATTACTATAGCAAACTCGTAAACAGTTTAGTAAACAAAGTAATATGAAATTTTGATAAGAATAACTGAGCTACATAAAAGAAAGCAAGGAGCTATGAAAGTGTACTCAACCATATAGCGATCTATAACTTAATCGCTAAAGCGATGTCTTTAACATGAAACCTTTAAAGGTTGACTTGCAACAAAATTCACATTACATTTATTTGATATCATAAGATTCACCATGTCTTACTCTGTTGTGCTGTAGGTGCAAAATATGTGGAAATGTGATTACAAGCTCTTAAAAGCTCAAAAACGAACAGTTAATCGCTGCCACACGAGACCGCTGTAGTTTGGATTCTCTTTCTAAAACGGCTCAAATGTGACATAGCTGTGGTAGATGGCTTCTGCTTACACTTTCATGCAGCCTTAATCGTCGAAATATTTTCACAAATATACTTCACGCATTCAATAAAACCATGTCTATTGTTCTTACGCGTCTATTTTATCGTCATTGTAATGCTGTCACTTTTAGCAGTGATATCTTATAACTTACCATAAAAATTTGTTTAATTTTTTAGCCTTAGCTTGAAGGAGTACATATTATTGACTGATAATCATGACGAGCCTATTGGTCACTTGTGACAATCGAAAAGTGCTGCAGAAATTATTTGTGAAGTATTGGGTTGCATGATCAGATTACAACTTACCGATTAGACCAAACCGAAACAAAACTGTCAAGTTGCGAGCATCTATATTTGATACGGGGTTTTTGGGAAAACCCGAAGTGTTTGTCATAAACTAGTGCTACGATAAGTTTTATATTGAGCTTTTTATTGGCTTTTCAATTTACGTGACAAGACAATAACCAAATTTCATGACTACGTCAGAGAAATAAAGAGATTCCAATCTACGACGGCTTTTCGTTTTTGGGCTTTTAAGAGCTTGTAATCACATTTCCACATATTTTGCACCTACAACACAACAGAGCAAGACATCGTGAACCTTTTGATACCAAATAACTGTAATGTGAATTTTGTTGCAAGTCAACCTTTACCAGGAAGTAAATCAAATGTATCACACATCAAATATTTCGGTTAATTGCTCACGACTAATAAATAAACAAGGTGCAACTTTCGCAACTTATTTCAACTCACGTGATATGAACAAATTCCATACAACCACTACTGATTATTTTGAAAATATCATTGCCAGCTGCTTTAGCAATCTTCTCCTTAATATCCGTTCTCTTAGCAGAGAAACGCATTTTAAACACTATTTGTCAAACTTTTTAGTCAATTTTATTGGCCAGCTGTTGCCCTTTTTGTTTTGGTTTTACTCTGTTGTGTAGCCTAATTTGAAAAAAAACATTTTTATGTTTGAAATGAAATTACTGCCAATGAAGTAATATATATATATATATGTATGTATAACTTTTAAAAACTTTCTTCTCAGCTCGGCATACTTTCTACATTGTTTGATGTATACTATTTTGCACTACGCGTCTTCTTTCTCTTCTTCCAGCTTTTCCCATTTAGGAGACATTTATAGGCCACCACCAGGAATGGTATATCCTGGTACAAAATACAGTGAAACATGGATAACTCGCCCTCGGATATAGCGAACACATGGTTAACTCGACTGGATTTGCTTGGTCCGTTCCCACGCAATGATAAATGGCTCTATATAACTCGAATTCAACACTGTTATAACGGACTGTTTTTTGCCCAACGGCTACCGAAACGGTTGCTATCGCTTTAGAAAATCACTTTATTCCAAGCCATAGAGGTAAACCTCAACTTTTCGTAATTCATAAGCGTCGTTATTACCTCCATCGGCAAAATATTTTTGTCAACGACTGTTCTAAAGGTTTGGTGAAATTTGATTTATACTGCTATACGATGAATAGAACGGGCTAGCCGGGTCACGGGCGCAAGGATTTTCGCCACGCACATACAAAACAAAAACAGCATGTTGTTTTTGTTTTGTATTTGCGTGGCGAAAATCCTTGAGTGCGTGACCCGGCTAGCCCGTGATGAATAGTTTTCCGACGTTGATTCCGTGTTGAATTAACGTCGGAATGTTGAATGTTTAAAACGTCTTAAAAATTGTTGAAATCAAACGTATACTTTGTCTTAGCTAAAAAAAACTATTCATCGTTTGACCTAAACACAAAATACGTGTGTACATTCAATAAGTATCCATTCAAAAAGCGTGAGTGATATACAATGTACCGTAAAACCTCGTAAAACTTTTAATTGAACTGCCTCGGAGTGTTGCTCTTAACGAATCCCAGGTAAAGTAAGGTAATCTTTGCATAAACTTCAAGAAAGATCGGCAAAATTGATCGTGGGTAAAACGCTCAAAAGAAAAAGATGTCTTTTCTTTGAGCATTTCAGCAACGATCAAGTTTTGCCAATGTCAATCTAAAAACGTCCTGGCAATAACATCACCTCAAACAACAAACCAATCTCAAGTGATAGAAAAATCTCTATACTTTTTGATAAAAACGTTTTAAACTTTACATTAGAAGCATTTAATTTGAAACAAGCCATTTGTGCTTTTGATTTATATTATAGTTTGTATATGTTCATGTATCTACTAATAAATAAGTAAATACATGGACTTGTGACAGTGCTCTGATAACTTGAACACTCTGATAATTCGAACACTTTTGCTCGGTCCCTTGAAGTTTGAGTTATCCGAGTTTCACTGTATATCATAACCTTTTGCTCATGAGAAGAGCGATTGTGGCTGGATGCACATCCTAGCATCACTGATGATCCTTCGGGGATTCAAACTACTGATCTACTGATCGTATGCTAGCGCACTAACCACTGAACCATGGCTGCACTCAATTCAACTCTACCTGTAAAATTGCGAAATTCCTCGCCTATTGTACTTTGATCCAATGACAACCAGTTTTATAAGCAAATAATGGAGTGTCAGTCATTATGTAACATTATAATAAAATAAATCTATGAAATTACAAGACTGCTCTGTCACTGAGTTGTTCATTATAGCATGAGCTTCACAAGCTACTAAACGAATGTCTTCTTACTTCTCTATGACTGACGAGGGCAATCTCGCACCCACTTTTTTAAATGAGACATAAAAGCTCAAAACAAAATAAAAACAGAAATTTAAATATATGCAAAAAATATGTTATAGAGGTCATTCTAAGAAGAGTCTAACATTTTTAAACAGCTGCAACATATTAAAAAGACCGTTATGATCTTTAGCTAATGTTTTGCATTTTCTCTGCTATTATCTGATTAAAACGTAGTTCCCTATGGGTGAGTGAAATGTGCAGATTGTTTACGACATTTATTTACAAGCGCCTCTAATCGGAAAACCGTCTTAAACTATGACCCATACTGCCAACACTAACAACAATCTATATATATAAATATCGGTGTTTGTTTTTGTACACTCCATGTCCAGTTATAGCATTAAAGTCTAACGATGAAAATTTGTATCGCAGAGGATTTGATCACAAGGCGACAAGCTAACCCAATAAGCTACTCGGGATGCAATGTATTAATTGGGCCTTATGAGTCATTATCTGGGTTAAAATATGCATAGCGACGCTTGTTATGAGCAACATCACTAAAGCTTGCTCTCACGGCTCTTTTTAGTAAGTTTAACAATACTGATTCTAGTTTACTCAAATTAGTCGGTGGCAATTATATTACCTGCCACTGTTTATAAGCTATTTTTAATACCTGTGCAATGCCGGTAGTTCACCTAGTCAGTCTATTTTGTTAATACCTTTCTGTCTTAAAAAATTGTTCTATCTTGCTGGCATTGTTAAAGCTGCAACTGCACCATAATTGTCTTTTCGCTTTAACAAGAGCATAGCTCTAAAATTAACAGCAAAAGAAAACTATTCATGCCAAAACCTTGAAAGGCAGCGGAACCATCGGAATCACAAGTAAACCTTTCATACCCGTCTTTGTCGGCGACTGTGCCTTTTAAAATGGTTCTTATGTTGCTCAGCAAGTAGGTAATCCATACCATTACTAAATTTATATGCCTAACAAATATATGACACACTATGACACACCGATGCAGCTGCCAAGACTGCATAAGCAAATGACATGAAAATCAAAACGCTGTCATTGCTGTTTTGAATAAATAATAGAAATATAATGGCTCATAGTGACGAGAGAGAACTCATCATTTGCCATTCCCATCTCAATAGAACATTGTCACAATTGCAAGAGATGCGAGTTTGAGCGATGCATAATACATGCTGGGCTGGTCGCTGAGGCATGCCACTTCTCTACTCTCAAATCAATATGTGAGTCGCCACCATAGACCTATTAACTATACTAGACTGGGCAATGCGAAGCCACGGTGTCCTACATAAATAGCAACATTCCTCGCGACGTAACGTCAACGCTTTGTTCACTTGCAGCTGGTCAGGCAAGCGAGTCATCATTGTTTACATTGAGAGAATGGCTGAGACAGCTTTGTTGCTACATGTAATTTGACATAACTACTAAAGTACACAAGATATTGGTTTAAAATTTTAGATGCAAAGCTTATACACTATGCTTTTCCTACCCTGCAAATTTGTAAACATAAAGTTGAATATTTCATATGTAAAGTGCCAGTAAAAATGTATATTGATCTATTCAAAAATATTGCAAAATTATCAATGTCGCTCTATGCTATGGGCTAACATGTCAGATAGCTAGGTGTACAAACTGATTTCAAATGCATACACTTTGGTAAATGGTACACTGATCGCAGTCTGCCATGAACATAAATGTTGAGTCTTAGGTGTTATGCAAACAGCATCAGAAAAATCGTAGAAAACAAACGACAAATGGTACACTTTTCTAGACATAATTATTGTGACAGGCTACACATGACTAAAGACGACTAGTCGGCTGAGCTTTGATCTAGGATTACTTTTGTTAGCTGCTACCTTTGTAGCCTCGTGGTGAATTCTAATTCTGACATATCTGGATGGGATAGTTTTAACTAAGCTGGCTGCGCTGTGACTTGAGCATGGAAATTCCTGATGCAAATTGCTTTGTAAAGCCAATGAAAGAGTCTTAGTGACCACCAGCTTGTGTATGTCTGCAGTGATTCCTTGTAAGTATAAGATTCCTTGTAAGATTCCTTGCCGTATAATCTGTTCTGAGCCTAAACATATCTTTGTGATGACAGGATGAGGTGTAAACAGACCACCTCTATCTTTTACACTGATTAGTGTCGCATCATCCCTGGTGCGTAAAGGCATGGTCACACGAGCACCGAACCGAACTAAATGACGCAAAACGACGTCGCTCTCAGCTGTAAAAAGTTCGGCCGAAGACATTTCTAGCCGAAACGAACTATTTCGGTACTGCTCGAAATTTCGGGCCGAACCCTTGCTCTTATTGGCTTGTTAAAATTCTAGAATTCTAGCGAGCACGCGTCACATTTCTCCTTACGTGCGTATGAGTAAAGTTAAAAAAGAAATGGGACGATACTTTTATTTCGTTAAATAAACAACATGAAGCAATTTACGACAAGGTTCACCCGGACTTGTGATTGGGTTGCATAAATGTAAGATCTTGCACTTAAGTTTTGCATAAATGTAAGGGAATGGTTGTGATTTTCTTTCGTGTAGAATATAAGTAATGTGTCATATTCATCCTGATGAAGTATCGTTGACTGATTTATTTATGTAAAACCACAGTACTATGATAAAGACTGTTTTTGTTTGTTATGTACTCAGCATAGAAAAACATTCATATGTTAATAAAAAAATATAATTATGTTGATGGGAAGGGTTAGCAAAATCTTAGTATCGAGTGATTTATTTTGAGTAACTGAACGATCTTCTGATAAATCTGCTGTGTAATTATAATTTATAACTGTTCCTCAAAGTTTTTTGTTTACAATAGAAATATTTAACTCAAATACATAACAACTACTAATGAAACCGTGTCCTGTCTCTATACGCATGGTATCTAGGAAGCGAAGTGACTTCGGATGCCGTGTGACATGTGCCACGAACCGAACCAGCCTCCGAACCGAACCGATCCTACGTCGGTTCGGTGCTCGTGTGACCACGCCTTTAACCTGGACAGGAGGCTATAAAGCTGGTGCAGTCATTGCAGTTGAGTTTTAAGCTCCGTACCACATAGCCTGCTAAATAAATATTATATGTTAATATTATTATAAAAAGTATATGTATCAACCGTAAAATAAATTTACCTACATCTCACTGATCCGCTGCAGTATTATTTCAAGCCACTCTGCTACCTGTATATCTGTTCTATACACTAACAATAAGTGAAAGTAGCTAATACCAAAATACATGTACATACCTAAATCATGTACCACAACATGGGCAGTCATGCAGTTTAGCACATGCAGCTAGGCTGCAATGTGTGCCAGATCTCTTGTTTTGTAGAAAATTTGGAGGAATTGGTTGTATTTACCTACCGATGTACTCAACTATGTCCGAGACAGATTTTGACAGATCGATTTCCAGCCGTTCGCTTGATTCCAAATAATCATGGAAGTCATCTTCACTTTCTACAAGAATTTTTCTTCGTTTAGATGAGAGAAGTAGGGAGCAGGAGCCATCTGAGCTATCACAATCAAGACAGTTAGCACTCGTGCTTGGTGTGATGTCTGTTTTCACTAGTTGAGCTCTCAGAGCAGATTTGAAGCTCCGGATATCTTGATTATTGTTGAAACCTCCCTTGGCCCGAATCTTTGAGGACAGTGTTTCTATATGCTCTTGTTTAAGCTTGTACAGAAGTAAATACTTGGCCTCGCGAAATGTTTGAAAAATTTAATTCCCTATTCCAAGGTATGAGGTACGCTTATGTAGAGGGTCGGGAATGATCTCTTCAGATTGCTTGGCGGCTGTTGGCTCTTCATAGCAAAGTGAAGGTTCCCGGACTGGCTCATCTCGGTCTGGTGGAGATGATTTAGATAGTGTTGGTCGGCATAACAGTCCGTCTATGCTTTGGTTGAGTCGGTTGTAAATATTTTGGCGGAGAATCAAATACCCTTGGTACAGCAGTAGGTTCTAGTATGGCAGCCATCACCATACTCATTTACTAGCCCATGTCCACCTGCCATGGTCATGAAAAACTTCATGAAATGGACAACACTTTGTCTACTTCGCGGTTGGCACCTCTTTGTGCGAAGCAACTTTTCAAATATTAGTGCCAACAATGAACTTTAGGAAAACATTTTGGAATAACTATTATTTGTATGCATATCTCGAAAAAATCTGCAAGATTTCTTGCTCTTCATATCTAGGTACCTCTCACAACCACACTTGAAAACAATTTAAGTAAAATTTACCTTTGAATCATTTCCAGTGCTGGTAGTTGCTCCACTCTCCATGGCTTCCTACTTAAAAATATGGCCTGGACTAGGCAAAGTGAACAAAGCAACAAAGTGAACATAGACCTATTTTCTGATGCTGTTTGCATAACACCTAAGACCCAACATTTATATTCATCGCAGACTGCGATCAGTGTACCATTTACCAGTGGGTATGCATTTGAAATCAGTTTGTGCACCTAGCTATCTGACATGTTAGCCCATAGCATAGGGCAACATTGATAATTTTGCAATATTTTTGAATAGATCAATATACATTTTTACTGGCACTTTACATATGAAATATTCAACTTTATGTTTACAAATTTGCAGGGTAGGAAAAGCATAGTGTATAAGCTTTGCATCTAAAATTTTAAACCAATATCTTGTGTACTTTAGTAGTTATGTCAAATTACATGTAGCAACAAAGCTGTCTCAGCCATTCTCTCAATGTAAACAATGATGACTCGCTTGCCTGACCAGCTGCAAGTGAACAAAGCGTTGACGTTACGTCGTGAAGAATGTGGCTATTTAAGTGGGACACAATGCTGAGCCGTGATGCATTGGATTGCCCAGTCTAGTATAGTTAATAGGTCTATGGTCGCCACTGTCGTTTTGACAAAAATACTGTACAGCATACGCTATGATGTGCATCAGTAATAGGTTAGAGGCAAAAAGATGTAAAATTCTTTTGCAGTTGCTTCACACTGCTAGCAAGCATTTATGCAGTCACTGGTTTAAGAGACATTTTTGAATTTTGGATTCAACCTACAAAAGTGGAGCAGACACACGCAGACAAACATATATCATTTATATTATACAATTAAGTTTGCAGAAAAGTATATCTTCAGCAACTTGTAAAAGCATGATACTGTTTAGCTTTTCACTTTGTTAAAATAACAGACATTACAAAGCTCTACAATAAGCAGAAAAGCGCAGCAGCAGTCAACAACCGGCGAGAAAATATTTTCAACTGCCATATTCAAACCTTTTTATCAAAAGGTTTGCTTCTGTCACAAGTAAAAGTCGATGTTAAAAAAACAACCGTTATTGACAACTTCTGTTGTCTTGTGCCTTTGGTCGGCCTATCTGAAGTTTTACCAAGTGCACTTGATACTTTTCAATAATAAGCTGCCTATATGCTGACTCAAATAGCGATTGAATTGTCTCTCTACCTTGAAGAAGACAAGACAATTCCTCGTCTTCTTGGTAGGAAGGCAAAGTGGTTGCTGTTGCCCCACTTTGCAATAGCATTCAAATATTGGTTTTAACATGCCAAGTAAAAACATACCTACAGAGTTTTCAGGATCTTTGGTCCCGTTCAGAGCTGACTTGAAAAATGTAAGTTACATGCTTGAAGGATTCTTTGAAAAAATATTACAGTTGTGAATCAAAGTTGTGAATCTCTTAACCATATGAACGGAACTTGTTACAATTAGAGCTATATGTTCAGCCAAATGCATTCTTTAACATTTGTTTCAAATTATATAATATTTTAAAATGATTTCAAGAAAAAGAACATAAAACCACAACTTCTGACTTTTAGTAACCACGGTAAACTGTCAAAATATTTAACTTTACCTGCTTTGACTGACGTCCAGCCCGAATAACATTTCTACGATTATTTCTGCCACCCGCCCCTCTTCCTCTAGCACGACCACTAACCCCTTTCTGTTTGGCCCGATGTCGGGCTTTGGATGCAGTCGACCTTGATTTGCTACTTCGATTTGTACCTTTCATGACTACAGTTCGGCAATGAAGTGAAGGCACGAGTTTCAAGAAGCATAAATAGTCATTTGATGATATAACACAGACATAGATAACTCCCGTAGGGATTGAGAAAGTCTTCCACAGTCATCTCCAATTTGTCAAATTCTTCTATGCCTATTTGTCAGTGTGGAGTCATTATTTATCTAATGTCAAACTGTAAACTCACTAACTCACTTAGCATAATTAGGTTAAGAATATAAACTATAAAAACAGCAAGTGCTGACTAGGGCTCATAGGCAACTCCTAAGCAGTAAGTTACAATAGAAAGAGTAAAACTAGCTGCTATTATTAAATACATAGAAGACATGAATATATATAATATATATATTTATACATATGAAATACATAGCCTATATAATATATATAATATATATATATATATAAGTGACAAAATGTGACTCCTAAAAGGCATCCTCATCAATGAATCCCCGAAGCGTAAAAATCACATGTACTATTACAGCAAGAATATTTATATGTTTGCTCCTTTAAGCATCTGCAACACATTTTGAACTTAAAAATCATTGCTAATAAATTCAAGGATATATTGTGCTCGTGAGTTCAGGTTTTCGATGCTTCACCATCTATTGATAACATGCCCGAATGTCAGAGAGATATTAACTAGTATTTACCACACATAACTACTATCTCAAGACTTGCGGGTTAAGGTAGGCTCATGGTTAATAGGCAGATTACATGAACTATCAGAACATAATAATAAATGAAAAGTTATAAAGACTTGTTCTTCTCATATGATACAACACATGATAAGAGAAGACAACTCCGTTACTAGCTTGCTGTCAGTTTCAATGGATCAGCTTTGACTACTAGCCTTAATGTCATTTCATTTATCACTTTGTTTATATCGACAATCTGATTGCTACAGAATTATGAGCCCTAACCATTAAGCCTTTTATAATATATGTTTATAATGATGTCTAGAAAAAAATGAATACTTTTTTATTTGCTAAAACAATTTCTATCATTTGGTAACAAATGGCTACAAACACGAGATAGTTCCGGATATTAACAAAAATTGCCTTCAGATGAGGAGCTGTCTTTAGTTGGCTTTAGAAACCCTTTCGTGCTGTTTGTTAATCATGAGTTAGCACAAATATATGCATTTTAAAAAGCTAAGAAAATATGCAGCTCCTCCTGTTTGATTAAACTAGTTCTCGTAAGAAATATTAAGCAAATATGACAGCTCAATAGTTAACAAGAAAGGGCAACTCCAAATACACAAACACATACAGAGCTTAAATATGCTGCAAAAATTTGAAAAACTGTTTTCAACATGAAATGAAACTATGACTGAGCTCCAAAACAAAACTACTAGTGTGTGCAACTACACAACCTTGTGAGTTGATGAAGGTCAGTTACCGTGACTCAAAATTATCCAATACTTTGGTAACAGCTTTTAAAAGATTGCATAAGCTTGAGGAATGCCTAAGAAGAAAGATAATTCCCTCTGATACAGATACCAACACAAAAATTAATCATACTTTGCGAATATTTTGAATACTTAACACTATGTCAAACACATTTTTGTTTGTTTGATGTGTTTTTGCCTCACACATATTTGATTCTTGCAATTTCAAACCAATTAAAAATTTATGTAGACAATAAATTTATCAGTAGCTAAACAGAATTGAATGGAGTCACTGAAAGTATCTCATTATTTAAAATCTAGATAAAATAGGTGTTATTAATAAATAATTTCATAAAAACATAAAAGAAGAATAATAGAATGATTAATCTTTCAAGTGTTGTTATATTTTAAGCATAAGTAACGTAATGAGATATGCATACATTCCTTTGACTTTCATTACAGCGCACATGATTGTGTGTCATCAATTATGTAAAACAATGTTTACACGTAGACAAGATGTTCTCCTCCTTACTAAGATATTTAGTACCAAGTACAAAGAATCTAGTTTTGATAGGCTAGCAGACGTCTGACCTATAAAAGATGTTAGAATAGACTATTAATAAATACTTATATTCTCTATCTCTCTCTAAGTATCATGTCCTGAGAGGATGTAGGATCGTAGTTTTTCCTTACTTGCCATTGCTTTCTGTTGGGTATTTTTCTTATTGAGGCACGATATCTAACTAGCTTGTATTGCAAGGTTGCTAACTACTCCCCTTATCCACAGTGGAGCAAAGGAGTGGGGAGCCAGTTTAGTCACCAATGACCTGACCAGTTTTGGCACAGGAGCGATTGTAGTTGGATACCCTTCCTAACACTACCAATGGTTCTTATGTGACTGAACCACTGACCTATTGATCGTAAGATAGCACCCTAAGCACTGCGCCATGAGTGCTAGTGATGTAGTTTTGCTAGTTATGAAATATTTTGGTAAATGTGGTAACAAATACTTGACATGGTTTAAACAGACAAAAGGAAAATTGACAATAGTCAATACATCATATTTTTTACCTCATCAAGCCGTTTGCACATGCGCTCATCCACGAAAAGATGCCATATTTGTAGAAAACAATCGTCATTCACTTATTTAATAGTATTTTTTGGTGTTGCTTTGATACTATAATAAAAAATTGCAAACAAAAACATTGTTTTCAAAAATTCATTGCAAACGCTTCGTGTTTTAACGATGAAAGTTGTCTACAAAGATGGCCGACAATGATAGAATGATGCCACAAAAAACGAAGGATACACTACGCAGCAAATCAATTTTAGCCATGCCGAGTTGTTAGCCACCCTTTTATTCATGATGAAAATGGGGGAGACCATAGACATAAAACCTATAGATAAACCATAGATAAACCTATATACATATATATATATATATATACAGGTTTATATATCTATGGGGGAGACGGCTTGATCACCGATGGATGACCTGACCAGATTTGGCACAGCAGCAATTGTAGTTGAATACCCTTACTAACACCACCAATGGTCCTTCTGTGACTTAAACCACTGACCTATTAATCATAAGCCCGGTTTAGTGTTAAGAGATGTTACAAGATAGAAAATAATTGAAAAAAAAACATTGATACTTTCTGATAAAATCAACTAAAATTTTGTGTAAGTTTATCTTTAACGATGAACTTGAGAAATAGTGAAAGGGTTAATCTACAGAAACTATTAGACTATTTTTGAACAGCATTCTTTATTAATATGTTAATAGAATATTTATGTTTCAACCTGAACAGCAGGTATTCTTTTCTGCTTTTACTCATCAAAAATGTAGACATCTAAATTGATGAGAATCGCTGCAGATCACACACTAAATTTTGCAAGCTTTGTAATTAGGTTTATCTTATAAGCGGACAAAGTTTCCAACTACAATATAAGCTCATAGCAGACAAATGATAACCTGGATAGCAAGCATGACCTAGGCGAAGAATCGATATAAGCAATTCCAATTATCACTTTACTAAATTTTTATTTGAATGAACAAATATCTCTCATGGGATCAACTGATAACAACAGCTGTTAGCTGTCAAATTTTGCTGGTATATTTAAAAGAAGCTACATGTATATGACCTTGTTTCAATAATGAAATCACCTGTACATCAGTGATTCCATTATTGATACACCCTCTTGTCTACTGTACACTATTACTATATATCTTATTTCTTAACAGCAAAATTATTTAGAAAGTCAAGCCATCAAGACTGCATGGACTTATTGGCAAAAATATTTGATAGCAAATACTTATCCGAACAGATACCTAACGCCTACATCAGTTCCTATCAAAACCAGTATTATTGTTATTATTATTAGTACCCTGGTAGACTAGCGTGCCGTGAGAGGTCATCAGGTGTAATAAGTAACTGTACAACTATTCTCAGATATGGAAAGGTGGTTGAGGTGTTAGAGTGTTGGTCTACTAATGTGAATGTTATGAGTTCAAAACCCATATAATACAATGTATTTCTAATATCCAATCGTGGCTGCGGACAGACGGATATGCAGAAACGGTTATTATTATAGTAAAAATCAATTTTACAAATAACTAAAACTAGCAGCCTCTGATCAAATGATCAGAATAAGAATAAAGATGATAAAGAAGAAAAGCTGTTTACACACTCCTACATGCTTGTCAAATAGCCTAACTATTGTTTGTCCTATCTACTGCTCTAAGAGATGAGTACCTGCCAACGTTGTCAGCCCTAATAAGTCTGTAGTCATTTAATTAGGTTTAGTTATTCACATTGCTATTGATTTTTTACACTTGGCTAAAGAACAAAACAAGACAATAGACGAGAAAACCTTCCAACCTTCTACTTCATGTTGGATTAGAGCGAACAACCACATAGCCTTTAAGGTGAATGACTCAATTAAAAGAAATATTTTTCTAGTTCATCTTTTGGTTTATCCCATTCAGGGGTGGCCACTGCGAATGGTATATCTAGGGACAGATGCCTGGTATTTGCTCTTAAGATTTGGCATGTGAGCAATGGTGGCTAAATACCTTTTCCTTTCACCCCCGATGGTTTTTCTCTGGTTCAAACAACTCACCTACTAATTATATGTCAGTGCACTAACCTCTGAACCACGGCTGTTTCTATATTGTTTTCAGTATATCAAGTTGGAAAAATCTAACACTTTTCAATAATAAAACAGTTACTGTTATGTTAACAAGTTGCCATCTTGGGTTAAGAAAACTTCTCGACTCGTCAAAATGTAATTTCAAATGTTGACTACTGTCAAATAATCTCTATCAATAAAATAAGCTTGTACTCATAAAAACTGAAGACACAGCGAAAAGGTTTCATTAATAAAATATATATTAGTTTATCAACAATAATTTAAGAATGTTTTTCAAATTATGTCATACAACAATAATAAATCAAAAAAAGAAATGGCCAATGGTTAAACACTAAAATACAACAAATGGTGTGAAGGGTAGTGTTTGAAATACTTTTCTCGGCTATGAAAACAGATATTAGTTGAAAGATTGCTAAAGGAGCTAGCAATGATACTTTAAAAATAGTTTTTAGAGGTTGTATGCAATTTGCTCATATTAGATTAGATGAAATGCGTTGTAAACCTGTAACTGACATGTGAAAAACGAGGACACAAGCTATGAAAGATCTTGAAACAAATGAGATGATAATAAGCTTTGAACTCTCACCTAAGTATATTGACACTTTATGACTGACATTCAAGCTTGAAATAGTCAAGTACATCCTAAGAGGACAGGTTTGCAGAGGTCAATGTGTAATGGTCAGAGGTCAATGCGTAATGGTGTTAAAAACCTGTAAGTCCATTATTGGTTTACTTGTTGTGAATGTGTCGCAAACACATTTTACAATCGCCTTGACTTTAAAACTGGCATTGAGTATCAAATACTTGCGTGCAGTTATACGCTTTATCCGAATACGCCTGGACATTAACTATGTTAACTGCAGACAACTAAATTTGTCTAATCTTCAATACATTTTTAGACTATGCAAGTTATCTTCAGGTAAAATCAATTTTTCAGATGTTGTTACTACATTAATAAGAGCATCTATATTGAAAAACCCCACATTATTATTGCGCGAGTGTGTGTGTTTGTGTGTCTGCTAGTCCGTGTAAACGCTATGTTTTCACATTTTTCACCCAAATTCGTGCAAACTTTTGTGCATATGCTTCATTCCTTTTGCCAGGCCGCTAAAAATGTTCAATTGCAAAACACCATCTGCTTCCTGAGAACCAACTTCTTAACCACCCACTGATTAGAGACTCAAGGATGCACCTTCACGTGCATTAAGGATCAGTTCCCTAAATGAACGAGTTTGTGGATTGTTAATGTGAAAACAGCGTAGAAATTTGCGCTGAAAATCCCCGCGCATGCTGTGGGGTTTCTGATTCAAAATGTAAGAATACCAGGCTTATTAATATAAATAATATAATATATTTATGCTACTTTCAGCCCAGTAGTGCAAATGGCTTTAAGGAAAATGACTAATCTTACCTGTTCATGTTTATGCCTTTCCATGATTTAAAGAAATAACTTACCTTCTCCTACCCACACTTAGCATCTTTTCTTAAAATATTGCAATAGACGCCTAAAGGAAGGCATGTTACACACCTGCATAGCTGAGCAGACCAACACCTGTAACAGCTGCCACATCAGAAGCTACTGTACCCCATAGCATCCAAAACCCATATGGTAAATGTGCTCATAAACAAGTGTATATAGCTTAGAACATAGCATAGTAACAGTAATATTGTTTATTATAGCATTAAGGTTAATGTATTACTTATTTTTTATTATAACTGGTTATAAGTGATAGAAAATGTGGCCTTCTGTTAATATATACCTGAACTTAGTTTATAAAGATGTGCGTGCATAAGCCATTTCTATTTACATATTGGCGATATCAGCATTATAATGTTATTGATAAAATTGCAGAGATGTTTTATGGATACACATTATAAGGTGTGCACGCATTCGACATGCTAAGATTTGACCATGAAAAAAAGTGATGACGAGCATCGTTCTTGTTATCCGTGATTACTTGTCATAGTACACCATCAAGTATGTAACTATTTCGTTAGTTGACTAAATTTTATATTTTGGTGAACGTAGCCAAAATCCTTTGGAGTAGTTGCCAAAAATGTTGTAATTATAGTGGGGCCACAGCGCGAGGTTCAATCAAGGCAGAGACACTTTCGACTGGCTACTCAATACCTTGATATGCCAAGTTAGTACTTGCCAGTGTACTTGCTAATAATGTTGACACAGTCATTTGATAGATTAAATAGTTTTGTAACAATACAATGGGTTTTGTTTAATTGTTTGTAAAGCCTCAAAAATAATAGCGAATTTTTTAAATAATGACATATAGCATTAAAATAAACACATGGTATAAAATTATTTACAAAAACAAAATAAGATGATTTAAATTATATAATAGCTAAATCAGCAAAGCAGCAATAAAAAATAAAGTTTTTTATTGTTACTTTACCTTAGTGATGCGTAAACAAAAGCACAGGTTATGCAATGCATCCGCTGAAGCTATAGAAAAATACAGCTTTCTACATCAAGAAAGTTTTAACCATTTAGGCTTCAAGTTTCACGTTATGACTTTTAAGTACACCTTGTAGGTTGTCACACCGTTGTCAAGAAACTTGAAAGTGGGCGCCTAAATATGTGTTGATGTCCTAAGTGGTCATGAAGCACTTTTAGCCTTTAAGCATTTGCATGTCGGAAGGAGTTAGGAGAGTCACTGATGGATCTTTTACGAAAGTACTTACGCCAGCATCTAACTAATGAAGACATAGTGTCAGTCTGATAGATTTCTATGACTATAATACCTTTCACTATAATAATACTATAATATTATAATAATACTATCCTTTCACCAGGTTTACAGTTTAATTAAGCCAGCTGCAAATATCCATGAAATGAGTTTGACAACTGGCATAATGGAGTGTAGCATCATTGGGTATCTAGTCGAGCACAAATAATAGATACGAGAATCAATAGAGTTATCCTAAACTTCCTAAACTCATCATTCTTGAGAACAAAATTTTCGAATCAAATATCATCCATCTTAGATGGCTCAAAATAGCTATTGATGAAATAAAATGCTAGAGGCATATCAAAAAGGGGTAAAATAGTTGCTTTGACAATACTCAGCACTACGTGAATCCTAAAAACCATCCTTTCTTTAATTTCAGGTTATGTTTTTATGAAATATGTTATAAATGCTAACAGCATTAGGCCTAACAAGCTTGACAACATAAACCTGTTGCTAGACAACCTTTATTAATTTATTATTGTGCAATTACATATTAATGTAAAGTTTCGCTTCATTCCCGCACAGACTGTATCATCACATAGCGCTAGAGAACCTTCAGTCAATAAAAACTTTAATATATAGAAGTACTTTTAATTCAAAGTACAACAGTACAAATCAGAACATACCAAAATCTGTATTAATAACAAAATACAAAAGAGTGGCATTTTTGTCATGCATTTTGAGTGTCATTAAATATGGTTTGCTTTTATTTGTGACCTTAGACTAGCCATATTTTTAACAAAATCGCAATTCTGAGATCAATTTTTTTGCAGTGTGTCAAATCGTCAGTCTATACCAAGACACACAGCCCTATAGAACTTACTAGTAGTGATTTTAATTCATTCGACTGAACCAACAAATGCTTATATGATATTATACAGTGTTCTAGGTTGCACTGACTATGGACACAATATTGTTAAAAGGCTTTTATGAAGCAAAAATATTGTTAAAACATTTGCAAACAGCAAAAAATCTAAAAAGAAATGAAAAAGATGGATACTATTAGCCAAAAGTTCTGTTTTATAAGCCCAAGCTGCACCCCCGACTATTATATATTAGAATGTGTACCTTAGTAAGTTTGTTGCGCTGTTTAGATACATTCCTACTAGTCTTGGAGTTGCCAAGAGCCATTCTACCTCAGCTTCACACGCACCCACTTAGTTGATGAAAGACTCACACACGACTCACAACATCAATATCTCAAGAGACTTAAGCGCGCGATAGTAAGCAGGCAACAAACGACGGTAGAAAAAGTATCACCTGCTGAGAGCCTCAACAGCAGACCTCTTGAGAATTTGCTTCACGGCAGCAGAATCTGCACTCAAAACAACTCCTGATATAGATGTCATGTCTTTGAACAAAAATCAGTAACGGTCGCATGCAAGAGTTTGACTTTATTCTTATGACTTTCAAGTCTAATTTGCACACTTTTTTATTTATTCTGAATCTACTTCTATTTTATTGTTTCTTTGTCATTTTTTTCTTACTTTATGATGCCAACAAAAATATACTTCATTTACCATTTTTGATAGGAGGCACCAAAGGGCAAAATATGCTACCAATTCTAGCGTTTGTAGCTGATTTACCAAAATGTATGTTGAAGTTAACAAAATCATTTACTGGCTCATTTGGCAATATTTGCAAAATCAACACAGCATTTCTAGCGCTGATGCAGTTTATTGTAAGTTATGTCATTCCTTAGTTTGTTTGTTTTTATCACTACACCTCCTTCAACACGCTCTTGATGTTCCTTGTTACATACATACTAACCTGTACTGCCAGAGTTATATTCTCTTTAGTCCTAATTTTGTTTGGAACTTTATCACATATTTATAAGTTTTACTTATTTATATACAAAACCTATGGACATGTAGATATGCAGGCTAAAAATTGCCACAATGTGCTCAAATTAAGGTCGATAGAAAATTTGTCAGTTTGCGCTGAAGTGTGGATCCTTAATATTTACTTTTTTTAGGTTTCTGTAATGGATCATTACAAAATCATTTGAACAATCATGCCTGGTGGTCTGCCTAGTGGACGAGTTTACCGTACACAATTAAAAATAGTTCTTTCTGTTGAAATGGTAACGTTTTTGTGTCATCATAACTAATGCACTTTATTCTGCTGCTCAAATTCTACTGAATTTGTGCCTTTATTTTATCATAGAATTAAAGTTGTTTTATACTCTGATGTACATTATTACCAATCACGCAGCTTTATTGCAAGTCTAAGAATTTTCAATGCAATCTTCAAGCAATCTTTTATAAAGCAGACAATAAAAGTTGGGATGAAACCATTGTAACCTTTACTTGTACAGCCAAATCTGTTAATATCCCTAGCATGTAAATTTTCCTACAGATAAAAAAATTGAAAGACAAGATCTTCAAAGTTTCTTGAAACAACAGTTTTATAACCAAAAGAAAAGAATTTGATGACAATTAAAAAAAAATGTTAAAAAACATAATTTTAAATAAAAAATATACAAGCTGTTACATTAAACTTTGCCTAGTCTAAATTTAATAACTCCCTGGCCGTGTGCCTTGATTCACAAGTCATTCAAATAAATTAAGAACAAATACTTCCTTTTATTAATTATTACTTTATTGATAGAATTGCTATATAATTTAAATTTTTACACTAAAGATTTTATGCAATTTTATATAATACTATTGCTTTAATGTCAAATTAGTTGCAGTTTCTATTTAGATAGCAACTAGAACTGGAATTAATTACAGTATATAGAAATATATTTGCTCCAACATGTGAAACAACATGTGAAAAAAACCTTTGAACAAATGATTTTCCTATGTAGAGGTTTAACTGATTATTATTATGTTGTAAGTGGCAGAGGTTTTCTGTTAGCTTTACATAATAGATATATTTTTAAATCAGCAGTACGCATAACACTACTAAAATGTACTTTTCTGTTGAACCAGCAAAACATATACATCAATAGACGAGGCTCCTGAATTCTCCAAGTTCTGCAAAGATCTCAATAGCAATGAATTAAGTTTTAAATGATTATCAAACAAGCTTTTCGAGAACCTAAGACTAATTAATTTTTGTAGAACATTGTTAAGTAAACTGTAAACAAAATAACATGAAAGTGATTGCAATCAATAAATCTTGCTTTCGACAGAAATAAATTGCTATGAATTGCTACAAATATATTTAACTGTGGGCTCTATAAAACTTATCAATATAATTTTCATAGTGTCGCAACAAGTATACGCTTAAACCTTGCCTGCGATTGACTTGCTCATTATTTGAATAACAATATTTTTTTTAGGTTTTCTGACATTGCACACTAACTTTTGCAATCGGCAACTTTGATGAAGCAGTAAGCTTGAAGCATGCGGTATATTAGACCTTTTATATATATTTATATTATACCTTTTATATATATATTATATTTATATATTATAAATAATATATTGTATAAAATAATATATTATTTTATATAATATATTAATTCAATATATTTGATATTAGTATTTTGAAAAATTATCAGATTTAACCTATATGTCACTTTGGCAAATGAAACTATAAACTTCACATTCTCAAAAGATTTACTTGATACATGTATATTAATTGTAATGGCTTATTGAATTTTGACGTCACGATAACGCTTCTATCATTAAATCATTTTTTTCCTTGTGATGACATTCCGAGTCATGATATTACCAATATTCAGATACCCGCTGGCCAATTTATTTTCTAGCTGCTAATTTCTCCGCATTTTGATTTTCACGAAATAATTTAAACATACAATTACCCCTAAACACATTTTAATGTCCTGGTAGCTATATCTCTAACTAACATGGACCATAAAAGTGCATTGAAGAATGAGCTCTTGAGAGTGTAGACTCAGAGTTGAGGCCTGCAGCTAATATTGGCAAGCTATTTGGCAGCGAAGTTAGCTCTATTAGCACTGACAAGTAAAGAGGGAGAATAATAGTTTACACTAAATGATAACTGCTCATAGACTGTGTTCCCTCCACACTTATTTAGCGGCCGAAATGCATGAGATGACGACTTTAAATTCTAGTAATTGCAAGCAAAACTGTAATAATGTAGCTGTGAGAACTCAATCTTTTCGAAAGTCATCAATGTCTAGAAAAGTTGGCTATTCAAGCCAAAAAAGCTATTAGTTAGTCCTTAACTATTCAGTTAATGTATCTAGACAATGCTATTCAGATAATGCGCGCTGTCGGTGTCTGGATTACTCACAAAGTTATTGTATCACCCAAATAATACCAACCTGAGAGAAGACACTGAATATGAGCACGCTGAACTTATCAGGCAGCAACTAATGTTCACAGTTAGAAAAAGACGGTGTCTTGAAATGCCTTTCCATAAATTAACCATTTTAAAAGAAGCCACATCAAAATTATTAGGTTAATTCCAAATGAACAGGTAACTTCATAAATACTATTCTTTTATGTTTTGATGAGTTTGTTTTAATTTTGCGAATAGAAAATAATAAAAAAGTAAAAAATTAAGCACAAAAAATTATCAAAACATTTGGTGATCGTGAAAATTTTTGGATTTATTGATTTTGGACCTAATGGATTTTCTGAAGCTGACATGCCAGCTATTTTTACTGCTAAACTCAAAGATTCTATCAAGTGTGTGTTTAGATTACGTTAAAATACAAACGTACAGTTTTTACATATATACGAATAATGAACATACGAAATCGCCTTGTACAGAATGGTTACAATGCAGGTTATTCTCCCTACAATATCAATATATTATACAATATATCACTATGAATTTTATCGAGAAAAGAGCCTATGGAAGAATGACGAAAACTCACACGAACTAGAGTTTTACCCCGACCATTCCTCTTCCTGTTAGAGCCTCTCTTCACGCCCCTAACTCCAAAGTTTCTTGAGCCACCTATGAATTGTTTCATGGCTGTTGGCTTGTTCAGTTGTCAGCCTAAACAGACTATCGCGGCAAGAACATGTAGTCTACTCACATATGTCATAAGAAAAACCTGGCTGTCACACTGTTATTGGCAATCTATAAGGATCCATATTCCCTTACAGTTAATCTCTCAGAAGTAGCCATCATATCTGAAAAGGAGGTTACAAAGCTCAGCTCAAGTAGCTGCCTGCCAGCAGAATTGCTAATTAAATCCAAAATGTAGAACATTGACATATTTTTGCAACTTCAAATGTCTCAGGACCTTGCCATTACTTTCCTTAGACAAATTTATAATTGTGTTATACTACATGTAACTGTCAGGTTGTTTGACATTAGCTAGAGCAATGGGTCTGACAAAACAAGTTTTTATTTTGAAATTGAGTATGCAAGAAACATGCGTGGGTCTCACACACATTCATAAGCTTGGATTTGTGCTCTACATGTCACTTTCCGCGCGATACATGACTGACATGATAATTAATCTATTGGCAATAATAACATTCGTGCGTCTCACACACATTCATAAGCTTGGAGTTGTCCTCTACATGTAACTTTCCGCAACGCCTGACTGACATGGCAATTAATCTATTAGCAACCCGTAAATGAATCTAGTCTCACATTTTTAGCGTACACTAAATGGGTTTGCTACAAAGCGAGAGTTTAGTTATCATAGCTTTAAATCACTAAAATCTTTACTATAATAAGAACCGAGTGCATCCATCTGAGGCCAAGGAAGAAATTTGAAAAAAAAAACTGCATCAAACATGCTGGTAACATTCAGATTACCAGCATGGCGTTAATCATTTTTCTTGCAGAATTTTAGAATAGTTATGCACATAGTTATGCACATACTGTAGATTTTCTCCAAGTTTTATCGACACACCCGACCATCTCTCCCGGCACACCCGACTATCTATCTCTCATGGCACACCCGACCATCTCTCACAGCACACCCGACCATCTCTCTCCGCAAACCTGACCATCTCTCACGTTACACCCGACCATCTCTCACGGCACACCCGACTATCTCTCACGGCACACCCAACCATCTCTCACGGTACACCCGACCATCTCTCACGGCACACCCGACTATTTATCACGGCACACCCGACCATCTTTCACGGTATACCTGACCATCTCTCACAGCACACCTGAAAATCACTCACGGCACACCCAACCATCTTTCACGGTATACCTGACCATCTCTTACAGTACACTCGACCATCTCTCACGGCACACCCGACTATCTCTCATGGCACACCCGACTATCTCTCATGGCACACCCGGCTATCTCTCACGGTACACCCGACCATCTCTCACGGCACACCCGACCATCTCTCACGGCACACCCGGCTATCTCTCACGGTACACCCGACCATCTCTAACAGCACACCCGACCATCTCTCACAGCACACCCGACTAGCGAGGTTCTAGTATTCATAAAGATCTCAAGCCACAGCTATGGGTGACGCATCTCCATACATGTCCTCATTCTCTGTCGATGAACTCAACCTAAGTCGGTTATTATGTAAAATCATGTACTTCCTTTGAAGTAAAAACCATCACAATTTTCCTACGATAAGCAGCAAGCGATTGAAATTCAAAACATTTTGTAAAAATAGCTAGCGGACAGACAACAGACGAACTTTCTCAAAAAAAGATTTGTAAGTGTTTGGCACGTTGAACCGCATGGAGTAATGCAGGCCAATAACAAATACAATATAGAGTATATCCAATAGTTAGTTAGCTGAATATATCAACAAAATAAAAAATGTAATGCTTTGGGCAGAGTGTAATCTCTTTTTGTTGCCGCCCTGTTGCATCACTTTTTTCAGCAGTTTTGAAGAACTTTATTTCAAATAGCCTAAAATTTGTTATGAAAACAAATATATAATACAATGTTTAAGGGTTGTCCTACCATGCAGTCTGCATAAGTTCGTAATTTCATTGTACATCAATGTAATCAATATTATATTAATGATAAATAGTTCGAAAGTCACCAAAGTTCAATATTAGTTGAATTTTTGTTGTTCTATTAAAATTTCTTAAATATTGCAAAAACAGCTCATGAAAAATCTTCTGATTTTCATTTGTACCAAAAATACTGCGATAACCTTATTTTTAAATTCAAACACATATACAAGGTATTTTTATATTGTTTTATTGTATTGTAGTATTGTGTTGCATAGCGGTGTGTAACCAGCGCTTAAAACTCTGAAGTCATCAACATTGCTACCATCCATCGCACAAAGGGTAGACCAAGGGAGACAAACCTAAAAATTGTTGCAGCATAAATTCAAGCAAGATGAAACTTGCTCAAGATGCAGTTGTTAAAATTTTTATGCCACCTTTACTTTATCAAGGCTTGGTTCAGACCAATGTCGCATGTATGGCGAACGATGGCATGCGACGTGCTGTGCAAACTTATGCAGGTGTGGTTGACGTGAACCAAATAGCTATGTAATCGCAGGGTGGTACGACTAAATCGCGTGCGCACTCCACAAGAGCATTGTCATGCGCGGTTATGGGTCAAAGCTAAAATTGATGTGAGTTGACTGTGCCACGCAATTTCAGGCTCATTATATGGTTTTGTCTATTCACCGAAAAATAGACAAGTCAAGGACGTTGTTCGTTTACTAACAACATAAGGTCTTTGTTTTCACATATTTTTTGTACATGTAGTTATCATATTTTGTACGAATATGGGTGATTCAATACTGTTGGTGTAATATAGTTTCATGTATACAATACAATCTCATAAACGAGGGACAATCAATTATTCCATTATATTACTCACATACTCTGTTCATATCAGTATATCAACACACAGATATTTAATATTTTCAGCGCTACATAATGCTTGCAAATAGAGCCACTTTTAATATTGCTGCTAAATAGACTTGGCAATTGGTTATCCTTATCAACTTATGGAAGAGATACCGAAATATCAAGTTTTATATGACTGTATTTATATGTTTAAGGTCAGTTGCACTGACCTTAAACAGTATAAATACAGAAAAACTAAAAAAATGATGCTGGTAGAATATGGTATGTATGTGACCAGGCATTGTCTCATCTTTTATAAACAAATGGAAATTACATGGGTAATAGAGTTTCCTTTTATTAAATCTTTTGAATAGGAAAGCAGCAATTTGTCTTTTTTGTTTGTGGCATCTTTAATACATGTAGATTTAAATGGTTGAAGACGCTAGTGATGATGTCACGTGATTTCTTGAAACTGGCCAAAATGCAATTCGCGTAAAGTGTATTGCAACTAATCGAGAACACAACTGCTCGCTTGAATTGAAGTGCACGTTTGATTATCCAAAATATTGGTTTGACCCAGGCCTTACACATACCAGTAGCTATATGCACTGACCTTATATTTGCTCTCGGGGCCAGTAACGAAACAGTTAGCTGGAAACATGCAATATGTGCAAGTGTTTGCTGTGACAGAGAGACCCACTCACTGATGAAAATTTTAGTTGACACACAAATGTTATTCATAGCGTCTATATAGAGAGCAAACAAAGATGGTATAAGCTTAGTGTGTTATAAAATGTGGCTTAACTGTTGTGATATTACAAGAATCCCAAGTGTAGACACTTCTGACAGACCTACCATATCATAAAATATCCTAGTAGCAGAGGTTTGTATTATACTGAACGCTCCTTGGGGTGCATACAGACCCAAATGAGACGATTAAGTTCTCAAACAGTCAAAATACGGTCAGAAACACAAGATGAGGTCATTGCACTAGGCTCCTCTGAGACTTAACTACAAAGGAATAAGCTATGTTCTGTCAGATCAACTGGACATACGGGTGCTGGACAAAGATATAAAAAGGAGAGATGGGCAGTAGAAAAAAGCGACTAGAGTCAACAACTCAAACATATAAGCACCATGCACATGCTTACAAAACAAATATACCGGTACATTTATCAATGGATATAATCGACTGAGTATCAGTTCATATTTAGGTTAGTAGTACTTAGTAATTTAAATAAGTTGATTTCAACCTCGTAGGACACTAATAGCCAACAACCAATGTGCTTCAGCGGTACACTCTTTCTGATTATCGTACAAACTAATTTTATGCCATTGTCTTCAACAGCTGATAGCCTATTGCTATATCAGCTATTCAAATCAAAGATTTTTAA
Organism: Watersipora subatra; assembly: GCF_963576615.1. Taxonomy (NCBI): domain Eukaryota; kingdom Metazoa; phylum Bryozoa; class Gymnolaemata; order Cheilostomatida; family Watersiporidae; genus Watersipora; species Watersipora subatra. Next base: position 58,443,516 of record NC_088715.1, read on the forward strand.
TATATCTAGCTAAACCCTTGTAGTTTCTACAACAGAGTCTGTCGTAATCATAATTTTTATAATCAACAACTGAGGATAACCTTAGCACCTCGCCTCGCCGGCAATGGCTAACATATGTAAGAGATTATCATTCTTCAAGAGAACTCCTAAGCGCTTAGCCATTCATCTGCTATTTTATTGAGGCTACACACTGCAGGTAAATCAGTACACCTAAACATAATCAAAATAATAAGTTATGAGTTGGGAAAATATTACAAAGTGTGCATTCCCGTTTCATATCAGACTTGAAATTTACAAGGAAAGATAACTTCAACTTGTTTTTCAAAATCTATATCGACCTCAAAACTCTAGGTAGATGTTATTTGACAAAAACTTCGTACAACTCTATTTATGAAGCATCACTAATAACTAACAATTGTCCAAACTCAAATGTTGTTGCATGTTTGTCACCTACATCTTTAAATGTGTATAGACTTTAACTGACATTAATTAGGACAGGCATGGCCAGGTGCCTTCATAAACAAGCCCTTGTCAAAAAAAGCTACTTATAAATATGCGAGACTAAGACAAAGCTGTTCAACAATACAACCAAACCTAGCAATCAACTTTACTGTTTTAAGAGCCAAGTGCTAAGAGAGAGTCAGTTTCCATTTTTTATTTTGAGAACATCCTGATCAAATACAAAAATAAATTTAGCATCGTAATGATCGTCGGTAATTAAATTAGGATGTCTACTGTTGTTAGTAAGGTTATTTATCAACATAAAACACATGGATATTGACCTGTGACTATTCAAGCATTAAGTTCAAATGAACAAAGTTCACAGTTGACATCGAGCATCACAGTGTCACTGTATGACACGTGTACCCCAGAGAATACCAGATGCAAAAGATAATACCAGAACCACCATGAAGTCCAGCTACGGACAACATGCAGCGGCAAGTGACACCTCTTTCCAAACTTCAGCAGGTTAGTGAAAGAGGGCCCAGATAAGCTCATGGTGTGACAACTACCAAATAGCATTCATACAAACAAATATCTATATTAATAAACCACCCTTTTTGTCGTGTGTGTGGTGTGTGCGTGCGTTAATATGTACAAATACTTTGCATTTTCAAATTTTGCTGTCGATTTTATCCAAACATCACACGCATATGCTCGGTGCCTTCCGCCAGGTCACAAAAAAATATTTGATCTTCAAAAGTTTTCTAGTTCCTGAGACCCGACCTCTTAACTAATCACCTGATTATAAACTCATGAATATGCCGTCCCATGTATTAAGAACAGTTGCCTCAATGATCACATTCCAGGATTGTTGTCATGAAGGTACTGCCACAAGTAGCATTAAAAATCTAAACAATTGCTGCAGGCTTCTAATTGGAAATGAAATAAATTTCAAACAACGCCAAGAATACTGCTAGACAATGAACAACAGTAGACCATCTAGCCCAACCCACATGAACGTTTAATCAAACAATTGTGAAGTTGTTTTCTATTATAACTTTGTATAAACATAATTATATTTGTTTTGCATTAGCTTGTTTATTTAGAGCTCCAACACTGTTAACAATATCTTTTAATTTGCGTTCAACCAGTGTCATCGGATACTACCATCAATCTTGATGTCAACCAACCTGTTGAACCGGTGTAATCAGATACTACTACCAACCTTGATGTCAACCAACCCGTTCAACCAGTGTCATCAGATACTACCATCAACCTTGATGTCAACCAACCTGTTCAACCAGTGTAATCGGATACTACCATCAACCTTGATGTCAACCAACCTGTTAAACCAGTATCATCAGATACTACCATCAACCTTGATGTCAACCAACCTGTTAAACCAGTGTCATCAGATACTACCATCAACCCTGATGTCAACCAACCTGTTAAACCAGTATCATCAGATACTACCATCAACCTTGATGTCAACCAACCTGTTAAACCAGTGTCATCAGATACTACCATCAACCTTGATGTTGACCAACCTGTTCAACCAGTGTCATCAGATACTACCATCAACCTTGATGTCAACCAACCTTTTAAACCAGTGTCATCGGATACTACCACCAACCTTGATGAATGTTCTGTATTTAAAAGAATGTACAATGCAAGTTGGAAGTAGCTTAAGCAAGACTTACCTGGGTGTGAGCTCTCACACTCAGGAGAGTACCGCGTAACAATATGCTACCAAGAAATATAGACTCGAAAAGAATTCAGCAATTCAGTGCTATGTGTTCATGAGCTGCATGATTAATTTTTTTTAGCTTGTAAATCATCACAGACTAATTCCCAAGGACCTGTGTACCACACTCGGTGACTCTAGGAGCGCCCACTTTTTTATTCCCTTATAGAGAGCTCATTTGAGGGTGATCCAGCAGATAGCATGCTCGTGGGATACTCACAACCACAACGAAATCCTTTTCACATAGAGTGCTCCAAATAGTAACAGCAATAGCCTACTAACAGCACGAAATAATCCCCCAACCTGCCCCCCCCCCCAGCGCTGATGACATGCAATTATGGACAGAGCTAACACCTTTGTTACAGGAGTGCTAAATGACACTCCCAAAGATTTTCCTCTCAAAGCAGGATTTACTTTTACCTTTTGGCAATACGCGCTGCTGTCAGCAGATACTTGTCTCGACAGGGTTCTCTCCAGACCAGTATCGTCACTGTCTGACAAAGAGAATGGCCTCACCGTGTACCCTATCTCATGCAATAGCCCTGGACCTGCAAGACAACCAAATAAATGACAGTCGACCCCCACTTCTTCAGAATTCTAATTGTCCAGACAAGGTCTGGAATCTAAACATGTGTCTGCCTTAATAACGATAACTTTGACCGATAGGTGGCTCTCACAACAGACGACGCCAGCATGAGTTATCTACCGGAATGTTTACTGTAATTTTCGTCCTTATTATTACTGCTATTAATATTATAATGTAGCCTACTCCAATGATTAAGCTATAAAATAGCTATAGAATAAGCCTGCGCATGAATCTGTTCCTGTAGGCGGGTAATGCAGCTAGTTAATATTATAATTTAGCCTACTCTATTACAAGTATAACTATATTCTATTCTCTCATGTATACTGTATGTGCATATTGTACCATATTATAGCCTAGGAGCATGTGTGCGAGACAGTATAGGCTGTTTAATGTAAAGCACTGTACTCAATTTTCAATGTCCGGATATGGCTCAGTCTGTTTTAGTCCAAAAAAACTAGGGTTGTCTGTATATTGCGTATGGCCCGTAGACGAGCCATGCATACCTCCTTGTTTAGTGCTGCGGTAGTTCATATGCTTTCCAACGAGCTGGAGCCATTAATTAAGGCCATCACCTAGATTTCATGCAATCATGTGAATAACGATTAGCCAATGTTATAGAGTTATTCTAGCTGTAAAATTTTGGGTTTTTAGTCTGCACATTTTAGAGAGATTTTTATCTGAAGCTGTTTGCTTTTTCAACAATTTGCCCAATTTGCGATATACCCGATGCTTGCCCGGGTAAAAGATACAACTTGATTTTGTAATTTGTATTTTGCAATACGAGCAATTTTCAAACAAATAAACCAAAAAAATGATGTAAATAAGATAAGCAAACCAAGCAAAATTTTTAACTCATCATATTCCAATATAATTAAACAAATTCAAAAATTATAAGCCGCTCAACCAAAGCGGTTGGTTCAAACTGGAGTAGTGAAGGATTCCTTCCCATTAGATCTTTTACAGTGCTACATGGATATAACTCGATAAACCTGTTGTCAATGATATTTTAGATCCTACTTCATACCTAGCATGAGCTGATCCAAGTCAGTCCAATTATTTTTTCTCTCCTCTTCCAATCTCCTTGCTCGAGATTTCATTACCGCATGTAGAACATTATCCCTGCTCCGATGACTTGTACGCGTTCGTCTCCTACGAGTTATCATTTGTGGTCGCTACGCAACTAGCCACACTAGAGACAGTGTAACATCTGAAAAAAACAACTGCATAGACATATCTTACACAAAATATTGGGGCCAATGTAAGGTAGAATTAACAATCATCTCCCAGCTAATGACACTTCACCACACCGACTAACCTAACATTACATACAAGCAGATAAGGTTCATCAAATAATTGTTTTATTATACGTAGTACAGAACAACTGAACAGTTAGATTAGTAACCATGTAGTTCTGAAGGTTAAATTTCATAGAAATGAGGCTACGAGCTTGACAAACAAGATTAAACTGAAGGATGTGTGCGCTCCATCATTGTGTGAGTGCCACCAGTCAATCCAGCCACATCGATTTTAAGGAAACACCTCCGACGAGACCAGATCTATTTTACCATTCACCTGCCAGAATGCATGAAGTTCCTGAAGAAAAGAAATTTCAACTAACCAAAATGGTCTATTCATAGATGTTGTAATACCATCGCCCTTAGAATTTCTTGCCTGTTTAGTACAAACTTCTAACCTGTTTTATAAATATTGCAACAGAGTTTATCTATGAAAATAAGTAATAACCTACAATTCCACTGGAACGTTAGCGAACAATAATTTTTACCTAGACATTAAAAGACAATACAAACTTTGGGAGATTACCTCAACTGGATATGGACATACAAAGGCAACTCAATAGAGAAGTCCTCTGCCTGAAAATTTTCTGTCCGTATTTGTATGTGAAAAAACAAATTGTATATTTAATGTTACTCTAACCTTGCTACATGGAAGTGCAGATAGATAACTTGATAAAATGATAAATCCAGGTAAAAAAACGGTAAATGAGCACATGCATTTATGCTTCCAGTCCAACATAACACAAATCTCAAATCTAACTCACAGAAAACTCTACCTTGCTGTTTACAAAAACAATTTGTTGCGTGTGATTGCCTGAAACGAAGAGTGAAAATAGAACTGCGCACTGCGAATGTACTCACCCAAGTGCTAAGTAATGCTCGACTCTACAAAGAAATAGTCCCTGCTGAGTGAGCTCAGGGAATAGAGCATTTGCAGACATGTTTGCATGAGGGATGGAGTAGTGACACTAACACGCGAGGCCGAAGATGTAGTTAACGGAATATTCTAGAAGTAAGAGACAACAGGAACGCCTGGCGGAGGCCGGGCCTGCTAAGTATTCTGCCATTCTTGCCCAAAGTATGAAACATTACTTTATAACACCATTATGTCAATAGATATATGAATCTTATTACCATCTGTATTTGTATGCAATACTGTCATGTGCAGAAATATTAAACCTCCCGATAATTGTCATGCGCTCAAAGTATAAGACTCAACAAGCCAAATATTGCCAACTAAAATAATATAAAGTTACACATCATTAGATAAAAAAGTACACTTTTCTTTGGTGTTATTGTATTGTTTGCAAGTTAAACTTTATTCCTCCTGATTACATAAAACTCTTAAGCGATGAGATCTGCTCAGTATTAGCGAAACATTAGCAAAAGTTAATAAATGGTGTTTTCTTTCTTTCAAGCCATTGCGTTAAATTCCTTGAAGTGTTTTTAAATGTTTGACACTTCCACTTCCCTAACAGTATATATTTAGTCATTATTGACAATATAAGCACTATTTTCTCAAAGGATAATTTGGTAAAAACAAATTTCATTAAACACTGCTTAGCGACGTAACAGCTAGAGTATTGCGTTTAAAGACAGGTAGATAAGAAAGTTTCTGTGTTCTTGTTTTTTTAAAGACAAATTGCAACTGGTTTTATATATTTCATAAATACTAGATTATTGTAGGCGGCCCTATACGTTTGCACATGACTGTATTACAGCTACATACTAGCAGGCTAGAAAACCTAACCTGTTATTTATCAACAGTGTGATACAACTAGCTACTTGATAATACAATTACATAAATAACGTGGCTAAAGATGAAAAAAGAAAAAGATTGTGTGAAAATGAGTAGAGAGGGCCAATAAAAAAGACTAATATATTTTTTGTTACATAGCCAAAAACAACTAAACACCGATAATTTCATAAATTTAAAAACATAGGCTCATCAAAAAATTTCTATATTATAGTTTGTGCTGTTACGTAAAACAGCTGAAGTCTGTGCATCTGATTGACGCTAAAACTATCCTCTCGCATCCTTGACCTGGCTGAGTTAGGAGGATGAACCAGGTTTGCAGGTGATTTCTAAAGAGAGTACATCATTTACAAGGCGATGTTCGGTCAGCAATTCTGCTTTGTCCAATAAAACCTGCATGCGATTTGCGACTGTCTTGGAAGGCGCACCATTCTACAGGATAAATTATAAAAACAGCATATAGTACTAAAACACTTTGGCTTTAAAATACTAATAAAAAAAGGTGCATGTTTCTAGTGATTTTTGGCAACACCTTCTTATCTTTTATGGCGCTAGCACTTTTGGTGCGATCAAAAAATCACTTTGACGTAGAATGAAAAATATATAATATTATATTTATTATAGATATTATATACTATTATTGCAGTGTGAAAATTTTAATAAAACTAGAAAAGTATTCAAGCCTTTATATTGACAATAATGCCAGCTACAATATAATATTTACATTCGTTGTCGGTTTTCGCCAACTCTAGAGAAAAAAATTCTTACATTTTAAAAATAGAATGGTCATTCATTTTGTCACCTCATTGTTTTTAGTGTGGATGCAGGGTCTGCATTTAATCTTGTTTTCATATCTCATAAACTTCATCAAAGGGTCCTTCTTGCTATCCTTGTCAAACACAAATAAATATCATTCTGACAGAATTTCGGTTCATATTTTTGGTTCAAATTTTGTTTCTTTCATATTCGACGATGGGTAAAAATCAATTAACTTAATTTTCAAACTAAAGAATTGTAAAAGTGATTTCAGCAATGAGTAGTAAACATAGTTGCCAATAATAACAATAAGCAGTAGTAATAATAATAAGCGGTGCAAAAACAATGGGCCACCAAATAATTCGGAGCCCAATAGTTGGCACCAAAAAATTGGTAGCGAAGAAATCCGATTTAATGGCGCCATCGCATCGATTGAATCGAGTTGAACCAAAAAAATCGATTTATTCCAGTTGCAGGCATAAACCTTAACCAAATGCAGTTGCAGCAGTTTATTACCCAATCTATAATTCTAAAGCGGATATCACACTATTGTTTGGGGACTGATTCAATATTACTGTAGATTTACGACGACTGCGAAGATTTCTTAAGGTTACCTTGATGTGAGGTTCTCGGTTGTAAAATGGTCCTACTGGTCATTGAAAAATATTGGTTTGTAGATAAATAACCACAAAATTATTATACGTTTTTCTTAAAAATGACATTGACCTTTAACAGGATCAAGGGTTACCTAACTACAAAATATGGAGAGCGATCACTAAAGTTTGATGCTTTTAAATAGTTTGAGCCTAGCACGCCCCATTAATAAAATGTTGCTAAGCATGACATGTGATTCTTACCAAGGTCTCAACTTTATGAGGACGAGTCTTCTCTTTCAAATAACAATTACCAAGCCTTATAAGGAATAGCCTCCTCCGAGTTGTGTGGACAAATAACTGTGGCTGAGTTTTTAAACATAACGGTTTATATGTAGTTGTCAAGACCTTTATTCTGAGTTTTACAAACTAGCTTTTCCCACTTGATACAATCTAAAACTGAAATGGCTAAACTATTTAGTAGTTGGCCTTTTTTAAATTCATATTGTTATTATATTATCATTATCATTTATTTACACGAATTTAATTAGACTGATATGAATGATAGCGATAGTAACTGGAAGACACCGGTTTGAGTAGAAACCGGATGAACAATTGAAATATTCCAATGTTATAACTCCATCACTGCGTTTCCATGACCCGCATAATTCGGAAATTAGAGCCAACCCGCAAGTTATCCGCGTCATGGAAACGGCATAAATCCGCAATCTAAGCGAGTTTTGCGATCCGCAAAACTTTATCGAATCCATCGTGCTTGCGAATCATGGAAACGGTACTTGCGATTAATGTGCATTAGAATATCGTTGGCTATTACATTAAAAACATTTTCACGCTTCAGTCGTTTTTATTTCGATTTCAGCAGTCTCAATGCGCCAATGTTCCGAACGATCGCTGCTAAGCTAAGCGTTACAAGACCTGCTTAGCTATTTATAGAGTCATTAATTAGGCTAATACTTGACCTATGGGGTCAAGTACTGGTGTTAAATCCGCATCGCCAGGTGTTCATTGAAACGCTCGATTGCTAAGTAACTCAACATGCGGATGGATCGTTCGAATTATGTGAATCATGCGAGTCATGGATTATGCGAGTCATGGAAACATAGTGAATGCATAAGAAAGAGGACCTTATACAGCATGTTCCTTAAAAAATGAATGATTCAAAATTATCTGTAAAGCTGATTTTACACTAGCTAATTTATTGATCTATTATTAGATTTCGACTAATATTAGTGACTGACAAGCTTCTTCGAAAATGAGCGCAACGACCGATCTACCCTGTCAGTTGATATTACACGTGCAAAATGGTTTTCTTCTTCACGTTAATCACAGTCACTCCTGGCAGGGCTTTAGAGTGATATGTCTACTGAGGCTTGTGTCTGTGGTTTGATTGTCCTTTCTGTTATAAGGTTTGGGAGGTGATAAAATAGTTTGTAAAGACAAAGTTACAGACACAGTGGCAGGGTTGGCGATGGAGATATTAAGTCATGTGCTCAATAATAACAACACTGTGAAATGGTATGAGACCAATGGTATGAACACATGCCCAAGACAATCAGTGTTTACATCATAGATATAATAAATCCTATTTATATATTTACTAGCTGTACCACCCGGCGTTGCCCATGTAATAGAAGAGTATTTGGACAGAAAATTGATTTGTATTTAATATATAACAACAGTTGCCATTCTAACTTTCAAACTACATATCATGAGAAAAATAAAATCAACTGTAAAGGTTTTAAAACTTTGTCAAACAACTGTACCTTTCAAGCTAGTATTCTGGCATATTGCCAATGAGAAAAACCACTAAGCTAGTTAATAAGGTTAGGCTTCCAATGGCGGTAAGCCATGACTTTGAGTCTGCCTTGCTGTCCAGCTCAGGTGTTCTAATAATAGCTATAGCCGGAAAACCTACAGACGGATCTACAGACGGACTTTGAGAAATATATATATATAGATTATATAGGGTTTATTATATCTATGGTTTACATACACGGTGGTAAAACATGTTCAGTTTAGTATTAGTGTTAATATGGGAAGTAATGGTGAAGAACCAAATAACCACTATAATGCCAAACAACCAATAAGAAGCGACCGATGTGGTCGCCATTCTTATTGGTTATCTGGCGCATGCTAGCTTATTCAGCAAAATACAATGGAACCGTACTCGATCTGCTCTGATAGCTTGTCAGAACTGATCAATCATTAGCAGATTGAATATGTTACAACTGCCGTCAGGCTAATTTTTGAAACAAATTTTTGTTGGTAAAATATAAAAACGTTTTTTTAAATTTAACAGCTAATCAGGATTTCAAAAATAGACAGATATGCTTGAAGAAAACTGAACAGAAATAGCTTGTTGAAAGTGTGAGACGCAACGTGTGTAGATTAAAGCAATAGAGGTGGAACGAGACACGAGACGTCTCGAGTATCGACCTGTCTCGTATCGGTCTCGTCTCGACTTAACTATTGCCAAACTCGAGACAGGAAATCGAACTAAAGCGCCTGCGCACGGTTGTTAAAACATGGCTTCTTACGGTAGCGACAACTCCATATATTGTAATGGATTGCGGGCGACTGCCTTTAAAGTTATACCCGGTCCGTTACTACCTGTTGCTATTGATTATGTTGGCCACTGAGTCTAATCATGTAGTCCGAACAACGACCCTGTTATATTTTAGTTCGGTTCTGTGTCCTTAAAACAGATACCGGGTCGTATCTAATTACTCTTCGGATAATCCAATTTAATAAATAAGACTTTTGCGGGTAAAATGTCTGTATTTTATCGTATCGTGTCTAAACACCAACTGCCCTTCATAAAATTCAGGCCTCTTTTACGTATATACTACCAATCGCGGGTAAAACTTGCCCGGACACGGAGAAACGAACGAAAGGCCGTGTCGACCATAGTCCGTGTTCGGTTAACAATGACGTTTTGTTAGCTCAATATGAGAATATACATGTGCATGTATACAGTAATTAATATAATTTCATGAGTACAATTTAAATATAATTTACATACTATAGTTAATACACAAACAACACTTAACATTAATGAAACGATAAGAATGAAAGTATTATCGTGTGTTCTTTTAGTTGCGGTATTTCTTTGTAGAGCGACGGCTATCGGTTTCATTACATTAAAAAGTAAGAACTATTCAATAGATGGTAAAAATATACATGTACAAAGCAATATGTTTATAATAATTATGATCAATCAAGCTCAAAATTCTTAGAATATATAACTTCGGTATTTTAGAGCTGTTTGTGTCACTCTTGTTTACAAAAACTACATGCATATCACTATTAAAATGTTGTATTTAAATCGTTTACACCAGGCGAAAATTCAATTTAAAAATAGTTTTATTAATTTTATATATACCAAGTAGCTAGTACTTGTGTAGTGAAATCATCACCAAATGCTCATTATTTTACTGTCTCGTGTCTCGAATTTTTACAAGACAGTGTCTCGAGTCTCGTCTCGAACTTAAAAAACCTGTCTCGTTCCACCTCTATAAAGCAATGCCAGAGTCTAGTCTAAGTTCTGCAACACATGATGCAAAGCGGATGTAAAAAATCGACTAAAATGGAAACGAACTGAAAGGAAAAAACGGAACAATAAGTATGACTATGGACTCATGTAAAACTCAGGAAAATGACTTGACAACTGAAAGTAAGCTAATCATTTAAGAACTCACAATAAAGGATTTGTCCTGGCGACTATGAGCAGGTTGTTGTTTAAAGATTCAGCGTTGTTCGTCTTGACAGTTTGAAAAAGTTATTTCTTCATAAACATGATATTTTGCCATTTGAAATAGAAGGTTCATGGGGATAAACTTGAAACCATAATAATAGCTGCATGTCATAATTAGCATCATCTGATTAAAGTGTTAGGTTGCAGCAACCTTTACTTTCTGTAGCTTGCTTTAATTTGGAGAGAGTACCTTAATTTAATTTGCAGCATTCTGTAGGTACATCAAGAGGTGATAGTTACAAAAATGGTGGTATACCCAGGTGACAGATATTGTCTGTTATTAAACTGTTATCATCAATAATCCTTCGTTTATTCATGACGTCATTCTATCGTTGTCGGCCATCTTTGTAGATAAATTTTATCGTCAAAAATAAGAAGCTTTTGCAATGAATTTTTGAAAACAATGCTTTTGTTTGCAATTTTTTATTGTAGTATCAAAACAACACCAAAAAATACTATTAACCCTTTTGCAGGCAGAGTGACATTATTGTCGTTTTGCGAAACTGACGACAATGGGCAGAGCGATTATTTTGTCACCACACCAACGTTTTTTAAAAATCGATTTTTGTATGGCTTATTGCCTTTTTCAGTTAAATTCTTTACTAATAGTAAACTACAATATATTGGTCTTTGTTAGAAACTAAAAAATAAACCGTTTTGAGAAAAAAGATTGTTTTTGCAATATTAAACTAACGAAAAATCCGAAATAAAAACGTCTTTAAATAAAATTGGGAATTTTGTTTGTAGCTTGTTTCTGCTTTCTGAATGTCTTCCCAGAGTGCAACAACTTTCTTTTAGTGCCATGGCACCCTCCAAATGGAATTACCCACGTCTCTCTAATGCTGCAAGAAGTAATAGTGTTAGTGCTAGCAGTAATAGGATGATATCAGCTGATTGTGACAACTTTTTAGAGTTAACAGCCAGAACTAATAGTGACAGTGAATCTGGTTCAGATAGTGACTGGAGTGATTTTGCATTGGAATCTGAGAGTGAAGGTGATGAAGAAGCTAGCAACAGTTCTCATGCTCATGGAGGTGGCAGTGATGCTAGTGCCTGGACTACTATCAGAAATTTATATACTAATCAGGCCTCTGCAAGGGCAAATTCTTCCAAAAGTACCATAGCTAGAGAAACAGTTATGTGAAGGATTGACTTGAAACACGTTTATTTGTATTTACCTGTAGCATAAACACATAATAAACGTTTACAATATCATAAATAGGAGTGAAACAGGGATTTTTTTAAATCGATTTTTGAAAAATTAATTTGCCCAGGGGGTCTCAAATAGGCCAAAAAAACTTGCCTGCGAAAGGGTTAAATAAGAGAATGACGATTGTTTTCTACAAATATGGCGGCTTTTTCGTGAACGAGCGCGTGTGCAAACGGATTGATGACTTAAAAAAACGATGGATAACAGTTGAATAACTGGGACAATATTTGCCACATGGGTATACAGCCATCTCTGCAACTAACACCCCCTGATGTTCCTACAGAATGCTGCAATGAGTGCACCATGTGTGACCACACCACTCTAGTATACCGCGTTTATAGTTCTGTTCTGCCTTTCAAACAAATAAAAAAATAGCCCTTTCATATCTAGAAACATATTTCATAATTTGGAGTACTATCTTTAGTCAAAGATGTTTTGTAACTTGAAAATTTCGTATGTAGAGTCTTTCGTAAGCGGAGATTCTACGGTATTTATATCAGTATATAATGTACACCAACACGCCGTATACCTAGCGGTGATACCAATGGAAGCATTCACTAAAAACATCGGTGCCAGACAAAAGTTGGTAGGCTATAGTCTAACCTTTAGATAATAACACGAAACTATAGTCAGAGGTATGAGTTAAAGTAAGTTTGACTACAAGATGAAAGATAATAACTGAGAAGTCTGTAGGCACCCACAAGACATGAATAAACACGAGATATAGTTTCATACCGGCTTCTCCTTAAATTGGACAATCACTTTCAGACCACTTTCTGCCTTCCGTCGAATATTGTTGACCTTCACCTGACAATATGAAAGCATGAACTTATTAAAACTTTCACCACTCGGCTAGGTACCAGATATCCCTTTCCTTATCTATAGCATGATACTACAATACAGACACCAATTGCTACACAGCCAATAGCATCACCTTAAATTCTCACTTGTAGCCACTAAAACTATCCTCTCGACATGTATTAGCAGTGCATACGCATGGGATGAGAATAAATACTAGTTACACCTCTTTTCAGCAGGATATGAAAATTGCACTGCTCTCTCATATGTCCAACAACCAAATTGCAAAAATATAAACATAAAATATTAATAGAAAAAATATATAATAGACTAGTTTAAGGAGGCTTTCGCATTCCGTATGCATACAACAAAATAATTTGAAAAAACTATCAACGATGCCATTCAGATGCTGTGTCATCGTTTACAGAAATAAACAAGTTCATGTATTCATGAATACTTGAATAGCCTTGAAAAGGTGAAGTGAGCAACTGTTGTGGCGGCTCGCTACTTGAATTGTATCAGCTGACAGAAAATCCCAGATCAATGTAATTCATTATCACTGCCCCAGCTCATTGCATTTGAGTTTCAAACATAAATGCAGTTTAATCAGATTTTCCCACTCGTGCCATTTTCTATTCCACTTCGTTATGTGTTTATATTGTCCATTTCATTGTATGCGGTTTCAGTCTACCTGTAAACGTTCATTAATCCAGCCATATACTTTAATACTATCATGAATAATTGCTTTAAAATATTACTTATCTCGAAACCAAAGAATTGCACTATAGACTTTTCAATAGCCACAAAAATTCTAAGTATCGAACACTTCTGTAATTAGTCGCTTGGAAAGCTCACACAATCCACTAGCGCTAAATATACGTACACAAGGAGTGTTCAGATAGCATGTACACCTTCATAATATAAACGCTGTGCTATGAGTAGAACACAATTTATTTCCTCCGGTAAAAAGACCTGTGGTACGCGCATGAATCAGAAAGCACCCTAAATTATATTTGTGCAATTTGTGCTGGGCTTTTAAATCATAAAATTAATGTTCTATTTTAGACTGTTCAGGCTCCAATTACAGCGTAGAAAGTACCATAATTGCAATAATATAATGATATATATTGCAATAATAATATAATACAATAATTGCAAGGTAATGATAGAACTATACATCAACATTGGCATATGCCAGAACATCACCATGCTTGAAGCTCCAAACAAAATTTTTTATGAAAATGATTCATCGCATAGAAACTTATCTAATTACCTCTTAAAATAATAAAATGCTGCTAAGGATGATTTTAATGTCAACTATTCCTAAATTATGTTGAAAAATGACAACTTGGAACAGGTACTTGACTGAAAATACTATACACTATTAGCATAGCCTTTGGGAAAACTTTCATGTAGAACTCCTAAAGTTCACCAACCTGCAAGTGAGCTTGTTCAATGGACGTGGCTATTGAAAAGGTTGTTTCTGCTTTTTTCTTTAATACAATTCTGGCAATCATCTCCCCATTTTCATTTTCTTTTTTGGTCGGTTGTATTGTTCTAAGAACATACATATGTAAATCTGTTTACGGCATAAGAAAAAGAGGACAAGCAAAGCATGGACACTTGCACAAGATTTTTGCATAGACTGGCTTTTTCGCCTAGACTGGCTTTTTGCAAAAACTTGATTTTTTCATTAAGTCTGGTAGCTTGAAATCAAATTATAGTGGTATGTATCTCAGGGTACTTAAAAGTGAATGGCATAATCCTACAGTTGAACATTCTAAGGTGCAGTAGAATTTATACAAAGTCTGCATGCTATAGAATCAGAAAAGGCTGGTGAGATTGGAGGCTGATAAGACGTACTTGCCATCATAGTTGTCATGTACGTAGTCCATGGCTTCTTTGTAAGGTAAACTCTTTAAATAGTTGTTTTGCTCATCGTGAAGTGCGACCATTTGAGCCGACCTGTCTATCCTAGTACAAAGGTAAAACATTGCCAAAAATCAATTGCTGCTGTTCAATCTTTAACATTATTTTTACATCATTAATGAAAATCGTAAAACGAAATACTGTAGAAGAATTCTATTTTAGCCTCCTTTTTGCAGAGTTTCCAATATTTGGACATTGTAGGCATGTTTAGTAACAACCTATGAACCTAAAAACACAAAGGGTTTTTACTACAAAAAGAATCCCATTATGTTTAATTTGACAACTTGGTGAACCGGTTGGATTTTGGATTCTGGTTGGCAACTAGCTTACTAGATAGAGCCTTTCAAACCAATAGTCTAGAGAAAGAAAACATTCTTTTTAATAACATATTTTTGCCAATTTCAGCTACGAAAAATAATGTATGAAAATTAATTAGTTGATCTAGCTAGATTAATGACCTAATTTATATGTAGGTAGTAGTGGTTATATCACTTTAACATGACAATGAGTAGTTATGGTCATAGAAAGCGCATCTAGCTATTACTATTAGAAACTTGCTATATAACAACTAATTATTGGCTTGAGTAATTAGGATATGCCTGACATTACTGTTTTAACGCCAATAATTGTGCTTAGTACACATGTGCAAGCTGTACATGTCGCTGAGGTTCTACCTGTACTTTTATTAGCATTTTAATCTTAAGCAAGAGAAGTGTTTTTTATTAACTTCCAAAAAATCAACAACCTAAAAAAGAGAGAAACACAAGCATGTTTTGTCATACTAACAACTTAGATTAAACCTGATTGATGACGCTTGAGGTGTCTTTTATAAAACCATTATAACTAGTATTGGAAAGACCAGTTGCTTAAGTGTATAGTTAAAGTTTTTTGACAACAGCTAATTCAGACGTTATATTCAGTTTACAAGAAAAATTAAATCCTATTGCAAGAGGCTTAACATTGAGTGTGATCAACAAACAAGCAACAAACTGGTTGAAACCTCAAAAAGGTCACTGGCGTTGGAAAGAATGTCTGAGCTAAATGTCGCCGTGTTACACAAAATTTTCATATATTAGGTGACAGGAGTCGGTTAATAGAATTGAACTTGAGTTGAAAAGGGAATACAGTGACAAAACTTTTCAAGAGCGGAATAGAGTAAGTTAATAAGTTACTAAATATGTCAACAGTAAATCACTTCCTTAATTAAGAGAATGACTTGCACTGTACTAACATGATAACAAGTCACAAAACAAGCTTTTCCAACAGTTCTAGATGATCAGTGTTCTTGGAACAGCATGGCTATAAAATTACAGATGTTCAAACAGTTTTTAGAAAAATTACAGAAGTGGATGATGAAACATTAAAAATATTGCTGCCGTGTCTAAACAATTAACACTTGGATAAAGTCTACCATATATATTGCCATTTACATTTCGCTACACCTTTTAAGTTTTATTAAAGTTCAAAAACGTTCATTGACCGATGTAACTGCAAGCTAACAAAAGGTGATTTAACATTCTTACTAAAAGCCCGACCACGTGGAAACCGAAGCGACTCTTTTGCTGCTGGAAGCCTTGGTTGAATATAATAGCTGTTGTTGTCAAAGAATAAAAGCTTGCATGTGACTGGCTTCAATCATGCTCAGTTTTGCTCCCGTTTTCCATTGTCATCTATGATTTGTCAAGCTTACAATTTGGGTAAAATATTAAATGTTATAATTGGAATCATGCAATGTTAACACAAGAAATAACTGTAATGATGTTTGATTTACACTTATGTGGCCGCTTGTCACAAACTTCAGTTGCTTCAGCCAAAATTTATGCACTTCATAAATATAGTTTGGGCTGCGGAGTGGCTGCATATTTTTAGTCATGCATAGAAAGAAATCTAATAACAAACCGGAGCCTGGAAGACTGTTGCTTTCTTTGTGATAAATAGAGCAAAGATGTTGTGTTATAGAATCGAGTAGTGACATGCCCACACGCAGTTCTTTCTAACACTAAAATAAAACATATCATTTAATAGAAACACTGCAGCATCCTTGTGACATAGACTTAATGACAAAACAAAATACTATTAATTTTTACTGGTTCTTCAGCATCATTAACACGGAAGCATGAATATGGATAAAACCAAATACCCAAATAATTTTGATGATATAGAGACCTACTCCAATTGAAACTTAAAAACCTTATTGTTTTCAATAATCTAGCCTTGAAATCTTCACCAATAGATCTATGGTTTATCATACAACTAACATACCAACTAAGATCTTTCTAATAGTAAGTTTCTGAGACAGTCTAACAAGTTAATACAGTTAGCAGATGACCGGAGAATGAGATTGATTGCCAAAAAGCGTGAGTCCATACTATCGGTGTTTTAGCTTGTATATTTGCCAAGTCAATATGCTTTGGATTGCCCATGTTTTGTGAGAGGCATTTAAAATTGTAAGCATAAAAATCCAAATTTCATGTGTAAGGGCATCTTACTTTCTTAGCTTTAAATTTATTTTTAGAATATTAATCTATAAAATAGATCCACTTTTTGAAAAAGGAACATCGTCAGATTGTAGCCAAAATGGAAAAGTCTGTGGGGGAGCATACATTTCAACTGAATACTCCCGAATTGATGAGGTGACAAATATCATGAACTTGTTAACACTTATAGATAGAAGAAATGTTACGTCTTTGAGGCTTCAACCAAATATTTTAGCAAAAGAGTAAGCTGTAATTTCAGAGGACTTGTACTTTACCCTAACCACTCATTATTATATAACAATAGCTAACGAGCAACAGTTGATGATTTACATTGTATTACCAAATAACGTTTTATCTAGATGTTCTGTGCATAACATTCCCTAATAGATTTTTATGTTCTGGTTCTTAACATAGTCGTTGTGTTTTTGTTGGGATAATGACACATGCAAACCAGTTATTAACAATTAACCAGTTAATTTCAACACAATTGCGCCATTAATTATGCCTTTAGTTTTTGCTGTGTACAAACATTTGCGCAGATGTTAAAAATTATTACGACAAGATAAAAGTAGTGTTGTTGTGGGCTTTTACAGCTAGTTACCACTAGTATGATGATTATGATGTGCATAATAAGAAAGAACAGATGAAATTTTACCAGCATATAAGTCAATAGTCTGCAGAGCCACTGTTGATATGCATTTGCTTGCTGGCACATGCACTGATTCAAATGAAATCACAGACCACCGTGCAAAAATTATAATAGATTGAGTTGATGTCGGTTCAGCATGCATGTAAACTTGTAGCCTGCGATAATTGTTAGCAAACATCAAAGCAATGTTTTTTCTATAAATAGAGTGCCAAATCTACCAGTATTGACTCACGTAAAAAGTACATATATCTACTAAATTATGGTTGTAAAGGCTTGTGTATAGGTAGTTGAAAAATTTGAAATCAGCAAAGCATTTATGTACCAAAATGCAAACTGCAAACAATAAAATTAAATTCAAGTTCATTTTTAACACATGTCTAAAATTATATAGTTATTACTATATAATAGGAAACCGGTTGGTTTCCGGTTTTGAATGAGCTAGGCGCAAAAAAATTCCTCTCTTCAAATCTTGATGAATTTTCTATATACCTTTCTTCTTTCTTTCTTTTATATTTGTACATTTCTAATTTCTATACACTAACATAACACAACAGCAGGTATTTAAGCAGCTCGGCCGCCTCAGGCGCTGCTGTGGCTAGTTCGTTCGGTTGGAGTGCTTGCATTGTTTTGTTTTGTGTCTTTTTTTTTTTTTTTTTTTTTTTTTTTGGTTAATTGAGTGGGTACTGGCCAGTACATTCTTTTGTAATGTCAACTCCAGGAAGTTTAGGAAGAAATTCCAGTACTAGCAGCCAAAAGGGAGATAGATCTAGATCTGGCTCTAGCAGTAATAAAGTTAATGCTCACACATGTGGGAAATGCGAGAAGTTAGTATTGGATGAAGGAATTGAATGTGAAATTTGTACAACATGGTTTCACTATCCATGCAGCAAGTTTAAAAAAGAGGCAATTAAATTCTTGGCAATCCCCGGAGTGCATTGGTACTGCCACAAATGTGACCACCCCAATGTTAAAACAATTGAATCTAGACTAGAGAAGTTGGTTACTGACTCCCACCAACAAGCACCTCTAACAATGAATATGGGCGGGCTGAAAACTCTTGAGGACAATATTAGTAAATCATTATCAGAATTCAGGTCACAAATAACAGAAACACTCGAAAACAAGCTTACCACCTCACTGACCGAGCTTGGATCACAAATAATGGTGGCAAACGAAAACATAGACAAGTTGAAAAAGTCCAGCCAACACACCAACAGGGACATACCTGAACAAAAGGCCTACGGCCCCCAGGTTGAAACTGATCAATTGAAAACATTCAGCTCTTTATTGAAATCACCTATTCATTCTGAAACAACCTTATCAGGCAACCCACCACCGTCAATCAAACCCCACAATAATCGGGTGGATTTTGATCCCAATAAATGTGTAGTAGCTTTGAAAACAAATCTCTGGCTCTCAATCATATAGCCATCAGACACAGCATCAGCAGCATACTAGATAAGCCAATAATTATGTTTTTGAAAAAATTCGAACATGACAAAAACGACCCAAAGCTCATGATACAATTTGAAAAATCTTCTTCAGTAGACCAATTACTGGAAAAGTGGAACCCCACCACTGAAAACTGCAAAGTTAGAAGGCCCCAAAGGCCATCCCCAAGATCAGATGGAATTTGTTTTGGGGTCCCTAAAAACATTAGCGAAGACGAGTTGTTGGGATATGTTAGGCAAGAGTACCCTTCCTGTGAAAAGGTGATCAGATTTCTGACCAAAGATAAAACAACTACTGGTACTGTGAAACTAATTTTTAAAGTACCAAATGACCTAATTGAAGTCATTGATAAAGGCATATACATCCAGCAACTGTGCTTAAAACTAAATGTGGAAAAAGCAAAACCACCAAAGCCTAGGCCCCTTCAGTGCTATCAGTGCTGGGGGTATAGCCATGTAGCATCAAACTGCACTGCTAGCAAAATCTGCAGACATTGCAGTGAGAATATCACAGCAGGTGCTGACCACAAAGATTGTAGTAATCCCCCCAAGTGCTGTAACTGTGGCTCGAGGGGTCACGATGCAACGAGCCATAGTGACTGCCCCTTTTTTAACCAAATACTCAAAAGATTGACAAGTAGGGAAGCCGTCAGAGATTTACAATCATGACTCTGATTTTATGGAACAGCAACAGTATTAGGAACAAAGTCCAGTATCTGGAAACCATTGTACATGAGTATGATCCTATTTTTATAGTTCTCACCGAAACCCATTTAGACCCTCAGGTTTCGAGCAATGAACTAAAACTACCAAACTACGAAATTTTCCGCAGAGACCGCCCCACTAAAGGCGGAGGCATTTTAGTCGCTATTAAATCATTGAAAGGGGTTCAGATATTTGATTCTTTTGTGGATCCTAATGAGGAGATGCTTGTAATCAACTTGTCTGTTCACGGGTTTCGTGTTTGTGTAGTAACCTACTACCGTCCTCCGAGCTCAGCTAAGATGAGTGCACTTTTTGATTTTTTTGAGGACAGCCTGGTCAGCAATTTTGTCTTACTTGGAGATTTTAACTTTCCTGAAATCCAGTGGACCCTTGACACGCCGGCCGTCTCTCCAGGGGGTCGTGGACTTGCTAAGAGCTTTTTATCTTTTATTTTGAAAAATAACTTTTCGCAGCATGTAAACTTCCCTACACACTCTAAAGGCAACACACTTGATCTTATTTTTACAAATTTTGATCCCTGCCCTATTTTTAAAAACGCTGATGTTGGAATGTCGGATCACACAGCACTGTGCTTTGAATTTTTTAGTTTTTTTCCACAGGTTGATCCCCCAGTTTCTCGCACTACTAAAACTCTTTTTGACTTTGGTAAGGCTCGGATGTCTGACATAAGCGAACAGACAGCCCACCTTTACAGACATCTCCAGTTTATTGAAGCTTCAAATACGACAGATTTTTTATGGGACACATTCAAGTACACTATTTTAAACGTAGCTAACTCATGCATCCCAGTACGTAAACCCAAAGGTAAAAAATTCTGGTTGTCAAGGGAAGCCAAAACAGTTTGCCGAAAAAAGAGAAGGTTTTTTCATACCTATAAAGCTTACCCTACTAGCCACAATTTAGAACAACTAAAGTCCATTGGTAATCTATCTAAACGCCTTATTAAAAGAGATTATAATAAATTTTTAGAGTCCCATATTGCTGAAAGCCTTAAGAATGGCGATTCCAAACCTCTTTTCCAGCTCATATCTAAATCTTCAAAAGGGGGAAACTGTTCAAACATTATGCAATTACATAACTGTGTGAATGACAACGATATGGCCATAAGTTTTGCTAACAATTTTAAGTCCGTATTTACTGTAGACGATGGACACGTCCCACAAGTATCATTCACTCAATCTAGTGCAGAACATGTACCCCAAATGGACATTGCTGTCAGTGAAGAGGGAGTTTTGGCCCTTCTTAATAATCTTAACCATCGTAAGGGTATGGGCCCAGACAACCTTAGTCCTGCCCTGCTCAAGTTTTTGGCTGTTGACATTGCTCCCATTTTAACGCTGATTTTTAAACACTCCCTCAACACAGGGTGTGTGCCACTTGATTGGAAACATGCCAATGTAGTCCCTGTATTCAAGAAAGGTGACAAGAAGGCCCCACTTAACTATAGGCCAATATCACTCACTAGCGTATCATCTAAGGTAATAGAACATATTATTGCTCATAACATAAGAGATTATCTCGATCAGAATAACATCCTAAGTGAAACACAGCATGGTTTTAGAAAAAAGCACAGCTGTGAATCTCAACTTATACACACCATATCAGACTTGGCAAATTTTAATAATCTTAACACTCAAGTGGATGTACTTGTTTTGGATTTTAGTAAAGCATTTGATACAGTTTCGCATGACAAATTGATCCACAAACTTAGAAGTTATGGCCTAAATGCAAATGTAGTGACTTGGATCCAGCATTGGCTCCTGGACCGCACATTCTGTGTCATAGTTAACGGTAAAAAATCTCCACCTACCCAGGTAACATCAGGTGTGCCCCAGGGGTCGGTGCTTGGACCCTTGCTTTTTCTTTTATATATCAATGACCTTCCAGAGTCTCTGAACTGTCCAAAGACATCCATACGTTTATTTGCGGATGATGCCATACTTTTTAGACCAATAGAATGTGCGTCCGACAGCCTTCTGCTACAGGACCAACTGTGCAGAGTGGCTGCATGGGCTGAGTCGTGGCAGCTGAGATTTAATGCTAATAAATGCACATCTACATCTGTGGAACCAGTTAGATTTTCACATATATACAACTATTGCGGTACATCTCTTATATCCTCGCAATCCTTTTTATACTTGGGTATACTTGTTTCTAGCACCCTCAATTTTAATGAACACATAAATCGCATCATACGTAAGGCTAACGGCACTCTTTTTATGCTTATGCGGACCCTTAAGAAAACATCTCCTAATGTCAAAAGGACAGCATACTATAGTGTGTGTCGTCCACTGCTAGAGTACGCTTCGGAAATCTGGAGTCCACATTTTGATTATAGTATACAAGATTTAGAATCCATTAACCGAAAAGCTTTTAGGTGGGCCAACAATTTAAGAAAATTTGATAGTATATCATCAGAAATGGTGAAAATGGGATGGCAAACACTTGCAGAGAGAAGACGCATCAAGGACGAAAGCACACTGCAAAAAATTTTAAGCCAGGACCTAATGGTCGATTTTAATAGATTTGTAATTAAGAACTCATCCTATTTTACTCGAGGCTCCAATATCAGACACACAATCAATGCAAGTGCAATGAAACACTCTTTTTTTAACCGTGCGATGAAATTTTAACATCTGATTCTCTTATATCTAGACCAAGCGATCTTATACTTTTATCCTTCAGACTTAGATAAATAAGTCTATGCTTATTTGTGATCTTATTTTTATGCCTAATGCACCATTTTATTTCTACAGGCCTAGCGGCCACTTGAAATATTTTACAGAGATAGATAGATAGATTAATCTATATGTTACATTAATACAATAAAATTCAGACCAAAAACTGTTGCTTTCAATCGCCATAAAATGATAATAATTACGAAGTTCAAAAACAAACCTGGACACTTTGAAAAAACATGGTCTGGACTAATTTTAGCTTTAGTCAGCAGTCTGTACGCAAAATTAAAAACCCGAGAAGTGCAAGAAACTTGCATAATTTACAACAACCTGATTACATATACACATTTACATGCAAACTTTCCATATCGCTTGTATTAAACCGGAAACACGCGCTTGAGAGTCGCTGCGAAAATATTAAAACGGCGGACTATTGGATAAGGAAAACAGTCCCAACCATAGAGTTATCTCCCCCTAGAGTGATAACTGTGCATTCAACAACACGAGCGTTTCCGGTGCCAACAAGGAGCGTTTAGGCCACGCCCCTTTTTTGTGCTAGTCACTCGTAGTGATTGACAGAACAATAACATCAGCCGTGAGAATGATCATTAATTTGCACAGTTAAGATAGTAATTATTGCTCATATTAAAGAGATGATGATTATAGTTTATTACTCTAATATATGCTTATTATTTAAAGCAATTCAATACTTACATGACTTGCAAAGACACTGAATAGACAGTGTTAAGTAGGTGAGTTAATGCAATCAGTTACTCCAATGATATACAGCCCCCACACATGAGGGGCTGTATATCATTGGTTATTCATAGATAAGATAGATAGTCATACTGGGGTTGTATTACATTGGTGTGATGGGAAGCTAATCGACTGCCATCAACTGAAAGTGTTGACATTGTATGGTGATAGAGTGATTCATTGTCACCTCAGTTCACAAACAGCCCTTGCATGTAATATTAGATTTCAATACATATCAATCAAATACATAGACTAGCTTGAAGCAAAGATGTCCACTAGTTAGTGGACATCTTTGCTTGATGTAAGCAAGCAAAAAGTTTGAAAGTTAGAGTGGCAAATGTTGTTATATGTTAGATAAAAATAAATTATACTTAATTATACTAAATTATAATTATTTAAAAATAAAATAGACTTTTTATTACTTTATTTATTAAATAAAGTAATAAAAAAGTAGTTGTGAATTACTTTATTTATTAAATAAAGTAATAAAAATTAGCTATGATTACAATAATTTTTTATTGTAATCATAGCTAAACAGATTATATTTAGCATTACTTGCTAATTATTTTACATTTAAACACATTTACAGTTTTATTTTTTTCCTAATTTATTTCAACAAAACACTTCTTTCATGATATGAAATTTAAAAGTTGTAGTTGTTTGAAAAAGCTTGAAAACATTTACAGTTGTTTTTATTTTCTCTCTTCTCTTCATTTATTTCAATTAAACAAAACACTTTTCATAATATGTAGTTTGAAAGTTAAAGTGGTAAATGTTGTTATATGTTAAATAAAAATAAATTATACTTAATTCTACTAACTATAATTATATAAAAATAAAATAGACTTTTTATCACCTTATTTATTAAATAATTTTCCATTGTAATCATAGCTAAACAGATTATATTTAGCCATTACTTGCTAATTATTTTACATTTAAACACATTTACAGTTTTATTTTTTTTCTAATTTATTTCAACAAAACACTTCTTTCATGATATGAAATTTAAAAGTTGTAGTTGTTTGAAAAAGCTTGCAAACCTTTAGAGTTGTTTTCTTTTTCATCTTAATTCATTTAAACTGCTTAAAAATATTTTCTCATGATATGAAGTTTAAAAGTTAGAATAGTAAATGTTATATAAAAATAAATTTTCTGTCCAAATACTTTTTTATTACTCGGGCAACACCGGGTAGTACAGCTCATAGTTGATGGCAGTTGATTAGCTTCCCATCACACCAATGTAATACAACCCCAGTATGACTATGTATGTTATCTATGAGTAACTGCTTGCATTACCTTCACTTTCACTCACTATCTATTCAGTGCCTTGGCAAGTCATGTAGGTATCAGGGATTATGTGCATGTCACAATTTCCATTTTCATAATTCATTTCCATATTATTTCCATTTCCATAAAAGTTCCATAATTCATTTCCATATTAATTCCATCTCCATAATTCATTTCCATATTATTTCCATTTCCATATTATTTCCATTTCCATATTATTTCCATTTCCATAATTCATTTCCATATTAATTCCATTTCCCTACTTCATTCCCATAGTATTTCCAAATCCATATTATTTCCATTTCCATATTATTTCCATTTCCATAAAAGTTCATAATTCATTTCCATATTAATTCCATTTCCATAATTAATTTCCATATTATTTCCATTTCCATAGGATTTCCATAATTCATTTCCATATTATTTCCATTTTCATACTATTTCCATACTTGTAAAATAAAATTTCCATATCCATTTCCCTAAAATTATGGAACTATTTATGTTTATGGAAATGAAAAAGTAAACATTTCCATAATATGTTTAACAATCCCTGGTAGGTATTGAATTGCTTTAAATAATAAGCATATATTAAAGTGATAAACTATAATCATCATTTCTTTAATATGAGCATTAATTACTATCTCAGCTGGAATTCATGATCCTTGTTTAGCCCTTCTCATGGCTGATGTTATTGATCTAGTCAATCACTACGACTGACTAGCACAAAAAAGAGGCGTGGCCTAAACGCTCCTTGTTGGCACCGGAAACGCTCGTGTAGTTATCACTCTAGGGGGAGATAACTCTATGGTCCCAACATCGACAAGTCCGAACCTAGACAAGTCCCAATCTCGACAGAGGTTGGTCCGAATCTAGACAAAGGTTGGTCCGAACATCGACAAAGGCTGATGCAGTTTTACAATAATTTAATCTTCAACAAATAATAAACGTCTTTTTGCAGTTCTATCCTCACTTCAAAAAATAAAAATCAAAGCTACTCACTGAAGTTTAGATTTCAAATAAAACATTTTGCTAGCTTAACAGTCAACCATATTTATGATTGTTACTTGTTTTAGCATTCGTTCTATATTTAGGTTGGGCAAAATATTGTTAGGCCTACATAAGCTGGGGAGTGCTGCATCAAATGGATCACAAGATATTTTTGCGCAAATAAATCTTTTACATATAAATCGCTCATTTATTATGAAAATAGTAGATGGTAAAATAGTAAAACTGCTGTCGAGATTGGACCAACCGTTGTCGATATACAAACTCGTCGAGTTTCAAACCAGTCGAGGTTCGGACTATAAACCTTGGATAATTGTTGATATCTGGTCAGAACCTAAAGAAGTTGTCTTGCTTCTACGCTAATATTGCTCCGTATGACCATGGTCGCCACGGATTTACAAAAACAAGTAAATCCGCCAAGCAAACCCACATCGAACCAAGTTTCTTCATGTGTATGCTAAGTGTGAGGAGAAAATTGAATTCATTGAGTATTACCTATTAATGACAACATCGTGATAGTTTTCAGCAATGGCGTCTGCTGTCGAGACGTCTTCGCTCAATATTCAAGATAATTCTGCTGCAAAAGACGATGATGAAAGTTGGCTGTATGGAGATGGAGGTATTTATTGCACATGCACTGACATTGCACTTTACGAAATAGATTGTAGGCGCATTATTGCATTTGTACTGCTCAGTTGGTAGCAAGCAGATTCATAGAGTATGTTTTCTCACTTACTATTTTTACAGAAAGAATTAAAACCACAAATTATTCAAAAGTTATTAAATACGAGTCTTCTACGCAAATAATCCTTTGGTCCACGTTACATCAGTGCTAAGCAAAAGTAAGATCAAAGACGACTTTTGCTACGCTAAGAAGACTTATTTAATAGCGTATCAAAGTTTGAGTGTTAAGCCTGAGAGTACTTGTATAAATATAATGCTCTCAACAATCTTGAGCTTTTGATATGTATTTTAAACGCACCGTCTTGTACCTTACTTCTAGCCACTTATTATCTTGTGTTACCACAAAAAAAGCTTTGTTATTCAGCTGATCATTAAAGTAATTCTCGTTTGCTTCTTTGATTTAATCAGTTGTGAAGATATATAGTCAGAGCTGTATCAGACACCATTGGTTACTCCTTAAACAAGATTTTTAGTTTAAGATCGTTTAAGGTAGTTTAAGATAAAATGTTTATTACCCAAGCATTTGCATATACATGTAACTTTAAACGTTTATGTGTTTATAATCTTTTATTGGCATTAGTAATGATCAAAAAATGAGGTTTTTTCATTACATGACAAAAAAGAAAGGTCAGAAATTGTTAAGTGTTGAACAAAATTGTTTAAAAAGTTGGTAATCTGCTGTTATTGCAGATGAGTCGGTATAGTGAACAGGTGTAAATATTGATTTAGTTGAAGTCATCTAGTGTACATAGTTGGAACTACGTATCTGCACCATAGCTTTACAATAGGATTGAGGTTTGCTTTGGTTAAGTTCTACTTTAGTAATAAGGTATGACCCAGAGGTGTGTTACTGCAACACTAAATTAAACTGAACTAGGACACACCTCATTGCCATTATAGAGTTATGAAGGCATACTCATTTATGCCTTCATCTTGGCTGTCACTTATTCAAATTTGATTTGTAATTCATATGTAAATTTCTATAATTTTCCGTTCAGAAAGTCGTATTGTCTATTAAATGAACTAACAAATAATTATAGATTCTGCAACCAAACCTACAGAAGAGCCAGCGACAGCTTCTGTGTCTGCAAAACTAGAAATAACAGAAGAAATCACACCTGAACCAGTAACTGTGTCAGCAGCTGAAACGGGTGAGATAGAAGACGACACAGAGCCTTTGTCGACTGCCAAGGATACGGAGAGTGGCCAGATAGATGAAGAATCGGATGAAGACGATGACGTGGAGATAACCATAGGAGATATAAAGACTGGACCAGTACAGTATGTGTCGTATTTTTTTACAAATCTATTTCCTGATGACATCTTTGTCCAATTACAAAAAAATGCAAGGATATAAGAACCCATCTATCTTAGTTAAAACTCCTACATAGGCAATTTTAGCTATTTCAGGTTGAATTTTGCGATGTCTTTGGCTAGCATAAGTTTGTTACGATTACAATTGCAATCACTGATTAAGATTGCAACAAACCTATTTTCAAGCCTCATTAGGATTTATCATTATTCTTGATTACTCTGCTAAATATTGCCTAGTTATGTCTGGGTAAGGATAACTCATTCCAATAATTTTTTAGCTACTAGCACTGTTTAGATAATCGTTATCAAACTGCTTTCACTGTTTGCTAGGTTGCAGCTAGGGCAGGGGGCAATAGCAACACCAGCAGCACGACCCCGACCTGGGGTTACCGTTAAAACTGCTAGTGCTAAGGCTTTAGACCTGCAGCAGCAAGGGGAGATAGATGGGGTTCCTACTCTTGAATATGATTTGGATGCACAGGAAGATAAGCCATGGAAAAAGCCAGGTGGGCTAGTGCTAGATCTTGAGACACTAAACATAGCATGGTTTTAATGATTGCATGCAATCTGAAGTTTTGTTGATGTGAATATATAAAAAGTGAAAAGCTAATTTGATGAAAAGTTTTTGATTTTCTGGATATAAATCTAGTTGAGCAGAAATAACCAGTCACTTCATTTTGGCTTATTTACTTACAACAGTTATTTTTGAGAAATAACTTTTTTATTATAGTTTTAATTTGTGTCAGACCTTTTTTCATAATGCTAAAGGTATTGGTCTGAATATTCTCCCAGGTGCCGACATCACCGATTATTTCAACTACGGGTTTAACGAGATGACGTGGAAGACATACTGCAGCAAGCAGCTAGCCATGAGAGGTCAGCCAGGAGGGGCTGTCGGCATGAACGTAAGTTTTCCAATAATACTGGTTCGCTGACCACAATTATAAGAGGTTTTATGTCTACCAAGAGAGAACATAAATCTTCTCATCAACCGTTATTTCTCCTACAAGTTTATTTTCCTGCTGGTCACACATTGTTTAACTATGGGTGACCAGCAGTGGAATTATATGTAAATTATGTTTCGTGATAGTTCTTGTAGTTATCATTGAAAGTACAAGTTTATATACTGTAAAACCTGTATTTGAACACCACCTTTAATTGAACGCCACCTCTATTTGAACTTCACTTCTATTTGAATGCCACTACTATTTGAACGCCACTTTTATTTGAACGCCACTATTTGACATTCTTGATTTTTACGAACCCATAATAGCAAGCGATCAGTAGGAAAGTGTCCATAAAACCGTACTAATAACTACTAGTAATGACTCGATTACATCAATAACAATTAATTCATTCCTTGTTTCTGTTCGTATCGAAGTCTGTTTTCCAACTTCAAATCTTTACGGTTTTTTGTTAAAACTTTGAATGCAACACCATAGAGATAATTAGTAACTGTATCAGGCTAATAGTAGTTCATTTTTTGACGCGGTCTTGATAGTTCGATGAGACCATTTTTATTACAGGCAATTTCTCTCTATTCGCACAAAAAGTGTATACATAGGTGCTTCGCGTAAAAGTGTTGCTTTGCAAAAACTTGTTGGAAGCCAATATCGACTAGCTCAGCTGTGCAGAAGAGGAGTTAGGGTCAGAAGACACTGCGGAAGGTATATAACAGCCGTAAGAATATGGAATGGTCCCAAACGAAAACAATAATCAGAACGTAACTGACTAAGCAAACGATGCTAATATTTTTGTTCTAAAAATGATAATTTTGGTCTTAAATGTTAATTTTTGTTTTTGAATGTAGTATAAATGTCGTTAGTTTATGTCACTTGTTCCTGAACATATGTTTGTAGCATTTTAATAAATTATTATTATATAACTTATAAATTTGTAGATTTGTAACATATTATTTGATAGCATCATTGTGGTAATATGAACTCGGCTTGCAATGGATCGATGCTCATAACTCCTCTTCTATTGTACGTAAAAAGCTAGTTTTGGCTGCAAATTGTAGCAAACATATCAATGAGTGCCATGAGTTTTTATGCAACCTTATTAAATTTAGTTATAAAATGAAAATTTGCCTTCAAATTTAGAATGAAATAAAAACTTGAAAGCTCCCACACAATTGCAACACGGGCTACAAGATCATCATAGGTTAATTGCAAGCAATAGATATCAACTGATAAGATACATGTATCAGCTTCCCCGTGCATATTTATGAAAAAATCTACAAGTTGGAGGTAAGTTGAGCAATTACTTTCACCCAAAGGCTTAATGTCGCTCCGCACGAAGGAGAGTACAAAATGTAGGCGACATTCAATTCGCCCTTGAAAGGGTTAAATTTTTCATCCCAATATTCTGATGAGGCGTTTGAAAAATACAACACCATTTTTTGTCTGAACGCCACCTCTAACAAAGCGTCACTGTAAGAGAAGGGTTATAAAATAGAGCGCCATGGTGTTCACATAAAGGTTTGTCGGTATATTACTCTATATACCTATATTTAAATTGAGTTTCACAAATTATATATACCGCTACATCGTACTTGTGTCTCAGGAGCTCATTGGACTTAATCTTGCCTTTGGTCGTCTGTTAGGACTCGTCCAATCGTTTACAGTGAATGCATTTCATTCTCAAAAAAGTTGAAAATAGTCTAAAACAATTTTAGCTTTTATGTAAGGTATGGTTAAAATCTATCCGACCGGACTTTGACTCTCTTGAGAGGAACTGTGTTTTTCATCAATGTTGAGGCGTGTGTATACCGACTCACACTCCAATATAAACACAAATTTTTCTGTTTCAGCCGGGTTTTTCTGTAGTGAAGACGAGCTACAGACAAGTTGCACCTAATGTCAATATTATAACCCAGCCTACTTCCGATTTGAGACCCAAGACACCGGGTGAGTCTCACCTCCAAGGCTATACTTGTAACTTAAACAAGTTTTTCCTTTACATCTATCATATATTCTCTAGGGTGTGAATACTAGTCAGAATGTTCTAGAACAATTGTAGACGAGCATAGTCAGGGATTTAATTCAGCAAATGTCGATGGAAGTGGGTGACAATACGAAATAACTTACTTGGTTATTAAATATAGCTCTAGAGTGCTGGGTATTATATATGGTTCTAGAGTGCTGGGTATTATATATGGTTTTAGAGTGCTGGATATTATATATGGCTCTATATATAATAATAAGGACTCTTGCCTGCTGGGCAAGAGTACTTCTTGACCAACAATTTTTTTTGGGTTTCGGGTTTGTTGATACGGGTTTCATGTCTGAAATTTCCAAACCTCAGACATCATCTTAAAATTTACAATGCAATTATAATTCTATTCAATTTGTTTATTATTTTGTACTATTTTTTATCGACCGATATTCGTGCTCACAGCGTTAACAGGCGGCTTGTTAAACAGTGCTCATAGCGCATGGCGCAATAGATCAAGTTTTTGTCCACTCTACTCGACGGATTCGTGTACCAAAACCTGAACTCGCAAGTCAAAACCCGAATTCGCAAGATTGAAATACTCAAAATTTCTATTACCCGAGATTCGAGAGAAGAGAAACCCGCGAGTCTCATTACCCACACCCAGCACTAGTATAGAACATTGAATAAACTCATCATTGGCTCAGCTATTCATCTCAGTATATCCTTTGTTCCACAAATTCTTGCTCAGTTTTGGACAACTCCAAATAGATATTTCAATAATCAAAATTATATGAATAGTGTAGGTTGAAAGATGAATACTTTGGCGTAATTATTGTTCCTTTTGTTATACAGTTGTCATACGAACACCTGTGGCTCCCTCCTCAAATGTGACCATCATGAAACCTGCTTCAACTGCGGACATTACTAATCCACCTCCGCCTACGGCCATGATGACTGCTCCCACCATGCATGAATTGTATGTAGGCCTT
Organism: Watersipora subatra; assembly: GCF_963576615.1. Classification (NCBI taxonomy): domain Eukaryota; kingdom Metazoa; phylum Bryozoa; class Gymnolaemata; order Cheilostomatida; family Watersiporidae; genus Watersipora; species Watersipora subatra. Next base: position 58,475,355 of record NC_088715.1, read on the forward strand.
GCTTATGTCTAGCTGGGGCTTCTTGATATGGCGATTTAACTGTTGGTTGGCAATTTTAAAGATAGACAATTTGAAAATTGCCACTATGTAAAGTGATATCACCAATCAAATAAACGATATAATCGTGTAATGGCGATTTATCTCACACCTGATGATTTTTAGAGTGAGTGATAAGGGAACTAAAACAGAGGGTCTTCTAGTCTTATAATAAGATCTTTGCATGGCCTTCCACCCACATGGGTATTCAGGAAATAAATTTATAATTATCATGAACACAAAACAGTTTTTTAAATTAAAATATATAAATAAATGTTAAAAAAAATTTAAATTTTTTTTACATAATAATAGTATTGATGTATCGCGATTTGTCTATAAATAGATGAATCGCGATATATTGCGATTCGATATTGCAAATTTACAATATCGATATTGTCTAGTGATTTTTGGAAATCAACAAGCTCTAATAGTAACATGATGCAGCTAGTGAATAGTGGTTTGAGAAGTTTTAGAGAATATTTTATTGCGGCTTTTCTGTTTTATGGCTACTGTGTGTTAGTTCATCATTGAAATATTTATGTTGTGAATATAGACACCGCTTGGTATTTCACTAAAGTAATTCATGTTTGAAGAAAGTTGTATCATTTTAGTGAGCTTTAGGTGCATCTCTTACTGTATTTTGTTTGTTTCTTATGACAGCTCTGTCCCACCACCAGCTCCAGTAGCACCCACGAACTTTCTTCCTCAGTTCCGTCCTGCCCAACCAGTTTTTATGCAGCAGCAACCTACAGGTCCTGTCATGGGAATGACGAATGTCCCTCCTCCGGCAGTCAGAGTTGGGCCACCTCAGTCCATGAACCTCCCACCCCCAGGCATGCCTCCTCCAGGTAAGCCGTGCACTAGGGCAAGAAAAGCGTGGCTGATACTAGCTGGAAGGATCACTGTTGATTGGAGGTAGTTGCGAGTTATCTTACTAATGCACTGGAACATCTACTTACGAAAGATTCTACATAAAAAGTTTTTGAGAAAAGTTTACGAAACGAAATTTAAGAGAAAAAGTTACGAAACGTCTTTGAGTAAAAATTTGGCTTAGGCTTTCGAATGATTTTCTCAGATACGAAAGGCCTTTCGATATACAATGCGCCTGCCTCAGTTTCATATGCTAGTAAAAGTCAGCAAGCCAGAAATGTGTCGTTTTGATTCGCTGTATAATTTGAAGTTATCGTATGTCACGTAAAGGGTAGGACAGTTTTATTTTTCTAGCTATTCAAGTTCTACATTTCCTGTATGACAGTTTTTTCATGTAAATAAATTTTTGTTTGTGGCGATGTAAATAAATTTTTTACTTGACTCTTAAAACATTTATTCTGAGCAAAACAAAACCGAGACAACAAAGCCCACTTCTTCTGACCGTCTGACCACCAAAACCCACTTTTTCTGATCGTTTTCCTCCGACTTCTCGCGACCTTTGCGTAGTCTCGTCTTGACTGCCAATGCCAAAGGTAAACGAAAATACCGCTTTTAGTTTTCATCCGTCATTTCTCTGTTCTTCTGTCCATGTAGACTCTTTTTATTCATTTTGTGGTAATATAATTCTAACATGTGTTTCTTATACGTTTAAACCGACGCAATTTGCCACACTGGTATTATTTCAACAACCCATGGACTTGTTCATTGAGATCAATTGTCATTGATGCATGTTTGTCATTGATGCATGTGAAGGTGCATTCTTGAGTTTATAATCCGATTCGTGTTTAAAGATGAACTTGCACAACTTTTTATATTATTTTATTTTTTCCATCATTCTATATATTATTTTTCTATCATTTGCGATGGTTTTGGAGGTTTGAGATTATCTGAATGCCAGGATGTTTCAAAATAAATTGATAAAACTTGATCACGATTAAAACTCTCAGACAGAAATTATCTACAAAATTTCATCACTAGACGTTATTGTAGCGATAGTTGTTATTGGCTATTGTGTTCAAGTTGCAGCGTTACGTGTCTCTATTCTGTCGGTCTCTTTGCAATTATAGATGTCATAATCTCACTTTTGCTTGATCTGAGCGTTTTAACTGCGATCAAGTTTTATTGATTTTAATCTTAAAACATCCTGACAGTCAGATCACCTCAGACATCAATCCAATCGTAACTGATAGAGAAATACTAATACTTTCTGATAAAACCTACTAAAATTTTGTGCCAGATCATCTTTAAGAAGCTGGTTTCCAGGAACAAGAATGAGATTTGAAACCAAATATTTTTTGGTGACGCTGCAGACACCTGCAGGCACCGAGCATATGTGTCTGTTAGGGCACCGAGCATACGTGTTTGTTAAGGCACCGAGCATATGTGTCTGTTAGGGCACCGAGCATATGTGTCTGTTAAGGCACCGAGCATATGTGTCTGTTAAGGCACCGAGCATATGTGTCTGTTAGGGCACCGAGCATACGTGTTTGTTAAGGCACCGAGCATATGTGTCTGTTAGGGCACCGAGCATATGTGTCTGTTAAGGCACCGAGCATACGTGTCTGTTAGGGCACCGAGCATATGTGTCTGTTAAGGCACTGAGCATATGTGTCTGTTAAGGCACCGAGCATATGTGTCTGTTAAGGCACCGAGCATACGTGTCTGTTAGGGCACCGAGCATATGTGTCTGTTAAGGCACCGAGCATATGTGTCTGTTAAGACACTGAGCATATGTGTCTGTTAAGGCACCGAGCATATGTGTCTGTTAAGGCACCGAGCATACGTGTCTGTTAGGGCACCGAGCATATGTGTCTGTTAAGGCACCGAGCATATGTGTCTGTTAAGGCACCGAGCATATGTGTCTGTTAAGGCACCGAGCATATGTGTCTGTTAAGACACTGAGCATATGTGTTTGTTAAAGCACTGAGCATATGTGTCTGTTAAGTTTGGATAAAATCAACCCAAAGTGGAAATACATAAAATTCTTAGGGACTAACAGACAGACAATGGGATTGATTAATATATATTATTTTGTTAATTAAATTTTTTATATATATGTGTTTTGTTTTTATGGAGTTTCATGTAAAGCATTTTTTTTAACCTTTTTTGTAAATACTAGAAACATTTTTTGTTTTTCAGTTTTCTAAAGACTGAAAAACGTATGTCTTATGAGAATATTTGCAATGGTGATAACATATGAAGCAGATACTAAAACAGTTTAACTTTACATGTTGAGGTGTAACTTTGAGCCTCTGTCAAAGGTCTGTAAACATGCTGGTTTAAACATAGCTTTTGCTGGCCGGATTAGATGCATTCAATCCTGAGGCTCAGGCAGGTCACACACCATACGCACACCAGCTGATCAGTTCTTGCTTTCTAGATTTCCACAATAATTGTGACCTAAGTTGTATTGTAAAAGACTGTCAAAGCGTTAATGATGACCTTGCTTAGCTTCTGATTATACGCTAAAGTTGTCCTCTTATTTCAAAATTGAGTTCATCACAAAAATATCTGAAAATGTTTTGGGTGCTTTTAGATTTTTTTTATACTTAGATGGGTGTGTGACAAAATACAGTAGGCGCTCCTGCGGCGTAAATAATCTGTTTCAGAAACGTATGTGTCATAGGGAATTCACGTTATAATAACAGTAAAATACATGTAAATTGCCTAATCCGTTCCAAGATTTTTCCAAACTCATCTCTTTGGCCATGCTGTAATTTTTCACAATAAGTTGATGGAGGCTGCACATTTTTGACATTCATTTACAACGATCTGTTTTTTTCTAAACAGCGAAGTCTATTCTGCAAAGTAAAACTAATAACAAATATTTTATACGTTTACAGTAAAGCAAAACAACAGAATATTTTTACTATAAAAAGTAGTACTACTTTTTTGTCGTTTACCTGTACCCAGGGGTCAAGGTTAGAATAAAAGAGAACTTTCGACGATACTCCAACTCAGCACATTCAGATTGGTAGACTGACGCTGTAACACCTGCTGTAATCGATCGCCTATGTATTTATGAATACTTGGGCAGCAACTGTTCTGTATTTTGTCGACACATCTGACGATCTATCACGGCGAACTAAAATGTCGCAAAAGTTTTATATATAATAGATTACCTTTATACGCACATCATTTTTTTATCGCGGGTGCGGAGAGATTGAGTAACATTCAAATCAAATTTGAGAAATCGCCCAACTAGACACTTTACGTTGTATGGAATTTACGCTATGCGAGGTATACGTTATAGGAGCGTCTACTGTATTTTAAAAAGTCTATCATAGTATCTGATCAGTGTTTGCTTAAGACTGGTTCACACTGTCACCATGTGTAGGCAAATCAATGGCATCATTGACGCAACACTGGTACGTAGGGAAAGATTGCAGCTGCCAAACCTTTCCGATAGTTTGCCGAGCATCAATGACGGCCTGTGGAATGTGTACCGCTTTAGTGATGATGATTGGCCATTCCGCCCTGCTCAATCAATATTTTCTTTCATAACAGTTGCTGCGAGACTAGTATTTTCTCGTTTCTGTGACCATATTGTAATGAGAGCACTATGCCATGCCATTTTTCTGATGTAAATTGGGATGGGTTAGTGATTGTGTGAGCATCATTATCACTGATGGTTCCCAAAGTATTGCCTGAATAAGACCGACATGCGGTGACATAGTGTGAACCAGCCTTTAGGAATGCGCATTTCTATAAACTTGGAGTTGTCCTCTACACGCTTCTTTCAGCGATATACAACCAACATTATGATTATTCTATCAATGACCTACAGAAGAATCCAATAAAGCATTATAGCATATATTGAACAGATTTGTTGTACGGTGTAGGTCCTGTTATGAACATGAAACTATTTATAAAGAGCCCTGGTTACGGCATCTGCTGATGCATTGCCATACTTGCCCTCATTTGCTGTCAATGTTACCATTGGTAACTTGGGAATATCATACCCTCGATCATCTCCCCCCAATTAGTGGTTAAATTACTGTAATTCCGCTATACAATTGTTAGAGTGAGGATTGGAACTCCAATCGCATAGCTCCGATCTGAAGGCACCCATATTGATTGGCTGGGTAGGTTAAACATTCCAAGATGGCAACCGCTATTGTAGCCGGCTGTAAAAATCAAAATGATTTTTCTGATTTTTAGGTGCGCGGTTTACAGGTCCTCCGCCTGGTTTTCCTGGTCCACCTCCAAACTTTGCGTTTAATCCTCCGCCTAGGCCAGGTTTTGGGCCTGGATTTGTGCCACCAGATGCCCGGATGCCAGGAGCTAATTCTCGAGATACCATACCTTCTGATTGGTCCCCACCAAAGATGGGAGACAGAGGAGATACGTGAGTTGTGCTAGTTAAGCTGATGCGCTTGTTGGTCGTCTGTCAGATAGCTGCTATAACTGACCCATTTGATAGTAGCTTTTCTCAGGCCCATGCGATCGTCATCTCTGCACGATACCGGCAGGTTTATTTGCTGGTTCTGTTGCAAGTAACTGTTATAAAAAGTTCATTTTATGGCCATCTCTGTCAGATATCTTCTACAGCAAGTTCTTTCGATAGTCATGTCTGTCGAATACCTGCAATAATAGGCCCATTAGATGGTCATCTCTGTTCGGTATCTGCTATAGCAATTTCATTTGGTGGCCATTCCTATCAAATACCTGCTATAGCAAAGTTGATATCTGTCGCGCACCAGGTTGTAATTTAAAGTTTTGCACCTCTTCAATAATATTTTTGAGGATGCATGGAAGTTTACTGAAATCACCAATCCGAGTAGCCTTTCCCGTCTTGACTTTACAAGCAAATGGTCGCATATGTTTATGCAAAGGATAAGAGACTCCGGCTATCTACTTGAGAGAGATAATTTGGCTGTGACTTTGTTCTACAAAGTATATATAGATTAAGCTCTGACTCAAAGCATTTTGAGCAGTAAAATTAATCACTAATTATTTTTAAAAAGTTGGCATTTAATATTTTTTTAAATGTTTATTCTAACACATAGAGCAAGTCTAATTTGAGATAATTTCCCAAATGAATACATAGATGTATAAATTGTCGTTATCTCTTCTGAGGTGTTAGAACAATAAAGACAATGAATGACCTTTGCTATTTGACCGCCACTATAGGAGAAAAGCTGCAAAATAAAGCACTATGGCGCTTAAATAAAGGTTTTATGGTAACTCTTATGAATGTTAAAGAAATATTTAGTGTGTTTAAAGAGCATAAATATAGTGTAATTAGTGAGAGAACTCTAGAGCACTCTATTTGTGTGATTTACGAATTAACGTTGTGTCTGTATTCAGAAATACCACGTCTTACGATTTTGTACAGTATGTTGCGCAACAACGAAAATAATGAGTGGGTAGTGTTGGCTGTACACTCTGAATACATATCTGTGACAATAGAAAGTACATGCGATTACATTATCACATAATCTAAGTTACAGCTAAGTTTTACCTAAGCAATTCCTTAGGACATAAAGGGTCAAGTCAGTGCAAGTTCTCAAGTTTGAAATGAATAACGTGAGTCCCATAGCTAACCTTAAAATATCATTTCTCACTTGCTGCTCCAAGAGAAAATGAAGAATAGGATTATTTTAAAAATGTATACTAGTACCCTGGTAGTCTATTGTGCTGTGAAAGATTGTCATGTGTGCTGATAAAGTACAGAGAATAAGTAGCTGTATAACATATAGAGGTGTCTCTATTATATATACTAGTACCCTGGTAGTCTATTGTGCTGTGAAAGATTGTCATGTGTGCCAATAAAACAGAGAGAATAAGTAACAGCACCATTTTTCAGAAAGATTTGAAGGCAGTCAATTGGCACTTTGTAGAGTGTCGATCCACCAATTTAAATGTCATAAATTGGAGTCTTTATTTTGAAGGTTTACTTGCAACAAAATTCACATTACAGTTATTTGGTATCAAAAGGTTCACCATGTCTTGCTCTGCTGTGTCGTAGATGCAAGATATGTGGAATTGTGATTACAAGCTTTTAAAAGCCCAAAAACGAACATTTAATCGCAGCCATTACGAAAACGCCGTAGTTTAGAATCTCTTTATTTCGATGGCGTACTCAAACATTGTGGTTATTGTTTTGACACGTGATGTTATCACGTGAAATAGAAGGCTCAGTATAAAAGGCTCAGTATAAAACGTTCCGTAGCACTAGTTTATGACAACCATTTCGAGTTCTACCGGAAAGCCCGTATTAAATATAGATGCTTTACAGTTTCGTTTTAGCCTGGTCTAATCATTTAGTCGTAATCTAATCACGTGACCTATACTTCTTGCCAAATAGCTCGAACAATTCCTGCAGCATTTTTTGACTATCACAGGTGACCACTAGGCTCGTCATGTTTATCAGATGATGATATGCACTCCTTTGAGCTAAGGTTAAAAATTAAACAAATTTTCATTGTAGGTTTGAGATATCAGTGCTCAAAGTGACAGCATTACAATGATGATGAAATAGAAGCGTAAGGACAATAGACATGGTTTATTAAATGCGTGAAGTACATGTGTATTGGTGAAAATATTTTGACGAATGAGGTTGCATGAAAGTGTAAATAAAGCCATCGTGTTCAACTACGTCATTTGAGCTGTTTGAAAAAGAGTTCCAATCTACGACGTTTTCGTGATGGCTGCGATTAACTGTTCGTTTTTTGGCTTTTAAGAGCTTGTAATCACATTTCCACATATTTGCACCTGCAACACAGCAGAGTAAGACATGGTGAATCTTTTGTTACCAAATAAATGTGACGTGAATTTTGGTGCAAGTCAAAATTCAGCTCAAATGAATTTGGCTTACTAAACACATACTTAAAGCTAAGTTTTAATCCATATAAAAAAACTAAGTGCTTGTTTGTCATTTATTAGTCTGTCACCCGTATGTCCAGTTATAGCGATACAGTTTTGAAAACGGAAAACCTGCTTCGCTCTGAAATTGAATTTGGAAACCCTGGTTCTGCATACAGGCGCGCTATCCACTAAGCTACATGACCTACTTGCGATATCATTGAATAATTAGCATGCTTGAATAATTATAACGGGTTTGAATAATTATAGCCTGCTTGAAGATCATGATTGCATGAGAGATCATGATGCGTAATGATCACAAGTACAATTATTCCAAGCATTTTCAAGCTAGCTGCATGGCTTATTGAAGAAAAGGCAGACACGGCTCTTACTACAGTCAGCACTATATGAATGCCCATGCAATGGGTAACAAAATAATTACCCGATGGGTTTGAGTAACTTAGGCTAGTAACTTAAGCTAGTCTAAATCTAAATATCTACTATAATAAGAGCTGTGTCTGAAGCCAGCTTAATAGTCGTTACATTATGTGTACTGATCTCTCACACAATCATGATTTTCAAAGGTGCTGGTAATAGCCAATAGTATTTACCCAAGCGCTGTGCATTTTGTAATCGATGTAATGAGTATGATCACAATTATTCCACTGCATCGCAATGTAGCCACTTGACCTGGTGATTTGGCCCGCCTGTCTGCAGACCTGAAAGTTCCGAGTTCAAATTCAGTGCGAAGCGCATTTTCCGTTCTTAGATTTTAATCGTTACAACTGGACACACGAATGACAGAAAGACAAACATTGAGATTCATCTATAGATTAAGACTAGCTTAAGTTACTCAAATTCATTGGGTAAAGAAACTTAGCTATTGGCAACCAAAGTATCTGCCACTGTTTATAAGCTGTTTGAAATCTTGAGCAAATGTGTAGCATAAGAAGTTACAAATGTTTTTCAACAATCTGTTTTAGCTATGCGTCGAGCTGGCAAGGATTTCAATTATGCATTAGCCAGACACACACAGAAATAAGCACCTTCATTTAAAAATTAGAACACTAAATTTTTTTTATTACCCATACAACGACGGGCGTTCACCTAGTCTGTTACTAAACTTAACTCTAATTTCGTCGTTGTCTTCATTTTTTATTATCTTGTTTGTATAACTTTTAGCTAACTTTTAAAAGTTTATTCAAGCTAATTCGACGAGATTGACCGAGCAATGCTGTTTTTTGAAAGCGACCTCTCGCATATTTGGCTATTTAGTGGCCATCGAGAGCCGGCTCGTATCTCAAAGGTATCTCGTATCTCAAGACAGAAACTTTCTTGAAATTTTGCTCGTATCTTGATTTTCTCGTATGTCGAGTTATGTTCGTTTTATATTTTGCTAGTGATTGATGGAGAATAGCATGAGTTCTTTGGCACAGTTTTAGAAACATTTGTAAAATCTACCATCTCTTGACACATTGATCTTGAAAAGTGCTATATGCATCGATGCCGAGTTCTCCAAAAATTTGTCATTTTAATTTAAAAATTTGTCATATGGATGTAATTGATATTGATGTAAAACTTTTTATGCTCTGTTTCATTTTCTGTTCCATTGTCTCAAGATTCTAAAACAAACATCTCAAGGAGTCTGCTGTAGTTACCACTAATTTACGACTGTTTGGGTACATTTTTCTGGGGCACTATTCTATGCATCAGTGGAATGTAAGTCATTCTCCTGTGCAGCAGTGGTATTTTAGTCATTCTCCTATGCATCAGTGGTATGTTAGTCATTCTCCTGTGTGGCAGTAGTATTTTAGTCATTCTCCTATGCATCAGTGGTATGTTAGTCATTCTACGCATCAGTGGTATGTTAATCATTTTCCTATGCATCAGTGGTATGTTAGTCATTCTCTTACGCATCAGTGGTATGCTAATCATTTTCCTATGCATCAGTGATATGTTAGTCATTCTCCTATGCATCAGTGGTATGTTAGTCATTCTCCTGTGTGGCAGTAGTATTTTAGTCATTCTCCTATGCATCAGTGGTATGTTAGTCATTCTCCAACGCATAAGTGGTATGTTAATCATTTTCCTATGTATCAATGGCATGTTAGTAATTCTCTTACATGCATCAATAGTATGTTAGTCATTTTCCTATGCATTAATGCTATGACAGTCATACAGAATTATTCAATACTGTTGACCTTCATTACTAACTGAGTGTTTCTCACGCTCAACTCGTTTCTACATATGACTTGTGATTTTTTGAAATTGTCACTTTGACTAAAATAAAATTGTAAATAATAGGAAACACTTCATGCAACGTAAATTTTATAGTGCTGGTTCTAGGATACATAAATGTAGCAGTGGCTGTAGCTCTTAGCGCAAGATTGAAGTTTGCTCCTTGAAGATCTGATACGGTTTGACCTCTTTTACAGACCTCCTCCCCGTCGTATGGCTACTCCTGAACACCCTCCAGGGGAAGGACCTCCTGGTGTGACTGATACGCCTGTCACTCGTTCAAGGTCCAGAGAGAGGGATCGTAGGGATCACAGGGAAAGGGGAGACCGAGACAGAGCAGACGGTGAAAGGGATAGAGGAGAGAGGGACAGGAGAGAGAGAGATTACAGCGGGCGAGACAGGGAAAGAGATTATGGTGAAAGGGACAGGCACAGGGAGTATGATAGGGAAAGAGAAAGAGAATACGGGGATAGAGACAGGGAAAGGGAATACGGGGATAGAGACAGGGAAAGAGAATACGGAGATCGAGACAGAGAAAGGGATGATAGGGAACGTGAGTACAATGATAGAGAATACAGAGATATGGAGATAAAGCAAGAAAAGATAGAGACGAGGGGTGAGAGAGACAGAGATCGACGGCATCGGGATGACCGGAGAGATCGTGATCGGGAGGAGCGGCATAAAAAGCGGTAAGTTAGTTTTTAGTGCAACTCTTTCGGTCATCTTATCGGTTGTAAGCTGGCAGCTCGCGGGTCACTGCGTAAGCAGAATGATTGCTGATTGGTCATGGAATGCACTAATAGCTGGTGCTCCCTGGCCTACTGGTGGTAGAATTTGGGGACAGTATCTAATATGTGCCATTTTAGGGGAGTATACCATAAGGAATTGGTACGCTTTGGGGCTTTGAGTTAACCCCATTGCCAATACATCACACTTCTTTACAAAATTATTCAAGGTTTACACAAGTTATTCAGAATTCGACACGGCCTCATCATCAAAAAAATCTCCTGCAGTTATTTACATTGAAAAAACTCATAACTTACCACAAGTTGTTGGTTCATCAAAGGCCTCCGAATTGATGAACATTCATGAAAACCTCTGGATGAACCCAAAAATTTATAGCTTAGCATGAATTATGCTTAGCTTATGAATTAGCTCATATATAAATATATTATAACTGATTACAAGCTTGAGTGTACAAATACAATATTTCAAATACAAATAAAATTTTACAAACAATTAATGGAGTAAATAGAAACAGTTTAGCCCATATGGCAGTTTTCTGACATTAAAATTAAACTAATATTCTTGATAACTAAATACTAGCGTGTAATGGTGCTCTCTGACCAGTTATTTTGGTAATAGCAGCTCTACATCGCTGTCACTGTTTTGGGTAAATGTTAAAGGCGATTCTCTCGCCACTACATGGCTGGTAAGGCAGTTATCATCTGGACTTTCCTCATGGCTCACTAGTGCAAACGGTCTGCCGGTTGGCCAAAAATTTGTGATCGTAAAGGCATTCTTTTTCCTTTTTTAAAACCGATTTATTTTCCTCGTTAGCAGCTGCAGTCACTCCTACCTCAATTTCATGACCTCCCTGAATGATTGGTGATCTTCTAGGAATGACATCCACCACCCTTGCAGTCATTGTGCCTCCGTGTATGATGAAAAAGCTGCTTACTGTACTTATTTCACAGGGTAGATGATCAACTGTTGCGCAGTCTGCGTTTATTAGCTTTACTAAAAATGTGTCGTGCAGATTATTGGGCTCGTCTCTCACACTAAAACGAATAACGAAGCGGTAGGATAGAAAAAATAAATATTGCGTTTTACCAAAGAACTAAAGTAAAATTCAATTACTAATTTAGTTAATTGTTTTGAAAAAACTAATTACTTACCACAAGCTGTTGGTTCATCAAAGGCCTCCAAAGCAATGAATATTCGTGAAAACCTCTGAACGAAGCAAGAAATTTATAGCTTAGCATGATCGACTCGTAGTTGTCAACTAAATAGAAAACTAAACACGCTGTGTACGCATGCAAAGGGTTAACTCTATTGCCAGCTGCAATAGAGTTAACTCTTAATAGAGAGTGATTGCGTTTTTCCGCGAGAATGCATGAAAAAGGCGATTTGCGTGAAACTTAACTCCGCGAATATTTTTATCCTGTAGGGTAATTATGTCAGTAGCGCGGTTATAGATGCTCCATTATATTATATAATTAGCTATTGGCTGGATTTACATTTTACTATAGCTGTTCGATGTCTACCTGCACTATGCATTCAATTTCAGAGTTGTTTTCTCCTGAAAACTGAATGAAACCGAATCTTCAATTGTTACTTCGGTTTACTCATATTGGCATTATGTACCGCATCAAACCGAGATTTGTATATTTATTAATAAATAGTAAACTAATAATTAATATTTGCAAAAAATGTTTAAGTAATGGTGAAAATTTTAATTATATTAATATTAATTAACCAATACAATTTGAAAAAGGTTATCCTCTTTAAAATTTAATGCATCAACATCAAATTGATTACGTAATTTAAAAACAATTGAATAAATATAAATAAAAAAATTACAGTATACTCAGGACAAATACAATCAATGAAGATTAATACCATAATAAGATATTACAAATATAAGTCTCTTAACTACAAAACATCACATGAGTCTATTTGGCAAGAGTCAAGACTATTGCTACAATTTGGATGAAAAAAAAAATCTTAACTCATTTGCTGACCGATCGATGCTCTCACGAAAATTTGTTTATGAAACTTCTGCGTGGGCATGCGCAAACACTGAATCGAATCGTGATGTAAAATTCGGTTCATACGCAGTTGTCTTCTCCTTCTGAATCGATGAACCGAGAGAGAACAACTATCGAAAAACCGAATGCACTCGAATCGTTATCCAGCACTACATTTTACTGCAGAGCTGAGTAAATATCAAATTAAACTCTCAGCGACTTCAGTGTGATTAAACAATCACTTTCAATTGTATGACTGTTTATCTACACGACTGGCCAGCTTGCCGTAGTTTTTGTTTTTATCTCAGTTCATTCAATATAGCCGATGTATTAGGGTGTCATTATGGCTGGGCCAGAAGCAGGCCTGTTCTCTTACTTTGTAAGGCGAATCCTTAAAATGGAGGGAGATAACCTTACAAAATCATATCATGATAGAATGCATGTTATATGGCAACAGTATAACATGAGTTATGAATTATGGTAAAGTTTAATGCCGTGTTCAAAGTGCGTTATTGAAGGCATAAAAAAGTTAACTTTTGAATTTACAAATGGCAGCAACCCACGTGCTCCGGTATGCCTTAATTTTATAAATTGTCGTAGTGCACCAGCATGTGAGAATATCTTATTGTGGCAGCGTGATGTCATGTGTCAGGATGACAAGAGTCATTTAATAAGTAGCTGAAGGAGTTGAATGACTCCCTCACAAAGTGCTGATTGCTGTTATTCTCTTATAGGAACGCTAAGAGTATCTTTATTTATTGTAACTTGTCACCTAATTTTAGCTTTCTCCGTAAAAAGTTGGTTTACAGGTATTTTGTTAAAATTCGGTTTGCCAAAATACACATTTCCGAAAGGCCATTTGTCGAAATTGAAGCTTTTCGTCGCAAAGCGTAGTTTTGCTCGAAAATTTAGGCTATTAGTCGAAAACTCGAGCCATTTAGTCAAAAATAATAATATTGGACAAAAATATTATTAATGCTAAGTTTTTACCAATTAATTAAATTTATATTTAACACAGTTTAGCTTTATAATTTTGTACTTGCTCTGACAGCTAAACATATGCTATGTTATAGTTGTTATTCAATAAAAATACTTCATCCGCAATTTTGATACGCACACAACTTATTTTTAATGAAATTCTGATACATACGGGTTGTAATAATACATACATCTACAGCGTATTGCGTGTTCCCTTGATTCAGGATCTAAGCTGTTATGCAAAATTAAGTTTGTTGAAAGCTACCACAATTTTACCGAGATGCATGTTTAGGTGTTTACAAAGCTATATCTAGTAAAATCTTTTGAGATTGCATAGTTTGAGATTGTTAAAGCTATATAAGTACATTTTAGGAATTATAGCATAAAGATAGTGTTATAAATCACATTTTTCAATAGTCTTCAATTTTGACCAATAATCTATGTATTCAACTTATAGTCGGTCAGCAACAACTTTTTCGACCACAACGTTTTTGAATAAACATCTATTTACTTGAGATGTTACAGCGTTACACTCAATAAGAGGTAACAATGTTGTCTGAATGTTTGCGGTTGTTGTCAGGAGGCACAGAGATGAGGATGAAGAATACCCTAGGAGTAAGTCGGATAGGTCAGACAGGGATAGGGACAGGGATCGAGACAGAGATAGAGACAGGGACAGACATAAGAAGAGCAAGCGATCACGACGAGAATATGAAGGGGACTCTTCTTAGTTTACTGTCGTGTCGCCACATCACTCTTGTTAAATAGGAGTGGTATTATAGCCAAACACACTTCCTCATTAACTGCGCTGCTCACTGATCTTGTGTTAAACCCGTGTTTGGAGGGCAGGTTAGACGCTAGGCCGACCTTGGCCTAGCATTCGAGCAGGTTGTTATGTACATAAAATAAATACTAGGCTTTCAATCTGTACATAAATTAGTATGTGCTGGTTGTCTCTACGATGTTTGTAAATATAAGTGAATGTTATATTTTATTATTTGGTTTTCGATTAATTCTGGCCAACTTTCTTGCATTGATCAAGGCATGCCGCATATGATGTAAGAATAAATGAGAAAATAACACCTTAATTCAATGTTCTTCCGCATAAAAAGCCTGCTCCATTTGTCATATAGGCTGTAGGTGATTATATTGACGTGAAATACTAAAATCACATGTTATGATCAATGGTAACAAGAGTAGATAACTTCAAGATACATGCAAGAGAAAGCAACCTTCAATCGGAAGCAGGTACTAACATAAGACGAACAATTTCATGTGCCA
Organism: Watersipora subatra; assembly: GCF_963576615.1. NCBI lineage: Eukaryota > Metazoa > Bryozoa > Gymnolaemata > Cheilostomatida > Watersiporidae > Watersipora > Watersipora subatra. The sequence goes on from NC_088715.1 coordinate 58,490,375, forward strand.
TATTTTAACAGATTCACAGAGAAAATTGTTGTGTGACAGAGATAACACGGTCTACGAAATTCTTCAATAGTGTGCATGTCCTGTAAGACACATTCAGAACCAATTTACCATACGTGCAATTAATACTCGTCAATTGAACCCATCTTGAAGCGGTCTTAGGAGCAAATTATGTCAAGGTCATTATTTTAAACACTGACATGTTTTGTTTTACCAACCTCTTGTCTTGCCAAGGTTTTATTGTTTTACAACTATTCCAGCTCGAGTTTTTACAGCTGGGTTGCCTTTCCTGTAATCAACATCTGATGAGGCTTAGAGCATGCATGTGCACATTTATTCTAAAGAATTTCCAATCGTTTGTATATCGGAAATTCCTCCAAAAGCTTCCAGTATTTTAGATAAGGATCTAGATGACCTTGCCATATGGAAGTTAGTCTACTAGTACTGCCAGGAAACCTGAAACATGGCCTCGTGTCTTGGAGTCTGTTTGGTTGTGTGAAAGTTGCAGATTACTGCAAAAATATCGATCAATGAATGTTGACCGAATTTGCACACTTTGATTAGCGTTTGGGTATTTGAAAGCAAGGGGCAGTTTGTTGACTGAAGAATTTCGTCTCATTGGAACATTTCTGTAAGAAAATATTCTGCCAAGAAAACTATATGTGCATTGTATGAGATGTAAATTTTCAGGAATCTGACGTGTGTGCAGATTACAGAAGTTAAGAAATGAGAATAGTGCTTGAGAGTTTTGTGGCTGAAATATTTATTGTTGTAAGAGATCTGTCTGTCCGAAACCATGCTTATATTAGTAGGAAAAAACACATGTCACAGGAATTCAACTCAGCTATTTGGTTTCGCAGCCATGAACACTAGTAACAGCACTACTTTATCACTTTACTACGTGACGGAATAATTGTGCACATAGTTATTACACATGATGATCTCTCATAGTGCATGGGACTACTAGTATACTAGTCTTTACTATAATAAGAGCCGTGTTTGTCCGTCTGTCTGAAGCCACGACTGGATGTGAAAAAAGATTGCATCACACTGGGTTTGAAATCTAGCTGTCTGCTTACTATCCAGCCATGCTACCATCTGCACCACTTGGCTACTACCATACTGAGTTGTACAATAGTTGTACAGATATCACAAATGTAAATGTCTCGCAGAGCTATTATTGTACAACCTACACTACGCTGAGACTGTCAGCGTACTAGTAAAGTATAAAATCAAGATTCTAGGTCCAGCAGTTTGTGATTTCGCCAACCGCTATCATGACTTGTGACTCGGTAACAGTACTTGACAGGTAAATTTAGTGGTTTAATTACGATATATTTATCCACTATCTGAAACCATGGAACAGTAAGTTGGACTGTTAAAAATAAGTGCTAACTTCTTCATCACGAGTACTAACCGAATACCCAGGGTGCCTTATAAATTGACATGGTCATTAGGTGCTCAGGCATGCAGGACAGCATATCTATTTAGACCCTATTTTTGTAGTTAGACAGAGTTTATGCCGTGATGCGATGAGTTGCTACCACTGCTACTGTCTATCATCTACTGCACATCATCTTCAATTTCTCTAGCGGTTAAAGAGCCGCTCGCTTCCAATCAGTATTATGCCTACTATTGATAGCCTGATAGGCCAATCATACTGTATGGTTGGCCGGTCATGGCTTGAGCTGGCATCATTGTGGCCGAAACTGTTGAGCGGAGAGCTAGGGCTGCACTATGGAGAAAAGTGATAGTTTTGCTTTACAATCTTCAGAGGAAAATGGCTCTGCGGTTTCACCTGATCCTGAAAGTGGTAAAACAGGTAAGTGACTGGATATATTTAAGAATTAGTAAATCACGCCGAGCTCTAAAGTTTAATATTTATTGAACAGTTTGGGTTAAAAAATTATTATTTAACCTGTTTAAAAATGAGGTGCTACAACTGACCTCGTGGTTTAGTAACAACAGAAAAATTAATTTTAACTCCAGTTGAAATATTTATTTTAAAGGTAATAAAAGGGAGACATTCAACAACAAGATAGACTTCTTGATGGCCTGTGTTGGGTACTCTGTCGGGTTTGGCAATGTCTGGAGGTTCCCATATCTCTGCTACAAGAATGGTGGAGGTAAACTTGGATTTTTGATGTACAAATATTGCAAGAGGATTTAGGGAGAAGCTCTAAAATGGATCCAGGGTTTTATTCTTAAAGCGAAATCTTTCTCACTGACCCTTGACCCAGTCATATTCATTTGATTAGCTTTGGTATGGCACATTCTTGGGAATATTTCCGGCATAGCCTTGGTATTTCAGAACTCTGTATTCTGATACAGTAATGCAAGCAGCTGACCTTTTGACAAGTTAAAAAGTGCCTATATCTGTAAAAGATATTATTTATATTAAAACTTGGATAAGCTTCTGAAAATGAGATATTTATATGTGAAGTACATGTATCATATTTTTGCTAGCTTTCATCAAAAACATGGAAAACTATATATTTTGAAATCTTCAGAATGTACCCAGTCTGATTCTAGTATTTCTTTTTAAAGTTTCGATCTACATATGATATTGCTCTGTAAGTCTTTGGAGTAGATAGATCCTAATTTTATTTATGTATATTTATGCACGAGTTTCCGATATTTAATAGGATTAGATGCAACAATGGAATCTAGGAAAATTGGAGTACATATTAAGGCAAAGTGGGGAAAGTTTCAAACTTTTTTTGCATTTAAGTTTTGCAAATGCAATAAAAGATTTCAAAACTTGATGCTATAGGACAAGGAAAAATTCTGATTGAGATGCAATCAAAGCCATGAAACATACTTTAGACCTGTTCTAACCGAGTTGTAACCTGACTGAGTAGATTCTTACTTTCATTACTTTTCTACATTTATAGCATTCTTTTGATAACCAGTTTAGGGGGATTATCTTTTAAGATTATCCAACTAGAAGTGTGTAAGATTGTGTCTGCAGTATGATTAGCCATTGTTCCATCCTAAATCTTTTGCTTATCACTCTATATATACTATAAAGTTCTTTGAACTTTAGAAGTTATTTATCATGCGTGTGTGTATATTTGTATTTAGAGTACTTCCCAAAGTACAACGGTGGTTAGATCTTTGTTGACTGTGACTTTATTTCCAACCGACTGTGAAACCTGAAAGGTTTTTAAAAAACAAATTGATTCACAATCTTTAAAGCAAAATTGCTGTCTGAATCAGAAAATGTTACGTAAATTACGTGATATCAAATGTTATAACCAAAAATATTAGATAAAAGACAAGTAAACACAAAACATACCTCTGCCATACTCCAGAATATACATATAAGTTTCTTGTCCGTAATATCGTTAGAATAATGTTTGTTTGTCAATGGCACACACGCAACTGACTTGATCGAGCCAGGTGTCAGACAGTCTTTTGTGTAGTTCTTTCGAAATAATGTCTGATGACAGTTTATAGGTGAAATGAGTAAAAAATGTTTATTGAACGACCACCATGGCAAATGTAAAGGCCTGAAAAACTCATTAAATGTTTGGCGACTCGTGAGAAAAGGCAGCTGTTTTATTGTCTTTGTAAACAGGTCAATCAAGTTGTTCTACAGTCATTTTTTATGGCAAGCGATAATAAGTGCTGTACGTATACATCCTAAGAACTGGTTTATTTTTGTAGATTTTGTGTTTTGCAAACTTTACATATACATTACATATAAATTATTTTTTACCCTGTCTTTAACCAAGGGAGTGGTAATGTCTACCCAAGCTGGGGTCTCTTACCAAAGACTTGAAAGTTTGAGCCCTCCGCAAAGCCTCGAGATCTAAGCCGTTCTCAATACTGTGCCTTTCTGTAAATGACTTGTGTTGATTGTTACCGGTATATACATGTATATGTATCTACACCTATATGTGTATATATACCAATATGTGTATATACATATATATACTTACCATCTCATGCATGATTGTCCCAAAATGATAGTTAACGCCAATAAAACAAAACATATATATATACATGTATATATTTTTCTATTGGCAATAGCTACCACATTGCGACATGCCTGAGATGGTTTCTTCTGTTCAAGTGAATACAAATATTTTATGATGATAGGAGGTTGTGCTTTATAAAGGGAAGTAGCCCTTTCATCATACCAACATAACCAATTTTTTATAGATATATTAACAGATGTCAAGAAATATTATACATTTGCTGATGTTTGACTTTTAAGGACTTGTTAAATCTAATAAAATGTGGCCAATAGTAATTAAAATACTATTACCTCGAACAAATACTATACCTAATGACTAATACCATATGACAAATACTATATCTAATGATTAATACTATACCTAATGACAAATACTCTAGCTAATGACTAATACTATACCTATTGACTACTACTATAACTAATGTCTAACACTATACCTAATGACTACTACAGTAACTATACCTATGACTAACACTATATCTATGGCTAACACCTATGACTAACACTATCCCTAATGACTAATACCTGTTACTTTGGCAATTAAATAGCATCATACTTGACTGTTATTGCTAAAATTGCTAAAATCATAAAGGAATAAATTTTAAATATTTGAAAACAAAGTTGCGTTTTGAAATTAATATGCTAATGCAATAGTTTTTAATGGCTGAAACCACAAAAAAATAAATTAGGTAGTAATAAACTGTCAAATATGCCAAAACTAGCCATTTGATGTTGACCAACCAGAATTACATAAAAAACCATGACCATCTCTACCTCATATACATGAATAGGAAGTTGCAGATGTCTCACCAGTGTATTGCAAGCTGTAATTGGTATGCAGCACATGCGCAAGATTGACTGATAGAATACTGATATTTGAAAATACATGTATAATACCTACTGACCAATCAATAGGTTTGGTCAATTAAAATTGGTTTCAAGCAGGCCTGTATTCCCCGGTTGCTAATGTTAGGCGACTAATTATGAGCATATGGGTGTTTGGAGGGGGCGGTGTCAGCCCCCCAACAAGTTTCTTTCATGTAGGGCTTCAACCGGGCATCTCATGTAAAGTTTTAAAAAATTTTATCGGAAAGTATAAACATTTTTTCTATTATTTGAGATTTATTTGTTTTAGGTGATGTGACTACCATGACGTTTTCAGATTGACATAGGCTAAACTTGACTGCAGTTAATACGCTCAGAAAAAAGAAATCTTTTTCTTTTGAGCGTTTCAACAAAGTTGAATTTTGCCGATTTTATTTTAAGTTCATTCGAAGGTTTCTACCATTGAACTCAAAACCCCTGGAATGGCAGAGGTCATTTGCGAGTACGAAAATCCGGCCTACACCATTTTCAGTTACGTTTTGAGTTAATTTCATTGTGTTCGATGTGAGAAGGAAATCTAATTTCAGATTTAACAGCTATGGAAGATCACTAATACTCCGCTGAATCAATTGAACAGACTACTGAGATTACTACTAATAATTTATGTAAGAGAGAGAAGCATACCTATGTGTTGTTTTTATCGAAATGCTTCATGTGCTAAGTTTTTCCATATGCATTTATGCATATGTAATATAAATTTTAATATAATGGAACAGTTGTTATTTGCCTGGATATATCATTTGCTGGGTTTATGCACCTGTAATACAACAGTTTGTATGAATAACATGGTCAACGAAAATCTATTTTACATCTACTTATCTGATATATCCCACTCCATATGTTATAAATAGGTTTTCTTTTATCAGGACACTCTAAACGTTGTGTAGGAAGAGTTTTCATTAACACCCAGCTAGAAAATAACTATTCAACATGTACATTTCTGTCATTTTTCACCATTTGTTCACAAACGGAACTAGCATTCGATTAGTTCTCCAATATGGTGCATACGTTACGTATCACTATCAACGTAAAAGTCAGGTGATTGCCATTTCAGGGGTTTTAAGTTCAATGGTTTCTACGCTTTCGTTGGGTCATTGCCAAACGGATGTTTGTTAAAACTTGACCTTTTGCAAACCTTTATAAAAATCGTTAACAACAATATTTTACCGATGATGATAATAATGACGCCCAAAAACTATTAAAAGTTGACGTTTATCTCAATGGCTTGGAAGAAAGTGATAAAAACCGTTCCCGTAGCCGTTGGGCAAATAACTGTTCGAGTTAATGATGTTGAGGTCGAGTTATCTAAAAAAATTTATCATTATGTGGAAACGGACCAAACAAATCTGTTCGAATTAACCTTGTGTTTGAGATGAAATGTTACATTTTATCCGAGGGCGAGTTATCCTAGTTTGACTGTACTTAGCTGCCAAAAAATCCTAAAAAGTTGGGGCGGCTCAGCTGGCCAGCCGCCCCAGTGAATACGGACCTGGTTTCAAGCAATAAAATGGAAAGCACACAGGGCTATATCATCTTACTACGGACAGTTTCTCTGCTACCTAGATAAGTGAAGAAATGGAAGATGCACTCATTGAAGCTTGACTTGCTTTTGTTGCTGTTGTTATAAGGCTAGCGAATAATGAGCCTTCTTTATCAAAGGGTGAGGGTTATTACCTTTCTCACACTGTTAACATTAAACCATAATTGTCACGAACAACTTTTATCGTAATTACTAGGTAAATCAGACATGCTGATTCTGATTTTTTACTCAAAATAAAGATTAGTCTACTAACTTTCAGAGTAATGAAGGCTTTTTTACAGCGTTTTAACACCGGTCTCGAAAACAACACGATCGGCACAACAAGCTCCGCCCATAAATACGTGACGTAACCTAGCTTTTTAAGAACAGATGTTACGTAGGGATGTTTAGACCGATTTAGAATAATAGAGATGGGTGTTTTAAAATCCATTAATATCTAAATTCAGCCTTAAAAATAATATCAGTCTTTTCTGAAAGGTAGATAAGCTATTTAGCATTGCATATTTAAAAAAAGCTCGATAACAGCGCTAGCTTATGATAAAACCGGGCTTTTTGAGCTCATTTTTCTCGGCGTTCAGCCCATTTAAACATCATGTAACAAGCTACGAGCAATTTTAAATAGTTTATATACCTTTCATAAAAAACTGAAATTATTTTACAGGCTGGATTTAGATAATAATGGATTTTAAAACACCCATCTCTATTATTCTAAATCGGACTAAACATTCCTAACTTCCGTTCCTGAAAAAGCTAGGTTTCGTCACATATTTATGGGTGGAGCTTGTAATGCCGATTATGTTGTTTTCGAAACGGATATTGAAACGCTTTAAAAAAGCCTAAATGACTTTGAAGGTTAGTGGACCAATCTTTATTTTGAGTACAAAATCGGAATCAGCTTGTCTGATTTACCTAAAATATACAATAAAAGTTGAACGTGACAGTTATGGTTTAAGGAAGCTCGATAGAGAAATAGAAAGATGCTTCTAGTCAACAACTATTTCAATGGTTTAATTGATACATTAATTCAGGTTGTATGGCAACTGAGCTGATATTTGCAACATCACTACTAGCCGCATGTCTGTGGCATCTGCGTGATGACCTGCAGCCATCATCGCATGTCATTTGACCACTAATAGAGAATTTGATATGAGCTATTTAATAACTAACTAGCTTGGATGTCTGGTGCTAAAATGCCCACACAGTTAAAATGTACCAGATCGCAGCCTACTGCTCCCTGTTCTGTCTTTAGGCGCCTTTCTTTTGCCCTACTTCATCATGGTGGTTTTGGCTGGAATACCAATGTTCCTTTTGGAGGTCTCCATTGGGCAGTTTATGTCTGCTGGTGGAATCAAGGTCTGGAACATCAGTCCTCTCTTCATAGGTATTCATTTAGTATAAGCTTTGACTACAGTCGGTTAGACTTTAGTATAAACTTTGACTACAGTAGGTTAGACTTTAGTATAAGCTTTGAATACAGTAGGTTAGACTTTAGTATAAGATTTGACTACCGTAGGTTAGACTTTAGTATAAGATTTGACTACAGTAGGTTAGACTTTAGTATAAGCTTTGAATACAGTAGGTTAGACTTTAGTATAAGATTTGACTACCGTAGGTTAGACTTTAGTATAAGATTTGACTACAGTAGGTTAGACTTTAGTATAAGCTTCAACTACCGTAGGTTAGACTTTAGTATAAGCTTTGACTACAGTAGGTTAGACTTGTACAAATTCTTTTGAGTATTTGATTATTGCTTTTAATTACCTAAAGTTTGTTGCTTTTTGTATGTAACAGTTTTTTTATCTCTTTGTTCCTGAGCAATGCTGACACTATGAGTCAGGTGTCTGTATAACTAGCATATGCTGTACCAGGTGTTGCTCTGTTACTGGTTCATGTGGAAATGTTATAATAGATGTCCTATTGCAGGCATTGAGGATATTATACTAGCTGTAGGCATTGCTCTATTACCAGGTAATGCTGACAGGTTACAACAAGTGTCCTATTGCAGGCATTGGCTACATTAGGCAAACTGTAGACACCTCACTGCTACCAGTTAATGCTGGCAGGTATCATATTGCAGGCATTGGCTTTGCTACAACAATAATCCTATTCTTGTTGAACTGCTACTACAATGTGATCCTCAGCTGGGCCCTTTACTATCTTTTTGCCTCCTTCAGTAAGGTTGTACCCTGGAGTCACTGTGACCATGACTGGAATACCGAACATTGCACGTGAGTGTATAGAGCTAAATGAAGCTGGTATTGGCTTGACCTGCTTGTAGTAGAGGTGATGGGAAGAGATGCTATAGCAACAGTATAGGCCTATTATTAGAGACATGGCAGCAAAACCGGCATATTTAATTTTGAATGCATATGATTGCTGTGGTCTGAGTAACATATGTGACAATAAGAGTGTTAAAACTTATGACCATAGTAAGAGACCCACTGTATAAATATTATGTTACCTTTTTCTGAATTTTCATAGCTTATTAGCTATAGGTTAAAATAGTTTTGATTTTCAAGCTTTATGAATGCTATGCTAGTTCGGTATGATTGTTGTACTCTCACTATATGAGCACTGCATGCTCGCTATATGAGTGATGTATGCTTACTGTATGGGCGCTTCGTTCTCATTGTATGCGCACTGTATGCACACTGTATGCACACTGTATGCACGCTATATGCATGCTATATGAGTGTTATATGAGTGATTTGTGAGCTTTAAATTTTTTACAAACTAGCCAATACAAAGAAGTGAAATTGTTGTTAATAACAGCTTTATATTCATTAATTGTTCAAAGCTATTCAATATTCAATAATTGTACTTGAAACAATACTACTCAATTTTAAAAGTAACAAATTTTCATAATTGCTGTAGAGGGTGTGGTCTGTTGTAGAAGGTGTGGTCTGTTGTAGAAGGTGTGGCCTGTTGTAGAAGGTGTATACAGTTGTAGAGGGTGTGGTCTGTTGTCGAAGGTGTGGTCTGTTGTAGAAGGTGTGGTCTGTTGTAAAAGGTGTGGTCAGTTGTAGAGGGTGTGGTCTGTTGTAGAAGGTGTGGTCAGTTGTAGAGGGTGTAGTCAGTTGTAGAAGATGTGGTCAGTTGTAGAGGATGTGGTCAGTTGTACAGGGTGTGGTCGGCTGTAGAAGGTGTGGTCTGTTGTAGAAGGTGTGGTCTGTTGTAGAAGGTGTGGTCAGTTGTAGATGGTGTGGTCTGGTGTAGAGGATGTGGTCAGTTGTAGATGGTGTGGTCAGTTGTAGAGGGTGTGGTCTGTTGTAGAAGGCGTGGTTAGTTGTATAGGGCTGGTCAGTTACAAAAGAGAGCAGTCGGTTACAAATAGATGTGAGTCAGTGACAGTCAGGAATTACCATTATTTTTTCAATGTCACTGATTGCTCTGTATACGACCAAGATGGAACATTGTCTGTAGATGTTCATTCTTTCATTTGTTAAACCTGTTATTATGTCGGAGGTATTTTCGAACTTTCTATGTCTTCATGCTAACATCTTGAAAAATAGGTATTCCTGCACTAAATTCTGAAATACCAGTTGTTACTTTGATAGTAGGATGAAAATTAACTGCTCTTACTACCGTGTTACGTAACTGGTTTTTCCAGTGTCGAATTCTGTCACATATACTCATTGCTTATGTTGGTCTGGTTGATTTATTGGCTATATATGTGGGTTTCTTGAAATGACAGCCCAACAATGACACTGAAAGGTAGAATAAAATATACCTAAGATAAAATAAATCTTAAATAGATTAAAATCTGAATAAAATGCTTCATTCAGATGATTCAGCGTAATCTGATACGATAAATGGCAAAATAAGCCATTATATTTTGGTAAAGGTCAAAGGTACTACTAATGCTTTGTGGTTTGGGTGTCTCTTTTTTAATTGGAGTAAAGCAGAAAGGTTGTCTATTTAAAAGACTTTCAGTAGAATGAAAACCACATAAGATATAGGCAAGAAAACTAAAGGCTCTTATTGAAAATGTTAGCTGAAACTATATTATAATATAAAACAGTGTAATACAGTATGGTGAAATATAGTGTAGTATAATATAATAATATATACTATAATATTTATATACTAGAATATATATATATATATATATATATATATATATATATATATATATATATATATATAATGTAGCATGATATAATGCAATGTAAATAATTGATTATAATAGAACATTTCTTCTGGGATAATATAGGACATTATAATATAGTACAAATTAATATAGTATTTTAAAATGTAATATAATTTAGCTGAGTGTAATAGTAATACAATATTAATATGATGCAATAAAATGCAATTTAATTAAATTGATTCTATTTTTAAATAAATACAAATAAATGTATAAATAAAGTATTTAACTTCTGCTATATGACGCTACGAGTGTTAAAAATGTCAGCTGCCAAAATTTTAATAATACTCTATTATGGCATTCATATGGTTACAAACTCCGTGTAGCCCAACAAGTATTATATGCAGATATTCATGTAAGTTTGGCTCAATTAAAACTGTAAGTGATAATACAACGTGTTTAGCATGGGAAATATGAATACATAAAAGAAATACTAGCTAACTTTGTACTCAGTGTTAAAAGTTGGACATACAAATCTTACAACAGCTTAAAATTATGAAAAGCTGACTTTCTGTGGAGCGAGCACTTGAGAGGTCAAAGGTTATGCAGTCAATGTAAATACACCCTGCTACTAGCCAATGCAAGCAATATATTTTCCTTACACTGATTAGTGTTGTGATAATAGCAAAAACATTAAATATTTAGGCTTCATCTTAACTTGTATTTCACCAGTCTATATCGATACAATCAAACCAGGCAAATGAGAAAGGAAAATTATTAATAACATGGAAACTCATTAGTATGCAAAGACTTTTTATGATTTAAAGGAGTTCTAGCTATAGAGCAACAAGATGGTTTTAGTGGTTTCAGCGGTTTTAGTTTGTGGATGAAACTATGATGTGAATAGTTGGGTATACAGGATAGTCTGTTAGAGTACATTAGACAGCTCTCTATACTATATAACCAATATGGTGGATGTGTGAGTACATTAGACAGCTCTCTATACTATATAACCAATATGGTGGATGTGTGAGTACATTAGACAGCTCTCTATACTATGTAACCAATATGGTGGATGTGTGAGTACAAGCGCAGGAATACTTCTCTTTGAATTAATTTTGTATAATTTATACTGTTTAGTCTTGTAATGAGAAATACTGGTACTGTTGTGACTTTTATATATCACTGATTTATAGCTTTTTACAATTTGGTTACAAATAGTTTTAAGTTTTTCATTTGCTCCGGCAGCGTAAGAAAATTTCTGAAGCCTAGCGAAAGTGTCTCATTCTAGGGATATTTACTAAAAAATGCATCATCTGGTTGAGACCATTATGTACCCAGCTGTTTTAAGAGACGGCTGGGCTTGTCTTATAAATTAAAAATTATCACCATTTTCACTGAATCTACGAAAGCTAAGATAAAAATGTTAGAATCAAAAATTTTTTTTTGAAAATTCAAGCTATTACTATTTTTAGCAAAGCTATGTACTAACATAAAAAATTAAAAAAAATTATTTGTTTTTTTTTGTAAATTTAAAATTAGGTTTAACTTCAACAAAGCTGAAAAACCAAAACAAAAATGTTAAAAATAGCAAATTAATAATCTTTTTTGTAAATTTAAATGTATCTTATTTTCAGCGAAACTGCACACAAAATCAAAGAGAAAAATGTCAAAAGAAATTATTTTTTTTTTGATGATAACAAATCCCATTCTTTTTTGAACTAATTAAAAATTGTAAACCATTTTAGTTGTGCGCCTGTAAAAGTGGCACACAGAGTTTTAGTTTTCAGAATTGAACCAGTTTCATTGCACAATAACCTAGTGTTTCAAACATTATGTGATCAGAGAGATGAAAAAATGGTGTGATGTTAATATATTATTATAAATTTAGTTTTTTTATGTTAGTAGTTACTAGGACCTTACTAATTTCTACTCCAATTCCACCAGTTCCAATTTCACCAGTTCCAATTTCACCAGTTCCAATTCCACCAGTTCTAATTCAACCAGTTCCAATTCCACCAGTTTCAATTCCACCAGTTCCAATTCCACCAGTTCCAATTTCACCAGTTCCAATTCCAACAGCCTCTTAAGCATGCACTGTGGCAATTCCTGTCTATTTTCGGATTGGCTAAAATTCATGTGTTATTACACAAAACTGGCAAATTCTCCTACAATGACATAACTTATTCACATCTCAAGGACATAACTTATTCACACTGGTAGTGGAGTGTCTCAGCTAATATGTGAATGGCAGTGGGGGAGATTCTCACACTCTTCTATATTGATAGATGAATTCAGCTAATTAGATGCTAATACTTGAGTTACTGTTGATAGCATTATCTTGTTAGATTTGTGGTGATGATGAGCGTGAGAGCGAATCTCTCTCTATAGAATAAACACTACATAAGTGCTAGCCCTCTCTGAAGCAGTAATATGAACTGCAATATTTGCCATGCTATGGGAACTAAACATTCAGATTCTATGGGAAGATAATGCCTTTTCGCCTTTAAAGCCAAAGAGGTGTTGGCTTCTACTGTTTTGTAAATGCATTCAGCTCCTTTTTCACTAGCAACTGTGGTCTAGTGGTGTGGAACCCCTGACCTGCAAACAACAGGTTGGGATTCAACATCCCAAAAGGCCCCTGGCAGTAAAAGAAATGACATCAAACTTAATTGGTCTCTGCAACTGGATGCTTCCAGTCGTGTGGTTCTCTTGCCACTGGACTCGGACATGTCCAGCCAAACTCACAGAGCCATTGTCTGTGTAACAATGGCTCTTTAAAACACAGCCTCTGATTGCAGTAAGCTATGAAGGCATCGGGCTCGGGAGATTGCTTACACAAATTCGCAGGTCATTGAAAACGCTCTGAAACTAGAAAGACAACACTCGCACCATACTTGCCTGGAGCAAATTATTGCTTAATGTTACAACAGCTGACATCAATAAAAATGAGATGACATCAATGACAATAGCAGATTTGTATGGCTATCATTTCAGATCTTCAGCTTACAGTTTCTATAAGTAGAAAGACACATTCCACCAAACAATAAAAGGCCACGCTTGCGAAGTTAGCTAGAGTCATAAACAGATGTGATTTTGTGGCTTACAGTGAACGAACGACTTTCATAAGAACTTCTTGACCTTCTTCTCATCCGCTGCCTCCACACAATTTAAAAGGTCACTCATGTCAAATTTTCAAAGCTTTCTTCTGTGCGTTTTAATTGTGATCAGGTTTTGGTGACATTTATTTTAAAAAATCCTGGCAGTCAGATCATCTCAAACAACAAGCACAATCTCAAATGATAGAACAATATCTTTCCTTTCTGATAAAATCTTTTGATATTTGATGTGAGTGACCCTTGAAAACGCGCGAGTTTGTCAGTTAAATGTTGACTTGCAACAAACTTGACATTACTATTATTTGGTATCAAAAGGTTCACCATGTCTTACTCTACTGTGTTGTAGGGGCAAAATATGTGGAAATGTGATTACAAGCTCTTAAAAGCTCATAAACGAACAGTTAATCGCAGCCATCACGAAAACGCCGTAAATTGGAATCCCTTTCCAAAATGGCTCATGGGATGCAGTTGAACACGATGGCTTCTGTTTACAATTTCATGCAACCTCATTGGTTGAAATATTTTCACAAATGTACTTCACACATTCAATAAAACCACGCCTATTGTCCTTCCGCGTCTATTTTATTATCATTGTAATGCTGTCACTTTCAGCATTGATATCTTAAAACCTACAGTAAAAATTCGTTTAATTTTTTAACCTTCTCTCGAAGGAGTGCATATCATCATCTGATGAACATGACGAACCTGTTGGTCACCTGTGATAGTCGAAAAACGCTGCAGAAATTGTTCGCGCCCTTTGGCAGAAAGTACGGGTCACATGATCAGATTACGACTAGATGATTAGACCAGGCTGAAAGGAAACTGTAAAGTAGCAAGCATCTATATTTCATAAGGGCTTACTAGTAGAACCTGAAGTGTTTGTCATAAACTAGTGCTAAGAGACGTTTTATATTGAGCCTTTTATTGGCCTTTAATTTCACTTCACGTGTCAAAACAATAACCACAATGTTTGAGTACGGCATCGAAATAAAGAGATTCTAAACTACAGCGTTTTCGTGATTAACTCTTTGTTTTTGAGCTTTTAAGAGCTTGTAATCACATTTCCACATATTTTGCACCTACAACACAGCAGAGTAAGACATGGTGAATTTTTTGATCCTAAATAACTGTAATGTGAATTTTGTTGCAAGTTAAACTTTAACCTTGGGAGATCGTACAGATTCTTTGTCTGCTCCTCTGTGGTGCATGTTAAATGAAATATGTCGTTGACTGAGTAAACAATGCGCAATATCGATGCTTATGTGAAACGATTAACTCGGAATTGTCCTCCAAACACCACTTTTGATTACAAACAATTCACATGATAATTACTCTATCTATTAGATGCAGATCTGCAACAAATCTAATGAAATATTTTTTTAGCTCTAACGGGATTTTCAAACTCACCTGCTAAATAAAAATCAATCAGTTATTTCAGTCTATAGGCATTTACAAAGATTTACACACTCGGTTTTAAAGATGTGAAAGAGGAACCATTACCAAGCGAAACCTTCTACAAGTTGTCACATACCATCATGTACTCTATTCACTGCAAAACTATTGCAAACGAATAGATATATATATATACATATACACATATATATATATATATATTTATATATATATATATATATATACATATATATATATATATATATATATACATATATATATATATACTATATACAATGTATATATTGACTTTATATACTATACTAATATATATTGAATATATATATATCAGATACACAGACTCTACATGTATACAATATATATATACCAGATACGCAGACTCTATATGTAGAGAATATATATACCAGATGCGCATAGTCTCTACATGTATAGAATATATACACCAGACACACATAGTCTCTTCAAGTAAAGAATATATATACCAGATACGCAGACTCTACATGTAGAGAATATACATACCAGATACACAGACTCTACATGTATAAAATATATATACCAAATACGCAGACTCTACATGTATAGAATATATAGGATACCTATACCAGATGCACATAGTCTCTACATGTAGAGAATATATACACCAGACACACATAGTCTCTTCAAATAAAGAATATATATACCAGATACGCAGACTCTACACGTATAGAATATATAGGATACCTATACCAGATGCACATAGTCTCTACATGTAGAGAATATATACTAGTTTCTCAACTGTAGCTGCATGTTAACCAATAAGTCACATTCAAAATTTATTTGTTTTAATGTTTTTTTCTGTTTTTATCAAATAAAGGGGATAACTTTTGCACATTAAGCTGACTGATTGTGGTCTATGTGTGAATGAAATTAATGAATGTGATGCAGATAGTCCAATATACTTTGACTAGTACCAACTCCCGACTTCGACTCCGAGTCCGTCAAAGAGGGAGTATGATCTCTGCTTAGCTTACTGGAAACAGAAGCTGTGCATGTTTCTAAGAGAATTTTCTTACAAACAAAGGCTCTGTGATCTAGGCCAGATATGTCTGAGTCCAGGGTTGAGGGAATCTCTACAACTGAAATCCTCCCCAGTTGAAGTGAACTTTTGTGGAATTTAACATTAACCTATCATTCACAGGTCAGGGGGTTCTAGGTTACGGCTGCTCTCTGATGAAGTAACTATAAGCACACAACTAAAAACATATGTAGCACTCCAAAGCTGAACAAAGTTATTGCCAACAGTTATTCTCAGAGTTGTTTGACAAGTACTTATTCAGCTTATAGCAAAGCTAAAACTTTTTAACAAGCGATCAAGGGTTTACTTTTGTCTACATTATATTCGAAAGACACTATTAGAGTGCAGTACTCATTGTTATCAACAAGCATGAACTACAGTAACTGTAGGCTGGCTTTGATCTTGTTTCCATGACACAGCATGCTGCACATTTGGAGTTGTGGGCAAGTCGCATTACCCTGTTTCACTGGACATTTGCAAGTTGCAGCATTTAACGCTAGATTGGCTTCGTTAAAAATAGCAGAGTTCGTGCTAATTATCGATCCTACAGGTCAATAGTTAGCCACAGTCCTGTCACGCTTAGCAGCATTCTGAACATTAGCACATTCGGAACTGCTAAAATCGAAATAAGAAAGACTGAAGTGTGAAAATGTTTAGAATGGAATAGTCTGCATGATATTTGAAAGCGCATCGTTCACAAGTGCCGTTTCCATCGTTCACAAGTGCCCTTTTTATCAATCGCAAGCATGAAACATTCGATAAAGATTTGTGTTATGCACAACACGCTATTATGTGCAGACTATATTTATTTAATGCATCATTCGCGAGTGTCGTTTCTATCATTTGCAAACATGATGAATCTGATCAAGATTTGCGAATAGCAAAACCTGTTAAACTTGCGAATTTTTGCCGTTTGCATGATGCGGATCTCCTGCGGATTGGCTCAAACTGGTCATGGAAACATAATGTATGTCACAGCCCTGCAAAATAACTGTAGATTACCTCCTAAAATATACTATTACTGTCAGCTAAAAAATCAGGATCTTAGAATACAGCTATAAGTTGACAGATAAACTAGTGTTTACCAACGGCTAGTATTTTGCTGTTTTTGTTAAAAAGGTTTAAAAGGTCAGACAGACAGTGTAGAATGTTGGTAACAACGAATTAGTGAGTCGATTTAATATCGAAGCTTGAGAAGGTTAGAAGGTCAGTAGTTTAACAACGCTATCAAACATTATTATTATTTATGTACTATAACAATATAAATTTTACTTGTATTACAGCACAGATTGGTCAAAGTTCACATCCAAGTACAATGCAACTGCAGCACTCGCTAACATAACAGTGAACGGAACTGTGTATGGTAACACAAGCTATTACGGCAATGAAACTCGATTGGACTACTACACAGATCCTGCTACTGAATACTGGATGTAAGTGTTCATTTCTCATCTTAGACGGAGAACCTTCTTATCCATGCCTAATGTTTTGTTTCATTGAAACGAAGATATGTGGATGTGCATCAAACTAATGTACTATAACTTCACATAATAAATGTTTTCTTTTGCGAACAGAAATAGTGGACTATATCACGCATTATGGGTTATGCCATGTATCTGTTAACAGTGGGTTATGTCATGTATCTGTTAACAGTGGGTTATGTCATGTATCTGTTAACAGTGGGTTATGTCATGTAACTGTGAACAGTGGGTTATGTCATGCATCTGTTAACAGTGGGTTATGTCATGCATCTGTTAATAGTTAGAAATAAAAGATAGACTATATGCCAATGCGCTATACAAACTGTTAACAATTAACTAGGTAATAGGAAGTTATATAGAAGTTGAATGCTACTAAAATATAAATGCAAACACTCAATCATGATGTTTAGTTGAGAAGCTCACATGACTTAGCGAACTATTTCTTATTACCTGCTGAGCTCCAGCACAAAAACCTGGATGTTGAAACTCAAGCCATCCTAATAACTTATCAAAATAATCCATTCTATCTCCTCCCATTTATAACCCTTGTTGTTGATTTACCTTTGTCTGTTACGCTATAGGTTCAGAGTATTGAATATTTCATCTGGCATTCAGGAAGCTGGGCAATTGAAATGGGATCTAAGTCTATGCCTGCTACTAGCATGGATCATAGTCTTTGCCTGCATAGCTAAGGGTGTAAAGACCTCAGGAAAGGTATAATATGGAAGCTATGTCGGTATATTGGTATATTATGGTGGTCTTTACGTAACAAAATTCGAGTGAAAGATACGAAAATATGAAGGTCTAATGTAAGAATACAATACCAAGTAATAGCATGTGGTGTGATTTAACTGGCAAAATGGGCAAACAGTTTTCTTGTTTCATGCAGAATGTGAATAATACGTGTTACAACTCTCATTTGCATTGATGAAAATTATTACAACCAATCATAGGCCAAGAATGCAGTGTAATACTTCTGTTTACTGACATTACAAGTTAAATTAAATTCAAATATTATTTTCTTTTTTATGTAATAATGAATAAATATATGGCATTTTATGAAAGAAATAATAAACAGTAGAACACAAAATATCTGAAACAGTGTCTGTTTTAAGTTATATTCTAATAAGAATGTAAATGCTAGATCTGTAGCTGGATCTGTATCGGTTTTTTTTATTTTGAAGAAGGGCATTTATTACTGTATCTATGGCATACAATATAGCACTGTGAAAAGCCTTGAAGTTTTGGCTAGTATATGATACATATTAGAGAGTATAAGTTTATGAACTTATAGGAGAAAGTGACTGGACAAAGTTGCAAAGTGCTTGAAATAAAATGTGACTAAACAGTTTCTATATAATAATACATACTCTATGTAGTATGTACTCTGTTTAGTATGCACTCTATGTAGAGTATATTCTATGCAGTACTCTATGCTGTACACACTCTATGTAATATTCAGTCTATGTATTTTGCACTCATGTAGCACGTAGCTAAAATGTTTGTTGACAGTACATGACTGTGGAGTTCACGCCCATTTGTTACTCGCTAGAGTAATTTCCCCAGTTGAATAAACAAATAATAGATGTAAACTAACTAGAGCTCACAATTTTTTCACTATGCCCATGATGCACAAATAATAGATGTAAATTAACTAGAGCTCACAATTTGTTCACTATGCCCATGATGCGCGTTTGGAGTTGGGCGCAAGTTGAGTTGCCATTCGAAGTGCTTCTATGGACATTCGCACAATGCAATGCATGTGCATTGCATTTTACACCAGCGCTTTGGTAACAAAACTAGGATGTGTTGCTAATTATTGACTCCCATAGGTTAATAAGTAGCGATGCAGTCCTGCCACTGGTTAGCAACATTTGGAACTGTTCAAAACAAAATAAAGACTATGGAAGCGTGAAAATGTTTAAAATGGAATAGCCTGAGCAATATCTTAATGCACATCATTCGCGAGTGCCGTTTCCATCATTCGCAAGCATGATGGATTTGATAAAGTTTTGTGAGTAGCAAAAGTTGCTTAGCTTGCAGATTTACGCCTTTACCATGATGCGAATAACTTGTGGATTGGCTTAAACTTTCATATCATGCGCTTCATGAAAACCTAGGGGTTGAGAGCTTTCTGTTGTCAGCGCTGACTGTATTCAACTGAGTGATGGAATAGGTTACATGATTTGTTTTAATTTGTTGAATAGCAGGAGTGAATATATTTCATATGAGTGCATTGCTACCAAGTTTGTCTGGAAAGGTCATCCTGTTTGACACGACAGAGTGGTTTTAAATAGCCTAAGTTCTGCTCTAATAGTTTGTTGTAGTTTCAAGGCCTTCTGTAATAGTTTGTAGATATATCTTAGCTAGTAAACAAGCAAGCAGTTCACTATTTCGCCAGCTAATAGTTTAACTAACCCAACTCTCTTACAGGTTATGTATGTGACAGCCACACTCCCTTATGTTTTCATGATCATCCTTCTTATTAGAAACTGTATGCTACCTGGCGCAGAGATTGGCATCAAGTTTTACTTGACTCCTAACGCCACCAAACTGGCAAGCATGCAGGTAATTTTTACAGATTACTGTTAGCCGTTTTTCTGTGTTCCTGGTTTAACCGATGGCTTGCTGATTGTGCCAAAATTAATTGAAACGATGTAGTAGTATTTAATCTGTGTAAAGTTCATTCTAACTAGCATGTGCTTTATGTGGTACATACCCTATGTAGAACATACTCTATATAATACATAATGTGTGTATTAATATGTAGTACATATGTGGTAGTAGTTCATTGGAACAAACATTCAGTTACTATCAGGTGCACAGGTTCATGCTAGAGCATTGATTGTTGCAGTATTTCTATTTACTAGTAGTTGTCTATTGATGGAGTTCTTTGACCCTGTTGAATCTTGCAATAATTGTCTCACTTGCATTAATATTCTGTCAAAACTGAGTCATTTTAAAAATAGCTTTGGCAAAACTTACTTAATCACGTAATTATTCTTAAAGATGTACTAACACAAAGTTTTGCTAGATTTCATCATGAAGTATCGGTATTTTTTTGACATTCACAATTGTTGGCGATGTTTGAGGTGATCTGACTGACAGGATGTTTCAAGATTAAAATTGGCACCACTTGATCACTGTTAAAATGCTCAAATCAAGCGAAAGTGTGATTATGAGGTCAATAGTTGTAAATAGATTGGCCGAATAAATATACCTAACGGTACAACTTGAACGTAATGGCTGATATCAACTATAGCAACAATAGCAATTAGTGATGTCATTTCCACATTTTTATGAGCGTTTTAACCGTGATCAAGTTTTGTCAATTTCAATTTTGAAGTATTCTGGCAGGCAGATCCCTCAAACATCAGAAACTGTTGCAATTGATAGAAACATAGCAATACTTTCTGATAAAGTCTACTAAACTATTGTGCAAACTCGTTCATCTTTAATCTGTTTACTACAATCAACTAGTAACTACTACATATGCTTGTTACACACAAGCTTCTTAATAGTAATGAGTAATGAAAGGGGTGCTTGAATATGATTGGTTGATCACTGCTGATTACAAGTAGGCTAAATACAGGTTTAATTTATTTAGGGTGTTGCTGAGCCGCTGTTTAGAACCATGCAAGGCCTTATTTTTTCTTTTGCTAATAAAGGGCATATTAACAAATAACAGTAGTGAAACTAGAGTTTACCCAACAATTGTCCACTAAGGCTGCTAACATGGCTCCTAGAGCAAATTGGTAGGGACAAATGCAACTGATCAGTTTCCTGTCAGCTTTCATCTCATTGTGCCTGTAATAGAGAAATTTCTAAAATTGTTCCCTCAGGAATTAAAGCTCCCATATGCTTGTATAGTTTAATGCTATCTTGGCTGTACGAGTGTATATCTTAATGCATGCTATATTATCTTTTATTGTACATCTCTCTGACAAATTATTACAAAGACAATCCCATTTAGCCACTCACTTCTTAACTACGTCTCACAAACAGAAACCACTGAACACACCAGCCATAAACATCTTGCACTTGCTATATCTTCAACATCTTTATATCACAAGAATTTCTTTTTAAATACTATTGAATTCCCACTTTATTTTTCTAGTTAATCTTCGTTTTTCTCCACATCGCCTAATATGCTTTTATCGGCATTGGCTCAAGAAGATCAACTTAAAAAGTCGTTATCCAGTGCCACACGATACCCTCTTGTAGTGTTTACAATGTTCATAATCAATTTTGTTTTAAATAGCAGCTCACAAGTTTTTTATGTTTTTGGCAACTTCTACATATTTTACATTTTTAGAGTTGCCTACTCATGCTCTGTTTAATTTTGTTCAATGATGCATTGCTCCTTCCTTTTGCTCTCTCTTTTATCCGAACATGTACAGAACTACATATATTTAAAAGTGTAAGCGTATCATACAAAAACACTTTCAAGAACATTTAATGGTTTATGTCCAATTGGACATTTAATGTCCAATATATATACAATCTTTTAAGGCAAGTTATACAAAGCAAAGCTCTTACCGTCATGCAGGCTACAGAAAATATTGTCCATCACTTTATACAAAATCTTATTTACCTACTCTGTTTATACTCATCCTGTTTTAAACTATCCACCAGACTTGGGTAGACGCTGGCACTCAGATATTCTTCTCCTACTCTATTGGTATTGGAGCTTCGACAGCCCTCGGCAGCTTCAACAAGTTCCACCACAACTCTTACAGAGACACCATAATCTTTGCTTGTGTCAACAGGTAACCTCTCTTTATAATATAGAGTTAGATAAGCACCAACTTGTTTTAGAAACAAAGAAAAAAATGTGTGAATTGTTTATGGCAGTCAGCATTTGTTTGTTTGCTGTCAGCTACATTTTAATTCTTATAGTTTATAACCTAGTTGAATGCTGCCACTATTCTAATAATTGGAATGATAAAAAAGAAAAGCTTCAACTTCCCCTTACTATGAGTATAGCTTTCCTTTATGATGAGTATGCATCGCTTTTAGAAAAAGCACTAGTATGGCTAGCATACTCCTACCAATGAAACTGCATCTTAAAGAAACAGCCAAAAGTTTTACTTAGCCTTTAATCTTGTGTAATTGTCTGATATTTGAGGTTGAGACGTTGGCATATCATAGCATAGGTTAATAAAATTTTATTGGTGTTGCAAACCATGCTCAGAATTTCGTTTGCTATTCAATGCATGCCGTCTATTGCTGATGATGCCACTAGCGTATTCTTATATTGTCAGTTATGACTGACGATTGACTCTCACCTGGGCATAAGATTATTTGCAGCACTAAAACAAGATTATCATCTAGGGACGTATCTTGAGTCTAAAAACAGCAGCGATCATGACAGCATGAACAAAGAGAAGATAAACTATGTAAATAAAAGAATAATCCGGCAAACAAAGAGCCACACCCAAAGATGAAAGCTCTTACTTGTTACTTAGGGTGTTAATGTTTGCTTATAGTAAATAGTATGTTTTTTATTAGTCGCTTAAGCTGTTTATGGTTTTGACATAAATTTAAAATAAATTGAAAACAATCAATAATCAACTACAAAATTTACTCAATTTAAGCGCCTTTAATTTAAAGCTGACTATCAAACTGTTTTTAAGGTTGAAAATCTGCAATTTCTCAAAAAACAACATATTTAATAAATATTAAACTAAATTTAAAAGAGTGTTTTTTGGAGGTTAAGGTCATCATGGAGGTAAACAGGATGAAACTATCAGTAAAACAACTTGAGTTTGTATTTGAAGATTAACAGTGTGTTGAGAAGTCTAACCACATTGCAAAACTTGAACATTTTATTTTGGCAGCGGCACAAGCTTTCTCGCAGGATTTGTTATATTTTCCATTCTTGGTCACATGTCCTACGAGCAAAGTGTAGATATATCAGAGGTGGCTGAGTCAGGTGAGACTTGATTATGAATTATGATTATGATTCTGCTTTTTGAAATCTGGCGGTCTGTGGAGAATAGCGACCCCATTCTGAAAAATAGTCATTGAATCTTTAGCTTTTTACAATACAATTTTGATTAACAGCTTCAACCATGAATAAAAGTCATGACATTTCACTGTCATATGCATTTAACCATGTTCACTAAAGAGTAGTGCTTAGACTGTATTAAGATTTGTCTGCTCATAAGCAAACAACTTCCTTTGAGATTGACAAGATTTAGAACTGTGTTTAAATTGCTTAGAAATGCTATAAAAGCAAAAAATAGCTTTGGAATAATGTTCTGTTTGTATGTGTTAATGATAGATATTTTGACTTTAATCTCATCAATACATCTATGTAAAAAGGGAGAACTGTATGTTTATTATTTTTTATTATAATTTGAAAAATTAAATATTACATTATATCTTTTTAGTTAGTCTGAACCATAAATAAAATTAAAGCTTGTTTTATGAGCATTATAGAAAAACCTTGCTAACAGCGTGGCAAAATTTTTCTAAATTTTATTTCAATGTCTTTGATCTGTTAAACTACCAGCCTTTGCAAGTACTAGCAAATATATAAGTACAGCACTGTGTTCACCTTTATATGTGTTGACTTTGTCAAAACATTTCATTAGCACAAGTTGAAATACCGCATGCAATGCCAAGGCGATTGACACACATTAGCAGGTGAGCTAGTCTGAGTCATGAGCAGTAGTTATTTTTAGCAACGAGGAAAATCTTGGCTAGATTAAATTATGTGATCTTATACTGTCAAGAAACCTTTGCTCTGAAGATTGACTCTATATACAGAGTTGTACTCTATCAACTCCTTATGCGTTATTATTGGAGCCAGAATTGTAAAATTTCAGGTCCCGGTTTGGCATTCATTGCCTATCCAAAGGCACTTGCAACCATGCCAATAGCTCCCATGTGGTCCATCTTCTTCTTTGTCATGCTCATCTTACTCGGCCTTGACAGTCAGGTATGAGAACATTCTAGAACTTTCATTTGTTTGACCAGACACGCAGTTGTATGTGTACTAAATGGCTCATAAGCTGATACAAAATGACAGCTTCATGTAGGTTTTTTAACAAAACAATTCTTTGCATAAACCCAACAAGGAATATACTTAGAAATTGTTCCATTTTAACTTTTATGTCATTTTTGTGGTTTTATATTTCAGTTTGTTGCTCAGGAAGGCTTAGTGGCAGCCATTGTCGACCTATTTCCAGTAACATTACGGAAAGGCTATCGGCGAGTTTTATTTACAGGACTAATGTGTGTTATTTGCTTCTTTATAGGACTGTCAATGGTGACTCAGGTAAATATAGTATTCTAACAAGTTGAGTCAGGTGCTTGAAGCTTTCTCATTGACTCATTTTCAAACTTCAATCATGGTTTTACTGAGTTTGTCTGCAGAACTTGTGTAGCATGTAGAGTGAGTTAATACAGTTTTGATGATCAGACAGTTGAATAAGTGTATATCTATACCATATAGTTGTACGAAACAAAGTTTGCCAGCAAAACTTGCCACCTTCAAAAGCACCATAGTCAATCAAAATATAAAAAAGCTTTTGCATCAACTTAACAGCATATATTGATTGTCTTACAACCTTTATCCAGTAAATACAGCAATTTATAACAATATATATACTAATATATACTATTATATATTATAGTTTTACATAATAATATACTAGAAATTCCCCTGTCATATAGCCCGCGACCAGAGTGATGATGGAAAAAGAAAGGGTACTGCCGGTTGAGAAATGCAATATTAGCAGTCAAATGGCACTGCAGTGCAATAGGAGAACTGCAATAGTAGCTGCGATGGTAGCTGTAATGTACTAGGTGTTATTATGTACAACAAACAGCAATAATGAAAAAGAAAATATTATATGTTTACATCTCTCCCCTGCAATAGGAGAAACACAATATTAGAAGTAAAATAGCAAGCTGCTGTGTAATATACACAGGCTGGGGCTGTATATCATTGGTCATAGCAACCAATATCAAGAAGCTGTGATATTTATCTAGATTTCTGTATTTATATCTAAAAAATTATGCTGAATTTAAAAATCTAACAGATTTTAGCTGGTTGTCATAGAAATAGATGTATATCTATAAGAAAATGTAGGCCTGTTACTTAATTTTGCAGATATTAAAAACGGCTTGGCAGTACCGCGATATTGGGTACCGCGATATTGGGCACAGCCGTAGTATCATCAACAAAATCTTTAGAAAAACAATAACAGTAACATATTGTATTGTCACTACATACTTCGATCTTGTAAATTCGAATGATTATTCTTATAACTAAATATTATAATAATCTCATAAAATCGAATAATTATTCTTACAATTAAATATTGTAATAATCTTATAAGAATCGTTAGAAAAATATCAACATCATTTCCTTTACTTTCACTGCTTTGGACGTCAGTTGGAATACTAAAGTACTCATTATAAGTGTCCAAAATGTCAGAGTCCGGTAGAATCGGCAAAAAAGAAACGATTACTTTTCAGTACTTCTACGGTAATTACAGAAACCTTCGGCAATTGGACAATGCCATAGACTGGTGAAACGTGCCCGTTTTTTTCGTGAAATGGGCATGACTTGATGGTTCTACTCTCTGTCACACGGCCTTATTGGCGTTTCGTTTGCCGGTCCTAATTTTGATAAAAGACGCTAGTCAAGTTGTGATGGCGGTTTTAGGCCAAATTAATCTGTCTAGTTATGTATAATCCGATCGCATGGGTAAGTTTTAGGACATTGCAGTAACTTTTCAAAGACTTGGTAACATATTTAAATAAGCTTATATGTGTTTTGTATCATTATTATACTTAAACAACTCTGCACAAAAATGGTTAAATTTTTTATTTGGATTTCGGTACAAGGGTTTGGTTACGGCCGTTAACGGATAATTTTTCAGAAGTTGTGCGCGCGTATGCATTTATCATAAAGCTCCCAAACATTTGCTTCGCTTGTGTTTGGTCGTGGGGCTACATTAATTACTGTAATATACATATTAATTTTAATCATAATATGTGTTAAATATTATATATATTAATAACTAATACTAACATAAATAGTATATTGTAATGTATAAGTTTAATAATGTAGTTACCATGCAATTAAATCATGTGTTAATACATTATTATGTATTAAAATATCTAATAAATAGTATGTACTAATTATACAACACAATATATATTACGTTATTAAATATAAGGCTGTTAATTAGCCATTTACTAATGTAATAACATAATAGTGTACTATTTTATATACCAATGTATAAGATATATTTCATTTACCAAACAGCTCATGCAATGCTACCAAGAAGGTTAGTCTGTACATCATAGTACGTAAGGGTAAGTTTTTTAAGACAGGTATCATTTGAGTTTGATTGATTTCTTTATATTTTAAAATGCGTTTTTATTTCAGGGAGGAATGTATGTGTTCCAGATATTTGACTTTTACTCAGGAAGTAGAATAATTCTTTTGGTGGCTCTATTTGAGTGCATCGCTGTTGCTTATGTCTTTGGTAAGTCATGATATATCTATTGTTTCAATCTGTATAAGTGCTTATGTCTTTGGTAAGTCATGACATATCCATTGTTTCAATCTGTAAAAGCGCTTGTCTTTGGTAAGTCATGATATATCTATTGTTTCAATCTGTATAAGTTTTCACGTCTAACATTTCTAGCAGCCATGATGGCTGCTCATTGAGTGAACCTCCAACTAGTGATGTCAATATGAGTACTACTAGCAGTATATTAATATTATATGTTGTATTTACACCTAACCTTGTAGTTACTAGACAATCATAGCCCAAAATCTGTTTTGCCGCTTTCAACATGTTATTTTATACTGCTAACAATTGCAGATATACCGTATGTTGCTATTTTGATGGTATTGAAAGAAGAGATTTTATTTGTATATTTATTTTTATCGCTAGAAATACTAGTTTAATAAATAGTACAATAGAAAGAGCACTTAAGACACTAAGAGTAGTGTGAAGTATACTATAATATAAAATATAAAGAGTACTTGACTGTTAGTCAATCAGATATATATATATATATATACATATATATATATATATATATATATATATATATATATATATATATATATATATATATATATATATATATATATATATATATATATATATATATATACATATATATATATATACATACATATATACATATATACATATATACATGTATATATTATCTTTAGAAGTGCTAGATTCATAAAGAATAATTGATGAAAAGCCCCAGCTGTCTGTGTGTCTGTGTTATTGGTTGCTATTTGTTATTTATATGTGTGCGTGCGTGCATATATGTATATGATTGTGCGTACGTATGTATGTACATATGTATGCATGTAACATTGGCTGTACCATTTGTGACGAACAGTTTTCTCAAGAGCAGTGTAGAATTTACTGTTTTTAATGAATAAATAAAGCTTTTATTAATAAATAAAACCTTTAACTCCATTTAACATACTTCAAAACTGCGACAGAAATCTGGACAGTGTTTAAATAAATCTCAGCTTTTCCACGTATCATGTTTTAATTGTTGGTACGTTTATTGCTGTAGAAACCTCAACTTTGAACATAAATCTAGGAACTTAGGCTATACCAAAGCTGAGATATGCTTGATTTACAGGAGTAGACAGATACCTCGACTCTGTAGCCATTATGTATGGGTTTAGAATAAACATAGTATGGAAATGGCTGTACCTCATTGTGGCCCCTCTTGTTGTCACCATTGTATTTATACTGAACTGCATCAGCTACAGGTGAGGCTTCTTTATATGTGTTTTTCTTTGAACATGGTGCTACTTACTGACACTGATTGTGTTTAGTGCACGGCTACAACCAGCCAATCAAATCAACTATTGTTCATTACTGCCATCAAACTAGCTCACCTGCTAACTCACGTCAATTGTTTTAGCATTCCGTGCAATAGATCAAAAGGTATTGATGGAATGAATATGGTTTAACTATCTTCTATACATATCTTTCTCAAAGTTGGTTATATGTGTATTGGTTGTTTTGATTGTCTAGCCATAACTGCCATACTTTTCGGACTATTAGCCGCTACTTTTTTCTGATGATTTGAGCCATGCGATTTATAAAAGGGTACGACTATTCTGTAGCTTTTTCTTTCACCGCTAGGGCGCATTAACCAGAATCTCCGGTTAGTGCGCCTTTAGTGGTGAAATAAAATACAAAACAATGCCTAACAATACTGTTTCGTTAGGCACTAGGTTAAAAAGCGTCGGTTAATACGAAACAGTGCCGTTAGACACTGTTCCGTTTTAAACAGCAAATTTGCTACCGCGTTAAAAAGCACCGCTCTGAGTTCTGCGACCTATACAAAGGTGTGGCCTATGTACTGTTTTGCTATCGGTTTTTTGGAAAATAAAGCAGATGCGGCTTATATAGGGGTGCGGTTTACAGTCCAAAAAGTACGGTATTAATATCTTGGATATAAAGATATCCGTGGCAAAAAAGATTTGATCTCAGACCCTCCTGTTCACCAGTCAAACGCCTTACCAATTCGGAAACAGAAATTGATATGCTCACTAGGCCATACCAACATATACTAGGTATATGTTGGCTTATAGGAACAAATACAATGACGCAAAGTCATGGCATGCCATCATTAAAAGTCGTAGTTCTTATTAGTGAGCCTACTGAAATTTTCTATTGGCATTGTGCCAGGCTAATTGCAAGTGGCAGGCAACTCTGATTACCTCTCATTATTTATAAGCTGATTTTTCATACCCAGGCAATGCCGAGTAGCACAGCTAGTCATATATAAAGGTGAACACAGCACTTATATATTTG
This sequence comes from Watersipora subatra, assembly GCF_963576615.1. Taxonomy (NCBI): domain Eukaryota; kingdom Metazoa; phylum Bryozoa; class Gymnolaemata; order Cheilostomatida; family Watersiporidae; genus Watersipora; species Watersipora subatra. The sequence goes on from NC_088715.1 coordinate 58,519,764, forward strand.
CTAGTGCCTGCAAAGACTTGCAGTTCAGAAGATATCATGCCAGCAAATAGCATTTCCAAAAATGTTGCCGCGCTGTTAGCGAGGTTTTTTTAATGAAAGACACTACAGCGAAATGAACAAATTATGTTTATTTTTGCTGTTCTAGTTAGGGTGAGTATGAAAATCTGCTGTTTTTAAAGTTTGTCTTTCAGTAGACCCGTTTAGGCTTAATGCTAAGGGACTTTCTAAAATAAATATGAAAGAAATGTAAAAGTTTTTACAGGTAAAGAGGTCCAATTATACAAATCAAATAAATAAAAATTTATTTAATGGTATATAGCTTTTCACTCAGTTATTTTGCACAAAGTATATAGAGGTATATGTATGTACGTATGTATATATGCACATATTTCTATATAATATTCCAGTAATATAGTATATAAATATCTAGTACACTATATATACTATATATATACTATATATGTACTATGTAATATATACATATACTATATTAAAGCTGTTTGGTATTTGAATGTGAAATTTTTAAACTTGTTGGCCTAGAAATGCTAGTTAATTTAAATAAAAATATACTAATAGATGGTGAAAAAATAATTTTTAAGAATAGCTATTTTAAACAAAAATATTTAAGTTTGTCTTCCAAAGCAGGCATTTATTGAGAAAACACCTCGTAACTTAAAAACAATTCATTAACTAAACCTTAGTGTAGCGGAACCTTTCAGTTTTTCCCCAAAATCTAGACCCAACCTTGAAGTTAGTAGCAGGGAAAATTTCAGGGTAAAGAGGACAGCTCTATACTGTATCAAATCATTCTGTAGATTATCACACAACCTTATCGTGACCTTAAATGACATTTTGTGATCTATGTTCCTTAAGTAAGGAGGGAGCAACTCCATATTGTACCCAATCATTCAGTATATGATCACATGTATCTATTGACATCCAATTTAACAATTTCTCCTTTATCTTTGCGTCATACATTTTAGCACGCTAACTTACAAATTCTCAGCTCACAGAATATATGAATATCCACCTTGGGCTATCTCGGTGGGATGGCTGATGGCCTGCAGCAGCATAATAATGGTTCCCATATTTGCTATATGGGCTGTCGTAAGGAAACTCCTTTTTGATCAATCACTGGTGAGTACTAGTTGTCTCTCTCCGATCACTCCAGTTAGAGTAGAATGTATGCTTGCATATCAGTGTGTCATTAGATGACTCCTTAGACCTATCAGGGATCTGCGCAGGTCGAAATGTCGACATTGGAGGTCATCATTCATCTCTGTGTCTGATAAGCTAGTATTGCTCATTGGGCTCTCAGGGTGTTACTGTAGTTGTAGCGTATAGTTAGTCTAGCATCTAATCTCATTAGCTTTTAGACTGCCAGATAACAAGACCTTTGTTATTTGATCAAAAGTTGGTCAGCCATCAGGGGCTAGTCAGCAGTGGTAACTGATGGTTATTAAGCTCGTATATAACAAATCAACCCAAATAATCACCAGTTATCGACACGGAACTAATTCATAATTAGTTAAAAAGAAGTCAGTTTTCCAATTCATGTATTAATTAAAATTACTATTTGATAACACTAAAGGCCTATATATTGTTTCATTTCATTGGCAAAAGCCAATGAAATGAAAAGTGTATATATAAATCTGTATACCAAACACTGGCACATGATGAGACATTAAATTAGGAGCTGCTCAATATTAAAGAACGCTAGTAAAACATCAATTTTTAAGATCTGTTGCGACACACCCACCGAAACTTTTTTATTGATTTATTGATTGATTTTGGTGGTAAAAATGTAAAATAGTTATCCCATGACCAAACATAAGCGAAGCGATTGTTTGGGAGAATTATGATAAATTCATACGTGCGCACAACTCACGAAAATTATTCATCAACAGCCGTCGCAAACCCTTGTACCAAAATCTCTTCAACAAATTTAATCATTTTTCAATGAAGTCGTTTAAGTATAATAACGATACAAAACACATATAAACCTATTTAAATATGTTACCAAGTCTTTATTATTTGTAGAAATTTCCTAAACCTTACCCATCTGATCGGATTATACATAAATAGGCAGATTAATTCGGCCTAAAATCGTTATTAAAACTTTACAAGCCTTATCTTTATCAAAATTAAAATCGGTAAATGAAATGCCAAGCGACAGAGAATAGAACCACTAAGTCGTGCGCACTTCACACAAAAAATGTGCACATTTCACCAGTCTATAGCATTGTCCAATTGCTGAAGGTTTTTGTAATTAACGTTGAAGTACTGAAAAGTAATCGTTTCATTTTTGCCGATTTCAAAGTAACTGACATTTTGGACACTGATGAATACTTTGGTAGTCTAACTGATGTCCAAAGCAGTGAAAGTAAAGGAAATGATGATGATATTTTTTCTAACGATTCTTATGAGATTATTACAATATTTAATTATAAGAATAATCATCCGATTTTATAAGATTTAATTATAAGAATAAGCATTTAAATTTACAAGATCGAAGTATATAGTGACCGATGTTGGACAACATGTTATTGTTATTATTTCTTCTAAATAGTTTTGTTAAATAGATTTTCTAAAAATCTATATAAATATCACAACTTCTTGATACTGTTAGCTATGACGTTTTGAAATGTAAACAAAATTGTGCATTGGTTTTATATTATTACTGTATTACTATATTAATAATAATGGTTATTCTAATAATATCAGTGCATTTTACTTCTAATATTGCATTTCTCCTATTGCGGGGGAGAGATATAAACATATAATCTTTTCCTTTCATTATTGCTGTTTGTTGTACATAATAACACCCAGTACATTACAGCTACCATTGCAGTTATCCTATTGCACTGCAGTGCCATTTGACTGCTAATATTGCATTTCTCAACCATCAGCACCCTTTTTTTCCAATATCACTTTGGTCGTGAGCTGTATGACGGGAATTTCTAGTTATAAAAATGGTCATGGACTGCCCAATAAAAGTATATAAATACTAGGCAAACTGTCAGCACATGCATAAACTACAAGTTGCATCAAGTTTCAGTTCACAATTTTTATATAAATATGTTTATACGCTTTACTAATTATTAAGTAGGCAACAACTCCATCAGTGATCACGTTGCGAGTGACTCGTTACTAAACCACACCTATTCAGCTCTTCAGTATACTAATGAACTCAGCTCTGTTAGACTCTTTCACACTTGCGGAGCATTTAAATAGTCCACAAAACTTGTTGCTGCTCATATATAATCAAATATGCTTAAATATTAGAGATCAATATATAAATAGACCTGTAATATTTTTAGATTTTACCCTGTTCTTGCTTATCAAATCATCGGTTGTGATGTGAAAGCTTTTACGTAGAATAATGAGATTTGGGTTATATATAAAAAGTTATCAGTTTTACTGCTACTGGATGTAAACTGTAATATAATCAGAATACCCTAAAACCTCTAATTGAACGCCACCTCTATTTGAACATCACCTCCAATTGACTGCAACTATAGAGGAAAACTTAAAAAATTGAGCACCATGGCGTTCAATTAGAGGTTTTACGGTATATTATAAGCTATTTTTACCCATTTTTTATTTACAGCTCTGTAGCTGCTATAGACAATGTAACAATTGCTTTCTTTGATGTAATTTATGCTTTCAGCTATTGGTTATTTATATTGATTCATCTACTAAATTGCTTACTTATATATTTGTTTGTTCATTGATAGATAGATTGATTGATTGATTGATTGATTCACTCGTTCATTCATTTTTTCAATCAGTTGATTTATTTATTCATTTATTTATTCAATAATTCTATGGTACATCCATGTTTTTATATTTTTTTCTGTTATTCATTTTATGAGTATTAACTAACGATTTTTAGGTGAGGTCTGAATTTTTTGTTATCAAAATCTGACAAATATTTTATTTTTATAAATCAGCTCATAATTTATAGTTTTGAATCTATAACTTTTTCATACCAACATTTCAATGTCTATGCACTAGCTGCCTGTTTTAATGCAATGTTTTTTTTATAGACATGGATGAGCCTTATTAGACCAAAGTTACTACCTCACCAAATGAGACTCCAGGATAATCCTAGAGACATAAACCCAGATGCAACTCCAGAGAATACCTTCTTACCAACAGATGTGCTCAAGTTTTATAGGGAAGGCACACTCACTCCTCGTACCTCAACAGGTGTGGGTCTCTTAAGCTACGATTGCAATATAAAGTGAGACTATTATAGCAATATTTTTAAAGTGATTCCACACACCTGTTAGCTCCTGTCACTCAAAGGTACTCGCTCATGTTTCCTGAACTAGGATCAACAAAGATGTGATTTAGGATTTCAGCAGATGGTAGCTGTCAAGCGCAAGCTGATGATCAGTAACAAGCAGCATAAAAAATTATCACTCCTTTTCCGTCAATGACCCAGTTTATAGTAAATGCTCAACTGTTGTTGAGAGAAATGCTCAAGTAGACACCAACCGGAGGACTCCTGCCTGGGCATAATTAGATATTCTTACATAATTTAGCATGTATCAGGCAAACAATGCCAATGACATAAAGCTGTTCCTCAATATAAAAGTTGATTAAGGAGCCATGTAAATAAATCCAAGCTTGTTTTTTATTACAAATGCGTTACATATTTTGCTGTTTTTTGCCGCTAATATAAATTTGCTCTTTCGAGCTGGATTATGAACAACAACTGGTTAAGTGGGTGTCTGCAAGACTCCTTAACAAACTTAAGAGCAATGGTATGCACAATTTGTCTTTCCTCATATGAAGCAATCATTTATTGGTACTCCCATTCTATTGCATTTTGGGAGATCAAAGTATTCCAGGAGCATTTGAGAAAAAGTTCTTTTCACATAAAAATTAAAAATAAACATAATAACTTTAGATATTTCCTAATGCTTTTTTGACATAAAATGACTTAATCAGAAGTTACACAATTTGAATTTTTAGAGTGTTACAAAACTTTTTTTACGTTGCTGCGCTAGTCTGTAATCTGTAAGGGTGTATAATGCAAGCAATGCTTTATACTTTTCTAGGAAATCTAAATTAAGAGTTGTCTCATCTAATGTCTAAGAACATTGGCATGGCCAAAAGCAGACAACTCTCTTTGATTGATTAGCCGCAGTCGTTCAATGTATCAAAAGTTTACATTAATCAATATTGCGTAAATCCTTTGATGCATATCTTTGATGAACAGGTCTTGGAACACTTTTCAAGATTCTTTCACTGCGCTAAAGGAATGATTAAATATTTTTCAAGTTTTAACAACAGATGTAGAAACTGCTATTTATGATGAGCTATACCAACTGAAGTTGTTAGCCTGTAAACCTGTACACATGAATAAAATTCTAGATTGCTACATGCAGATAAGTTTATAGTGGCTAACAGATCAGATAAAAACTTTGGGCTATGCAAATATCATAACTATCATAAATATTGAATATAAATACAAAGATATTGTAAATATGTTATAATATAAATATATAAATATAAATATATATATACAAATAATTATCAATATGTAAATAATGCTCTAACTCTATTTCTCTAACCTGGAGACTTAAGTACTATTGGTTACAAAGTCTCAACTATAACTATACAATATCTATTGTATTTTAGGCATAGGAAAAGGAGCCCAGCTTTATGGTGAAGACGACTCTAAACAGTTCTAAGGACACCTAAAATCAGCAAGCATTTCATTTTCAGTTCAGTTCTTTTAGAATACAAGTTAGGTATAGGACTTCATAGTGCATTTTATTTATAGATACTAATATTTTTATAAAGCAATTTGACAACTGCAAACAGGTGGGGTTTGTCTTTGACCAAAATTATATCAGCCACTATTCCTATACAGTTCCTTTTCAAAACTAATAACTATAATGAAACATATCTGACACTCGAGAAACCCAAGCTTTGTGTGTTTACAATTGTTTCAAATAGTGTCAGGTTTTCCCTTATATGATGCAATATATGTTGTCATTCCTCTCTCAGGAGAAAACTGGTTTTATCAAGATTTGGAAAAGCTCTGTCAAACTTGCCATTACATGTCTAGAGATTTTCACCTTTTTAATTTGGCAATAATATTGTGAAACAAAAACGAGAAGATGAACAAATAATAAATTGTGCTATAAAAACTATTTTAACTGAAAAAGAAAAAGTTTTAAAGTTTTAAAATACCTTTTTAAATATAAGATAAACTTATGAAATTCTAAGTAACTTTTTAAGTTTACAATTCATACTTCGCTATGGTTTTTTTTTTGATATTTTGGAGCATCTTGGCTTCACTAAATTTTGTTGGACAATGTAATAATCTTTTTCCAAGGTAACCCTTTGATCATAAAATTTTACATGTGAAAACCAAAATGGGACAATAGTTTTTTGTAAATTATTTTGCTTCGGCACTCGTATAAACTTTTTATTGTAATGTTGCTTGCATTTTATGCGCTGTGAATTGTTTAACAAGTTTTTTCAAAACTCTGACTGAAAGCCTACGGCACAGATAATAAAAAACTTTATTTAAATTTTGACAGAATTAATCGAACCTCTACTGTTCAGTGCTATTATTGCTTGAAGAGTTTTGAAGTAGATTTGAACAAATGTCTAAACTTGATACAGCACATTCTCTGACATGGCGGCTGAAAGATAAAAATGCTAAGAGCCTGAGGAATGGCAGAAGCACTGCTTTTTTGAAAAAATGCAAGACTGGTGTCTGGTGACATTTTAATGGCAGAAAACTCCATTCTTCAGTAAATATCTCAGATGCTGCTAATGAAGCTGGTTTGGTTGCAATGTAAATGAAAAGTTATTTTCAGGCAGATGGTAAGTGAATTTTAAACTGAATGTAATAAAATGAACACAAGAGATCATTGCAAGAGAATGTGAGGAGCAAATGAAAGTCTGTCGCAAAAGTAGGTTTGAATGCATAATGTTTTAAAAATCAGAAAAGTATTGCAAAATTACACTCAGTTATTTCTAATAGCTGTCAGTTATGTCCAATAGCTGTCAGTTATTTCTAATAGTTGTCAGTTATGTTTAGTAGTTGTCAGTTATGTCTAATAGCTGTCAGTTATTTCTAATAGTTGTCAGTTATGTCTAATAGTTGTCAGTTACGACTAATAGCTGTCAATTAGGTCTAAGAGCTGTCAGTTATGTGTAATAGTTGTCAGTTATGTCTAATAGTTGTCAGTTATGAATAATAGCTGTCAGTTAGATCTAAGAGCTGCCAGTTATGTCTAATAGTTGTCAGTTATGTCTAATAGTTGTCAGTTATGACTAATAGCTGTCAGTTAGGTCTAAGAGCTGTCAGTTATGTCTAATAGTTGTCAGTTATCTCTAATAGTTGTCAGTTATTTCTAATAGCTGTCAGTTATGTCTAATAGCTGTCAGTTATTTCTAATAGTTGTCAGTTATGTCTAATAGTTGTCAGTTATGTCTAATAGTTGTCAGTTATGTCTAATAGTTGTCAGTTATGTCTAATAGTTGTCAGTTATGTATAATAGTTGTCAGTTATGACTAATAGCTGTCAGTTAGGTCTAAGAGCTGTCAGTTATGTCTAATAGTTGTCAGTTATCTCTAATAGTTGTCAGTTATTTCTAATAGCTGTCAGTTATGTCTAATAGCTGTCAGTTATTTCTAATAGTTCTCAGTTATGTCTAATAGTTGTCAGTTATGACTAATAGCTGTCAGTTATGAATAATAGCTAATCAAAAATTTAAAAGATAAACAAATATTGCAGGAAGTCAGTTTACCAAATAAGGGAATATGCCAAAATCCGAAAACGAAATTACTGCCTATGTGAAGATATCAATATGTCAGTTTGAATATTTACAAGTTTTGTATGCACAATGTGTGCGTTTTTGCGTGAAACCAGTTTAGTCTTATGGTTTTGATGGTTCTTGCTACATAGTCATTTAGTTTTACGAGTGGGTGCAATGACTGCTTGTACTTGGCTTTTTGAGTATGCAAGAACTTAGGTTATGCTAAATTATGTAAGGTTTTTAAAAATTGTGTTTTGGTAAATATTTTAGAGCTATTTTAAAACATAGGTACATACTTAACATACAAAATCTTTCACAGCTCATTTGCAAAAAATTTCAAACCAAAATTAAAGAAAAGGCGTTGTTGATTCATTCTACCTCATAGTACCGGATGTCAAAATAAACTGTTGATTTGTCAAGTTGACACCTGTTTAGTCAGACTAAACAGGTGTCAACAGACTGACACCTTGTAGGTATCAGACTACACCAAGTTGTAGTCTGATACCTACAAGCATTGTAAATGTTCTTTCCCTCTAAACATCCCTTTCTCTTTAGTTATGACAACTCCAGGCAAGTCAGCGCTGCAGCTGTCTCACTGAGTGAAGGTCTTGTATAACTACACTATTCCAAAGCAATAAATGTTTTTTATGTTTATATATAACTATATGCACACATTTACATTTCACCCTCCATATTTTAGTGATTATTGTTCAACAAATTAGTAAAAATGTTGTAATTAGATTTTATTAAATTATAAAAAATAATATGGTGGCTCGATCACAATGGTATACGATTAGCCTGTCTTGACAAACTGTTGTTTTTGCGGAGCTGTCCCCGTCGAGCAGGCGAGCAACACAACAGCTTGTCACAAGACGTACTGCACCTGATGCATCAGCTGCACTTATAGAGAGTTGTTCTCTTCCGTCTATGCGGCTGGGTTGCGATGTTATATCGGTCGCTCCATTGGTAATCATAACGAATTTCGCGCAAAAATGTATATAGAAACAAATAAGATTACAACGTTTCACCAGTGACCAGTCTCTGCGGTAAACTTTAGTAATTGCAGCCAAGCCGCATGGACTGAAGAGAACAACTCCCTTTCAGTGCAGCTGATGCATCAGGTGCAGTATGTCTTGTGACAAGCTGTTGTACTGCTCGTCCGCTTGATGGGGGGACAACTCCGCAAAAACAGTAGTTTGTCAAGACAGGCTAGTATACAATGTACATGTACTGAAATGACTGTAGTAATGTTCATTGAAAAGGTAAGAAAGCCATTAATACTCAAACTATTATAGCATTTTTAACCTTCATACATAAGATTGTAGGAGCACTTTTCAAATAATAAAACAATACAGAATAATGTAAATTTTAATGTTTAGATGAACCTTTGCTTATGGTGTTCATTTTTCAATGAGTCATTTGATAAATGAAAAAGTTATATTCAAACTATGACTGTTCCTAGTAGAAATATTCAACTTTCATTCTTATGACTCATTTAAGGTTAATAAAAACTATTTTAGGTTAATTTAACTTTCAAACAAAAATTGTAAAAACTGATGCACTGGAATTTCATGCTACAATGCACACCGCTGACCAAGAAAACTGCACATAACTGGCATCGGCTACCTGCAGATTATTAGATAGTTGACCTTCACTTGGCTTTGAACTCTCATCATTTTAGTATCGCAATTATCTCTACATGTGGTTGAAGAACTCTGTTAAAGACCACCTTCTCGGACTGCATGGAATGAATAGCAGCCAATATTATGAAGAACAACTTTGAAGCATTAAATACAGTGAGAATGACTAAACACCAAGTTGGTATTTTGATAAACAAAAAAAAGTTTGATTGTTTAAATATCCATGTTCTCCTTCTGAAACCAGCTTCTGTAGCGTTACGTGTTACACAACGTTGTTATACAAATTTTGATGGCTATCGCCAGTTAGACACGTAGTCTAGTTAGCTTGCTGACCCTGAGGATCTCAGTTGAAATTCCTTGCGACGTGAATTTTTCATTCCTAAACTGTGTCGCTGTAACTGGACATACAGACCACAAATGACAATCACTGGGATTTATATATTAATATAGTATCTACATATACACAGTATACTATATATTAATATAGTATCTACATATACACAGTATACTATATATTAATATAGTATTAAAAATGATTGAGAATGAAAAAGTCCAAGGCAACACCTGGATTTACTGCTGGTCTACAATAAGAATAACAAGTTAATATAAACTAAATTATAAAAAGGCATTTTATTAAACTTCTAATGATCATAAATAAACGGGACTCTTCTCCAAAATGTTAATGTTATGTTAGCTATGCAAAAGTTAGCTAGTTGCTATGTTAACTAAGCACTCTCTGAAAACTTGTAAGTTGCCACTAGCTTTTTCAGGAACATATCACTTTCTAAATGCTGGTATCATTAAAGACACTCTCAAAAAAGTTGAAGTCACCTTTTCAAAATCTGTTCTTAGCAAAATCACATGTCAAAAAGTCCTATGCATCTCTTTCTAGCTATATTAGAAGTGAAAATGGCGTCATCATTATGAAATTATTAACAAAGCCGAAATTGTTGACTTCTGCATAGAGATTGAATTTTTAGCTTTTACAAAAAAATATAGAGATATAAATTATGCAGACTGTCATAGCCTTTGTACTACAAAAATAGCTATTTAGTGCTTCATGCATGTTTCGACTCCAAGCTAACCTTTACATCCCAAGTAAGCTTGGTAGCTTTACAAAATGTCAATTTTCTTGAAATGTTTTGATTATTTAAAAACATAAATAAATAATTTGGCATTTCTTACAAAATACATAACGTGATTACTATTATCTTTTGTTAAGGCAGAACTGGTTGCCTGGCAACTGATAACAAATAAATAAATAAAATATCTAAATAAAACATATTTCTACAGACATATATACAAAATTCAAAACTTTGCAAAGCTGGGCATGTCAAACGCTTGCATTGGCTGCTTCACTCTTCAAATGGCTGTAATTTCTCCATCTCAACAGCCTCCTCATAATCAGGACATTTGGCACTGTTGTTTGCTGGAACACCTACGAGCAACAGAGAAATAAAAATATTGTATGCCATTGCGCACCAAGGATGTTATCTGTGGCAGAAATGGTAAGCTTAAAGAAACAGCCATGCTGAGACAAGAAGTTTTTAGGAAAACAAGGTTTTATAGTAACTGGTACCCTGGCAGTCTAGTGCTGTGAGAAATGGTCAGGTGTGATAATAAAGCTCAGGGGTAAGTATTTGTAGGCTTATTCTGAAACACTAGTTGGCAGTGAACGAGTAATAGAGTGTTCAAGTAGCAAGTTGAACACTCCATTAGTTCGAGTTTGGTTTATCCTAACCGCTAACTCTGCTTTGAGAGACAGAAATGGCTCTTGTTATAGTCAAGATCATTAACCTGGCAGTCATTTTTGCTGTGAGGAATTGTCAGTTGTGCCGATAAATTGCAGAGAGTAAGAGTGTGCAGAACTATTGTCTCAGATAAATGAGGTAAATGGCCCAGGTGAAAAAGTGCTAGGTTGTTATGCCGAATGGCAAGGGCTTTAATCTTGCATAGTGCGATTCTTTTTTCTAACCTTCAACTGTGGCTTTGTACATAGCGATGGATGAACACTATTATTATAGACTTTGTTCAAAAGGACACTTTGAAACGTATGATTTCAGAGACCAACATATTGCCATTGCTTGCATTACTTGACTTTAGTTAATCACCTGAAAGAGATTGCCAAGTATTATTAAGTAAAATTAGTCATTAATTTTAAGGGATAATCACCTGACAGAGATTGTCAAGGGTTATTAATTACAATTAGCTATTAATTTTAATTAATAAACACCTGTCAGAGATTGTCAAGTGTGCTGATAAAGCGTCAAGTATGACCATCTACACTACTATTCTGCAATACCTACAGGCAGCTGGTAGGTTCAGCTGTTGGCATGCTTTTTTGAAGCTGAATGTCGTAAGTTCAAATTTAGTGTGATGCAATGTTTTTTTCCAACCATGGCTGCAGACAAACAAATGGATGAGCACGAATCTTATTATAGTAAAGGTTACCTACAGGCGGCTGAGAGGTAAATTTCATTAGAACTTGATTAAAGTCTATAATTAGTGATAAAAAACTTTCAATAGTTGTGTCACTGAAGGGTATGAAAACAAGCATTTGACAAAAGGGCACAGCAACAGAAAATGCCAAATCTTTTGTAAAGATGTTGCCATGTCAAGTAGAATGTAATACATCTCACCTCTGCAGTAGTTCTCTAAGCTACCATTATATTCAGCCAAGAGATCAGAAGGCAGGAATACGTTCTCCAGAGTTGCATCTGGGTTTAGGTCAAGGGGATTGTCTCCAGGTCTCATTTGGTGAGGCAGAAGTCTTGGCCTTATCAGTTTCCGAAAATTCTTTGAAGAACAAAATCATCATTTAATCAAAACTATTATACTTGCTAAACAAATTTAGGAGCTAAAAAAAATTTAAAAATGAGTAAGATTTGGAAATTTTTTTTTTAGTTTCATGTATAGTAATATGCAATTATGTTAAAAATGTTACATTTATAAAATTGTCTAGCTTTATTGTTTTAAATGTGATCAGTATTTTATTTTCTTCCACTTTATTGCTTCTACTTTAAAAAAAGATTTACAACCATTTTGTAAATTCGAAAAATGTCTTTGTGAAAAATGAAAAAAACTACTGACATTGTGGTAAATTTTTTTCTAGATCTTTGCCAATGCTTTTGCTTTAATTACCTACAAACAGTTTGAATGATTAAAAAACTACATTTTATCAATACATTTAAATCATATTTTTGTTTTAATTTGTTTTTCTGTTAACATATCAAAAGATAAAAAATTCTTTTTGCTTCTGTCGTAAGAAAAGCTATGCAAACATAAATTCATGGCTCAGTTTGACTTATCAGTCACTCAATACCAAGCTAAATACTCAAGTCTCTCAAGATTAAGTAGTAAAACATTCAATTTACTTACAGGATAACCACGGCTGGTGAGTAGCATGTCAATTATGGCATAGATCATATAAATAGGAACAAAGATGATGCTGGAGCAGGCCATGAGCCAACCAACTGAGATTGCCCACTGAGGGTAGGTGTAGGTGTAGTGTGCTGAGAACTTGTACTTCAGGGTGCTATTAAATATCAGAGAGCAAACTAGATTACCAGCAACTATTTGGAAGGCAAATTAGTAAATATAGTCAATATAAAATAGACATGTACACAAATATATAACGGCCATTTGTTGTGAAAGAAAATGTAGACAGATGAATAAATATTTGCTGTAGAACACTCTTGTTGTTAGGTTTGTTTGATTGAAAGCTAGTTTTGGTAAATGATGGTGTGAATAAGTTGTTGTCTTTTCTATTTCTCTGGAATGAGAATCACCGGAAAGAAGCTCATCATTTTTAGTAATAAATACCTGCTTTCAGTTGCCAAATAGTCTGACATAGAGATTATTTGCTATAGTAGACTTCCAGGCAACTGAAGGCAGGTACATACTTATTAGTGACAATGAATTGTCAGAATGATTTTCAACACTGCTAGCAAACTTCCTTATGCGCTAGAAGTGCTACTCACTTGTATACTGGGATTGTGACTCAACATACTGCATGTGTTACAAGTAAACTTTCAGGGAACACTTCTAGTACTCTACTGTTGACTTGTCTACTGTTTCTTCCTTTGCTCACTAGAGTGCCAACTTGCCTGTTTGCTTGTTAGTTCATTTGCTCATTCTGCCCATTCATTGTTTATTTACTACATGCTTGTTTTCATACTTATTTATTAACTCATCTGTTTGCTGGTCTGCTTTTTTATCTATTTTCTTACCATGATTATTACCTTTTAAGCTGTTCACTGACTCGTAACTGACCTCTAACTGACCCGTAATTTACCTGTAACTGACCTATAATCGACCTGTAACCGACCTGTAACAGACCTGTAATCAACCTGTAACCGACCTGTGACCAACTTGTAACCGACCTGTAACTGACCTGTAGCTGACCTACAACTGACCTGTAATTGACCTAGAACTGACCTATAACTGACCCTTAACTGACCTGTAATTGACCTGTCATTAACCCGTAACTGAACTAGAACTGACCTGTAGCTGATGCAGTTGAGAATGAATACCACAAGGACGATAGTTGGAGTGACGAGAATATATACCCATTTGATGATTGCTCGCAATGGAACATTCCTGATTCCAAACATCATATCTATATTGTCCATGAAACGACTCATGCCTACATCATAACATATAATAATTGAAGATTAGCTTCCTTGAATCAAGCACTGTAAAAACAGCAATGAACAGAGGTGGTTGAGAGTTAGATTCAAGCTTTTCAGAAACCACGTTTAAGTAATTTTTTTTATTTTATTTCGTCAATTAGTACATTTAAAAATGCAAAAAAATTTGCAAATAACAAACATTGGTTATAACCCAGTACACTGATCAAAACAATGCATAGATTGTACATTGTTAGATTCAATAGAAATCTGTACCACTTACACTATATTAAATATTGACTACCTCAGTGTCCAAGTACAATAGGACGACTATAAAAAAGAAGACGACAAACTAGAAAGTCGCAAATTTATAGTTTTTTAAATTTATAGAGAAAAAACTTTGCATTGTTTTTGAAAATTTAAACAGAAATTCAACTCATTTAAAATAGAAGCTATTTTGATTTTAAAAATCTACAATAGTTTTTGCTGATGGCTTCTTTTGGGCTGTCAATGATTTTCAAAAATATTGTAAATTTTTACAACGCACAATTCTATTTTACAATAAAAGAAGATTTCAACAAACTATTGTCAGTTATGCTTTTTTGACTATAGAATTGTTTCTTATGGTTTTTGTTAAAAATAAGCTCGTAGAACTTTGATAAAATTTTTGTATATATGCCAGCATCTTACATGTATGAAACATTAAATTTTTTTAAAGAACTCTAATATAAAAAAGGGTGCATTCAGCTCAATAAAAAGAAAAACACTCATGAGAAATTTAATATTTGTATTTGCATACAGAGTCAGAGCTGTGCAAGCTTATTATTGAACAGCTCGATAACTGAACTCATACTTACCATAGACATGCGCTACAGCGATGCATTCGAATAGAGCTACCAATAGAAGTATCCTGCTGCCAGAGTAAAAGTCAAATATTTGGAAAACGTACATTCCTCCCTGCAATTACACAAATACATGTATACTATGTTATGAAGACCTGCATTGTGTATTCACATCTCATCCTGAACTCAAATAGGCAGTCAGAGATATATACAAAGATTGGCCACACGTATGCAAAAGCAATTGCTGGAATGATAAATTTGGTTGGAAGGAAATACTAGTAGATTTAGTAAGTGAAAGGAGTGTTAATATATTATAGTTAGTAGCAATCACAAGGGTAAGGATTTACTTCTCATAAAAAATTGCTTTGTAAATTCAATTTTTTTGATCTAAGAGGCTAGATTTTTCAAAAAGTAAAATAATAGATGCGCTAAAAGTTCACAAGCTCAACAACAACTATAAATTCTTACAAAAAATCACAAAAGACGTCTCTAACTGCAAGAGCCTGACTCAAAATTAGATGTAACTAATCAGAAACCTAAATTTTTTACAAGAGTAGTTGGTATCATTGCCAAAAGTCAGAAGGCTCAATAACCACTACTAATTGTTATAAAACATTACAAAGAACGACTATAACTACAAGTCTTACCAGAACTTCAATACAGTTTTTTGAATAAGCTCAAGGGCAACATAAGTGACCAAGAATCAAAATGCATGCATTTGTTAGTTACTAGCTGAAGTTAGCCTGTGCTCAGTTGTTATTAACAATGCAGGCATTTAGAACATATCGGAATGTTACAAGAAATACTGAGGACTGTCAGTTAAACAGGACTTAAGTTCAAACCTAGAAAGAAAAACAGAACAATGCATCAATTGAAAACCACAAGAGGTTGCAGAGATGTTGTAAAGTTGAGCCAATAATACTAAAAAATAAACTGGTTTGAACTTTTTAGTACTTTTTGGCTCAATTTTACAACATCTCTGCCACCTCCTGTGATTCTCAATTGATGCATTGTTCTGCTTGATTTTTAAAGATTGACTTTTACAAGTCAATCTTCGATTAAGATTGATTAAGACTTTTAAAAATGGACTTAATTTTAAAATACAAAATTTTAGTAGATTTTATCAGAGAGTATCGGTATTTTTCTGTCACATTCGATTGTTTTTGACATTTGAAGTGTCTGCCTGTCAGGATGTTTAAGATTGAAATCATCAAAACTTTATCGAGATTAAAATGCTCAGATTAAGTGAACATGGGATTATCACAAATACAGTTGCAAAAAGACCGACAGAATAGAAACACATAATGCTGCAACTTAATAACACTTGCCGATATCAACTACATCAACGATAACAACTAGTCACGTCTTTTCACACGAACTTTCCTTCTGAGCATTTTAACTTTGATCAAGTTTTGTTAATTTTAATCTTGAAACATCCTAGTAGTCAGATCACCTCAAACATAAAAAACAATCGCAATTGATAGAAAGATACAAATACTTTCTGATAAAACCTATTAAATTTTGTGTAAGTTTATCTTTAATGAGGTGCAGTTGTTAACCTATGATTCCTGTGTGGCTTATGCATACACTCAGCGAATGTTGAGAGTATGTGCAAATTAATGAGAAATAAGGCAACCTGCCTGAAGAGAGTCACAGTTTGTAGGTAGTAGGTTTAGGTAGTAAGTTTAGGTAGTAGGTTTAGGTAGTAGGTTTAGGTAGTAGGTTTAGGTAGTAGGTTTAGGTAGTAGGTTTAGGTAGTAGGTTTAGGTAGTAGGTTTAGGTAGTAGGTTTAGGTAGTAGGTTTAGGTAGTAGGTTTAGGTAGTAGGTTTAGGTAGTAGGTTTAGGTAGTAGGTTTAGGTAGTAGGTTTAGGTAGTAGGTTTAGGTAGTAGGTTTAGGTAGTAGGTTTAGGTAGTAGGTTTAGGTAGTAGGTTTAGGTAGTAGGTTTAGGTAGTAGGTTTAGGTAGTAGGTTTAGGTAGTAAGTTTAGGTAGTAGGTTTAGGTAGTAGGTTTAGGTAGTAGGTTTAGGTAGTAAGTTTAGGTAGTAGGTTTAGGTAGTAGGTTTAGGTAGTAGGTTTAGGTAGTAGGTTTAGGTAGTAGGTTTAGGTAGTAGGTTTAGGTAGTAGGTTTAGGTAGTAGGTTTAGGTAGTAAGTTTAGGTAGTAGGTTTAGGTAGTAGGTTTAGGTAGTAGGTTTAGGTAGTAAGTTTAGGTAGTAGGTTTAGGTAGTAGGTTTAGGTAGTAGGTTTAGGTAGTAGGTTTAGGTAGTAGGTTTAGGTAGTAGGTTTAGGTAGTAGGTTTAGGTAGTAGGTTTAGGTAGTAGGTTTATAAACATCTATTTCATAATCTGGAGAGTTGCTCTCCAATTTGTCTGTTTAAATATTGAAGATGGTTGACAGTTTATAAGTTGATGATAACCAAAGATATGTATAGCTTCAAGTAAATGGAAAAAAAGTATTTTTTCAGACAACAGCTTATGAAGTTAAACAGTGTTTGTACTGAACTACCAAGTTTATGATGCAAAGAATCTTCTGTCAGCAATAGAAATGCTTTGTGGTTCACAGGCTAGGTAACCCATGACATAACCTAATGTCTAAAGTACCCACCTCTGTAACCATACAGAGACCCATAAGATAGCAGACGATGCAGCTAAGGCATGTGAATATTGTTCGTCGGTAGCCTTTTCCCAGGTAAGTTGGAAATACATCTACTATTGCTGCCACAAGGCCTTCTTGATGAACAAACTGTAAAGCATGAGATTCAATGATAAACATCTAAAAACTAAACATTTTTGCATTTTAATGAATTTATTATAATGAGTCTAATGCAATTTCACTAAACTGCATTAAATTAATTTAATGCTATTTAATGACATTTAATAAAAGTAATACAAATGATAATTTAAATTTTTTTCTAACTCTATTAGTTTTACATGTAGATACACTTTCTAAATTTCACTCCAAAGTAGGAACCTAAAATGATACCTTGTAAGTTGGGAATAAAGAATTTACTGTTTACCAAAATCTTGCTCAGCGATGTCTTTAGATAGTTGTTCAATATATGGGTACTAAACATACTGTAGACTATTTTGTTTATAAAACATTAGAAACTGACACAGCCCTTCATTTCACTGTAACGTGCAAAAAGAAAAGAGGAGACAACTCTTCATTCAACGCAGTCACTCTTTGCTTTTTTACAAGTGTTTGTTTGAAAAATTTGGTAAGAGACTGCAGATATTTTTAGTTTTAGGCACTGTCTTTAGATAATTGTATAATGTATGGGTAATAAATATACGGTAAACAACTCTATCTGCAAACCACAAAAGTGAGCTTGCCTTTCATTTTATACTAGGAAAAGAGCAGACAACTAGTTATTTCATGAGGTTATAGTTTGTTTTTTTTTATATTTTTTGATTGCCAGCTTGAAAATTTTTGGTTATTAGACTATGGATTTTCTGTATGATGACAATCTAATCCCATTGAGTCTGTACTTACCTGCCTACTGGGTCCATAAAAGATCATCAGCAACTTACTGTGGCTTACACAAATAGGATAATTAAAGCAATGCATAGATACAGTACTACATAATACATTACTAGATTCAAGCAAATTCAGTATTGAGTATTGCCTACCTCAGTGTCCAAGCCCAAAAGAATGACCATGAAAAAGAAGATGACAGACCAGAAAGGTGCGAAGGGCATGTTAGCGAGGGCCTTTGGATAGGCTATAAAAGTCAACCCTGGACCTACAAGCAGGTAATATTATTATACAGACATGTTTTGAGATAGCAGAGATGCCATGAGTACTTTTTCCCTTAAAGATTCTTGTAGGTGTGGCATGTTGATAACAGGTGCCTAGACTGGCCTCTTATGAAGCCGATGTCTAATAAAAAAAACTTCTAACAGAGAAGACAACTTCTAATAAAGAAGCCAACTTATAATATAGACAATTATAGTGCGAATCAGGGTTGAGACAATGGTAGAATTATTAAGGTATTAAAATCTGCATTAATAGTTAAATTAATAAGTTAATGCATAGTTATATTAAATTATACATAAAATTACAAAATTGGTTTTCTAAAATAATTGTAATAATAATTAAATTTAAAAATTAAGTTTGTGAAATAAATGCATTAATAATCGAATTAGCGAATTAATTTTTTTCAAAAGCTGAAATCTTCCCTAAATTATCAAACAAGTTTTTGAAGGAATTGCATAAATAAATTATTTGCAACAAAAACTACATCATTCATAAAATGTTAAATTAGCATACCTAAATAATTTGCGTTCAGTTAAATTTCTGAATAACAATCTAATGAGTAATTTAATGCAATTATTAATGAGCTTTATTAATTGACCACAATTCTGGTGTGAATAGTTTATTACATGATGTAGAGTAGACAGGAATGACAAAAAGTCTGTCTTTTTCTGCTCTAACTGCGCCGATGCACAAAGATGCACAAAAAAGCTAGTGACCATCTATCGTATTATAAACAAGCTTCCTCGTTAATTCTAAACGAGTTTAACAATCTCTTGACATCCTATAGCAAGTTTGCTTAGATTTAAGAATACATAAATATCCTGAATACCCTCCAATAGAGCAGCTGACTTTACTTTAGCTGACTTTACTGGTTCTACACAATCAGCAAGCTTCTGAATCACCAAACTGTTCAAAAATAGTTCAAGTATCAGGTCTGTTTTGGCATCTAATGACAGGCTTCAGAGAGATTCTATATCTAGCAAGACCAATTTTTGATACCATCTAGTTAGTACCTTTTAGTTACCATTTAGTTAACAGCAGATACAAAACTTAACTTCCTGTTAGGCAGATCACAGTATCAGTATACTCCAAATTTCACTCACCAGACTCTGCCACATCAGCGATATCCACCCCTTGTTCTGTAGCCATATAGCCGAGAACCGCAAATATGACAAATCCTGCCAGAAAACTCGTACCACTAAAAATTAAAAATAATACATCTGAGGCACACTTATATGAACACTAAATTATTTTTGGTAAAATCAAAATACATTTGCAGTCATACCTGTTTACTATTGAAAATATCACAGAATCCCTCAAACAGTTGTGGTGAAACTTGTTGAAGCTGCCGAGAGCTGTCGATGCACCCATTCCGATAGAGTAGGAAAAGAATATCTGTGTTCCCGCGTCTACCCAAGTCTAAAATATAATCAATAATAATAATATAATACGTTTTATAAACTTTTTAGTCTAAAGCTTCAATTATATAGCAATAGAATTATGATTATTTATAATTTTATTTGTGATGATTAAAGCAATACAGTCTTGCGAACTACAGTATATGTAAATCTGTGTTTGTTGTTTGTATGTTGTTCTATTTGTTATTCTGTCATGTGTCAAGTTACAGCAATAAGGTTTAAGGAAAGACAACAACCACTTTGCACTAGAATTGAGCTCAGAACTCCAGTGCTGCAGACATGCACGCTATCTACTATACCATACAGCCTACTTGCCATACTAAGTAATAATTGTGCACAACTGATTACTGCCGATTGGTCAAAATACCCATGATTTACGCTCCAGCTAGGGGCTAAAAGAAAAATTTTACTAGAAAAAAATACATGCTCAGACTTCCTCAACATGCTATGAAGTTATCTATAGCATATACTTGACTAAACATTCAACATGCACAGAAATAAACAAATACCTTTATTTAAATGTTAGAACGGTAAATAAATCTTAACTTTCTGTGCAAAACTTTTTTTTTACCTATGCAGTGCCGGACATTCAGCAGTATTATTCATAAATTATATTTGCTACTCTCACCTGCATATCTCCCAGTTTCTCCATGGTAGGTGTAAGATAGTAGAGTATACCAGAGCCTGCTCCGGGCAGGGTGCATCCTCTCACCAACAGAATCAGCATAAATACATAGGGAGCAATGGCAGTGAAGTACATGACCTGCACAGAAGGTTATAACTTTGTATTGTAGAAAATATTGGTAATAAATGCATGTTGTCTAAATAGACAGTAGCTATGTAGTAAAGGTAAATGTATTTTTAGGTAAAAACAAGATTGGTAGATGAACATGTATTTATTCAAAAATCAAGCAGTGCTCTAGTAGTACTCATAGATATAATATACTTCAGTGTTATTTAAAAGAATTTGCCATAGGCAGGTTTCTCATGTCCTGATCTTCCTTGTCACTTGGATTATACATTTTATGGGTTTTCTTAGCAGGGTGCGGAAGTGGTTTCTTGTTGCCTGTGTCCAGTTACCTGTCAGGGTTGTCTTCCTTTGCACTGGAACAATTTAAGCCCGTTCTTGACGTCCCGTAGTGGGTTTGAACCACAGACCCTGCTGTTTGGTAGTTCAGAGTGCTAACACCACATCTGATTCCTTAACGAGTGTCACTATAATAATAACTGTGTGACTACCTACACAGCAGTCTATAACTTGTACAACTTCGTACATGAATATTCAAATAACGGCCTTCACAACATATTTAACTTCAATATATAACTATCTATGTATATCTATATCTATATCTACATGTATATATAACTATCTATATATATCTATATCTACATGGATATATAACTATCTATATATATATATATATCTATATCTACATGGATATATAACTATCTATATAACTTCAAGGCCTTTTACATATTGTAGTGCTTGAAGAGATGAGAGATGTAAATGCTACAGGCATGTACTGATATAATATATACACATGATATATCATGTGTATAACTCGATACGTACTTTGTTAGCTTAAAGTAAGTATCGAGCAAAATAACTTTAAATTAGCTGTAAGTTAGTAGTGACAACCTGAACTGAGATTTGCTGAAAAGTTCTCTTTTAATGTTAATATTAACAGGTGTGCCTTTTGTGTAGTATTTAAAGCATTTAGAGGCTAAAAAAGCATGCAAACGAACCTTTCCCGAGCTTTTCACACCTTTGAATATGCAAGCAAATACGACTATCCAAGCCACTAGAAGGCAGAGAGCAAGGTCCCATTTTATAATTCCTGGTTCATCAATTCCTGAGCTGATAGCCAGAACCCTCCTCCTGCAAGTTACCAAGTTGAGGATTGTTATCGGATTGACATGCCTGTCTATAAATCGTGTGACATTTAATAATGCTGTAAAAATAATAATAATGATATGCCAAGAAAATCTTGATTTTTAATTAACTTTTATTTTTCCAAATTTATTCTTGACAAAGTAAAATCAGATTTACTATTGATTTCTGTAGACTTGTGCTGATTTTGAGTTTATTTTTAATATTATTTTTTGTCAAGTAAAACAATTGCTAAAAGATACACCATAAAAATCATTGATGAAGACTCTATGTGCACAATAGTTTAGCTAATCAAGGTGCAGAGCTTAGTTGGCAGGCAGTGAGCAGGTTGTGACTCGCAGGTTGTGACTCGCAGGTTGTGACTCGCAGGTTGTGACTCGCAGGTTGTGACTCGCAGGTTGTGACTCGCAGGTTGTGATGACAATAACTGCAACTTAAATGAAAAAGAAAAAAGACAGTCCAACGAAGCTCAGACTACTCCAGCCTCGACAACAGGTGCCGCTTCAAAACCGTCCTAAACAAACTAGTGTTTTTGATTTTTTGGATGTCAGTAGGTAGCTGATTCTATGCATCTGAGGCTTGGTGCTAAAGATGACGATGTCCAAGTTTTTAAGTAGATGCTAAAAGCGATAGATTGAAAGTGGATTTGCAAGGATCGAGCCGACAGAACATGTTTATTATTTTAAAACAGGTAATCTGTGAAAGAAGGTAGAGCCTGTTTTCAAGAAGTATAGTAGTGAGCTAGGTAGTTAAAATCATGCTTGAGTCATTATTGACAGCAGCTGTTACGACTCATTTTCGCAACATTTTATCTGCCGCTCCAAAACCGTGCATTTTACTAAGCTTGGGCTAGCCTTTTATTTAATGTGCATTAAAAAGCCTTAGCTCCTTAGCTCTATACATAAGTTCTGTTAGAACAGTTCTGTTAATATGCCTTAACAAAATTTTCTGTTTAGCATTTTATCTGTAACATAAATATCCTTACTGCCAGAACTCTGTGGCTGGATCCACGTGATAAATCTCTTTAGGCATTTTAGTAGTCAAGTTGGTTGCAGCGGGCATGGCATCTGTTGTGTTTAGGACACTTCCATTAGTGACTTCATTCCATTCGGATCTGTGTAAAAATCATTTTCTAGTTTCAGATATCAACCTGCACACTGCATGGCAAAGAATTTTTGAAAACTAACTAGTGACATCACTAGAAATCGTTGCTTACATTCCTTGAACCAAAGTAAAAACAGGGAAAATGGCTGCGCTAAATCTCGTGGTTTTATGCGCCTAAATGAAGTATTCATTTAAAAAAGTGCAACACATATCTTAACAGCTTTACTCAGAAATAAAAAAACATTTTTGTTTCTTATTGGCTGTTGCAGACTATTAAAGAGATTGCTGACTGTACAATATTTCAAATATTCTTATATAAAAGCGTTGAAGGCTTGAGCAATATTTAGACTAGACGTTCAGACAAAAATAAAAATTTTTGCATTAGTTGTTGTGTAATATTTAAATAAGTTTAACAAAATAAAGCAAAAATATAATTAACATTAAAGAATAGAGAAAACATAATATTTTTATTCTTTATTATTTATCTTGAGGTGTTGACTGATGTTCTAAAAAAAGAATCAAGGAGATTGACCAACCAGAAGCTGAGATATAGCCAGCCAAACACAGGTCTACCAAAAAACATAAGTGTTTTGGTAGTCATCAATTATATATGACGTATGAAATCGACTTGTGTGCCATTTGTCAATTAAGCCAACTAATGCGCTCTCCTATAACAATCACGGCGTTTTAATTGGTTTAATCCCTGGAAGTATAGAACAATCAAATTGGGCCTAACAATCATTGCTCTGAGAATTCCGAACCAGTCCTTCTGACGTGTAGATTAGTTTTAGAATAAAATAATTACACGCATCTATTATTTCGCAACATTCTGCTATCACTTTCTACAAATTATATTAGTTACATCATTTATTCTATACGCAGTTATATTATTATTTTGTATAATATGCATTATGATTATTATATTAATCATAAAAAATAATCATTGATAAGATAATAGATAAATAGAAAAATCAAATCAAAAGTTATCGTTTTCTTTTCTTACAGTAAGAGCAGCACGGTCAAGTTATTCTTTTTAAGATTATGGCTGTAGTGAACTTACAGTCTGTTAATAGTGACGATAATCATGAAAATCAACTAAATGCTGCAGTAGATACACAATAGAAAAATGATGAATGAACAAAAATTCACATTCTCATTTCTTATTCTAAACGAACTGCAATCGCGGATGTCCCGTATATAGACTATACACGCGCCGTTCGCTGAACAGAGGATCTTCGGAGCATATCCATGGAGATCGAGTTAAAATTTGAAGCACAATAGTCAAAATCTGCTCTTCTGTTTTGAAAAATCACGGCGAGAGGTTGTGGGCAAATGCCTTTACCACACAATGTTTGCTTGATTTTCCTGAGAAACCAGAGCTAGTCTGTAAATTATTTACTGTCGCGAGAAGCTTTTCACATCTCGTAGCCAAAACAATCATTATACGTAACGGCGGTAAGGGTGCACAACTCCGGCACATGAACATTAAGTCGATTTTATACGTCACAGTTTTCGGGATTTTCGAAGGGTTTTCCTCTGATTCTTTATTAGGTAGACCTGTGTTTGGCTGGCTATATCTCAGCTTCTAGTAGGTCAATCTCCTTGATTCTTTTTGTAGAACATCAGTCAACACCTCAAGATAACTAATAAAGCATAATAATATTATGCTTTCTCTATTCTTTAAACATCGCTAACTTTTAGGTCGTTGAAATAGTGACATAAGATTGCTGGGATTGGTAGAGAACTTTACGACTTTTGTAAATAAACAACAAACTTCAGCAATTCATTTAAAAATATATAGGTAAACTGTCAACATAACTATAATTACACTAGTAATTACTATGTATTTGTGGCAATTTTATTTAAAATATAGACAAATTTTTTCAAATATTTTTTATGGCCGAAAATGACATTTTGGCCCAGTGCAATTATTTATGCTGTTAATCAAATATATATTTGAATGCATTACTATAACAAAACTTCATGCGAGTTAGTAACTAGTTTTATTGTTTGCTGTTAAGCTCCTTAAATGATTTAAAAGTGGCATTATTTGTCCATAAATCAACACGATCAAAAGAAATTTCACTAGTTTTGGTTTGAAGCATCTGGCCTAGCATTTATAGACTGCCAGGTAATTAAAGTAAACAGCAATGAAATGCCACGACACTGGCAGCAAATCCATTTCCAAGTCTGACTGACAGTGATTAAGACAATCTCGGTCTATTTTCAGTACACGAAATGTAGCCCTAAAAACCTAAGACGGCTGTCACTCTTTGTGGGGTATTCAGAAACACTCCCAAACATCAGTAATAAGTTTGTGAAGGTCGCTGGTTGAGCCATGCTTTTGATTAGCAGAAGTTAAAGCTGAGCAAGTTTCAGGTTTTTAACGCAACCCAGTGCCACCAAAATGGATATTTGTATTAAAATAACAAATGTGAAGAGAGGTTGTTTTGGTTACCAACTTAAAAAAGGTGACGACAGTGATTTTAAAAGTGACGACAGTGATTTTAAAAGTGACTACTCTGACGACAACTTTGTGTGTTAGGACCCCCAAAAGTACTTTACAAAAAATAATTATTTTGCAGCAGAGAATTTTCTTTAGGCACATCTCTTTTAAACTTCCTATACAAAAGGGCATGTCATTGGCTACCATGTTTCTAGGCATAGGAACAGTGAATAGGTCGAAGATATCAGAAAGGTGTGGAATGCAGCTTTAAACTCTATCTAGATAATGAAGTACGTTTCCGTAAACAATAAAAATGGTGTGTCAAGCCTTTGCTCCATCATTTTGCATGTTTGTCACGCCAAAGATGAGATTAAGAATGGGAAAAACTTGATTATCTAAGTGACTCTTTGTAACTGTAGAAAGAATCGAATTCTAACCATTTCTATGCACAGCTTTACAGAAAGGATAACAAGCTTTGTTGTGATAATCGAAACCTTTGGCTAATCAATTCTCCTTTATTTAGCGTGTCAATTTACACTGACACTATTGTGGAACTATACCAACATACCTGCAATTAGGCGTATTCCACGGGTTGTCGCAGTGGCTCCAAGGCACAGTCTTTGTAAAGGAAGAAAACATGTAGTAAAATGCCCAGCTTAGTATGACATTATAGTACACATTGAAGAGGAACAGAATGATTGTGGTCGCATAACCGATTCCTACAAAACAATTGGAAACAGGTTAAAATTTTAAAAGAACTTTTTTTAAATTGTTATTTTTAGAATTTTAAAAGAAAAATTATATACTTAAATGACCTATGTATATCTAAATGTAACCTAACCTTCTCAAAAATGTTTTTATTTTGAAAATCTTTGATACTAGTAAATCACTGAACAGTGAAGATACTGCATATTTTAAAGTTATTCTGCTAACGTCTGCTGCTTGTCGATTGTATCGTTTAATCTAGCTTTTTAGCATTTAGTCAGATTTTGAAAACTCAATTCAACTGATTGTTTTACTTAAAACCTATTAAATAAATTTATGCTCCAATAAATACACAATAGTAAAACTTTGCAAACAGCAAACATAGTTTCACTTAATTTGAGATCACGGCTAGTCAAAAAGGTGTGAAACTATATTAATGTTTGTGTTCTATATTACTTTTTGTAACAAGACAAATTTAGATCTGTAACAATAAAACATGGCTGAACCACAAAAGAATAGTAAATAACTTAAAAATACATGGACAATACATGTAGCAAGTAACTTCAAACAGTTGTAACAAACCAGAAAACTTCAAGAGGGAGATAACTACGTACCATCACCATATGCTACCTATTGATAGAACATGGCGGTTTTAGAATTTTAAATCTGTTTTGCTAAATAAAATTTTATGACTTTCCTAATTTATTTCTGTTGAAGATTTAAATCTTCCAATCTAACAAATTTCCTTAAACCAGCTTTCATTTCAGTTATATCTAATACTCAGACTATTTATATTAGAAACATTATTTAGTGGTTCTATGAATCAAAGGTTTACTTTCATTAAGGCTCTTACTGTATGCCGATTATACCAACTATTTTAAACAGGGGTAGGATGGGTTGCATTCACTTACATGTATGTTCAATATAAACTTAAGCTTTCTGCGCTGCCAATACATACATGCATATTTGAACTTTCTAGCTGAAAGAAAGTAACCGTGGGCATTAGTTTGTAAGCAAAATTAATTTAACTTTTTCAAGGCCATACCAGTAAATAGTGGACTGATGTTCCAGGCTTTGATGCCACCAGCTGACATAAACTGGCCGATGACAACCTCTAGAAAGAACATCGGTATTCCGGCCAAGAGTACCATAGTGAAGTAGGGTATTAGGAAAGCTCCTGCAGAACGGTGAAACAAAAATGACAATTTAAGGGCTGGAACAAAATGGCTGAACGAACAGGCTGTTCTATTAATTAGTTATATGAGAAAAAATATATACTAAGTATATATACTATTTATATACTATATATATAGTATATATACATTGTATTATATATATCCACTATATGCTATATCATTTATACTAAATATGTATACTATATATATACTATATTATATATATTAAGTATATGTACTATATATACGGTATACTACATCATACATGCTAAATATATATACTATATACATTTGTATACACTACATGTTATATAATAATGTATGCTAAGTTTATAATTTACACATGCGTATATATACTATATATAATATCATATATACTAAGTATATAAATATTATCTATGCTATAATATATATACCAAGTATTTATACTATATACATGCTATGAACTATATTATATATAATAAGTTTATATACCATATATACTATATCATGTATAATAAGTAATACCTTGATTACTAGGAATGTTTCTTGTAGAATCAATCTAGTTAAAAAAATTTGGAAACTGTGTTAAAATTATTGTAACGAGAGTAGTGACACAAAGACGTTTTACCTGCTTTTGTTTAAAAATGGCAAAATAACATAGTTGATTGACAAGCATTGTTAGAAAAAATTTGCTATCATTAACAGCAAAATATTTTACTTACAGTGAGTATATCCTAAAAAGATTTTTTATGATTTCAACTTTATTTGACTGATGCTAATAAACTTCTACTACTGCTATTAAAAACAAACGAAAGAAAGAAAGGGAAAGCAAAACCTCATTTAGTAAAACAGCTTTAATTTGAACCACTAAAACCTGCTGAGATAGAAAAACTATAGCAAATATTTATAAACTTTCTGTTTCTCTGTTTTTGTTTAGAAGCACGTTAAGCATTACGAATATTCTCCTTTTTGTTAGTTTCCTTGACCGGCCATAGACTATGCGGGTCAATCAGAAATCAATAAAGCATCTGGCATAGCCAAAGGGCTTTTCGCAACAAAAGAACACTGGCTTTTATAGCTTCATTAACTATCCTACACGGTACATCAGACCGTTTAACCATAGGTACACAATAGCATGCAGCATGCGTTGACTGCGTGACATCATTTTCAAAAGCTAGGAAGATATGTAAGGTAGCGGTGCGTAGATAAGAGTGCGTAAAAACTGTTTTCGATATGCTAAGCACACTGAGACCTCATTAAGCTTGCTCAGTTGGTAAGCGGTGGTTTGATTTTCTAAAATGGCACTCGTTAATCGAAATGAAAAACAACCATAGCTGTTTTTGCAGCAATATAGGTTGGTTCCCATATATGCCGCAAGCACCGGTGGCTGGATTGCCAGGCTATCGGCAATTAAATGAGAACCTAGGCGCTGAGTACCGCCGGTATAGATGCCGACGGGCAACATAAGAGTTTAAAATTGCTCATATTTTTCAAAGAGATACAGGCAAAATCTTTTTAAAATCTACTGCACAGGTGAAGGTCAGCACTTTCGAAACGGTATGATGAGTAGCCATTTTTTTATGCAATCATCAACTACGCAGCGTTATGTGAACATAAGCCGCCGAGCCTAGTGCTGCAAGTGTTTTGCTGCGCAAGGTTACCTCCGGGGTCTCGCAGCTGATATCTGAACCACACTTTATAGCGTGCTATGAGTACATAAATGGTCAACAACATAATGTATTTCATACGAGTCCTACCAGAAATCGTGTAGCTGCTGCCTTCAGGTAGGATTCCAGCTGATTATTTCAGATTATCAAAACTAGCTTAGGATACAAAAAGAAAAAGAGAAATATTCAAGCAAATTCTTTGATGCTATAGATCTCCAGCCTTCGATTCCTGCTAGTAAAATTTTAAAAGTGTCAGTTATCAGGAAGGAGTTGTCTACACTACCAGACACTTGTTTAGGACAGGTCTGCAAAAGCCATAAGGATTGTATTGCAATTCAACTAAACAATTTTTTTACTCAATTTTAAGTTTCATAACTTATTGTCCTTTCTCTGAACTATCAACTTTATTCAAATAATTTATCATTCAGGCAACACATCGCATTGCTAATGTGCTATGTAAGTGATGTATTATTTTATATGGTATGAATTGTGTTTAGATTGTCTGAAGCGAAAATTAGATACAATTATAGCTTTACACTTAATATGATGTCTTTGTGTTTTACAGAAACAAGGATAATAATGACTATGCTCAAAAAAACTAGGTGTTCAGTGAAAACTTTTATGGTATATTAAGAACAGCAACTAACTACATAGAGTTATATACACCCATCTTGTATACTGGGTATAATACATTTATGCAAAATTCTAGTCGAAATACTTAAAATCTTTTTAAAGATGAACTTACACACACTTTTTAGTAGATTTTATCAGAAAGTACGGGTATTTTTAATCCTTTGCAATAGTTTGTGAGGTTTGAGGTGATCTGATTGCCAGTATGTTTCTGAACTGAAATTGATATAACTTGATTGCAGTAAAAACTCTCAGTTCATTTGAAAGTGCGACTATGTTGTCTATAGTTGCAAAAAACCAACAGAATAGAGACACGTAACGCTTCAACTTAAACACAATAGCCGATATCAACTATCACAACTAGTGACCTCATGTGTTCACAACTAGTGACCTCATCTGATCACAACTAGTGACCTCATGTGATCACTACTAGTGACCTCATGTGTTCACAACTAGTGACCTCATGTGATCACAACTAGTGACCTCATGTGATCACAACTAGTGACCTCATGTGATCACTACTAGTGACCTCATGTGTTCACAACTAGTGACCTCATGTGATCACAACTAGTGACCTCATTTGATCACAACTAGTGACCTCATGTGATCACAACTAGTGACCTCATTTGATCACAACTAGTGACCTCATGTGATCACAACTAGTGACCTCATGTGTTCATAACTAGTGACCTCATGTGATCGCAACTAGTGATCTCATGTGATTGCAACTAGTGACCTTATGTGATCACACTAGTGACCTCACGTGATCACAACTAGTGACCTCATGTGATCACAACTAGTGACCTCATGTTACAGGTGTTTTTCTTCTAAGCGTTTTAATTGTTATCAAGTTTTATTGATTTTAACCTAGAAACATCCTGGCAATATATGATCACTTCAAAAATCAATTGCAATTGATAGAAAAATACTTATATCTTGTGATATGATGTAAAAAAATGTTGTAATTTCATCTTTGATGAACATTTCACTTTACTAATTGTATTTCACAGGACGCCTGCAGTTATATATATTTTAGCTATAATGGTAATGGCTAGAGTCATGAATATGCACCTGGACTTATGTATGACAGACTTAGACATAGTCTGGGTCTCCACTGTATCTCACAGCACCTAGTGCGATTTAACTGTTGAAAAGCAAAGCTTTGTTTTCAGACACAAGATTGGCTCAATTTTCCAGATGACGCTGTCTAACCAGAAGTTTACTTAACTTGTTTATACACATTAAAGACTTGCTAGTATAAATGAATGGACTTTGATATTTTAAACCATGCTTAGGCCACTATAATAAATTTAATTGAAAAAAGGATGTCTTTGTGATTTTATTCATAGAGTGTATTTACTACTCAGGTAATATCACTTTATGGAAACAATGGACATAATGCGTGTGCTCAAGTATGCATTTGAGTGAGTCCCACATAATGCCCTTTATTGAGATGGTTAGCTAGTCTTGGTTTATATAAATGTTCTATAAAGGCAAAGTAGAGATTGAAACCAAAGACTTTGGAGATAGTTGAAACGATTTTTGCTGAAGTCAGAATTTCTGAAAAGGCTTTGCATAATCATGAAAAGATGCCAATGGTTATCAGCATAAAGCTAACTAGTTTCAAAGTTTGAAATGAAAGCTCTACGAGAAGGCAACAAGTAAGTTTCCACTGTAAAGTTAATCCGGTGCAATATTTCTTTTGTCCATCAAAACTGTTGTATGTTAGAGCAAATCTTTTTATAAAAATACATTATATTTGACATAATTCTGAAAATTAGCAAGCAACCATAAATACTTTAGATAATAGCATGCAATATAACATTAAAACCGATGAATTGTGTAAGATTAAATAGAAATAAACTTTCTAATGCAAAGGATATGTCAGAACTGATATGATAGTCTAATAATATATAAAATAGTCTTTTGTTACTTATTTGCAGGACATGCAAATTCAAGCTCGGTAATAGGTAGGTTGGAGGGTAGAGATGGTAATAAGGGGAAATGTACTTTAAATTAAACTAGGTAAAGTTAATATTTATTTATCATATAAGTTTTAATAGTTTTGATTTGATAGCCTCTTTCTTTTTACTTATAAATTGTAACGTTGTGTCAAACCTGAGGTTTCTTATGTTGAAGTTTATTTATATATTTATACAAACATTTGCTTAAATTTTATGTCATTGCGTTAAAAAACTTGTCTGCAGAGGGGATTATAAACCAAAGTTTGACTTTATCAAACTTTCTCACATGAAACTAATCTGACATGTTATAATGAAGTTGACAATACTTTCTGCATTTTAGCTCCCTAGTTTAACCTAGAAATGAAAAGATACACTTCTACAACCAATCATAATCTTAACTTACATGAAGTAAATTATAGACTAAAATTTTAAATCACTTTTTAGCTAAAAAGAAGCAGACATACCCTATGCAATGTTCCAAACACTTCAGTTGAGTGCTATGCAAATCATTTTGAAAATCCACCTACCTCCACCATTCTTGTAGCAAAGATAGGGGAATCTCCAGAAGTTACCAAGACCAACAGAGTACCCGATGCAGGCAAGCAAGAAATCTATCTTGTGGTTGAACGTCTCTCTTTTGTTTGCAGCTAAAAGCAGCTGGAACTCTTAAGATACAGTTTGAAATAGATTACATTCAACAATCGAAAACTATCACATCGTCTCTGATGACAGGTATTCTTCATGTAGCGACATTTGTCTTATATGACTAAAAGTCGCATCCGATTTTGACTCCTTTCCTAATAAAACCCAACTTTATATCTAAATCTAGTTTATGATGGACCCTTTGGCTGTTGTTACTGTATGAAGCAATACTAAATAGTTTGTGATCCCCCAAACACAGCATGGCTACCATTACTAAGATTCTCTATAGCAATCTTCTGACCACCATATACAGGTAGGTCAAACAGGTAGGTCAAACACATAAGCTACTTAAGACTTCAGACAAGTTCTGGTTGTCATGTCTAAACAGAGTCATATCCAAAAGCACTATAAGCGTAAGCTGCCTACCCAGAGGCTTCTCAAGTGAGACCGATGCTCCATCACTATTGTCAGAACTGGAACCTTGTTCGGCAGCAGCTGCTAAAGCATTATTTTCTTCTTTCTCCTCCAAAGACATGTTGGCTACCAAAGCTGCTAAGTGCAAATATGTAATAGTAGAAAGCAACAACAGTGATTTGCAACAAGTAAATATGCTCTTTTATGAATGATCACTAAAGGCTTTAGTTAAAGAGCAGCAGAAGACACAATAGGTGCTATGGTTTAACCTATCGCATTAAAATAATAAAATTTGATTAATGCCGGATGATGTTACGGTAACCCGTACAAAGTAGGGTGTCAAATCTCAATCACCTTCTTTACTTTGTCTTGGGAGCCACAAGATTATGATCTTAAGCTAGTAATGACATAAAGTTAAGTAGAGCCAATGAGAACTGAGTATTCAACAATGAAAAAAATAGTGAAACTAATCGGAAGGAGATAAAACTCAACTAAGTGGAAACATTCCACTGCAGCCACGCTGGCATGCACTGAGCATCAGGGTTTCAAAATCTAAGACGGTCACAGAAAGGCAAGAGAGCTCGTCAAATGGTACATACACCTGATAAGAAAATAATTTACTTCTGGTAGGATAAGGATTCTTTTACCCGTTGGATGTGAAGGGCCACAATACTAAAAAAATATTTTATGAGATTTGCACTTGTAAAGACCTTAGAGAATATCAGATCTTCTCATGTTTTGTGCAAAATATTGAGCCGAAGAAGCCTAGACAACAACAGACATCCATTAATGCTACACAGGGCTTTGTATCAAACACCTCCAATGTTACGTTCTCAAATTGTTCTGGTTATTTTAACCTCTATCATTCTTGTTCAGAAAAAAACATTATTGCCAGTGGTGGTTAGAGGTGATGCATTTACAGTTACTAAAAGGTGGCTGCTTAAATGAATTTTATGACAGAGATGAAAGTTGACAGACAGCAGTCTATTCAAAAAATGAGGAATAATGAAAATTGTTGCAGACACTGGTGTTAAGTATTGTTGGTTTTAAATACACAATCATGTTTTCCCTACAAATGAATATACCGGAGAATAGACTCAGATATACTCTAATCAATTTTGAGCTCATTCTTTGTTCCCTTGAGAAAATAGTCAAACAAAAAACGACGTAACTCGTGTATGCAATAAATCCCGACAGTGTTCCATATATACTACACTTATTTACACAGTTAAACAGGTTGGTCCGCAAATCAGTGGAGAACGAGAGAAAAATACAAAAGATGCTAAACCAACTTTCCGTAGTGAGGGGCTTCAGCAATGACTTGGGAAATTGGCTACACCACCCCCCATCTTTAACAGACATTCTGATAAAAAAGGCTAAGATGTTTGGGTCAGGATAGGTCATGAGAGATTCACCAAGACAACCATTGTATTCGCGACTCTTTGAAGGTAAGATGAATCAGGGCAAACCTAGACTGAGATACAGCGATGCAATGTAATGTAACAAGAAGTTGAGAAAGCTAGACAAAAACTGCATAGAAGCTAGGGATAAAGCCTTAACCATGAAACAGTCATCGTCGAAACAATCACCTGCGAGACAGAAAGTCTGGCTAGTCAACTTAAGCTGATTCTGTCAGA
Source organism: Watersipora subatra (assembly GCF_963576615.1). NCBI lineage: Eukaryota > Metazoa > Bryozoa > Gymnolaemata > Cheilostomatida > Watersiporidae > Watersipora > Watersipora subatra. The sequence goes on from NC_088715.1 coordinate 58,554,094, forward strand.
CGAGAAAGTGTAAAAAAATACTTCAGTAGTTTTAGATCGCTTGTATAGCACAAACAGAATTAAAACAGTTTAACTATATGTGTATGTAAGGAGGCTGTTAAATGGAATTTGTTACGCAAATCTAAAACAAAGATCAAAATTAATATAAAAGTATAGAAAGTTATTCAAACGCATAAATGTTTATATTAATTACAGCAGCATTCATATCAACAAAGCAAATGAATTCAACAACTTTGATCAATTCACTTACACTTGATACATGTTACGTGTCCAACCACAATACTGTCAATTAGGTGTTTGACTAAATACATTGCTTGTATTGTACTAGACACTGCTAAAAAAGAATAACAGTGTACCTAATGTATTGACTCCTTCAATAGCCTCAAATCACTGGCGGTAAGTTTGCTAAACGGAAGAGATTACAAGAAGGTAATTTAACTTGAGCAAAGTTGTTAGCCCTTTGACAGCCAATGTGCTTCTCAACGAGAGTTTCATCTTTCATTTTTAGATTACCTTGTTTAGTTGAAATCTGTCAGCCCTTCTCTATCAAAAATTTTTTATCTGACAGGAATGCTGGCAGCAATCCTTTTCTGTCTACTAGGAAGTCAGAATTTAAATTCTCACTATCGAGAATAATTGCTCCCGAATGTCTTGCCAGCTAGGAATTATAAGCGTATTCTGAAGGCAAAGAGATGCTTAGATAAAAGGATGTGTCTTAAACAAATACTCATTTTGTATGCAAAAGCATGAAGCGTAAGGTGAGTGTGATAAGGTGTTACACTACGATGTGTTCCCTGGTGGCACAAATCCTGTAAATGACGTACCAACTAATTATTAGTTGAAAAGGTGTACTTGGTTTTATCTAATTACGTCAATGTAGTAATTACCCATGAGCACAATGAATGCAACAGGAAGCAGCGCAAAGTTGATCAAACCAAAAGTTACTAGAACATGTTAGTTTGCAACTTTTTAAAACTTACATAAAAGTTAAAAGTAAAATAACTTTGCTAAGTAAAAATATTATAGCAACGATATCGACCGTTAAAAATTTGAGAATTTAGCATATTATAATATAATATTACATAATAATATCTTAATATATCTAATATAAATAATATTAACAATTGAAACGATGCTTCATGTAAAAAATTTAAAAAAATGCTTCGGTAAACTCTAATGCCCAATTACAGACCTTAGGAAACATTAATCCATTGCTTTGTAAACTTTGGGAGAAATTATCGTATTCACGTTAACCTAATTAGCACTATTTATAACAAATATGACTGGAAGGCTTCTGTCTGATTGGCAGTCTTATTAAGTGGTTGAAAGATTTATTGACGCCTAAGATAGACCGGAAAGTGCATCTTTATCTTTCTAAACATGATGACAAACATTGTTTTCTGCTCTGTAACATCAACATACTACATCCACCATCATATATTTCAGTTTATGAACTTTCTGTTACTACCACCTTCAATTTGCTATCCTGACTCCACCGTAATACTATTAGATTACTAACTTTTAAACACTTTTGTTCAACTCACTTAATAACTCCTGATTTCTGTCTGTTCACATTTTTAGCATGTAAGAAAAAACCTAATTTTGTTGATGGTAACCAATGTCAATAAAATGTGATACATACAGATACATGTATATATATATTACATATATATATATATACATATACATGTACATGTATATATATATTACATATATATATATACATATACATGTATATATATATATTACATATATATATACATGTACATGTATATATATATATTACATATATATATATATATATACATGTACATGTATATATATATTACATATATATATATATATACATATATATATATATATATATATATATATATATATATATATATATATATATATATATATATATATATATATATATATATAGATCTTAACCGACTTCAATCCATGAATTACAGCTATTCATTTAAGTTGCACGAAAAACTCAATGTTCATAATTCTAAAACTAACGCTATATAAAATTTAACAGTCTGTTAGTGCAAATTAAAAAACAAATCAAATATTTTATTTTTCTAAATATAATAACATATTTATTCAATTTTATAATTTTACCAGCCAACCACACAAGCCATAAATAAATTTCTGTACTTCCAAATTAAAATTAATTGCATTTGAGAAATATAAACCTGTTAATTCAAACAGTTCTGATGTATGCCGCAGTCTGGTCAGCCGACACTCATGCAGCCAGGTCATAGAGAAGAGAAATTTTTCATATACTTTGAAGGTTACACAAGGCACTTACCAGTTTTTGAGTAGGTGATGAATATACGCAGAGAAAATATGCAATGGACAGAGAGTTTGATAGCGTATCAATAGGCTGAACACGATTATTGATTTTATATAAGCTCCACCTCTTTCGAGGAGCCATGATGAACGATTGTCCAATCATAAACACACACTGCGTCATGAATTATGTAAAAAGAACAGACAACTTAAGGGTTAATTGCTGTTTAAACGCTTGTAAATAATGTGCATTATTAAGCAACATTACAATTTACTGGCAATTGAAAGACAACAAAGACTAGTGTATGTTTTGGCAACGTGATTTTGTGTGGGTTGTACAACAGTGTGACCTTATTATTCAACCCCCTCTTCCCCGTTAAAATGTTTATAAAACAAATGTATAGTAGCTAAACTTAGTATTGCAAATCTGCTTTGTGTAAATTTTTGCTTTTATGTTTATAACATCAAGTAACAATATATTTTTTATAATTTATTTGTAAAATGTTTTCTATAAAAATGATAACGAACTGCCCAAGAAGAGCGTAAACTGTTGATAAAGTTCTGAGGTAATGACAACTATCTTAAATACTTTATATTGCGACTTTATTATTACATGTAAAAAGAGAATGAAGTAAACTGTAATAATTTATTGATTTAGGATAGTTTGGACGAGGGCAATGACGGTAGTCCTAAAAATCAATCAAAATAAAAAGTAAGCATATCATTTAAACAGACACAGAAATCGTTAAACGACCCCAAAATGATACATTTTAGAGTTCAATATCAATTGTTGTTACTATAAAAAACTAATAGATCACCTAGAACTGCAATAAAAAAATACACCACAAAAGATTTGTTGAAGAAATTAAAAAATATTGTAATAGTGTGTTTCAAATGTAATAATTACAAGCAAAACATATAAAAACTTTTAGAGAAACCATGCAATTCTAGCTCATGACTGTGTCAGCCACTCACCCATTGTGTATGCGCAGCGAAATATCTGTGCATCATAATCTATGTTAATAAATTATGATGACACTTTTGCCATTGTGTTATTTAGTCTGCGCAAATGCTACGTGATTCTCCACTTTTTTTGCTAGATTTTATTAAAACTTCACAAGCGTATGCTCGGTCCTCATGCCAGGTACCTGAAAATTATTTTGTTGCAAAACTTCGTCTGGTCCCTGAAAATCAGCCTCCTAAACATCCACTGCTGACTATCTGATTGAACATGAAAGGAATCCCAGGCATCATCAGGCTTGCTGATAGTATATTATAATGGTAATAGCTCAAAACTAACGCAGAGTTACTTACAACCGTGATACAAGAAGTGTTCAAGAAAAATAGCCAAAAATCCAAGCACAAATTCTTTAAAAATGCAGTTCAAAACAGAAAAGCTACTTGCTAAAGATTACCATAAATTTTTGCTATGCTTCTTCCTCCAACCTTAGCGATGGTTATTTACAATATCAGTGTCTTAGGAGGCAAAGGAAACAATGTCAATCAGATATATCTCATTCTCATTCCTTCCCCAAGGTTTGTGATATCAACCTTTGTATTATTGGCTGTACAAAAATGTCAGTAATACATTAAATACATGATTTTTCTCTTTGAGTTAACTTCCTAATGACCTAAAATATTTTTGGTTGATTACAGATGTTACAGTGTAGACCAGCTACGGTTACTGTCAGCCACCGTAGATAAAACATGCACATAGTATAGTATTGATATTCTACTTAGTGAGCCTAGTGCATGTGCAATAAAAACTTGATTAATTATTGAATAAAAAAAGTATATGCTGCTAAAAGTCTTAATCTATATACATGTATATAAATCTCAGAGTCTGTCATTCAGTCTATAGTTAATTAGTATCTAGCAATGAAGACTTTGTATCACAGAAGATTTGATCTCGTAACTTCCTGTTCACCAAGCGATAGATTAACCCATTGAGCTACGCGGGATGCAGTAAATTCATTGGGTGATATGAGTCATTATCAAAGTTAAAATACACATGGCACTCTCCATTACAGCGAAACATCACTAAAGTTTGCTTTCGCGGCTCTTATTACTATGTTTAGCAATATGAATACTAGTTTACTCAAATTAGCCCTTGGCAATGAGCTAGGCTAATGGCAAGTGGCAGGCAACTGCATTACCTGCAACTGTTTGTAAGCTGTTTTTAATACCTGTGCAATGCAGGACATTCATCTAGTCAATTAGTACAATTGTATACTAAACTAACTTCCTTTATTTGTGGGATATGATGTGAATAACTGAGGAAGTTAATAATTATTGCAGAGCCCAGTTTTTCTGAGATTAGCCAATAACACAGAAGCTTGCATTGAAAGCCAGGAGACTGGCTAACAGGACTCGCTTATAAACAACAGTGATCTAGCCTGGTGAAAGATGATAAAGCCTGATGAACCCTGGTGAAAGAGAACAAAGAATCTGTAAACTGTGCCACTTAGTCGACCTGCTCATCCTTTTACTTTGAAGAAACCCTCACTGTGCGGTGGTATGTAGTGTACAGAGACCATTGCGTAGCAGCAGAGACTGGTAATCAGTTATTGGTTTGCGCAGATGTGTTGGGAGCAAAATGCTGTGGGTGTGTAATGCCGTGGCAAAAGCTGGTGACGAAGAGGTTGTTGGTATGCCATCAATGCAGCTTGGTGCTGAGTAACAACTTTGCTGTTTTGCTCACACTTTCTACATAATACTAACAACTTATTGTGAAGATAGTTTTTAAAATGTAGAAATTATAAAACTTGGTATGGGTGTTGATCAAATATGCAGGAGGGATAAGATGATTTGAGATGTCAAAAAGATGGACTCTGAGGGATGTCAGCTAATCCTTCATATTTGTGTTTACGAACTTGAGATATAAAACCTTTTTTCCTCTCCTTCCCCCTACCCTGTCTCTTTCTCCAACCATGACTGTCTATGGCTGTGATAGCAGATCTCCATTCAGCTTGATTACAAACAGTTGTCTGCCATGAGTTTTTATGACCTGCCTCTATTTTGAATTCTTCTTAGCTATATCTTTATAGTGGAGTCTATGCCTGCCTTTATTTTTCTTACCATCATACAGTTGTGAGTATAATAGTTGATGTGAAAGTTAATGTTATTTCATTCTGTGTGCATGGCCCAACCATCTCAGACTATTTTCAATAGGCATGTCAGCCGTTGATGATAAGCTAGTTCGTTTTCAAACTTCTCTGTTTGTGATTTTGTCCTGTTACTTAATACAAACAGACTCTAATCACAAAGTGGAAAACTTTTAGATGCCACTGAATCAGATACAGAAACATTTGTACCGATACAAACAAAGCCCTTAGCTTGTAAACATGGCAGCCATTTATATACATTTATTTATAATAAAGGTAAATAATTAAATCAGTGATTGCCATACACTCACAACACTGGGAAATGTTGCCACTTTTTAAACTAAAAACTTGGTCAGAACTTACGACCTTCTTCACGAGCTGATATAGCATCCTGACAGTAGAAAGGCTGTTCACATTTTCAGCATTGTGCAACTGGTTGTCCATCACATTGTGCATCTAACTGTCTTCTGGCATAGACAGTTACATTAAAAAGACTTGCATCATATTACTGCTAAGACAGCAATAATGGTTTTTAGTTTACCTAGTAACACTGCAGATAAGTATAAAACAGGCAGCTTTAAAACTTTCAAGATGTTAAAGTGTCAAGTCTGAGAATCACTAAGATAGACTCATGCGTTGGTTAGCTGTATTTTCTCCATCTCGACAGCCTCCTGATAGTCCGGCAGCCTGGCATCATTGTTAACCGGAGCATCTGGAACAAGCAAAGATAACAATTATGTACCAAATAGGTAGCATATTGACTCAGTATAATAGTGACACACATTATCATAGGAAATAACCAAATCTCTGCAGCCGAGTTATATGCATATGCTGGTTTGCATATATTTGCTTAGCCATCGCCTGATGAACTCAATACTAAATCAGAAAAAACAATAACAGCAGTTCATCTAGACCAGGGGTGCCCAACCAGTCGATCGCGATCTACCAGTCGATCTTCAAGTGCTTGGCAGTCGATCGCGGGATGATTTTAGGATAACATATAATTACAACATAAAATAATAATTATTCACTAACTAGCAGCAACTACTATTGCTGCTGTAAGTTACTAAGTAAAATAACGCAGTACCAGACTGCCAGCCGTGACACTCCAAAACCTCCCCTTATGTCACCCTTACTCCACCTACACGTTTTACCAGAAAACACCGTAGTGCCAGACTACACCAGTAGGATTACTCACGAGTCACCAAGACTCAGAAAGACGCTTAACAATCCTTTCTCGCTACGACAGCACAGAGTCACAAGCTACGCGAACGGAGCTTGGATTCCCAATGACAACATGGCCGTTCTTACTCGTCCGGTGGCGCATGCCCACGAACCCTTCCGAGCTAACGGCGGGCACCACGTGACTACTAACTCACATTTCCCCCAGCTTTTAAGAAGCTACCAGCTATCCCTCATAGTCATCCAAATACTGGGGACGCCGTCGCTCTCGCTGCGACCGCCTGAGCATTAACGGTTGAAGCTCAGGTTCATCAGGATCTAAATCCCCGGACGGAACCCCAGCAGTCTGAGGCTCACCATCCATGTTTTGAACTTCATCCTCAGCAGTCTGAGGACCGTCCTCCACATCCCCCTCCGAGACCTCAGCCACCTCACAGGGATGCAGCTGAGGCGGTGGGGGAGCAGCAGAACCGCGTAATCTATCTAGATTAGGCCGGCCGTCTTCGACCAGTTCACAGATGCCGTTTTCCCTACTACGGTCAGTGCCAAACCGCCGTTTACGGACATCCCTCACATGCCTCGGCATGCCATCCACGCACACGTTGTGCTTTGAAACGACTCCGGTAATCACTCCCGGTGCCCACTGCCTAGTGCACGACGGAGTCGAGGGTTTCACCCACACCTCATCGCCGACAGCAAACTTGCCTTGACTGACCTCATCTAACCCGCGTAGATTGACGTCGAAAGGCACTCGCCAATAATATCGATACAGATTATTCGAGGGTACCGAACCCCCATCTGTACCCTTGCGAGGCGTGACATTATACCAGAACGTCGCCTCCTCGGGGCTAATTCTTCCCCTCTCGGCAATCCTCTTGATTGTCCGGTGATTCCTCTCAACGATTCCGTTGCCACTCGGGGCGTAAGCGGCACGAAATCTCAGAGAAACCCCCCACTCGTCAGCGAACTGTGCAACAGTTGCTGACCTAAACGCCATGGAATTGTCCATTAACAATTCGTCACACGGCCCTCGCTCAATTACGATCGTGCGTAACTGAGCCACGATGTGCGCTGCCGTCTCACTTGGCAAGCGGCGCCAGATAGCGAAACGTGACGGCCCGCAATCAACCATGGACAGGAACACCTGGCCGCCATAGTGAGTCACGTCTATGGCCACCCGGCACCAGTTCCCCTCGACAGCCAAGCTGCCTGTTTCCACGAGGTTCTCACCTCTCGGAGCCGGGTCAACGCGCTGACAGGCCTCACAGCCAGCCAGCTCGCGTTTGACCTGCTCCCGTGTCAAGTCACTGCGTACTTGCTGAGCAAGGTACAGCGTTCTCTCGACACCCAGATGGTGAGGCAAATGAGCCGCCCACACAGCATCCCCGAGGGTCTCGCCGGTGAAGATGGCAGCAGCCATGCTCTCGGCCTCGCCTCCACTCATCCCACGATGCCCGAGCCACTTCTTGGGCACCCTCGTCATCCTATCCGCCTTGTTTTCCACAGTAGGTACAAGACGCATAGTGACCGATAGGCCGTACTCGGTGATCGTATCACGGATCACCCCCAGCCGACGCTTCACCAGCATCTCTGCAGCACTTTTCGTGCGAACACGATTGCGCCCGTCAATTGTATTTGACATCCAATTGACAACTGTGAGAGAGTCAACCGCCAAGGTGAAGGTCTTGAACCCCCACGCAATAGCCAGGTTAACACCTCGTCCCACAGCTTCCAATTCGGCAACATTGATGTGTGAATGGTCTGACTCCTTCCTCAGCCACGACGCATCCTCAACAATGCTGCCATCAACCTCGATTGCCACACCGAGGCCCAGAGAGCTAGCATCTGTCCACACAACGACCGAACCGTCCGGTCTTACGTGCCACGGACCCCTAACAGGGTCCTCCTGGCATACCCTTGTGTAAAGCTCACTAGCTAGCGAGCTGACCTCCTTTTCAACAGGGGCATCCCAGGCTCCGTTGCATCCTAGCCGCTTCAAGAAGCTGCAATAGGGCCGCAACCACCCAGCCACTGGGTAATGACCGACAAGTCGGCCACAAAACGAGAAAAGCTCTCTCTTGGTCAGCCCAGCTGGCTCAAGATGAATTTCGGAGAGTGCAGTTCCCCTCGACATCTGCAAATGTCCACGAGCATTTCCTTTCAGAGAAATGCCCAACAACCGACCTCCATCAAGGCCCTCCGGCTCTTTCGTCACCAGTCCATACTTAGCAAGGTGCTTCCTCAGCTCCTCCACGCCAAGCACAGACTCCTGCACCACTATATTGTCGATATAGTGGTCAGTCCCTCGTCGAACCCGCTCGTCGAGCGAAAGAACCTTGCCTAGGATTTTGGTCATGATCCTAGGCGCACACGAAAGCCCGAAGCCTAAACGTGTCAGCGCATAAGGGACCCCCTTATACTTCACGACCTGGTATTTCCACAGGTCCTCCGAAACATGGATTTGTAGGTACGCGGACTTGAGGTCAACTACCCCAAGTCTGCCACGCAACTGTCTCCACTTTCGGACTTTCTCGCCGCACACAGCGACCGCGTCACCTCCTGTGTGACTCTCGACAAACGCGTTCAGCTCACGGTAGTCCATGACTGGTCGCACTTTATCCTTCGTTGGTTGGAACACAGCCAAAAGGGGGATAATACCCTCAATGGGCCGACTCCACCTTTTCAACCAACCTTTTGAGATCCAGCTCTCAATTTCAGCACAGTACCGCTCATGCAGGTTAGGTGCCCGAGTACACTTGTACTCCGCGACCCGGGTCTGCAATCCTTTCGGAGATTCCCCGGACCACCGCCAGCTAACGGTCCATCGGCCTTGGGCAAAAGTGGCAACAAAATCGGGGTCGTCGACTCGCAGTGACACCAGATCACCACCCAACCCCGACAACGGTGCCACCCCTGCCACCCCGCATGCGCAGCCAGCCCCAGTATCCTGCCCAGCAGGTACTCCACAGCATCCGTTCTGATAGGGTTTCCCCCACCTGACCGAATACTTCGCATCACTTCCTCTACGGACAGTGACGCCTCCCATGTGGTCAATGACGTCGCCACCCAGCAAGCAGTCAACCCCAAGATTGCACAGCTTGTCCATAACGAGTGCCGTAACGCCGAAACAGTGTCCCTGTACACCGACGACCACCCGACACTGACCCTTCACATGAGACGCCTTACCATCCGCTGTCAACAGCGGGTGGCCCGGCCTAAGTCGGGTTGAGCCTGTCAACACCTGTGGACTTACCAGAGTCCTCTCGCTTCCAGTGTCAACCAGACACTGAAAACCGCAACCATTCAGAATTGCTCGAACGACCGGCATACGACTGCTCGTCGTAGGCTCGCCAGTCGCCCCGGACAGCCAAGGACTGTCCCGCAGTACACTCTTACTGCTTGCATGTGACCTCCAGTGCACCACTAGAGGTACTGCGTTATTTTACTTAGTAACTTACAAGTATATAGGCCGAAATAGCTTGTAAGTTACTAAGTAAAATAACGCAGTACCAGACTGCCAGCCGTGACACTCCAAAACCTCCCCTTATGTCACCCTTACTCCACCTACACGTTTTACCAGAAAACACCGTAGTGCCAGACTACACCAGTAGGATTACTCACGAGTCACCAAGACTCAGAAAGACGCTTAACAATCCTTTCTCGCTACGACAGCACAGAGTCACAAGCTACGCGAACGGAGCTTGGATTCCCAATGACAACATGGCCATTCTTACTCGTCCGGTGGCGCATGCCCACGAACCCTTTCGAGCTAACGGCGGGCACCACGTGACTACTAACTCACAGCTGCACAGCACTTTACTAAACTACTGCACTAAAAAAGTAGTTTTAATAATAACATTATTTACCTATTATCGTTGTTTATGTATAGTCGTGTTTGATTGTGTATTTCAAGACCAACAAAAATACACGTGAACGCCATTCATAAGTTCCCAGCACAGGACCGCAGAAAAAGCCGATAGGTCCGCACTCGATACAAAACCGTGTATAGTTCTTCATGCACCCAAAATAACTTTTGTTAAAATGTTATGCAGCTTTCTGCTAGCAGTCGATCTCGTTTTTTCTTTTTGAATAAAAACATAAACCCATTCTCACTAAGGTAGAGAATGAATGTTTTTCCTTTAAAATTATGTTACTTACTGGATCACTGCATTATATAAGCATATATGTGGAACTTAATAAAGGTGATAGGCTCACCACTACAGGCTCAAGTTTGTTTTTAATTTTTTGTTTCGGGGCTTCGCTAGACTAGTCGATCTTTGAAGGCAGGCAAATATAAAAGTAGATCACATGTCTAAAAAGGTTGAGCACCGCTGATCTAGACTGTCGTGCACTGAGATATATAAAAAATATTTCTGCACTGATTATAAGTACTAGTAACCTGGTGGCCTGTCATGAGAGACTTTCAGGTGTAATAAGTAACTCTATAATTATTCCAATCACAGCAAAACAGTCGGTTGACACAGGTGCAAAAGTATTGGTCTACCAAGCCAAAGTAGAGAGTTTGAATTCTTTTGAAAGCAACCATTTTTTATAACCTCAAAGTGTGGTTTCGGACAGGCGGACAGACAGACGGACACACGGACAAGCAGACGAACATGGTTCTGGCTAGAATAATAGTTAAATCTCTTGGACCGTTGGAATTCATGAAGTTGACTATGGCATTGCATTTCTCTACCAAAGTTGTCTTTTAAGTTTTAGTAGAGATTACTTATTCAATTTAAGTTTACATTGACAATATAAACAGTAGTACATAGATAGAATTTATAAAAAAGTCAATCTAATTTATTGCTACTACAAAAGCATACCTCATGAGCACAATATATACTAATGGCTATGTAATATTATCATGTGATTTCCTCAATGCGTACCAGCCAGTTATTCAAGAGGGTAAAGAATGCTTGCAGTTCACTAGAGTTCATCATAAATGACAAACCAAATGATAGCTGTCAATATTGTAGATTTTTTTATAATTAAAACCAAACCAAAAAATTATTCCAGGAATATTTTTATTGTTTATTATTATTGGTGAGTATGAATGATAGCCATCGCCTTCTTTGTATTCATTTAATAAGACTCAGAAACTCTTCTGACTTTTGAATCCATGTTGAATCCATGTTGAATTGTCGGAAATGAGTGCTACATGGATATTAAAGCATTTTATTTTTGTGTTACAATAACAGTTTCCAACTGTCACACAATCACAAAATTCTATACATTCATTCAACGTGATGAGTGAAATGTTGCTCAATATGGAACTTCAACCAGTGACATTCAGTTTATTAGACTGATGACTTAACCAACTGAGCTAATCAGCCGTGTTATAATGTCTTCTGAAGCCTCAGAATAACTTGTTCTCCCCGCTTTATGACAATAAAAGTGAACAGATAAACAGACAACGGCCAATAATACAGTAGATTTTGACAAAACCTAACCAATCTGAATGAGCTAATTATCAGGATTTATCATAGAAACATTATAAATGTTCTAAATAGAATTATAAAATGAAATTCAATAGAATTGCAATGAAATAAACTATAAATGTTTTAAATAAATGGCTACACCGCACCGCAGGATGTTCTTTCACACAGCCAATTACCGTAGTACAGTAATGCATCACGATTTATTACACAGGCACCATTGAAATACAGTATTAGCTAACTTTAACAATTATAACATTCAAATACACATTTAGGATTGTCATGGTAACCTTCTCACAAGCAATCAACTTCTACTCCACTGTCTTTACTATAACAAGAGCCGTGTCTGTCTATCTATCTGAAGCCACGCTGAAAGAGTTAGGGAAAAATGCATTGCACAGAAATTGAACTCAGCCATCCGGCTTTGCAGCCAAGCACTGTACCAACTGCGCTAAAGGACCATTTTGTGACAATGTGGAACAATTACGCACATAATGATTATACATGATGACCTCTCACTAGTGTACTAGCAACAATCAGACTTGCCTAAAAATGTTGTGTGCAGAGCTGACTAGTACAAAAGGCTCAGATGGAAAAATAACCTTGGTTCAAAAGCTAATTTATAGGTTATCGAACTTCTCAAGATTCTCAGACTTGTAATTGATAAACAACCGAAATCCTAGTACAGCATAATAACCTGGACTATCTTCTATGCGCTTAACCACAAATATACATAATCCAGCTTTGCGGGGCGTAGTCATTGGTCTCACCTCTGCAGTAGTTCTCTAAGCTACCACTGTATTCAGATAAAATATCAGAAGGTAGAAATATGTTCTCCAGAGTTGCATCTGCGTTGAGGTCAAGGGGATTGTCTCCAGGTCTCATCTGGTGAGGCAGAAGTCTTGGCCTTATCAGTTTCCTCATGTCCTTCAGACATAAACAAAAACATCATCAGACACTTATACCAACAAACCAACTGTCAGCATCTTCAAGGCAGATCTTTGGAGCGGGCGATATGAAAAATCTCACAATGCCAAAAGCTTGCAAAATTTTGTTACATGTATTTGAGCGAAATTTGCTTACAAATTTTGTTGTTTGAGCAGAATTTGCTAACTCTGGTCAATGTAGTCATACTCTCCAGAAAACAGCTACAGATGCTTTTAAACTGATTTGTTTATCATATAAAGTTTGAGTAATATTATTGTATAAAATAGCAATCACTGAGATTTTGTTTGAACAAAGAGTCTAAGATATTTGTTATAATTTATTCTAAACTAACTCAGTAGCGATGTAGCGCTATAATAACAATACATAATACAATAAAAAACATGAGGTGCCACTTAGGATTGTCAGGTGATAGTTGTTGCCATGCATTCCAGCGGTGAAGGTCAAGAAAAGCAATTTATTTAGCATGGAATTTGTAGAATCGAAAAATAGTTCTTTTGTTTGCAGTACAAAGTGGGTGTTTTATTGAAAATTGAGGCAATTTCAATAAATATATAGTGTGCATAGCAATATTACTGCAACTTAATGTCAGCAACAACCATTTGCACATAATAGACAAAACAGTTTTTTTAGTTCCACTTCAACTTAGCCAAATGTCTAAAACCTTGAGTTGTGGAGCCATTGACATTTTTATAGAGGATATATATATATATAACAGCTAAGATCTTGAGGCGAGTGCTTAAACTCCCAGGTCTCTGGTAGGAGACCCGAGTTAGAGCAGAAATTACCACCCATACGGGTTAATCGGGGTGAGGCAACAATTTATATATATATATATATATATATATATAAAACTCCAGCCTACACTGACACAGATAAAAAAGACTCACAAGATAGCCCCCGTTAGTGAGCAGCATGTTGATTATTAAGTAGATCATATAAATAGGAACAAAGATGATGCTGGAGCAGGCCATGAGCCAACCAACTGAGATTGCCCACTGAGGGTAGGTGTAGGTGTAGTGTGCTGAGAACTTGTAGTCAAGGGTGCTGTAACAGAATCAATAACGCTAGTTGTTTGCAGAAAGCCAATTTGACTGAGAAGCAATGAGTAAAGGAAAATACATATTTGATATTCCAAAAATAATCATCAAAATATATTTAATATAATTATGGATACGGGTATAGTGCTGTGGCCTAGCGGTATTTGGTAGTGAGAGCCATTCATAGAGCAATCATATTCAATTCATAGAGCAATCTAGTGAAGAAGAATGTGATTATTTTGCAGATTATTCTTTAGACCTACATGCTCACTTTAAACATCAGGCATCAGAATTGATACTAACTTCATATCATGAAACGCAACTCCAAATTATGCAGCGTATAACTTAGTTATAATTACACCACAATGTGGGGAAAATTTATCAAGCTATATCTAAAATTAGGTCATGAAGGTTGACCTAAATCACAGAGCCAAAGTAAGGTGCCAAAATAAGTAGTTGATATTGTGACACAACCTTTTAAGGTGTCATTCTAGTTGTACAAAACAATTGTTTTCATTAGCCATTATCACTTGATCGACTATATCTTACCAGTAACTGATGCAGTTGAGAACGAATACGATAAGTATGATGAGAGGAGTGATAATGATGTAGAGCCATTTGATGATAGATCTCAGCGGAACATTCCGGATTCCAAACATCATGTCTACATTGTCTAAGAATCTGCTCATTCCTGCAGCAGAAGAGTGTAATGAAGTCTAACTAGAGCAATGGTGTAAAAAGAGCAGCTGATTCATAGAGTGATCCATAGAGATGCTAGAATAGATTAACTGTTGGGCTGTATGACACATACATAAATAGGGCAAAGCTATAAGAATTTCTTTAAATACTTTTGAATTCCCATGTTTTATCTATTCACTTTATCTTTTCCACTCGGCCTGAATTGCTTTTATCAGTATTGGCCGGTGAAATAAAATTAAGATTAATTTAAATAAAATGAATTTAAATAAATAAATAAATGTAAATAAAATGAATTGTTTGTATCCGTGCTGTACCTTGGATGCATATGTATTTACCAAGCTATAAGTTGCACGATAAACATAACCGGTGTAACCTGCCCAGCTATTAGTGCAGCTTTACAACAAGAGGGAACAACTCTTTACAACAAGAGTGAAGATGTAATCGAATGATCAACTGAGATGCAGAAGTAGCACTTCTTAAACAGAACTAATAATGCTGAGGGTAAATTGCTTTCAAATAATATATTACTTTTGCAAACTGTAAAATTTTTTTGCAACTTAACCTTTTTTAAATTCCAATAGGCCTACTTTAATACCGACTGCGAGCGAAGGCCCTTTGAACATGATCTCTCTTTTAAGCAGCATGAGCACAACACAGAATGAAAAAGGCATTCAGAGAAAACTAGTTGGCAAATCGCCAAGTCAATAAACGAATGAACTACTAGTTATAAGTAAATTCTGTTCTATCAAAGCTCCTACAGGAAGACTGACGATGATAAATAGATATGCAGGAGATCTTTGACTTACGATGTTGATCCGTTCATAAGACACGATGTAATTTGAATTTCTGTGTAAGTCAGAAAATCCTAAACAAATTACTCAGCAGTCTTATTATTACCTAGTTTTCCCTCTATGATGACGGCAGTTCTTTTTTCTGATGCATTACGATTAGAAAAGCCAAGAAGGCCAAAAAAAATAAAAAAAACTCCAACAGGCGACAGAGCGAAGAACCGGCAAGCACAACTAAAATGTCATATCACTGGAACTGAGTGTCGCACTAGTGCTGTCTTCCTCCCCACAGGCACAACAAAGTGTATTTATCTCCTCACCACTAGATGGTTGAAGAGTGGAATAACAGAAACAATTGTTTTTGTTGCGTAAGTCGTAAGTGAAATTAAGACAGAAAAACCTTGTTGCTATCGCTGTGTTTCGATGACACGGTTAATCCTTGTTGCTATCACTGTGTTTCCATGATGCGGTTAATCCTTGTCGCTATCACTGTGTTTCCATGATGCGGTTAATCCGCAAGCTTACGTCATCCGCAAAATGGAAACAGCGAAAACCTGACAATCAACCCGTTTCGTTACTCGCAAATTTTTATCAAATATTTCATGCTTGCGAAAGATAGAAAGCTTGTTCCACTTTAAACATTTTTCATGGCTAAATTTTTCTTATTTCATGTGTGCTGCTAAGTGAGACAGGATTGCGCCGCTATGACCTCTGAAGGTCATGGCGGCCTCTGTGGGTCATAGCGGCCTCTGGAGGTCATAGCGGCCTCTAGGGTCATAGCGACCTATGAAGGTCATAGCGACCTCTGGAAGTCATCTTTTTAACAAAACGACCGCCCTAGTCCGCAACATGCGAATGTCGACTGAAACATTGGTCACATGGTTGGTAACATATCCTCAGCACAATAGAAACATAGGGTATGCCCTGAGATGTGATGCAGAGCAATGCCTTCATATGAATGATATGTTTTTAACAACCATTTATGTTGTAATCCAACTTTGGCAGAGAGAAAAGCCTTGTTAAATGCATGCGATGTTTACGTACCATACACATGTGCGACAGCGATGCATTCCAATAGAGCTACCAATAGAATTATTCTGCTGCCAGAATAAAAGTCAAATATCTGGAAGACATACATTCCTCCCTACAAGCGTACGTAAATTTTGTGCTATAAACATACATATATTCTTCCTACAAGCAAACATACATTTGGTGCTACAAACATGCATATATTCTCCCTACAAGCAAACATACATTTTGTGCTTCAAACATGCATATATCCTCTCTGCAAGCATACATACATACATTTTGTGTTACAAACATATATAATTATATATATTCCTTCCTACAAAAATATGTATATTCCATGCTAAAATTACCCATACAATCCTTCCTACAAACATGCACATCTTTCACCCCTGCAAACATTCCTACATTCCTCTTACAAATAATCAACATTGTTCGCTGCATTTTGTAATGAAATCTAGTGAAAATGACCAAGAAACCCATGTGAAGAAGCTATGGGTACAATTTTACCAGCTTTTGTTTAAACATGCATAAGAAATCTAACCAAAATATAAATGAAATTTACAGAAGTTTATTTATTGGTAACATAAAAACATTAAAAAAGCTAAAGCATTCATAATATATTGCCATAAAAAACTTAGGTCAAGAATAATTTCAGATGATAAAGCGTGTATGCAACTCAACCCAACAAACATATAATAACGAGCTATGCGTGTTACTTACCTCAATAAGTTACATATTATAGGAGTTGCCTTACCTAACCTTTACTTTTAGTTTAGTGGTACTCACCTCTGTCACCATGCATAGCCCTACGAGGTAACAGACGATGCAAGCAACACCCGTAAATATAGTTCTTCGATGACCCTTTCTAAGGAACACTGGGAAAACATCGACAATTGTAGCCACAAGCCCTTCTTGCTGAACAAACTGTAACAAATAGTAATTAGGTAAAATACCCTTTGTGTAGCATATACAACATTTGTAGTACTAGGTGGTACTAGGTAGTACTACTAATACAACTCTTAGGAAATAGATAATTCTGGACATGAAATGAGGAATCATGCTCTCTTGACTGGCTTGTGTTTAGATGATGAGCTTATCTTGAGCGAAACTATAAACAAATGTTTAAAAAGATAAAATTTGTTTTCTGACACCAGATCCTGAAATCAGATAAATTTCACCCTTTTTATAGAGGCAGTCAACAGAAGCCAGATTTTCAACATGCATTGTATAGGTTAGTGACAAGGCAGCGTATTATGCCTTATACGCTCAGTTTGAAACTGAAACTAAACCACTGTAGGCTAAAACTGTTTTTCTAGCTTGAGTTCAACAGGTTCTTCATCAAATCATCATGTTTTGTAATCAGTTTCAACAATTCTTTTAAATTTAAACAATAAAATTAAAAATAAAAGCTTATATAATATAGCTAAAGGCGCATGTGTAATTGCAATTATGACAAACAAGCAGCAACTCCTTTGACCTAGGCAGCAATTCTTTTGACCTAGGGTACTAGGCAGCGATTAGTCTTGTCTGTTTTAACCAAGTTTGGTTGGTGCCAAATATGCTCAAAAAAATATATTTGATATGATCAAATTGCAATTAAAAATTTGTGATTTTTACAGATTTTTTCAGTATAGAGACACATTAGACATTTCTCAAAAACCATGTTTGCAACCAATGAATAACAAAAAATTTCTAGGGTGCCTACCTCCACCACCTACCTACGCATA
This sequence comes from Watersipora subatra, assembly GCF_963576615.1. Lineage (NCBI taxonomy): Eukaryota > Metazoa > Bryozoa > Gymnolaemata > Cheilostomatida > Watersiporidae > Watersipora > Watersipora subatra. Next base: position 58,572,329 of record NC_088715.1, read on the forward strand.
CAGGCGCGAATTACATACGAGACAATCAGATTCCAAGTGCGGACATCTTACAATTATAGGAGAAGTATAATAGTTTTGCTTTTATTGGGGTACATGAGGATGCGCAATAAACGAATTGGGTAGCATCTATCGACAGCGAATAGACACATCTGTGTCGATAAATCCTTATAAGTCGCAACACGAGATCGCTATACATTAAACCCACATTTTTTTCGGTTAATCGTGATCGATATACTTCCATGCGAAAAGTGCCAACTTTGTTAAATATATATTCTTAAACTTTTATCTGATAAAGAGACCTCTTCATTAGTCGTATGCATTTGCACTTTTTTCTTAGATACAATAGACAATGTTGAGGTTGGAGAGACACTCGAGAGACATGATGAAAGGTGTCACAAGCACTTTACACTTTTACACTTCAAGAAAAATGTTAATCCACTTTTTTGAAACCAGTGATGCTCATGGAGAGATCCCATGGGGCCAAAATAAGAAATTTAGGTATTTGATTCGCTTTTATTTATTATTATTTTTTAATATTTTCATTAATATTTTTAACTAGTGAAAGACTGAAACTGCGAAAGCTGAACGATGAAGTAGCGAGAAGTTACTAGACACAATTTAATATTTGTACCCTTGTCGTTGATGCATCTTAACAATTCTTTACCATAATTATTTGTTTGCAGGTAACAATTGACAGAGCAATAACCATATTGACTGTACATGTTGAAAACGTGTGCAAAACACAAGTTTATGGCTATACTTAAAACTAAGCTAATGTGCATTGCATAACCAGTTTCCTTTTCCAATATCTTATCTCAGGAACTGGGTAGAGAACTCGAAAGCACCTTTACGAACAGAAAGCAACAATAGTGTGTAGATGCTGACTGGAGCGTAGGAAGCAAGTATATGAATGGCCGAGCTAATAGATCTAATGATTCTATAGAAACAACCAGCTAATACGCATGTATGTGGATTTAGAGTATTATACATACCTCGCTGTCGAGACCCAGGAGGATTACCATTAGAAAAAAGATAACAGACCAGAAGGGAGCAAAAGGCATGCTAGAGAGAGCCTTTGGGTAAGCGATAAACGCTAGTCCTGGACCTGCTCAACAAAAACTAATAAATGTGTACCAGAGGCATTGTAAGATACAGTTGGGGGTGAAGAGGGTGCTTTAATAGACACTAAGGTGAAAATTCAGTAAATACACAGTTCTAGTCAGTGTAGCCGCAATATGGTGGCTAGCCTGCTGGACTAAATTAGCATGTTAGTGGTTCAATCCTTACAAAAACAAAAAAATTTGTTTTTTTTAAATTGCTTATGCCATTAGCCAACCCGTTCGCAAAAATCGTGCTAGTTAAATTTTTCTTGCGAGTTCTTTAATGCTTTGAGACTACATGAAAGGTATGTAGACTTCAGTGGAACTTATGAAAGGGTTTCGGTCTAGTAGCCATTTTGTAAGTAGAAACCGACTACACCGGATAAATGCCTTAATCCATTTCAAGTCTACAAAACTCATACCAAAAATTTGTACAAACTATAAATACATGCAATAGATGAACCCGTAACAAATACATGTTGGTTTTATATAAAAAGCTTACAAAACTTACGAAAAAGGCTTTCATAAATTGAAGCAAAATTTCTACCAAAAAATATTTCAAAACTTGAAAATTTTATATGTATAGTCTAATAATCATAGTATTCAACCTTTGGAAGTAAGCTGAATGAATATCTTTTACGCGTTTTCGCATGGTTGAAGTCACTGCTTAGCGTAGCCTTCAGTGAGACTGACCCTTGCAAATACCAGATACAATCAATAAATTGTATACAGCAGGTAGTAGTAGGTAGTAACACTATTAGTAATAGAGCTTTGCAGCCAATAACTTCGCTATAGCTACAAGAGAATTGTACTAAATCTATTGGGTTTTACTTGAGCATCACAAATCATACATCATAAATCCCACTCTGCCATTGTGTGTATGTGTGTTAGTCTGCGCAAACGCCATGTATTTTCACATTTTTAGCCGATTTCATTTTCAAAGTCTACGCTCTGTGCCTTCTGCCGAGTCTCCAAAAATATTTGGTTTTAAAATTGGCCTGGTTTCTAAAATCTAGCCTTTTAAACACGCACTTATCTAATTAATGTCTTGTCTTACTGCTAGTTTAATTAATAAAAACATAATATTATAACAGCATCACAAATATAAACAATAATGATAAAACTCTCATGCTACAACAAAAATGCTGCTTCAAGATAATTCACTGGTTCTACACAGTCAGCAAGCTTCTACATCACCAAACTGTTCAGAAGTAGTTCAAGTATCAGGTCTACGTTGACATCTAATGACAGGCTTCAGAGAGACTCTATACCTAGCAAGACGAATTTTTGATACCATCTAGTTAGTACCTTCTAGTTACCATTTAGTTAACAGCAGATACAAAACCTAACTTCCTGTTAGGCAGATCACAGTATCAGTATACTCCAAACTTTACTCACCAGACTCTGCCACATCAGCGATATCCACCCCTTGTTCTGTAGCCATATAGCCGAGAACAGCAAATATAACAAATCCTGCCAGAAAACTCGTACCACTGAAAGTGAGAACAATCACCAATTTGTGATTACATATCGAAGGAATACACAAAAATGCCTTCACACTAAAGCCCGGTTCTCATCCCACTGCAAGGAGTGGCGGTGGTGCAACTGGCGGTTGTTTAGAACCAGCAGACCGGCGGGAGCCTGCGGCAATTTTTCTGCCAGTGGTGGCCGCTAGCAAAAATTGGTGAATTGAACTTTTTTACTTTTCCCGGAGTAGGTTGCGGGATGGCGTTGGTAATGAGAATCGTGCATCGGTAGCCCGTGTACCCAGAATGCATTGTAATTACAATTTCCACAAAACTACAACCTTGACCTAGAAACATATGTAATATCTTAACTCCATGTGTAAAAGACACTGTTGTCTAGACATTAGACAATTCTTTCATTGCGTGATCATTGCCGGTGCTGTAGTGCGGCGAACATACAACCTCCCCGTGTACCGCCGATGACCGCAAGCTGTTCACGGTGGGATGAAAACCAGGCTTAACATACATGATTCCATACCTGTTTATGATCGAAAATATCACAGAATCCCTCAAACAGTTGTGATGAAACTTGTTAAAGCTGCCGAGTGCTGTCGATGCTCCCATTCCGATAGAGTAGGAGAAGAATATCTGCGTGCCTGCGTCTACCCAAGTCTGTAATGTAGGGAATGTGATGCACCCAGAGAATTTGCTACCTAAAACAGTATTACTGGTAAAGATGATAGAATAGGATTATAAACTGATGCGACCAATACACATCGGACATACCGTCATAATACATCGGATATCGATTTTTAGCACTGATGTTGAAGGGGATATTTAGGATGTGAAGAAAGAGACTTCATAAAAGTTATGAGAACTTTAAACGTCAGTTTATTATTTAGTTTTACAGAAAAGATACTTAAAGTTTTCTAGCTATTTTAATTATTGATTATGGATTGACAGTAATTTACAAATATAGTTTTTACAGTTTCTTCTGTTCTAAATTGCCACCTTTGTGTGCAACGTCTTTGATGTTTTTATCAATGTCAGTATCTCCAGCGGAAGAGCTGGCCTTTGTTATTTCATTATTATAGTAATTACTAATTTCTGATAGAGTGTAATCTGAATAAATGCAGAATCGTAAAAAAATTAAAGTACGTTGTGCGAATACTGAGATAAGTTTACACGAATACTTCATAAATTTCACGAAGAACTAAAAAAATTAAATTTTGTCCTTTTTTCTGCTCGTGAGTATAGACCGGGGCCGCACCTGCTTGATTTACTGCGATTGTTGCAACATTTTAATGATTGCATCCTTAGATATAGCAAAAAATTAAATACAGCCATTTATTAGTGTAGACTAGAAAAATATACGACAAAAACCTAAAAACAAAGAAAAATTTTTCCACCTGGCTTATGCTGACTTAATTAAACCATCTATTGGAACATCCACAACAGATTAATCAATTATGGAACAGGAAAAGCATATTGCTGAGTAGCCTCGTTCATAAATTCAGTTCTCAGTGATGTCATCACTCTACTTCTAAAGGTTGAATACTGTCATTGAGTTTAACAGCAAAGGTGAACCCAGAGAGGTGGCAACCGCGCCATCTTAACATTTATTCAGACTTGTGACCGGTTCATAGAGATAGCTATATTATTATGATAGGACACAAATTATCAATTTATCCAGTTACTTTTTACAATTTTAATCAAATAGTCTTATTTTTTATGACTAATAAACTTATTACTACATATGCTTATAGAGTGGTAGAATTTTTTTGAAATGAAATAAAATTTAAAAATTGGCTAAAAATACAAGACTATTACTTCTCTAGTACTCACAATTTTTTTATCAACTTTAGGGTTTATAAACCCATAAAAATTACTCTTTGATATACATAGTCCAACCTCAAAAGTTGAAACTTCATCCGGTTCAAATTAAAACTGAAGAGGAAAATTGCTAAGTTCGATTAAGTTTTCGCGGTACGATCGTTAAAAATAATATCCTGGTTTGGAGAAAAGTACAAAGATGATCGCTTTCTAAAATATCTAATAGATATTGTTTCAAATAAATTTTATGACAGTCACAAGCAAAAGCGGTGATATTGGCTAAATAAAAGTAAAATGAATCAGAATTTAAAATGGCATCAGTTCACACTGACCCAGCATACTCATATTAAACCTTTACTTTGTGTTTGAGTTCCTTGGAACATCACCAGGTACATACAATGATTATGACTTGATTACCTACGTGTAAGTACCTAGTTGAAGTCAACAGCTTCAAAAACATGTATGTTTAAAGTTCATGGTAAGTAATGCAGCAATTCTGAAACTCTTCTCATCTCCAACCATACTAACTTGGTACAAGCGTCAAAGTTTAATATTCTTATGCTGAGTTCTGACCTAAAATGCTCGAAGATAGGGTATGTAAATCACTGCTACAAAGTATAGTAGACGCTCCTATAACATATACCTCCTAAAACCTAAATTCCAGATAACGTAAAGAATTTATGTGAAGTTTTTGCTTCGTACTAGGTAAAAAAACCATATAACGTAGTGATAAGTCAGGTGAGTTTTCAAATTTGATTTGAGTGTTAATCTAACTCGCCACACTTGCGAGAGAAAAACAATGTGTGTATAGCGATATATCTATTATATATACAACTTCTATGAGATTTTAATTCATCGTGATAAATTTTCAAATGTGTCGAGAATAAGTAGCTGCACAATTGTTCATAAATACTTAAAGGGCGATTGATTGGTGCAGGTGTTACAGCGTCAGTCCACCAACTTGAATGTCATGAGTTGGGAGTATCATCGAAAGTTCTCTTTTATCCTAACCTTGACCCCTGGGTACAGATAAATGATGAACTACTGGCACTGTTTTTTATAGTAAAAATATTTGTTTTGCTTTATTGCAGATGTATAAAATATTTGTTATGAGTTTGAACTTGCAGAACAGATTTTGCTTTTTAGAAAAAATAAGCAAATCATTGTGAAAGAACGTCGACGATGTGCGCTCCCAATTTACTTATTGTAAATTACCAGCAATCATGGTCTATAAAACCAGTGAGAATGTTCGGGAAAAGGAGAAAAGTTGTCGAGGTAAAACAATAATACTGCAGTTATGGTACAGCCCACAAATTAAAAACGTTATGTCAAGTTTCTCCTTTTTGTATGGGCTAAGGGGTGAGTTTGGAGTAATCTTGAAAATGGATTAGGCAATTTATATGTATTTTGCTGTTCTTATAACGTTAATATTTTGCTGTTCTTATAACGTTAATGCTATGTAACATATACGTTCCTGGAACGAATTAGTTACATAGTAGGAGCACCTACTGTAACTATAAAATAAAAATGACATCAACTTGTGCAGCAAACATCTGACCTGCATATCCCCGAGTTTATCCATAGTCGGCGTGAGATAGTAGAGTATACCAGAGCCTGCTCCAGGCAGGGTGCATCCTCTCACCAACAGAATCAGCATGAACACATAGGGAGTAGTAGCAGTGAAATACATCACCTATATAATATGTGTAAGCATAGATGAAAGGTTCTGTGAACACCTTATAACTGAGGAGGCTCAAAAGTGAACAAGTCTGTATATTTTGAGCAAGTTAATCTCTTAATAAGGCGACACAGAATGATGTTAAGTTAACATTATCTAACTATTGTTACTAACTTGACACAAACTTGTATCACAAAATATTAGTGTCAACTTTGAATCATGGGAAAATAATGTATGCCAATAAATAACAGAAAACTTAGAAATGCAAGTCGGAGGGCAGACTTGTAACTTTCCAAACAGCAAATAATTAGTTCTTTGGGAAGTTGTCTCACTCCAACAAAATAGTCCTAAATGAAAAGTCATAACTAACAGTTTTTGTGAGACAAAAAGATAAAAAAGGTTTATACTGTTTTTCGTAAATGCATCAGTGAATAAAGACTTACCGATAAAATTATAGACAAGTATCTGATGAGAATTACATAAAAACTAGGATATAACATGGTTGTTTTCATTTGAAGCTGTGGTGAGAATTCCATAAAAAAGGAGTTATATTATGAATTAACAACTTTTGACGAATAGTAAAAGTTGATTAAAGACTATACGAACCTTCCCTGAGCTCTTCACTCCTTTCGAGATGCAAGCAAATACAACTATCCAGGCCACTAGAAGGCAGAGAGCAAGGTCCCATTTTATAATTCCTGGTTCATCAATCCCTGAGCTGATAGCCAAAACCTTCCGCCTGCGAGTTAACGAGTGGAAATTTATAATTGAGCCCAGATACTTGAAAACTTGGAGAAAAACAGAAAAGTTGGACCAGATGATTGCTAATGTTACAAAATGAACTGAAAGCGTTAGTCTCTGAACGATACTGAATAATGATATCTCAATGGCTCGGTAGAAGTTACCCATATTCAATCTACAGCCGGCATCTAATACATTGTATATGAAAGACTCAATGAGAAGTGTATTTAAAATAACAAAAAAAATTAAAATTACTTTTTGAAATATAATCAATATGAATGCTGTCATTGAATTCAAACGTTCTTCAATTTTCTTGACGGACAATAAATCAGAATTAAAAAGTTTTTATCAAATTTAAGCGATCTTTAATACGGTATACACATCGACATAGCTGATAGTTGAAGTCTAGAGATTATACTACTAGTAATAAAAGCGAGGTATCACCTCATTCATAACATACAGTCTATGCATAGCCATGTAGACATATCAACAATGTTAGGTTTGCTAGGAGACAAAGCGACACATGTTATATCTAAGAATATTAAAGAGCTACTGAGCGTGGACAGGACAGATGGAATAAGTGGCAGCAATTGGTCAGGGATATACACCAAGGATGTGTGAGTAAACATAGATTGTGACTAGAAATGAATGAACTCATGCCTGCTGCACAACTAGCCCCATGATCAACTAATCTACCCATTCTAAAACGAAAAAAGGCTGCTTGTAACGAGTAGATAATTGAGCTGATTCTATCCAAATCCTGATTAATCAGAAAATATTTTTCAACTGACTTGAAGGAACTAGTGCTATAAGACTTTTTATATTGAGCCTTTGATTGACTTTTTATTTCATGTGATAACATCACGTGTCAAAACAATAACCACACCGAGTTGAGTACGTCATCGAAATAAAAGGATTCCAGCATACGGCGCTTTCGTAATGGCAGCAATTAAATGTTAGTTTTTGAGGTTTTAAGAGCTTGTAATCACATTTCCACATATTTTGCACTTACAACACAACAAAATAAGCCATGGTGAATCTTTTGATACCAAATAACTGTAATGTGAATTTTGTTGCAAGTCAACCTTTAGAGTGCCAAAAGAGTGACTTGAATTAGTTAAAACTAGAGTTCAATTTGGAGACAAATTATCAGCCATGACAACCAATCATAATAGATCAAGCACACAGTTTCACTTTCTCATGCAAAAAGAACTTAGTTTCACTTTACACATTTTAATATAAATTGTGAAGTTATTTTAGTAATACATTTATTAACTAGCAGAAGAAGCCATTGTATTTGCACCCATGTCGGTCGGCCGTGAAGACCATGACAGAAATAGGCAATAAGAAAATCCGTCGAATGCTAATAGTATTATATCGGCTCGTGCACGAGTGGTGCAGTAGTAATTATGCGGAAGCACTGACAATCTGCTTTGAATAAATTATTTACAGTCCAAAAAATTCCCATTCATCTACCCACTCATAGGTTGAGTAGCCAGACAGCTAGTAATCAATATTACTACATCAAGATGAAAAATGTTGAAATTTCTTAGTAATGAAATCAGTGACCATGTTAACAGGCAGCAAGATTGAACGGAGTCGTGTCTCTTCGCTGCTGTTGCTACTTGTCTGTTTCAAGTGCTGCCACCGGGCGAGTAATCAACTCAGCAAATTGTGGTTATTTTTAGTTGAGGTAGTGAATAGTACTGTAACTACACTGAGGTCAAACGCCATCCCTTCCAATTGGTAAAATATTGTTTTGCTAATGCTATAGCTGTTGGTTCTAGTATTACCATAGCTGCTAATGATTTAGTCCGTTTCCATAAAGGGATTGCATAGAGACACACTCCCATATGGTGCTGCAATTCCCTCGTGTCACTTCTATTCTGTTGTGATTCAGGGTCGCTGTTTTGTTTGGAAGCGAAACACCCGTGTGACGCGCCATCTTTGTGCCATGGAAACTGCCTTACTTGTGCGGAAACTTGGGCATGCGTGACTTCTTTACGATACAACATTGACACAAAGCGTCGCATAACCATTGCTCTACTACATCACCATATGGAAACAGGACCTGCCTGTCGGCCCAGCGTTGCGCTTCGGCAATGGTACACCCAGGTGTCACTACACTATCTCTGTATGGAAACTTTGTAATTATGTCATGGGTAGACTCAAAATGTCCAGTTTGTGTTCACAATTAGAAATCAATGTGGAGGCATGTAAATAACTAACCAGTACATATTACAATACAGCGCATATAAGAATAATGCAAAGATCTTAGGGGAGCTTAACTTGAGGCGAGAGTATACGAAAATTTATGAATATTTTATTTAGAAATTTATTTTATTTATGAATTTCCTTAAGTTGAACAATACAGTGCATATAAGAATAGTGCAGGGGATCTTAGGAGAGCTGATAACCTTAGAGCTGATTCTCTGGCACGCTTTTTGCGTTATAGTACTCCCACACTGCAGACAGCACATGTTTACGAATGCCTACACACCGGCTCAAATTAGCTCATACGATGGAAATTGCATCAAAATGTGGTAGTTTTTAGATTTCTACTTCAACTGCGATCTCAAAATTCAATTATTTTAATAATATTTAGGCAAAATTGACTTGAAAATTACTAAAATTTCGTAACAACAAACTAGATTAACCTTGCAAGTACTGCCAACAACCATATGAAATGGCCTATAATGCTGGTGTGTTTACTCTTGAAAGGTTGGTCCTTGCTACCAGCCTTAGATGTTCAGGAATAAACAAAACTACAGAGACTTCACTCCTCAAACAAAAGCTTTCCTTAGGACAAGGTAAATCATTAAGTATTTCAAATGCAACCAGTGATATCGAGTTTGTAGTAAAATCCCATATAACTTTCAGTTATATCCACTAGCTACAATACACAAATGAATTTAATTTTAACTAAATACAAGTTTTTAGTAATAGGAACAAAAAACTATGTAAGATGTTCTCTACAGCAACTCTGTGGTCTATAACTTTATCCACCTACTTTGGTTCCAGCTTAAACATCAACCAGATTTTATGAAATTTTGCTACATATGAACTCTGACTGTATATAAACTCATCTGCAACTAACTCTTTAAAGGAATAATAACTCCAAAAAAGAACGCCTTTAAAGCACGGAAACTCAAAGAATAGACTTGAAGCAGATAACAGACTTAGTATGTTTCCGCAACCTTAGCATGTTAGTATGTTTTAGTATGTTAGCAATGTTTCCATTAATCATTGAGTGTGAAAGCAGGGCACCCACACCTATACCAGAAATAAAATTTGGTTTCTTGCTAAATTGATCAAGCTTCTAAAAATCCCAGGTGAGACAAACGGGAGTAATAATGAATTTCCTAACACAGAATGTTGATAGTTTTGTAAGTTCACATTTACCTACATAGCAACAATACCTATCGACAACTACAGCAGGTGTTTAGTTAAAGGTTGACTTGCAACAAAATTCACATTACAGTTATTTGGTATCAAAAGATTCACCATGTCTTACTCTGTTGTATTGTAAGTGCCAAATGTGTGGAAATGTGATTACAAGCTCTTGAAAGCTCAAAAACGAAAAGCTGCCGTAGATTGGAATCTCTTCATTTCTCTGACGTAGACATGAAATTTATTTATTGTCTTGTCACGTGATGTTCTCAAGTGAATTGAAAGGCCAATACAAAGCTCAATATAAAACTTATCGTAGCACTAGTTTATGACCAACATTTCGGGTTTTACCGAAGACCCCAAATATCAAATATAGATGCTCGCTACATTACAGTTTTGTTTCGGTTTGGTCTAATCAGCAAGTCGTAATCTGATCATGTGACCCAATACTTCACAAATAATTTCTGCAGCACTTTTCGATTATCACAAGTGACCAACAGGCTCGTGATGATTATCAGACAATGATATGTATTCCTTCAAGCTAAGGCTAAAATATTAAACGAATTTCTATGGTAAGTTATAAGATATCACTGATAAAAGTGACAGCATTACAATGACAATAAAGCAGATGCGTAAGAACAATAGACATGGTTTTATGTGAAGTATATTTGTGAAAATATTTCGACGAATAAGGTTGCATGAAAGTGTAGACAGAAACCATCTACCACAGCTACGTCACATTTGAACCGTTTTGGAAAGAGAATCCAAACTACGGCGGTCTCGTGTGGATGCGATTAGCTGTTCGTTTTTGAGCTTTAAAAGCTTGTAATCACATTTCCACACATTTTGCACCTACAACACAACAGAGTAAAACATGGTAAATCTTTTCATATCAAATAACAGTAACGTGAATTTTGTTGCAAGTCAACCTTTAAAGGTTGACTTGCAACAAAATTCACATTACAGTTATTTGGTTTCATAAGATTCACCGTATCATAAGGTTCGGTGCTCGTGTGACCACGCCTTGAGAGCTCTTTCACAAGAAAACTAGCTCAGACTAACCAAAGCCATCTGTCTCGTAATCTCAACCATATAATACACAGACTTAACTAGTATTGAGCAGTCTTACAAAGCGTCTTCGCACCCTACTATTGTGTGAGCCGGCAATAAAGCAAATCTCCAAACCATAATAGCTATTTAGACTCACAACACAACTTCACTTACTGCCAGAACTCCGTGGCTGGATCAACAAAGTATGTCTGCTGTTTGTCTCCACTTGTTAAGTTTTGCACAGTCGATGCTGAGGTTACATTCACAGTAGTTCCGTTGACCAACTTGTCGTCCCATTCAGACCTGAAAATAAGTAGGCAGCTGATAAATATATAATATATATAATAATAAATGTATAATATATATAATAATAAACATATCATATATGAAATAATACATATATAATATATATAATAATAAATATATAATATATATAATAATGAACATATCATAATTATAATAATAAATATATAATAGATATAATAATAAACATATCATAATATAATAATAAATATATAATATATATAATAAATATATAATATATATAATAATAAACATATCATAAGTATAATAATAAATATATAATAATAAATATATAATAAATATATAATATATAGAATAATAAACATATCATAAATATAATAATAAATATATAATAATAAATATATAATGATAAATATATAATATACATAATAATAAATACATAATAATAAATATATAATAGATAATCAAACAAATAATATATACTGATGTGGACAACACTAACATACCTGAAAGTTTGATGACATCTGTTATAGGTTTTTATGTAGACCTGGTTTAGGGATGAACTTATTAATTAAATAGATATAAAACAAGAATAAAACATTCTGAAAGCGACAAATTGAAAACACATAAATTTGAGTAGGCAAATTTGGCAATAAAAATTCCTTACAATTTGTATGTACTTCCTGTTACTGACATGTAAGTCTTGTATGACTATGCTTACCTTTACTTATTTAAAGCCTTTATAAGAAATGTAACTATGTAAAATCTTTTCTTACTGTTTCTTTGAATTTGCTTAAAAAAACTAAATAGATAGAAAAGGTCTACTTTACACGTAACTGTGACAACATTCCTAAAAAATACATCTTTGACCCAGTTATCAAAGGAACTGCGGTATGCAAGTAGTGAGAAACAGGGTGTGAGAGAGTACAGGAGCTGTTTGTTCATGATAGCAGACCGGATCCAGTAGAAGTTACCGGAACTCTGCAGAAGAAAAGCTTCTTCCCACTTAATAATGAGTTAAAGAAGGCTCAAAGAAAAAATGATACATGCAACAGAACTACAAAAACACTGCTGTAAATCATCCCATAATAACTACAAACTTGTAAGTTGTTTCCACTTTCATTGCAAATAATAGCAGGAGTAAAGAAAGCAACTCTTTGCGCAGTGGGTTGTCTGATGTTGCTGTTTCTTTTCTAACCTTTGTTGAATTTTTCAATTTATATTTATTTTTCTAAAAATTTCATTATCAGCACTTGTTCCCTCTCTGTTGCGTGTATGACACTTTGTTCTGAATCAGATTTATCCTTGGAACTGAATATAGAGTGGCAATCCGCATCCGAATTTTGGCGCAAGTGCGATTGTAGCTGGATGCCCTTCTAACGCCACCAATGGTTCTTCTGTGATTCGAACCACTAACCTACTGTTTATATGCCAGCGCACTAACCACTGAACAATAGCAGCTTCATTTTCTTCTCTATGAACGTTAGTCAAAATCCAAACTCTAAAATTGTTCATTTTGCTGGTTTATTGGGCAGGTGATGAATTTCTTAACTAATAAAATAAAAATACCTGCAATACGGGGTATTCCAATCATGGTTGCAGTGACTCCAAGGAACGACCTTGTTGAAGGAAGCAAAGAGATAGTAAAATGCCCAGCTGAGGATCACATTGTAGTAACAGTTCAACAAGAATAGGATTATCGTTGTAGCATAGCCAATGCCTGCAATATGACACCTGCTATAACCTGCCAGCATTAACTGGTAATAGAGCCATTCTTACAGCTTGCCTAGTATAGGCAGCCAAGCCCGCAATTGGACACTTGCTACAGCTTGCCAACATTCGCTTTGATACTTGAAAGCTTCATAGGGTCAGCACTGGCTTGGAACAGGGCTATGCCTAGTCTTCCTAATGTATTAAATGCTTGCAATAGGTCACCTGCTATGGGCTGTCAGTATTACTTGGAAACAGTAATGGCTACAATCTAACTAATGTATCAAATGCCTGTAATAGGAAACCTGCTATGAGCTGTCAACATTGCTTAAAACAGAGCAATGCCTACAGCTTTCCTAATGTGTCAAATGCCTGCAATAAGACACCTGCTATGAGTGGTCAGTATTACTTGGAAGCAGAGTAATAGCTATGGGCTATGTCTACCTAATGTATCAATTGCTTGCAATAGAACACCTGCTAGACTTCTCAGTAATGCTTGGTAACAGATCAATGCCTACAGTCGGCTTAATGCAGCTAGTGCCTTCAATAGGACATCTGCTGAGAGTGTGTGTAGAGCCCAATAACAGAGTACTGCACCAAAGCACTAGATAGATTATATTATTATTAAGCAGTGTTACTGGACCAGCAAAAATTGGCCCAACACAGTGCCCTTATGATGCTGGTTACGTTACTCCTTCTGTACTAAGCTCTGACAGACTATGTGTGTGTAGGGAACACGCCATTAAATTCACCACAAAAAATGGTCCTGTTTGTAATTAACTAGCAAACTAGTCATTAAAAATTAATTTTTTAGCGTAATTAAATGGATGTTATGTCATCATTACAACTCAATGCAAAGTAACTTGTGAAGTGAGTAATAAGAGGCCATATCGGTGGATTAGCGCCCCCTTGGTGAGGTTACACTCTCTATACACCACTTTGCGAAGCTCAAAGCAGGAATAGCAATGCAGATGCTTAGAAAAATGCTAAATGACTGTGGAGCAGCGTGAAGGGCAGTGTGTTATGTGAGGTAATAATGAAGAGATATGGGAAAGGAAGCAGAATCTATTCTACATGTGTTATTTTCAAACATCGGTTCAAATGCCTGGATGCAAGTCAAAGTTTTAATAGATAAGTACAAATGCCATTGGACTCAAATAAATTCTGCTATAACAAACAAATTTGTCTTGAATACTTTGTCAAATGTTTGAAGAGAGAGCAGATGGCTTTGTCCATTTTAAAGTTTTTCCTGAAATTGTCTCTAGTAGATAGATATTACTTTTGTTTACAACGGTCAATGTCGTTGAAAGCAAATTATATCATGAAAAAAGAACAAACAATAGTACAGTAAATTAGTAAACAATAGTACAGTAAGTTCTTTTTGAAAGAAAAAGTTCTTTTTGAAAGAAAAAGTTCTTTTTGCATAACACTGTTCTGTAATGTAAACTGACAGGGAGTTGGTGTCTGATATAAGGTGTTGCGATTTTTTGTGGATGCAGGAATGTAATGGATGGTCAGGCAGATTGAAGATATGCTTTGAGTATTTTAAACAGCAAATATATAAAAACACATTTAGCTCCACAACAACGAATATGAGAATTGCGACGTCACAATTTTCGAGACTATGCCAGTAAACTTTTTTGCGGTAGAGCTCTGGAAAAATCCTATAAACGCCAACCAATGTCTGTTTCACCATAGCAAACAATAGCTCATTCGAAAGCCAAGACTCTGATGTATTGAAATATACAATAAAAAAATTATGTAATTTATGTGCTTTAAGGGTATTTAGACGCTGGTCGTAACTGTCCATATCAGGTAGCATAATCCTAAAGCATAGTTAGCACACACTGCGCTACTAATTCATATTCAATGCTAGTTGCTCGCTACAATAGCTCATAAATTCCAGGAGTACATTCCTTTACAAGTTCCCTGATCAAACTGTAAGTAATGACGCAACAAGCGCTTCCAATAAACAAGCCTCTTGAAAGGTGTTTTAAGTGTTTCTACCCCAGTGGGGATTGATAAAAGTCATTAGACCTGCGCTAGTTAACTTTGGAGTATTCTGAGACTATGTAAGGTACGATTGCAACCAGCCCTAGTAAATTATAAGTTTACAGTCTATATATCTCCAAACACTATTAGCCAGTGATTTAGCTCCATGGAAACAACCGATTAATAGCGAGTCAAATTCTGCTATTGAAGATAAATTGAAGGCTTCAAAAAACAAGCATCTAGTTGGTCAGATTCTACCATACATACATATATCTAAAAGCATATTTATAAAAGAGCTTTTCGTGATTTTAAATAATTGCTAAAAAGTTTTGAAACACACAAAAAGCTTTAGAATACAAATTATAACTGCTTCCTCCATAGGATTACCTGAGAAGAGAGGGCTGATGTTCCAGACCTTGATTCCACCAGCTGACATGAACTGCCCAATGGAGACCTCCAGAAAAAACATTGGTATTCCAGCCAAAACCACCATGATGAAATATGGGAGCAGGAAAGCACCTGCAGCATTTGCAAGTAAAAAAGCTCAAAAACCTCAACTTTTTCACTCAATTGCATATCATAAAAATTATTTTTGTTAGCAGCAAAAGTATGATTACAATCAAATGCTGAGACATTAGAAACCTCACTCAGTAAACTGTTCGTATTTATAGAAGTTTCTAGAACAAGGGAGTTTCTAATATACGTAATAACATTTAGGACAGTCAGGAATCATGCAAGCCCCGGTTTCAACCTGTTTAAGATGATAACATCAAAATTGAAAAAAATTAAATTTCAGCCTTTCAATCACACGCGAGTTTCATATGTTAATTATTAAAAACATAAATAATATTAACGACATGATTTTATCAACTTGTATTTAGTAATCCTATTGGGTGCTTATGATGTATTGGTTCATGGGTTCTTTACATGCAAGGTGTAAGCATATAGGGTATACATATAGATTAAGTGTATGGCATTCATATGATAATCTCGCATCTCTTGAATTGTACAACAATTATTGTAGTTTTTCTAGTGCAAATTGGGACATTATAGTATGGGATAAAAGAACTGTAAAGACTTCACTGACAGTGGACATGGGTACACCTTTATGACGAATCATGAAGCAACAGCGACTAAAATATTTATTAATATTTACGAGTGAAGATATCAAGCCGCTTTCCATATAAAAAACGGGGTCTGTGAATTCTAAAAATTTTGTTAATGGAATCATTCACACATCTCCATTTAATCAATAGAAGAACCACTATGTTAATTGCATATGATTTGAGTGACGCAAAAAAGATAACTCCAACACCTCGAATATCGCTTATCATGTATCTTCATTCAATGAGAAATATCTTTTTATATGTAATCCGAAGGAAGCCTACAAGCTGTGATGATATCAACTGAATTTACAAATCGCAATGTGAGGTGAGACTGAATAAAGGAAGACTGAGTTCCTTTAAAGATGAACTTATACAAATTTTAATAGAAGAATTTATTAGAAAGTATCAGTATTTTTCTATCATTTGCAATTGTTTTTGATTTATGAAATGATTCATAGCCAGAATTTGATTATCATGGTTGGCGGTTACGAAAAAGATCGCATCATCCAGGATTTGAACCCATAACAATACGTTTCACCACCCGGCACACTACCACCTGGACTAATCATTTGCCGTCTATGTCGGAGAGATTTATTGTACACATACTTAGTCTCTGTGCTTTCTCGGCGCAGCTGATGATCTTTCACAGCATACGGACTACCTGGGTATGAGTGTTTATAAACATCTCAGGCTATGGCTTTTGAAGATTCATCGCCATGCAAGTATTTAGCGACTGTCAATGGACCCTACGTAACGTATGTCATTAGAATTCGATCACCCTATGTGTCCTCATGTGTACATGTAGCAAATCAAAAAGCACCTTTACTGTTCCTCAAGGATAACTCATTCCTCAGTGAATTTTATGTCTGTATGAATGTTTAGCAAATTTGAATAGATTATTCAAGTAGACAAAGGCTGTATTTGTACTAGGAATAGTAGTGCTGGGCAAATGAAAGCTGACTGTTACATCGAATTATCAAATCAAAAGAATTTTAACAGCATGCATCCAAAACGTGACTGCATATTTTTCTAAAGAATATGCGCAACAGCATTTGGTCTATTGTAGATAGAGCGTCTGTAGACATAATGAATCCATAGATAGACGAAAACAGAGAGTCGTATACAATTACAAGCTCCACGTCTCCGCTGACCACCTGGCTTGAAGAATAGAAATGGCTGACTCTGCAAACCCTAATTATTGGGGAACATTGATTGCCATTAGTAATGCAGAGCCGTTATAGTGTTACGGTAAACTCTACACTCGTAAACATCTAGTTTATGTATGTTTGGAAATTTCATCTAGAACATTCCATATCTCAAATTTAGCTTTAAAGGAAGTTGTAGTGAGTGTACGAAGTAAATATGATACACTGTGTTTCCATGATGCGCAATTTTGAGCCAATCCGCAAGTTAACCGTATCATGGAAACAGCATAAATCTGCAAGCTAAGCAAGTTTTGTGATTTGCAAAACTTTATCGAGTCCATCATGCTTGCGAATATTGGAAACAGCACTTGCTAATGATGAGCATTAAAATACTGCGACAACTATTCAATTTTAAATATTTTAATACTTCCGCCGTCCTTTCTGGATTGAGTTTTACGTGTTTGCGTCGCTAACCCGTGCGCCGTTAAGTAATAACATATAGCGTACAATTCCTTACTTTTTTTTAACAAGGTCCCGGAATCAATCCGCATCATGTGAATGTCCATATAAACACCTAATTCGCACGGTAACGCTATGTGTGCACAACTCCAAATCCATATGATGCGGGTCATGGAAACATCGTGATATATTACTAGCACCCAGGCAGTCCCGTCCACCAGAGAGATCATCATGTGAAATCATTGTGTAAAACATTATTCCATCAAGCTGCAAGATTGTCTGGTGGCGCAATTAATAGTGGGCTTGGCCGTAAAACTCGGTTACCCGAGTTCAATGCGGCCATTTTTTTTCTAACACTCTGAGTGTGGCTTTGAACAGTTTGGATAGACACAGCTCTTGTTATAGTAGAGACTAGCTGAACGCCCTGTGTTGCACAGGTAATAAAAATAGCTTATAAACATTACATTACCTATATTCTCTTACCTACTACATCACCTTTACACTACATAACCTGCAACCGTTTGTAAGCGTTTTTACTACCCGTCCAATGCTGGGCATTCACCAAGTGAGACCAGCTGGTAATCGTTTTGTGTAATGCAACGTCGTTATGCGTATTCTAACCGATGTAATGATTATTTTCACGATTATCGAGTTGAATATGTGGTCTAATGGGTAAGCTCGACATTTCCGGAACTGGCGGTGTCATGTTAAAATCCAGTAATAAGCAGATTTTTCATTCCTAAAAATTTATCGCTTCAACTGGACACACAGACAAACACTGAGATTTATACATGGACTAGATAAATGCCCGGGTAATAAAAACATTTGCACAAAAAATTTATTTTTATTTAACATATAACAACGGTTACCATTCTAATTTTCAAACTTCATATCATGAGAAAAGGGTTTCGAGCAGTTAAAATAAATTAAGAGAACAAATAAAACAACTGTAAAAGGTTTTCAAACTTTGTCAAACAACTGCAAAGGTGAAAACACACTAGGCAATATTTTGCGCGATATTGCGCTGGGTGGCGCTAATCTGCGCTAGAACTTGCTCAGCGGACAGCGAGCTCATGCAGAGCGATAACGCTAGACATTCTCTATCACAACTTCATCGCTAGTGAGATGCATTTCGCTTGGTTGATTTTTCCCAGAATGCAATTTACAGCTGGTAATAATTTTTTATCAATGTTCACCAACATACAGCAGCAACATTTTGCTATTTTGTTACGATTGAAACATCATCAGAACAAACAATGAATTGTTCATAAATTTAATAAAAGCACTCCCAGTCCTGTACGACATAACACACAAATTACAAAAAACTTAGTTGAAAACCGACATTTGGAGTCAATCGTTGCTAAGGTTGACCATCTTGAGAATGGTAAATATTTAGTATATTAAATATAAAAAGCTACTATAAAATAAACTATATATAAAAATCGTAAAACATTACTGTTAAAAATACAAGAATTGTTTTTCTTATGTCTTCTTGTAGTCTACAATCCGTGAAAGTGAGATAGGCCTAATAACAAAAGCGGAAGCTGTTTGCGTCGTTTCCTAGACAGCGCCATATTAATTTACCTAATATTATTAATTATTGTTATTAATCATTCCTTATTAATCAGCGCCATATTGACTTACCTAAATTTACTAACGACTCCGAAAAAACTAATGATACGGAATTTTATTGGCAGTTTGTGAGCGTGCCCACGTTATCGTTTGCTAGTGAATCGCTCAATTGCGTTTAGGCACAGGCCAGCGATATCTCCACCCTTCTCATGACGCACGCGATAAAATAGCTTGGTGTGTTTGGACTTTAACTTTCAAAATTCGTATCACGAGGAAAATGTTTTCTGGAGGTCAAATAAATTAAGAAATAAAATAGAACAGCTATGAAAGTTTTTAAATGTAATTGTGAAATAATTAGCAAGTAATAGCTAAATTAAGTCTGTTTTGCTAAGATTACAATAAAAGTTGATTTGCTAATGATACAATTAATACGAACTGATAAAACAAAATAAAAATCTTGAATATGTTGAATTAATAACAACAACTTGTGCATATAAGTGTGTGTGTATAAAAAAGGTTAATGTTCCAGCAGAAACTTCAAATACGACAATATCGCTACCTCTCGATACTGGTACAAGTGTAAAAATGAGATATTGGACTGTCTTTGTCTGACCAAACGGAGAGAATGTAGAGGCTAGTTTTACTCAAAATAATACAATTGTCCGCGTGTAAATTATTGGCCTTTAACGATTTAGCAAATGAACCTTACGAAAAACCGGAAATAGGAGTTCACGAAAACACGAAACGTATAATGTTTCATAGAGTTAATAGAGTTTCAATTAATACGTCATTTAGCGTGTGAAATCGGAAAAAGGGTGTATATAGTAAAAGCAATAGAACCGTAAGAGCCTTCGTAGACTTGTGGTTAGGCAATTAGACCACAAATCTGCAGTTGGAGCAATCTCCCTGAGTTCAAATCCAGCCTGATGAGAACTTTTAATTCCAAGATTTTAAAATAGCTATAACTGGACATACCAAACTACACCCAAACCCCCCCAACCCATCTACCAATAAATAGATATTATATTAGCATGCACTTCAGTTGCAAGTGATCTGTATACATATGAATCTCAAAGTTTGTTGCTCGTCTGTCCGGTTATAGCGATTAACATCTAGCAATGAAAATCCGTATCGCAAAAAAGATTTGATCTCAGAACCTCCCGTTTACAAGGCGAGAAGCTAAGTAGGCTACACAAGATGCAATGAAAAAGATTCCATCGGACAGTATTCAAACTCGTAACATTCATGTCATTAGCTCTACACTCTAGTCTAAGCCCTGCACCAACAAACCACCTACTAGTATAGCAGCCTGCTGAACTGGCATATTTGTGCACATAGTGATTCTGTGTGCTTTATCGAATACACGCATGTATACTTATTTCACAAGATCTCTCACAGCACACCAAACTGTGAGGTCACTAGAAACACGAAAAAGTACATCAAGCGCTAGTACATTATTGTACTAACACCAGCAACACGGTGTAGAATTCTATTGGCTAATTCAAGGGGAAAATAAATCAGCCATTACTAACTTGCTCGCCGACCTAACTGCCTTATAACCTAAAAAGCTGCCCCAGATGATCTCATATGCAAAAACAACCAATAATGAATTTTTTCCGAGGTGAATCAAAGAGCAGCTCACGCCTCAAGATTTCTAAACAATGTTTTCTTCTAATATGGCTCTCGACCAGAGCTCGTCGTGTGAGAACAGTAATGGTTGCACAATATTAGGCCTACTACAGTCAAAACATAACAAATTTAGATGCAAAAAATATAAAACCCCATGTGATACGAGCATATCATTTTACCAGCGACCAGATTAATCACCTATTAGGTAGGAGCTTGCTAATGAAACAAACATGTTATAGCAGCTATCTCCAACATTAGTTTGACTAAAAAGGTAATACAAAGCAACCAGAGACAAAACTTTGACAGAAAACTAAACTATCCTAGAGCAATTATCCAAAACTCCTGATTTGAGTGCTATTCAGTTCAAAGTGAAGGCCCACCTACCTCCACCATTCTTGTAGCACAGATAGGGGAATCTCCAGAAGTTGCCAAGACCAACAGAATACCCGATGCAGGCCATCAAGAAATCTATCTTATTGGTGAACGTCTCCCTTGTGTTTGCTGCACAAGACCAGATACGCTTATTCAATTGGAAGGCAGTGCCATTGAACCTACCAGTATACTTTACTGTTATCATTGACATAGATATCAACTTTAGTTATACCAGTCAATGCGGCTTACAACAAATTATGAGACTATGAGACAAAAATAGTAAAGCAAATCATGTGCATTGACAGAAAAAGTGTTTTTTCATAACTCTGCTCTGTAATGTAAATAGGTAAGGCGTTGGTTTTTTGGCACAAGGCCTCGCAGTTTTTTTGGGGAAGTAGGAATGTAATGGATGGTCAGGATGATTGGAGATATGATTTGAGTATTTTAAGCAGGAAATTTGTAAAGAAACTTTTAGCTCCTCAGTATTAAGGGTATTTAGACGCTGGTTGTAACTGTTCATATCAGGTAGCATAACATTTAAAGTATAATTTTTAAAAGCGGTTTAATTTTTCTTTATCAATTTCCGAAACAAAGAGATACCAGCTTGGAGAGCGTAAGACAAAATATGACTTTGGTAAAAGAGTGATAGGACTTCTTGTTTTACACCTTCTATGTCATGCCTTACAACACGTGTGGACAATAGAACTTTAGGATTATGCTTCCCTACTCACTCTTTCAAAGACATATTTGCGGATCCATGACAAACCGAGTGAACTATGTAGTTATGTACTTTTACGACATTCAGCTGTTTCTCGAGTAGAGGACAACTCGATATATTTACAAACGAGTACGATGTTGAGTCTGAATGTAAATGTTACCATGGCATACATTTAGTTTCTGAAAAGTTCGAGCCTAAAAATACCCCCGTAGGTAAATTAATTTAGTTTGTACGAATTGAAAAAATTGGTATAAAAAAATTGAATAAAATCAAGATAAAATTTACTTACAAGCATCAAGATTTCTTGCAAAATAATAATTTGATAGAAGGAACAGTTGCCATTAAAAAGACAGCTAGTTCTCAACCCTAGGACTAGCTGAAGGCTGTAACCATATAGGCTGCAACCATAGAGGCTGCAACCATAGAGGCTGCAACCATAGAGGCTGCAACCATAGAGTTTAAGTATGTTGACCAGGGAAAGTGCATCTCAACTGTATACCTGCAGGTTTGCCGAGAGAGGACTGGGTAGGAGAGGCACCATCACTATCATCAGAGTTGGAACACTGCTCAGGGGCGACTGCTAATGCGCAGTTGTCCTCTCGCTCCTCAGCCACCAAGGCGTCCTTAGTTTCCAATGACATGTCGACAGCAACTACTGCTTTACAGAAAAACTAAGTCAACGATACAAGGTCAGACTATTATGAAGGAGGCACCCGAGGGAGCAATGATTATTATGAAAATAATTGATTAGATTATCGGTGTGGGAATGATGATGGAACGGTGCTTCTGAGTTTATCAGGATCCTTATTATAACATTATGACTTCTTATCCACTTTACTGGCAGCCTAACTTTCATATAACAAATGTCACCTATATGCTACCAAATGTTACCATGATTGATTTCATGTGACATTGTTGTACCAATCAATCCATTGCACGCCTAAGCTCATTGTCTCAAAAGCCAATAACTTTACTTGTTGTACTGGTTCCATTTATTTACTAGTACACATTTTGTCTCCTTGTCATGGATACTTGTTGACAGTCAGAAAATATCTAATTCAAAACCTTAGCTGACATTTAATATGGGCAGTTTAGAAAGAATTCCATACCATTGTGATATGTTGGTAGCCATGTTTTACTACTTGTGTGCAGAGTAGTAAAACATGCTCACTCCTAGACAGAAAGTGTGACAAGTGTAAACAATAGAACTGTGTTCCTTGATTGACTAAATTCAAGCATCCGATTTCAGAACCTTCAATAGGCGAAACCATAGTGACCAAAGTCTAGAAGTGACTGAAATATGATATAACACACATAAAAACTGCCTAACATTGTATGATCTATACTCCCAGTTTGCTATACGTAAGATATCAGTACTCGGAGACTTGATGGAGACAATACAAGCGTCTCCATGACTTGGTTACAAATTCAGTATTTGCAAAACTGTAGATAACTTTATGTATCGTGTAAGGATGTTCTCATTTGATAGAACTATGTTCTGCTTGTACTGCAGTAGTCAGGTAGGACCTATCGTGGGCATAAATAGGTCATAGATGCCTGATACTTCTAATACGTGTTTTTTTTAGTTGAGGTTGTGGGCAGTTTCATGAATCTAACAATATGTACTTCTTTTCAGAATAATAACAGTTATGGATGATAGCATATTTCAACATTGTAAAAACTCTATGGTCGTGTTGGAGCACATTCTTTAAACAAGGTCACATTTCATCGAACCATATGATAAATAGGTCACACTATATCGAACCATATGATAAATAGGTCACACTATATCGAACCATATGATAAATAGGTCACATTTCATCGAACCATATGATAAATAGGTCACACTATATCGAACCATATGATAAATAGGTCACATTTCATCGAACCATATGATAAATAGGTCACACTATATCGAACCATATGATAAATAGGTCACATTTCATCGAACCATATGATAAATAGGGCACACTATATTGGAACACATACCTAATAAGTAACACTATATTGGGCCATTAATTAGAGATGTGAAGATCTTGGTATTAAAATCAGTATTGACACCGATACCTGGACCGGTACCTGGACCGGTACTGGCCGATCTTTTGGTAAACACTTATGAAACTTTAAAAACTACAGCTGCACTGTACTAAAAATGATTTAAGTATCTCGGCCTACCCAACCAACAAATATAAAACAAGGTTTTTATTATTAAAATATGAGCTTAGACCTTTGCAAACTATTTTTACTTACAACTGACAAACTTGGCGAACAGTTATCTTGTTTCAGCTAGAAATAAATAATGTGTGTAGTGATTCCCATTTACGATGATTTAATTTAAATTATTACAACTGATCACTGGGTGGGAATGCCATAAAATTCCTCATTACTAGGTTTACAAAATAAAGTTTAAATACCCTGTTTCTGGCACAAAAAATAAACAAATGTATATTTTAGTAATGAAAATGATAAATTACGTAAAACAAGAAAATAGATCAGATTCCTTGTGAGAAAAGATCAATCGATTTTATATTTTGAATCAGTGCATCTCTAGTCTGGATGCAGTTATTACCATTGATGAATACTTAGATGAGTTGACAGCATACTTTAAAAATGGCTCGCTTACTCCACCCTGGATTAGAGAAACAGACAGCAGACAGAGAGTCTGCCATCTGTTTCTCTAAACAGAGAGCAGAGAGAGCTAATATCTTTTTGCAACATAAAATTTTATCCAATGAACAATTGGTGCGACACAATTACAGATAACACAATAAAAAAGCAGGCTAAGATATAATATAATAATATAATATGACTTACAAGAGGTTGGAGTGCTTGCAGAGTTGTAGATAACGTGGAAGTAAAGAGCGAATTGATGAATGCCAAAAAAGGACGCTAACTATTGATTCATATTCGCATGGTCTCTTAATTCAAAACAATCGATACAAGCTAGCTGAAACAAAACCAATCACCGCACAAATGGTCGAGTTGAATGGCGATACTTGAGTAATACGATAGACCGACAAAAACAATCCAATACCGCCTTGCTCACATAGTATTCAATAATGATAAACACAATTAATCACAAGGGTATTTTGACAAGCTTAGCTTTGGTTAATGGACTGAGATTTCAAAAGCACAAGTCAGATATGACCAACTCTTAGATTAATACACACCAAAGCTAAACCTTGTAGTCGTTTTCAGTGCAAATACTTCACATAAACTCACTTCACTACCAACTTCTACATTATGGAAGAATATTGTCTATAACAAGAGCCATGTCAGTACCTACATAGATATGATTAGAGAATGAAAAAAAAACTGCATAGTCCGAGATACGATCTCGTGACTTTTAGCATGGTGGACTGCCATCCGAACAATTGCACCAATCAACCTCCCATCAAACAATCTTGACTATAAAAATGGTTCTGTCTGTCCATCTTAGGGGTAAGAAACAATACGTTGCATAGGAATTGAACTTGGATATTTGACTCAGCAGCCAGGCACACTAACAACTGCACCCCTCTACCACCTTGTGGCATTGAGGAATAAATGTGCACATAGTTAATACACCTGTCGATCTCCCACAGCCAATTGGACTGACAGGATACTAGTAACTAATTTAAATTGCATCATATTAATACAGTTACATTTTTAGCCTCCATAAAAAAAGACCTAGAACACCTTTCTAAGACACTCTGGTACCATTTGAAACATTTGCAAAAAATCGTCAATTGAAAGAGACGTGAATTGAATGCATCTCTTTCAACCAATCAGTGTGCTTTAATTTGTCTTACAGGCGCCATTCTGGCCCATGATTAACCTGATGCAGAGTGAAAAAACCGCCAGCATTGGACAAGGTGATCTGTTTTATACACACTTTCAAAACGGCCAACAAATCTATGGCAGGTACAGCATTGCTCCCAAATTCTATCTGCGGCAGTTACAGCTTACTGTCCATACTATGGCTGCCAGTAAAATATCTTGCAGACTACTGTCTGTAGATAGCAAGTTGAGCAGTCCTAACTCTTAGCAATACTTGCTCATTGGAGAACTCATATGGTGCTCTATTACATGGGAGGAAGGAAATGTCAGCTTGCTATATTTTTGTTTAATCAGAGAAATATTCTGGCACTATCTGAACCACCCAAAAGCAAGCAAACAAAGTCACCTAATGAGTTCCACACAAATATGAAAAATAAAAATATGGTCATAAAAAATAAAAATAGGGCCAACAGGAGCCAGAAGCAAATCTTAAATGGGCTTAATGAGAACTTGGCAATTCTGAGACTGCAAATAACAAAGAGAAACAGAGTCCACCTGAGATTATGAAGCCATGTCAAGAATAGCCAGAGCCAGCAAAAGCTCAATTAGCAAAACTAAGGAAAAAGTACATTCATACAAAAACACAATTGACCTTTTCTAGACAAATTTATTACAGTAGATTGTTAAAATAAATAACATTAAAAGTTTTAAAAATAAAATTAAATCAAATTTACTTTGGACAGTAGAAGATATTTTGAGCAACATACACAATCAGGTCATCCAAATTCACGCGCTTAAAAATAGCAAATGCTTTATTCCATGAAACCCGTCACCTTATTACGCAGAAGTGAAAGAAGGGTTTGGTAATAGAATTTAGTGCACATAAACAGTAACAAAAATTGCCTATCTTGTATCAAGAAAAACTTAGATAATCTCGACATACTTTAAGCCACAGTACAGATCTCTTCAAAAAGAAAGAGTAAAAAGAAAGAGTTACTCTATACACTCAGTAATAAACTAGGTACAAGTCTCAGGGCACCTTAAATGTTAGTAATAGTTCATACTTGCAACTACTTCTTCTGGCTGCCAAAGAAATCATTGAGTAGCAAGTCCGCAGCAAAGCCTGGGGAGAGATGACCGTTGAGCACTTGTCGCTCAAGGTCAGATCGTTGCCTCGTCACTGATGGATGTGATTGGAAGAGGTCAAGTAGCTGGTCATGGGCATGGTTCCACATCCAGACTACTTTCTACAATAGGCATTCCTCTATCAATTGAATCTATGCGATAATTCATATGAGAGAATAACTGGAGTTGTCTTCTTTATGCAGTATACAAATAGCTACAAGGTAGATGCAATAGCCTAGCTGCAAAACAGTTTTATCAGATAGGAGTGTATTATAAAATCGTCCACAACTCAAACTGTTGATTGCTCATGATTTTCTCACAAAAGAACAGTTCAAAGTAGTGTTTGCACGGCGTATGGCTCAGACCTCGAGACATTGCTGGTAGAAAAAAGAAAGAATGACAACATAAACTTCATTACAGATCACGGGAAGATGCTGAAAAGCTTTGAGTATTTAGCTAATTTTGAAAATCAGGTAAAAAATGTGACACATAAAAAGACCTTGGCATTATTAACCTATTCAGGCCTGTTCCCGATTATTATGGGAAGAGCTGTGTTCTCCTAGGGCTTGATCCCGGATGATCCGGGTTAAATTTTGATTCACTCTATTGCTTAGCTGTTTAGGTACATCGGTTTTATTTATTCACCAAACGAAGTTTAAGAGCTTGGGCATCATTTTGATACCAAATATGTGATTAGACAATAGATTTTTAACTAACTAATTACGTGATAGATATGAACTGTTCTGAGAATTTGTTGATGGCCGTTTTGGAAAAAGTGTATTGGGACGATGGCAAACTTTTTAAGTGAATCAGATGTGGTAATTAGCTCAGAGGAAGAAAATAGCAACAGAATTAATGTTCAACAAAAAAATTGAGAAATTACTCATAGAAGAAGGTAAGTTTTATGTGGCTATATATAGAATTTTACCGAAAACAAACGATAAAAAGCCGAAATTTTTGTTGTGAATTTCAAACAAACAAAATTCTAACAGTGTAAGTTATGGATTCTTTTATGATACACATGATTATAACGTTTTCAATCAAATAAAATTTAGATTTTTATCGGCTTTTAGAACTCATCACGTGATTATCCTATAACAAATAATAATTTTATGATTTTCTTGTAGAACTACAAGAACTACCAAAGCCAAGAAAATACTGCATCAATTAATTTATAATGAGAGCAAATGTGCATGGGTAGTTGGCATTAAATAACTCTCAATGTCTTGTCATTATATTTTATGAATACATTTTTATATATATATATATATTTTTATACATATACACGTATAAAATGTTCCTTTTTCATTCATCTTCATTTGTACTGCACTTTTTACAGTATATTTTACTGTATTTTTACATATATTTTCCTTGCTGGTGATTGTCTGTTAGCTGGCAACTTATTATCTTGTTTCATGCATAATATATCCATAATAACCTCTGCAATGCATTTCAATATAAATTAGCAAGCTGTTGGATTATGTAATTGATAAAACTGTCAGCGACGTAGTGTTAGTTAGAAGCTTGTAACACCTGTTCTATTACTTGCAATTGAGAAATCTTTTTTTTGATCTGCTGCTGATAAAGCTCCTTATCAATCTAACATAATCCAACAATGTCACCACCAAAAAACTGCTTGATAGCTGCTTTGAAACATAAAAATTCACTTTGACCAAAAATATTTTTCGGGGAAGTATTAGAAATTGTGGTTAGTAGGATTTGTAAAGCTACAGAGATATTTATATCACATTGTAGCCTGGAATGTTTCCGTTAAGCTGCAAAAAACAAATCAAGATTATTTTGCAAAGTACGGTAGTTATACTCCATTTCGTGTAGCTCCATTTTAATTATAAGGCTACTGAAAAATTAATTAGGCTTGGGGGCAGTCAACCGATAACTAATTAGTACTGAATGGGTTAAAAGAGAAAATAATCTAGTAAACTTGGTAGCTAAAATTCTAAAAAGTAAGTAAGACAAACTTCAACATTTGAGTTATTTTAAAAACTAGCATATTTTTGAAAACCAATTCAGTATTGTTTCATCATAAGTGTATTTTTGACAAATAGTTTCTATAAACAAATTAGATATTGCATTAACACTTGAATTCTTCTGATTTTTGGTTGTCAAATAAAGGCTAATTTCCATGTATAAATTCAATACCCCTCATCGTATTACGGGACAACTAAAATTTATTTTCATTTCAAAAACTTCCCCCTTTAAGCAACATATTTTATTCGAAATGACAAAAAGAATAGATTCAGCATTCAAATACACAAACTATATATAAAAGATAATCATAGAGCTTCAATGCAGGCTTGCCATCTCACATACAAGACATGAGAAGACAACTTACATATACTTATCATGGTACGATGAACAAAGAGAAAAAGACTGTCTTTTTTCATCTTTTTGTTCCTCAACAATATTAAAGGAACGCAATATTATGGAAGCAATAAAACAATGAATAAAGGTAATGTTATATGAGATAATGACCTGCCGTTCTCTTTTAGCAGAGAGTTCTCCGTTGTCTATCATAACCTGATGATAGCTAGACATGAGTGACCATAGCTTGTCCATGCCTTCTGTCGTCATGGACGAGACCCGCAATACCTGTGGTAACAATCACTTCCGTCATCCACAGACGAATAAGCAAGAAATTGAATGAAATTAAAGATATGATTTTAACAGATAGCTAGTAATTTCCATGAATGTGAGTTTTTCACTACCTCTAATTCTGATAAGTGATCTAAGTGATATAATGTAAGAAATTATAAGAAAATAAAGATAATACTGTTACAAACTTCAAGGCTAAAGTTTGAGCCATCGAACCTTTTTCAAGATATCTAAAAAGACGATGCCCTACGCCTCACACGATTGTTGAGATCATGAACATGAATATATACGAGTATGTAAAAGGTAAACAGACAAGCAACTAGCGCAAGGTCAAACTACATGGTTACATTTGGAATTCTTTTCAAACTAATGAGTATCACAATCACAATTCATTCCTTAAAACTGTGGTATCAGGATGAAAGCTATTTATACGCTGATATCTCAGTCACAGCAACAGATTTTGAGAAGAGCAGCGGCATAACTTTGAAACAAACAAAGAAGAATTCCATTATTTTAGATATTTCAAATTTTATTGCTGTGTGACTATAACTTCTACATTCTGAACTACAATCAAATCAACAATTTTAGAAAACATAATGTCCAAATTGTATTTGTTCAATCAAATCAAACACGAGTTTCAGTTGTGCCCGAGTAGAACCAAATTGGTCATAACTCTGCCACGACTCGGTTACAATCTTCAGTGCTTCGGTTCCTTTAGTTGGTTTTGATAACTGAAGCCTTTGAAAACTCTACTTTAGTAAACTAACAAACAGTTGCATTTTTTACACTTTCCACACTTCCTGTTTAAAAGTAAACGTTACTACTCAGCGTACAAGTAGTAAACAAGCTACCAGAGTGACACAATGTCATCGAGTTCTTTCTAAACTCCACCTTGTAAAAGGTCACTCACGCCACATTTCAAAAGATTTTATCAGAAAGTCTAAATATTCTCCTATTATTTTTAATTTTGTTCGTTGTTTCAGGTGATCTGCCTGTCAGGATGTTTCGGGATTAAAATCGACAAAATCTGATCGTAACAAAAATGCTCAAATAAAAATGACGTCTAGACATCCACAAAAATGATATCAATAGCCATGCATTATATTGTTCACAAGTGATAAATATACAGTCTCGTCAGCATCGGGTATTCACATGTTTAGAGGACAGGATTTAGACTTACTTTTTAAGAAAACCAAGAGACAAATTCTAACAAATCTTTAAAACTTCAAACTAATTCATTAAATAATTTGAAAAGTCTATAACAATGTATCTGAGGCTATGTTGAAGCTTTATTCCAACAATCAAGAGCAAATAATACAAACTAAAATATATGTCAATAGAGACACGAAACACCGCTACTTGTTTTAACCGTGATCAAGTTTTGTAGGCTTTGATCTAAAAACATCCTGAAAGTCAGTTTACTTAAAACAACAAACAAAGTCTCAAACGATAGAAATATATCTATACTTTCTGATAAAATCTTTTAAAGCTGACATGAGTGACCTTCAAGTGACAGAAAAGGTTACTATTTAGGTATTTTCAAGCTATGTCAACAATCAACCATGATAAACATAGACAAAATGTGTAGTAAATAATAAATGGAACCAGTGAAACAATTAAATTTATTGTCTCTCTCTCGACAATAAATTTAAAGGCCTTTAAAAACAATAAACAGCTTAGAAGTTTAATGAATGAAATAGGTTATATATTAATGTTATATCAGATGACGGTGACACTGCTAGGGGAGCTTAGGAGATATATTAGAACCAAGTTCTAGAATCCATTGCAATTTTGTGTTTAGTCAAAAGTGTTCATTGCTTGATTAAGTAAAAAACGGTTACCAAACCATTATTCCTCTTTAGTAAAATATAAACTATGGCGCTTCCTGTTGAACCCTCCTAGCCAATAAGCCAAATGACTACAGGAATTGCTTAAGGTGCTTAGAATATAAGCAGAGGCTACCTGGGGTGTCCAGAGCTCCGATTTTTTCCTCATCAGCTTCAATGCACTTGTATACTCTGCCTGAGCTCTCCTTGCAGCTGGTAACAAGTCTCCATCAGCCTTATTCACTATGACTGCGTCAGCAACTTCCATGATGCCTTTTTTCAACCCTACAATTCATAATATGGCACAAAACTACTGACTGTAGCTAGAATCTTACGCAGAAAAAAAAAATTCCAAATGTATCACTGACCTTGAAGTTCATCACCTGCAGCGGGTGGCACAACCATGCAGAACATATCTACCATGTCAGACACAGCTATCTCGGACTGTCCCACACCTAATCATATAAAATACGTGGCAATGAATATCATCTGGAGAAAATATGAAGAACAGAAATGTACAGGAAAAAAACAGAACTACTGTAAAACCTCTAATCGAAAGCCATGGCAATCTATTTTTTAACCCTTCCTCTATAGTGGTCAATTGGAGGTGGCGTTCAAAAAGAGGTGGCGCTCAAAAAGAGGTGGCGTTCAATTTGAGGTTTTATGGTATTTTAAAATAGCTTAACTCATTCGCATCCATACGCGAGTTAACTCGAGTATTTATAACGTTGGTAGGCACCCAATGTGATTTAACTCGCGTCTGAAATTTACCAACTTCCTGCATTGTTATTTTTAAATTATAAAAAAATATTTTTGATTAATTAAAAAGAAAAATTTCGAGCCAATCAGACAAACTTTAAAATATGTCTCAATTACGTCTCTGGCAAAAGTTATAACCAAATTAGTACACCCATCTCAACATCTACCAAACCGGAAATCATCATACCGACATAAAATTTTATCACTCAGTTTTTTAAAAACATTATTTTTAATGTTTCAAAGTTTTTATTAATTTTTAATTTTGCCAATTTGAACCGTAATGCTCGACTAAAAATGCACTTTTCAGGATGTCAGCCGTATTCCGACTAACGTTATCATTCAGCTTCGATAAAACCATATTGATTTTTAGAGCTGCCTATTAAGTCTGAAAAGTCAAGAAAAGAGTTGTTGAACATATTTTTATTATTTGAAACATTTTCATGACATTTTATTTGAGTTATATTGGCATATACTGTAGATTTGCTATGCTTCTGTTTGAAGGATGATGCTCGCGAGGAAAAGTTCGAAATAGGAGTTTCATGATTTTCATGTTCATTACTAACTGCATATGTATAAATTATACTCATAACTATGTATTGTATGTAATAAACAAGTAATTTTAGTCAAAACTTGTATATTTTCCAATTTGTACACTGCAAAACTAACTTTGTTTCAGCAAATAACAATTTTTTCAAAGTGGAAATTTTCTGAAACTACCTTCTTTGAGACACAGATCTACAAGAAAGGGATATGAGTTGTTTATATGAATATGATATCATTATTTGAAAGATGAGACTTTGCTAGTTCTTGTGAAACTTTGGATAAGTAAATTATCTCAAGTTTGTCTCCTGTAGTAGTAATTTGAATTACAGCAAATTTCTGAAGAATGAGCGGTATTTGGGGCTAATCGCCTGGAAGTTAGTCGGGTGCGAATGAGTTAAAGATCAAGCAATGCCTATGTTTTGATCATCCTGTACTAATGTTTAAAATGAAAATTTCAATTTGAAACTGAAAAGTTCATAAACTTTTTAGGTAATCAAATGATGCCTCCATCACCATGTAAGGTTTCATAGTTATTGAATAACAATGTGCTGCGCTAATGTAGCACCACCTGCCAACAAATGCATAACACAAAATTAGTCTAAACAATTTTAACTATCAATATAATATACAATAAACATAATATCGATACAATTCAGCTTGTTTATAATTAGAATTAAAACAAAAGAGTTATCCTAAGTATTCTTTTATTACCTCTGGCTATTGTAAGTGATAGCCAATGGTAAGCCAATCATGGGAAGTGATAGCCGAAGATAAGCCAATCATGGAAAGTGATAGCCAATGGTAAGCCAATCACGGTAAGTGGTACCTACTGCTCTCTCCATTTATTGGCCTTCAAAATTGACGAATGACAAATATTTTTGGTAAATTTAATTCATTAAAATTGGCGGACCTCATTGGACAGATTACAATTTCTCAAATCTCTCATCTCAAATCAGCTTCATTTGAGATTCGTTTAAGAAGACTCACACACACTTCGCTAATGAAAGGAGACTTTTCATTCAATGTTAGATTGTCAGAAATAATAAAGTGCGAATGGATGTCAACGCCTTTCATTTTTGTGTCAGAATAGTATTGTTTCATATGCGCATACTTTCACGCAATCACAAAACTCTGTACATGCACTAACTGGAATGATAAATATTTTTGCCATTACAGGGCTCTTACTCTGACACTCAGCTTATTATGCTGATGCTCTAAGCAACTGAGCTAATTGGTCACTTTCTGAAGCATAAAAAAATTATGCTTATCAGAGAATAAAGATGGCTTTGTGACAGAAAAATGTGTACAGATGGAATACATATGGACATAGAAATGGATAGACTATGGCCAATAATAACACATTTACAATCATTTCTTTTTCTGAAAACAAGAACCTGCTATGGTATGTGAAAAACTTAGCATAAACGCAATGTACACAATGGCACAAGCAGTAAATGTCATGGTAACATAACAAAGAGTCAGATGCTAGTGGAGAAGCTTACTAATGCAAAGTACGAAGCAAATAAAAGAAGCCTTTTAAAACTATAATATAACCTTGAACATCATAAACATAATACACTAACCCCGCGTGACATATATGTGACAACAGTTTTATGGAGTTGCCCTGCCATAAAATATGTATTAAAGGGGAAAGGAAAACTTCTAATTAGGCCAGAAAGAATAATCTTTTAGCTACACAATGATATCAAATTTAATTGGTTTACAATAAGTTATGTGACCTGAAGCCATTTTTATTTAGCTTCCTCTGAATCGGAAGTAACCATTAGACACATCAGAACTATCAACCTTGAAACATCTTAATAATAATAAGTGTAATAATAGTGTAATAATTAAGCAGTAAAAACTAGTGGAATAATATAAAATACAATTTTTGTTTTTATATTATAAAATATAAGTGCAAACTAATGTAAATTGAAGTGAAACATTGAATAGCTTTTGTAATTTTCAGTCTGAGTAGGCCTACTGCAACGTTCATGATCCAGCTGTTTGAGACGGCCAATAAGTTGAGTGTTTATTATTATTATTATCATTATAGCGCTGGTAGGAATCTCAGTTACTCTCTCAGTGAGCTTTGGACCTTTCTTTTTAATAAAGCATTTCAAGTATTTATTTTTTGTTCTCGCCACTGATTCACTCTAGCGCATAATACCTGATGTTGTGTAAAAAATATTTGATAGTGAATTTCGGAAGGGTGCACAATAAGATGGAAAGATGTTTGAGGATAGCGGTTTCCACAGGAGTATCTGAACCCATTCTTTATATACCGGAATGTAAGCAAACTATGATATCTTAATACTAGCTGTAATTATTGCCATCGAGATTCGTAAGAAATAAATCAAATACTATCACTCAAACAATTTAACAATAGAGTTAACTTGCCTACAGTCTCGACCAGTATGACATCATATCCTGCACCCTCACATAAACTGATTGATTCATTTGTGTTCCGAGTGACTCCACCGAGGTTGCACTTGCTTGGCGATTGTCTAATGAAGGCTTTGGAATTCTGGGATAGCTTGAACATTCTTGTCTTATCTCCTAATATAGAGCCTACAGCAGCAGAGTGGCTTCATGCACTACATTATAGTCCAAAGTTAGTTCACTTAGTTGTAGGAGTAAGTCTTCCTATAATAATACATTGTATTTTGTACTCATACCCATTTCGCCAATCACAACTTAAAAGTTGACATGCAACAAAACTCACATTACAGTTATTTGATGTCAAAAGATTCATCATGTCTTAATCTGCTGTGTTGTAGGTGCAAAATATGTGGAAATGTGATTACAAGCTCTTAAAAGCTCAAAAACGAAAAGCTGCTGTAGATTGCAATCTCTTCATTTCGATGACGTATTCATTACAGTTCGGGTATCGTCTTGTCACGCTATGTTCTCACGTGAATTGAAAGGCCAATACAAAGCTCAATAATTATAAAACTTATCGTAGTACTAGTTTATGACAAACACTTCGGGTTTTACCGAAGATCCCGTATCAAATATAGATGCTTGCCACTTTACAGTTTTGTTTTGGCCTGGTCTAATCGGCAAGTCGTAATCTGATCATGTGACCCAATACTTCGCAAATAATTTCTGCAGCACTTTTCAATGATCGCAAGTGACCAACAGGCTCGTCATGATTATCAGACAATGATATGTACTCCTTCGAGCTAAGGCTAAAAAATTAAACGAATTTTTACGGTAAGTTATAAGATATCACTGCTAAAAATGACAGCATTACGATGACGATAAAATAGACGCATAAGAACAATAGACATAGTTTTATTGAATGCGTGAAGTATACTTGTGAAAATATTTCGACGAATAAGGTTGCAAGAAAGTGTAAACAGAAACCATCTCTCACAACTACATCATACTTGAGCCATTTTGGAAAGGGAATCCAAACTACGGCGGTCTTGTGTGTCTGCGATTTTCTGTTCGTTTATGAGCTTTTAAGAGCTTGTAATCACCTTTCCACATATTTTGCACCTAAAACACAACAGATTAAGACATTGTGAATCTTTTCATATCAAATAACTGTAATGTAAATTTTGTTGCAAGTCAACCTTTAATAATACATATTGCAATCACTCATAATGTCGCATTAAAATAAATGTATAACATAAAGATATGTGAAATACTAAATGTACAAAACTAAATTATGCGTAAGAAACTAAACAAATAATCATTAACAGTATATTTTTCTGGTCTGCCCGCTTTTTACACGAAAACAAGCAGATTGAGATGTAACATTGCCGATACAGGAAATGGAGGGGGTATATGTGGAGGTGTTGATAGATATAAGGAACTAGTCAAACTGACTTATATCCCATCTATCTGTTTTTTTATAATGAATATTAATAAAATTTTATCGTTAACTATCATGGATGCCTTTTCACTTTCACAGATTCTAAGCATTCTTTTTCTCACATCATTTTCACTTTGTATCAAATAAGAACTACTAGACAAATTTCTCCATTTTCACAAATAATTCATCACAAGTTTTCTCACATTTTTCGAAATTAGTTGTTTTAATTCTGAGAACAGCATACTCTCTTTTTCCCATTCGTTTCCTTAAAATTCATGACTTCAAAAGGTGCTGAATATAGTTTAATATTATGTGAGCTAGGTAGGCCTACTGGCTAACTATTTAAAATAGAACTGTATCTCCAAGCAGATCTACTGATTTTACTGATATTTGACAAAACTTCAGAAATCGACACCGAAAATTAACTCAGAATTTTGTGTAGAATATTTTTTTAAATCTATGTCATATGTCGATACATTCATATGTGTAGGCGCTAATAAGTTGCAGTTGGCAAGTGATGATAATGGGCTGCAATGACAAGCAAGCCTTACACATATAGGAATGACTAGCTTGGCACGAAAAAAATAAATTGGCAGGTCCATGGAGACATACTCGAACTAAGTGACGGTAGAACACAGCAAGTATGGTACTCACAAATACTGAAGAACTATGGTTACCTTTGAAAAGACATTATGATATTAGTTGCCCAACATATAAAAACTAAGCAAAACAATATATCATTTAAAATAATTGTTAATAAAAGCCAACTATTAAAGCACCACAAATATTTTTTTAAAGATAGCTAAGCTACTGTGCTATGGAAATGTACTTTACTCTGTGATGCAAATATTTTCGATCGTCAGTAAATGATGACATGTGGCAGAGCACTTCATAAAAAAGTGTAACGAATGAGGGGTAACCATGTTACTAACCAAGAAACATATTTTTAAAACGGTGCAAACCGATAGAACAGGGAAACGAGCCTTATGCTACTTGATGAGTAAAAGGAGTAAGTTACTACAGAGTACATTCACAAAATACAAACTTGTTTGGGAACAACAGCCCGCCCTAACCAAAATGATTACGAATAATTATAATAGAAATAGTGGAATGCCCGAAGTTGCATGGGTATTAAAATAAGTTTACAAACAATGAGGTAATGTAGTTGCCTGTCAGTTGCCATTAGCCTTGCACATTGCTAATGGCTAATTTGAGTAAGCTTACTAATAAGAGCTAACTATTTGCTCTCACAGTTGAGCACGCATAAATTTACGCCACTGCTCTCTGTGACGCTGCACCATCATGGAGAGCGATAGTGTATTCGCACCAACATAGCAACATATATCGCCTAATGAATCCACTTCATGCTCGTGTGGCTTAATTGGTAAGGGATTAGACTGGTGAATGGAAGGGTCCGAGATCAAATCGTCTTCGAAACAGATTCTTCAGTCCAATATCTTAATAGATATAGCCGGACAAACCAAACTACAGACAAACTTTGAGATTTATTCATATAGATTATCATATTAACTCCTTCACTGCGGAAAATTTTGCTTGTTTTGACGAAATTTTATTTTTGCCATGGGGTTTTCTGTGGTAAAAGCTACAGTTTGTATCTTGGAGCTTCAATCTACAGTTTTCTTTTAAACTAGCAGAAACTTGTGCACAAAAATCAATGCATTTGGAGTTCAGAGGCCATGTGAAAGGTTCTTGTCTTGTTTAGTAAAAAATCGTTTCCGCATTTTGGCCAAAAGGCAGATCCCGATCCTTTGCTATAAAAATATAGTGATTTGAAGAGCAATGTTGAAAAATTTCACTAGCAGAAATACATTGAGGTCGCTGTTTACTATTTTTTCATCCATTGTAAACTAGAAATTCAAAAATGTGATGACCGCAGTTCTATGCTGTGAATTCACAGTAAAAAAACCAACTAACTGCTTCGTTTTGTTTTAGCAAACAGATAACACAACATCTTGAATTTATTGTGGAAAAGTTTTAAGTGAATTTGTTAATTCTATGAGCAGTGATGAACACTTTTATTGAAGTTTAATAGAGGTACTAAAGTGAGCCATTTCGACGTCTTTCATAGCGAAAGAGTCAAACAAAATCACTGCAAAACATGGCCTAAAAACTGCTAAAAGTACCAGCATTTTAGTCCACTAGAACAAAAATTTATGAAAAAAATAAAGAATCTGCATCACATAAATCTTAGACCCACATACATGAAAAGCCATAGACGACACAAAGAAATTACAAAGGTTATATGAATAATATAAAAAACGAACCCCCAGTAGACACGGAAGACGGATCCACGGTTAATACAGCTACACTGTGTCCCTCTTCAGTTAGCTTCATTCCAAGTGATTCTATCATAGTGGATTTGCCTGCTCCTGGAGCTCCTGATAATCCTGCACACAGATAAGTTAATACGAAAGGATGTACTCAAAGAGTAAAAGGAGCAAGGACATGTTATGGTAGATATGATAGTAGGACATATATATATATATATATCTATATATATATATATCTATATATATATATATCTATATATATATATATATAAGACATATGGACATGATATAGTAGAGTGAATGACCTACATTGCTGAGTACATGACATATATTGTTCAGTGTAAAACCTATATTAATAAGTGCATGACCTATATTTCCGAGTACATGACCTATATTACTAAGTGCATGACCTATATTGCTGAACACCTGACCTACATGTTTATTGCTGAGCATATGACCAAAATTGCTGAGTGCATGACCTATTATGCTTGATGCAGATGCAAAACACACAGTAAGGATACGGTTGAGCTTTAGACACATTCCCGCTGTTTGTTATATGTAATGAACTCATTGTGCTCATGCACATGTCTGTATTATGCGGGATTATCGAGTGAAGATGACCAGTTTCTATAAGATTCTATCTGCAGACGACATACCAATTCTAAAAGTGTATTTCTTGCCTGCAGCTTCCAAGTCTCGTTGATGTCGAATAAGCTTAGCTAGTAATGCTTCACCTAAAACACAAGTAAGCTAAATTTAGATGCTTCCTTACAGAATTTAATAGGTAGGCTACGGGTTTACTTAAAATCTCTTAAAAAATCAATAACGCCGATATACACCAGCAATGGCTTTCCATTCTATGAAATTGCTATTTTTCACAAAAATTACTAAAAATAGCAGAATATTTAAGGATTCATTATTGCTTTCTTTACAGTGGGAATAGTTTTAGTGATTTGATGAAAAGCCTCCAATAACATAATCCGTGTGAGTTCATTAAGGAGTGGCCAAGGTGAATTTCACAAAGGGGTGAGAAACCTTTGGCGATTTAAAAGACATATTTTTGCTGCCGAAAATTGGATTCACTTTGACACATATACTTGAAGGCAGTAAAAATAATTTATGAAGCCATGAGCCGGGCAAAGTCTCGAGTGAAATTTAATGGATTCGGTACTAATCACCAAAGAGTAGGCTGCCACTCATATGATTTACCTGATAAGCATATGTCTTCCACTGGACTTCAGACAAGGCAATTTCAGTGCAGCCTGATAACTACATACGAAAACGAAGCCAAGTGCTCAAAATTACAACAAAATTGAAAATAAATTTGTGATGAGTTTAAACCAAGTGTTACTAGAGTACATGTATATAAAAACAAACAAATGGCTAGGAAAATACCAATGGCAATGCGGCAAACCATTCTGTTATCAAAGTTTGACTATGTAAGGCTGTACGGAAAATGCATATATATTATAACCAATATTTTACCCATAGCTTTTTTTCTTGAGTTTAGAGATTCAACCAGAGTTATGCCTTTAGCTAAAGCTGCTCGCTCTCCAGAAATAATTCCATGGAATATTTTTGAGACATGCGGGTCATTATGCAATAATCCACTACTGACATAGCTCCAGTCTGAAGATGGCTTGCTTGCACAATTCCTAAGCATCCGATTGGCTGAATTGAGGAGGCGGTCAATCTTATTCATCTTGTTTCATTACTGCAAGGAATGAGAAATCGATTATGTTTCTGTGAATAGCTGCTGAAATGAGATACAAACGAATTCTTATTGTGTCTAGAGAATTTTATGAAGCATTTTATCATGATATGGAATTTAGGTTACTCAACTCTAGAAATAAACAAATAGCATGACTGCACTTAATTTGGTTTTATCTATTCTTCAACTAATTAAATTTGCAGTAGCTAATAAATCTTTAATTATTATACATAGTCAGCGTCAGCAAAGGATGACAAAACAGGTGTACAGAATCCATTTGGGACTGCGTAAAAAAACACTATCAAATTTACACCATACAAAGTACATACACACAGAAAGCAAGCTATAAAAGGTGATGATGCTATGCCGCAATAAATACATGTAGATACTGTACTTTTCGGGCTATAAACCACACTTCTATAAAAGCCGCATCTGCTTTTTTTCAGAAAATGATAATACAACAATACATAGGCCGCACCTTTGTATAGGCCGCAGAACTCAGGATGGTGCTTTTTAACGCGGCAGCAACTTTGCTGTTTAAAACTGAACAGTGCCTAACGGCACTGTTTCGTATTTACCGATGCTTTTTAACCCAGTGCCTAACGGAACAGTACCATTAGGCATTGTTTCGTATTTTCTTTCATCGATAGAGGCGCACTAACCAGAGATTCTGATTAATGCGCCCTAGCGGTGAAAGAAAAAGCCACAGAAAAATGGCACTCTTACATAAGCCGCATGGCTCATATCGTCAGAAAAAAGTGGCGGCTAATAGTCCGAAAAGTACGGTATTCACTATTTTTAGGATTTCATAAATGAAACTAATAAAAAAAGCTGTAAAAATAGGGTGGAGAAGTTAGTAGAGATCATGACTGCCTATCAGCTAGGTATGTGTTTGACTGATTCCACCAATCTGAGGGTTATAAGCTTCTATACCTACATGAAGTTGTGGAGTTTTTTTGCAAAAAGCCTTTATAAAGCATCTAATCATCATTATTTAATGGCTGCAAGCCCAGCATTTAAAATTGTATCTGTGTAGGCATCAGTAAAACTGGTTTTTATTACAAAAA
The DNA here is from genome assembly GCF_963576615.1 of Watersipora subatra. Classification (NCBI taxonomy): domain Eukaryota; kingdom Metazoa; phylum Bryozoa; class Gymnolaemata; order Cheilostomatida; family Watersiporidae; genus Watersipora; species Watersipora subatra. Next base: position 58,614,071 of record NC_088715.1, read on the forward strand.
TTAGAAGCATTTGCTGATGAGAAAGCAAATACACTTAGCAACAAGAAAGGCGCCAAATAACACGACAACTGGCTTCGAGTTAAAACATTTACCAAAGTTTTATTGGCTAATTTATAGTAGTTTATTCCTAGAAACCATTTTTGAATATTACCATTGAATCAGACACTTGGGCATAGTCAATACCAATACGTAGAACTAAGAGGCTAATAGAAGCCAGTCTTTATTTGGTGAGAAAAAATGACAATTTTTTTGGTTTTTTGGAGTGATTTTTCATGATAATAGCATGCGAATTTCAAGTTATAATATTTTTAGCTTGTATCACTAGCTGATTTATGATAATCCAGAAGCGGCATGAGTCAATGTCTGATGCAAGCCAACAGAGTTCAGTACTTCATTACTTGGATTAGGCACCGTTGAACTCATATCGTTTATGGTAAACATGCATGACATGTTTGCACAACTAGAATAACATACTTAAACCTCGAGCCATACTTTAAGCATCAACATGAGAGTACGAGAGTTGACCAATGATATCAATTATGGTAATACACTGATAATCAATAATCATTAAATGAATCAAGTTACCTGAAATAAACTGAGAGGTGCCATCGTAAATCTCCGACAATAAAAGTTAATTCACAACTGATTAAAATAAAATCTTACATGTTAGTCCAATTTGCTTTTAACATAGTGACAGAAATTAAAGGTGATCACTCTAAATCCTTTTCATTTTGTTAACTAGTTGCTCAGTTCATAGTTTCCTAGGTAAGTGTTTGTTTACATATTTTTCTCCTTCTGATAGGTGCTGTACTGTTTACAGATAGTGGTTACATTGTGATTTAGGGTACCAGGATTCTTGTAGTAATGCAATATCAGCATTTTCTTTCATTGGTTGGCTGTTGATGGCACTGATCAAAGACAATTAATTTGTTAGATGAAGAGAACCACGCATTCATGCCTTTTAAATGGCAAAAGGTTTGAACCGACAATCAATTTTAGCGTGCCTTCATTCAAGCAAGTTTGCCATCATACACGCTGTTGCTTCTAAATAAAAGTTTGATTCAAGGTGGCATTACTTCAGGATGACAATTCGATATAGCTGCCAGGGGCTATGTGAAGGTTGTTCAAATTGACTCAGTCGTAAAAATGGTCAATCAAAAAAGATGGTTTCATACGATACAATGGATGAATTCTTCATAAATGAAGGCTCAGCTTTAAGATTCAAAACATGATCAAGCACATTGCTGGTGACTAGCGTCAAACAAGGATAAACACCTGAAGCAATGGAACATATGTGTTTAGGAATGCTAAAAAGTCTGAAGAAAGGAAAAACTTGTGGCTTATGCAGTGACAAGAAAATATTTTTCACCGCTAGATGAAATTGGAAGAGCATGAGAAGGTCCAAGCAGTTATTCAGTATTTGACATATTATGGTGGGTAGGCGCTTTAGTCAGGTCGGGGTACTTGTACCTGCTATCAGATAATCATGAAGACCGATACAACCTGCATTACGGGTAGGATTGCCAGCGACTGAAATAGAAACACTAGTTCTAAGCTGGCAGGGGGAATCTGGGCATCATTTTACAACAAAGAAAAATACCAAAGAGTGGCTATACTTCTCATAAAACCTGCTGTAGCCACATTAAAAAGGCGGAGATAGATGAATTTATCCTCCAGCTAGCCGCTACAGCAGACCAAATATACCAGTATGTCTGTACCTGTTTATGCCCGCTGGATTGCATCTCTGAAATTCAGAAGACCTCTCGTAATGCAAAAGCTAATGTTCTTTAAACTTTTTGCATGCAGTTTTATAGAAATGGCACAAACCAATGATAATCATGTCGGTTCGAATGTCACTCAAGCTAAAAAGATTGTAAAATCATTTAGGAAGCGAATAGAAGAGTGAAAAGTTCATGTGAAAAATTGCAAAATGAAATTTAAGGACATATATATATAGATAGAGGTCGCTGAAATCAACTAAAACGACAGACTGCACTGGTGGCAAAAGAGCTTCAAAAATACCAGATTGATATTGTGACACTCTGTGGCACTTATCTAGCGCTCTCAGAAAGTTTGGTGGGCAGCGGCTACACATTTTACTGGAATGACAGAAAAGATCATGAGTGACAGGATCATGACTTTGTGCCCTCACTAAAAAAGTCTACTTGTCTATTATAAACGTCTATGCTTCCACTATGAAAAACTGACAAAATCAGGGAGGACTTTAACCATCAGTTGAGATGTGCGATAAAAATGATCTTTTGCACAGATAAGCTGCTCACTGCAAGTGACTTTAATGCAAAGGCTGGAGGTGATCACCAGAGTTGGCAAAGCATTGTCGGATATCAAGGTCTATGAAAATGTAACTCTAATGGTGAACTTCTACTTGCTTTTTGCTCAGAGCATCATCTAATCACCAACGCCATCTTCAAACACAAAGATCTACATGGATGCATCCAAGGTTCAAGCAGTGAGACGTATCCCACTATGTGATAACAAAACAAGTAGACCGAAGAAATGTTTTGAACATCCATGTTGACAAAGATGCAGACTGCTGTATAACCCACAACAGAGTCTGTTCTATGATATCAGTCATAATACAAAACAAATATGAGAAGACCCATCCAAAACTACCAAAAAACTAAATGTTGGAAATCTAAAAGATAACAAGATTTGAGAAGGCATAAAAGAAAAAATAAATGAAAAGTCAGATGAGGACGACGTAATAGGGGAGATCACTGAACGATGGGAGACATTAAATAGTTCGGCTTTCAATGCAGCATATAAGTTACTGAGCAGACTATCCAAGAAACACCAATATTGGTTCAGAGAGCATGATGTGAAGGTAAACAGCTGCTTGAAGAGAAAAAATTGCACTAAATTAGTATCTGTTATGTTGCACCAGAGTGAACAAGGCAAAACTTTAACAATAAGGAACAAACTCCAGCAATACACCGTAGAACTAAAGTCCCATTGGTGAGAAGAGTTAACAAAAAAACTATAGTCTGCTGCCGATTGCAATGATATGAATAAATTCTACCATGGTCTCAGACAAGTGTATGAGCGAGAGAAAAGAGCAACAGTCCTAACAAAAACACTTGATAGAGAAACAGTCCTACAATATAAGAATCAGATTCTCCATCACTTCCTAAAAGATTTCAACCTGATCCTAAATGTTTCAAAAATAAAAGAGTAGTGCACTTTAGATTGCCTCATTCAAAGAACAATTATGAGCTGTTTAGATGAACCATGGGACGACAAGGAAATCATAGCTGCAGTCACCATAGCAAAAGACAATAGAGCACCTGGGAGATGTAGGATTCCTGCACAGGTATGGAAATATGGTGGTCAGTAGCTACAAAAACACTATTCAAACTGAGCAGAGTTTGAATGGAAGGAGGAAATGCCACAGGATTGGAAAGGCACTAATATCTTTCTAACGTATTCAAAAAAGAGATCGTAAGGACTGAGGGAACTATCGAAGCATTTCTCTCCTGTCAATTGCTTTAAAGATTATGGCCCATTTACAACTCAACACGATCAATAAAGTGTTATCACCAAATGCACTGCTGAGACTCAGTGTGGAATTCGCAAAAGGCGTAGTACAATGAATATGATGTTTAGCCTTCGTCAAGCACAGGACAAATGACAAAAACAAAACACGCCTTGATATGCTGTTTGCATTGACTTCATCTAGGCCTTTGATATGGCCTCAAGACAAGGTTTTTGGATAGTTATGAAAAGAGTTAGTATGCACTGACAAAATGATAAACCTGATAAGATCTTTGCCTAATGGAGTAGTGCCACAAGTTGTCCAAGTGTATTATGATTCAGAAGTTTTCTGTAGATAAACGGTCAAGCAGGGCTGTGTCTCGACACTAACCATTTTTTCATCATTCTATCTCGAATTTCAATGTTTGAACTTAATTTTAAAGACAACAGAGAAGGAGTCTACATCCAAACAAGACATAATGTCAATCTTTTGAGTCTTCCAGTTCAAATTAAAATCCTACACAACCGAGCTCCTGGTCAAACAGATTTTGTTCCTGACTGACAGTGCTGTGGTTAATCATTCGGCTGAAGACATGCAACTGCTTATAGATCAATTTATAACAGCATCAAAATTTATCACAAAGATAAGCATAAACAAACCAGAATGTCTGTAGCAACCAGTACAGCTTTTGCATCCACTACCTGATCTTACAGATATCCTGATAGGCAAGCCGCTCACTCTCTGTACAGATTTGAGATTTCTGGGTGGTATTGTATCTAGTAATGCCAAAATTATTAAAGATCATAGACACAGAATTGGAACTGCCAGTGCTTTCTTTGAAAAAACTTTAGAATCATTAGCAAAAAAACAAGCATGTAATCATCTGAGTTCAGTGTAACTAAAAAAGAGCAAACCAGTAATCCTAACAGCCATATTATATGGAGCGAGAACCTGGACAGTACACCAACTGCAAGTAAAGAGACTACACAGTCATGATGAGACAGCTAGGCAGCATAGTGATCCTTACCTGAAAAGATAAAGTCAAGGACAATGAAATCCCAAGACACGTTGGCGTCCTATCCATTGATAGAAAAAGGCCAAATATGACTGGGACATGCTTACAGAAAGGGTCATGAGCAGTTGGCAAGAAAACTATTATATCTACAACTCTACAAAGAAAAGAGGAATCAGGGCAGACCCAGGCTGAGACACAAAGATGTAGCTAAGCGTAATATGAACTTGAGGGAACTAGACACAAACAGATGGCAATAGAAAGCAGAAACAGAGCTGCATAGAAATCAATGAAAAAGCCTAAACCATAAGACAGTCTTTGTCAAAAAAAGTGAGTAAAAGAAAAAGTTTGTGAATAGGATTGCAAAAAATACGCATTTTTATTTAAAACTTGCAAGGTATACCATCCCGCAGGAGAGCCAATCTGGAAACATGCAATGGAAGAACAGCTCAACATACACAGGAGGACATTGAGGAAGAAGATAATATCACGCTTGTTATTGTTAGAACTGCCACTAATCAGACACCTGAGGCTACTCCTTCTACTTCTCTAGGAGCTGAATTACTCTCAACTATGCCTAAAATAAAATAGCGAAAAACTCTGGACGACTATGCCACTAAGACAACTGCTGTGAAAGCTAGTGAAATAGGCACTCTCATCGCCAAAATGGTCTACGCTACCAACTCATCATTTAGAATGGTTGAGCACCTAGCATTTTTGAAGATGATTGCTGCCTTGAGACCAGGTAAGTTTAGCAAACACTAGAATATTTCATATATACATCTATTTACAAAGAAATTTTATTAGGCCTACATTTCAGGCCTATTTACTTATCCTCATTTGTTTGCAGCACTTCATTATAGGTATAGAAAATTACCTTTTTCGTGGAGTTACATATACGTTATATAGGCTATTACTATCTTATCACATATCCTATCACTGATATTATTTTTATAACAACGTCAATAATAAAAGCATGTCAGCACCAACAATCAAAAGCGGTTGTTGTATACGCAGATGTCTCCTGTGCGTCTGACTATGTTACAGGAACTTGGGCTAAGAAAGCCAGCACAGGCTTGCAGGATTATGAAGCTTTTTTAGCTTATTGATAAAGCTAAGAAATAGCTAAATAGAGAGTGAGAAGAGTGTACAAGGGGCATTCTTCCTCCTGCTACACAAGGGTGAACTTGTGGTGAGTGAATACACATGGCGTCATTGGCAAACTTGGTTTGCAGCGGACAGTGATAGTGTTGCCAGTGTTTAGTGCTCAAATTGTCGCGTGGACATTTGAGAGTGGTGAAGGAGAAGGGTACAGTGTTAAGTGTTCAGTGCTCGAATCGTCACGTGGACATTCGACAGTGGTGTAAGGAGAAGTGATAGTGTTCAGTGATTTTGCTACAGGATTAATTACCTATTCGCTTCAGGAAGAGCGAGGGTAAGTGTTTTGATTACTTTTGTGCAGTAATCGAGATAGCTGCCTTCATTATTATCAACGATGGCCGCATTCAGGTTTAATGTCAATGACTTTCCCAGGTTAGTTATTAACTCTAGTGATGCAGCTAATTCTTACAAGTCTTGGCTGTCTGAAATTAATTTATGTGTAGAAGTTACCACTCTACAAATGGGTAAGGCTAAAGGAGGTCAGGTTAACTTTAGCGGTCCCATTAAACTGCTTGTGCTATTGAGTGCTATAGGTAAAGATGGCTGTGAGGCTTTACAGTCTGTAGGATTTAGTTTAGAGTCTCATGATTCTACTTATGAGCAGGCCATGGATCATCTAAATAGAATTTATGGTGGAAGGGAAACGATATATGTTAAGGTTATGAAATTCGTTACTTGTTCTCAAACATGTGAAGAAAATGAAAGGGATTATATGTTAAGGGTTGAGAAACTCAGCAGGAATTTAAACTTTGATATTGATGATAACGGGAAAGATTTTGCTCTTGCGATAGCTGTTAATGAACTCAGGGAGTCAACTATACATAGGCAATTGATGCAGGAAAAAGATTTCGATAGGGGAAGGTTATGGGACATTCTCAGAGCTAGGCAACTTGCTCATTATTCAGAAGCAGTACTAAAAGATGCTAAGGCTAAAGGTAGAGGTACAGAAATTTCAGAAGTAGCAGCCATTGTTTCTAGGCAATCTAAAAATAGAACTAGAAGCACTAGTCGTTACTATAGTGAAGGTGCAGAAGTTCATAGAACTTCTTGAAAATAGTGTGAGGACTATTATGATAATAGGTCTAAGAACAGGTACCCTAAGGCTGGGTGTGGGACTTCAGGTCATGAGTCTGTTAGACATGAATGTAGAAGCCGACATAGAAACTCTATTCGATTTTCTAGGTATTCTAGTGCGGATAAACATAATTGGCACGCTAGGTCTAAGAGTGAACTTTCACCTAAAAGTAATAGATGTTACAACTGTGGTAGTCGGCAGCACCGGCTTCGCAGTTGTCCTGATGCTAAGTGCTTTGCTTGCAATGGGAAAGGCCATACTAGTATTGACTGTGCTAGGAATGGTTCTGAAAACTCTCAGGAACAGGATCTTAACAGGTATCGTTATGAAAGGAGTAGCAGTAGCGAGAGTGACAGGAATACGGACAGAGGTTCAGGTAGAGATAGGGACTACACACGTTCTCGTCATCTTAATAGGAGTGTGAGGTTTTCTTCCTCTAGTCCTAAACGGTTAGATGATAAGATAACCAGAACTTTAAAGGTAAATGATATAGAGGTTGATTTTGTGCTAGATACAGGGGCTGAGGCTTCAACAGTAACCGAAAAAGCAGCCAACAGGTTAGGCTTAAAGTTAAAAGTGCCATCAACTGTTTTGACTGCAGTAGATGGTTCTGAGTTAAAGGTAGTAGGCAGAGCGGAGGTTCAGTTGAAAAGTAGACACACATCTATGGTCACTCAGGTTCATGTTATAAAAGGATTGAACAAAAACTTTTTGGCATAAATGAGTTGAGGCAGCCGAAATTATTAGCTGTTTTAAATGCATTATGTACGAAAGGTTTTAAGCCAGGTACATTGTTGCCTTCTAGATCTGTTACTGCTGGTGTATGTTGGCATCTTTCAGATGATGGCAAGTTTCAAAACTTGACAAATATGTCTGATAGAAAAGATAAAGGTTCCAGAGATGGGAAGGACAGAAAGCGAGGTCAACCAGGAAAATTATCAATGAGGGATGGTACCAGCTCAGAAAAAGCTGTTTCACAAACAAAGGTGCATGGTCGTAGCACAGGCTACGCAGAGACAGCTCAGGGTAAGCTGCAACTTTTCCTGAATCAAGTGAGCAGCTTCCTTTATGAGGTTCAGTCTGGTTGCATGTCACGTGAGGTTATCCTACAGCCTAAACATGTCCTAACTGAACGCAGGTCCAGGATAGAGGAGTACAGAATGGCTATTGCGGCCATAGAGGTTGACGAGCTCCAGCTGGAAATTGAAAATGAGCAGGAATTCAAGGCTGCCTTGACGAACCTAGCTACCCTAAAGGACGAAGTTCTGAAGGATGCTAGGCGATCTGCTACCCAGGACGAGGTTAAGTTACCTACAGGCAACCAGCTGCCTGTCGGTGAGGTGGCCCACTTGGTTCCCCACACTTCAAATCAGGTAGGTGCAGAGGGGACCGCTTCGGCAGGAACCTGTTTTAGCAAAGAGGCTAGTAAGGCTCAGTCACCTACAGACAACCAACTGTCTGCCGGCGGGGAAACCCACTTGGCTCCCCACACCTAAAACCAGGGAGGTGTACAGGATGCTGTCTCGACAGCAGCCTGTACTAGCCAAGAGGTTAGCCACGCCGAGACAGGTGGCGTGGTAGCCCAGGAACACAGTTCTTGAGCTAAAGTGGTTGATGAAGAGGAGATGCCGATGGAGAGCACATCAGGCACTGAGGAAGAGTTCAGGACATACCCTTTATGTCATCTGGAGGATCAGGCGACGCCGGCTGAGGGCGACCCGGACGCGTATCCAAGGCACAGGGACGGGTAAAGCAGGAACAGGTACGTGTTCCTTTGCAGGTTTACAGGTAAAACCAAAGGCAACAGGTTAGGCTGGCGAGAGCTACCATGACCCGAAGAGTAAGTATGGGAGAGGAACACTCAACCCATACAGGTAAGGTCACTTTTGGTTTTAGTTTTGGTTAACATCGGGTTCACAGGCTACCCTCATGATGATGCAGGCTCCATTAGAGTACCAGAGGATAGTATACATGCGCGTCAAACACAAAGCTTGTTGCCTTCCAACATGATTTGTGGTTAAACTTATGTTTGAACCCCAAAAGTTACATGTGCTATGTTCAGGCTTCAAAGAAAAAAGGGCATGTTGTATATGCAGATGTCTCTTTGCGTCTGACTAAGTTACAGGAACTTGGGCTAAGAAAGCCAGATAGGCTTTGGGAGGCAAAGCCTCTCACACAGGCTTGCAGGATTATGAAGCTTTCTCAGCTTATTGATAAAGATAAGGAATAGCTAAATAGAGAGTGAGAAGAGTGTACAAGGGGCATTCTTCCTCCTACTACACGAGGGTGAACTTGTGGTGAATGAGTACACAACAGCGATGCCAATTTAGCTATGTTTTTCCAACAACTACTTGAAAATTGAAGGTGTTTTTATAACCTGCATAGCTTACCTTTGTGTTTAATTTACCATTGATACGCAATTGGAAATATTCTATTAAACAGATGCGCAGCACGGGAAACCCTGCTCTTTATAGTATGTCCAGATTACTTTGCACGGAAAAAATCAGTTTTGTTTCGTTTTTTTACTATAATACTTATACGCAGATTTAAACAACAATGACGTTGAAATCAAACCAGTCAAACTAAAGTGTCAAACAGACAATCGATCGCTCTAGTCAATCATCCAAACTGAAGAGGGCTGGTAGAATACTCCATTTATTGACCTTAGCGCGATACCAATAGCCAAAATCTTTAGAAGCCTATTAAAGACTTCTAAAGATTTGATGTAGTTTTCACGCGTCTCGACTATCGGACGCATCGAGATTGCGACAAGAACCACGTTAGAGAATAATGGATACAGCTGTAGATGTACGATAATTTGATTTACGGCAGGTACCGATATTCGAACCAAGTTCGAAATCTGTGCAGGCCCATTAACCTTGCACATTGCACGGTGAAGTACTCTGCACCGGCATACTCGGTGTGTTTTCATTAGCCTAAAACGTACTCCTAGTTAGATTGCGCGCTTGAATTGCAAAACATACCGAATGTGCTATGTCAAGGACGAACAAAAAAGTAACGTTGGATAAGGTGTATTTATTAATTTTATAAGTTTGTCACCCCAAAAGCACCCAGATGCCAGACACAAGACGGCGAAGCAGAACTGCAGAGCCGCGAATCAGAGAAATTCCTATCAACTCTAGTGTTAGGTATAATTAATAATTAACTAAACTCAATCCTTGTTTTGTTGCAAACAACGACGAGCACTTGAATCAAAGATCTTCCACTCACCAGGCATATAATCAATATGCTAACACACTGTCACTAACCCTGGTCGTAATCTTTAGCATGACATGACTACCAAATGCTAGCTAATTACATAAACTCAAGAAGCACACTCCTTGCATTTGCCTTAGTGTGTTCGAAAGAAGAGGTAAAATATAGCATGTGATCGTGCACTCGATAAATTTTAAGATGTCAACAAAACAAATTAAAACAGATACATTTGTAATAAGTTAGCGACAAAAATTAGTACCCTGAGGGACAAAATTTTATTTTATACATTTGGTGTCGAAGTTTTCCCTGTACTTTTTTCACGGCTCAAAAAGATTATGCATCTCTACAAAAGGATTATTACTCGGCAGAGATTTAATAAAATGGACGACTACAAAACTTTCAAGAATTTTTCTTCAACAAAAATGTTTTTCATTTCCTTTTGGTGAGGCAGGGTTTTAAACTTAACATCTTGTTAAGTTAAACTTAACAAATGTTACACTGAACCTTTGGGCAGCATGTTGCATAATTTGTCTCAACTAATACATGCAGTTAATTATTGTTCAAGCAGATTGAATTTTACTCGCTGGTAATAATTTGAGTTGTTTTGTGTGTCATGTTAACCAAAAGACCTTGACCTCATGTGACCAGTTTTATTTGTTATACTAACATGAAAAAGAAAATGTAGGATTGATAGCTTATAAGCCCACTACCTTCGGAGAAAAACCAATGCTTATGATGACAAATATTTTTGCAATTATGATCATTTTTCTTTTACATAGTATAACCCATTTAGCCAGGCGCTTTCCTAATTATGTGTCATTTCTTTAGTAAAATGTTGCTTTTATCTGCAAAAATGGCCAAGAAATTCCTTGTTAGCAAACATTACATATTTGTAAAGGGCAAATTTGAAATTCACTAATTTTACAATGATGTGCATTGCGAATATAGGTTTTGGCTATTTAAAAAGACATTGCAATGTTAAGTTTATAAGTGCATGCAGTTTATAAGATGGTTCTGATTTATAATGGCACTGCCCTGCAATATGTTACGAGAAAGCACTCGTGAAATAGCTTTTTATTCTGCTAGATATATTTTCTTTGAATTTTCACATTCCTGTTAATAATACATATCGCCATTCCGGGAATTCTCAGATTAACTCTTCAAGACTCACACTTCCTCTGGATTATCATAAATCCGCTACTGATATAAGTTAAAAAAAATTATAGGCCTAACCTGAAATTCGCATAGTGTTATCATAAAATAACTCTAAAAGCCCAAGCACGTAATCATTTCGTCTCGCCAAATAAAGACTCGTTTTCATTAACGTTCTAGTTCCACGTATTGGTACTGACTATGCCCAAATGTATGATGCAGTGGTAATATTCAAAAAGGGTTTCTAGGCACAAACTACTATGAATTAGTCAATAAAATTTTGATAAATGTGTAGTACTTTTCAAAGATATGACGGATGAGGCTGAAAGTATTTTAGTGGATGCTTTATATATGGCAGTCACAGGCGATAGGAAAAAAGTGGAACATGCCTCCACATCATTTTCCGTTATGCTACTAAATGCCAAGCTCACTGTTGTATTTCAATAGTTGTATCTTGTAATTGTGGTTATATGCTAGTAACAATTGTCTTATAAGATTGCTAGTTTCTTTTTTATTTCGGCTACTCCGTTTAGCCACTGAAATTAACCAATGGAGTACTTTTTATTGGGTTGTTGAGCGTTAGATCTAATAGCTTTCAATTGTCCATATCCCTCAATTTTGGATATGGTCTTCGCTTCTTTCGTGTCAGCACTTGGCTGCAAATAAAAAAGGCTTCACTGCATAATGGAGTCACATTCAATTAATCTGACGCTAAAAACCTTCACGTTATGAGAGAGGCTCCTAACTGCTGTTTAGTGCTTTAAAATGTTTTCTTAGAGGCATCGGAATTCGATCCTCTAACTTTTAAAAGAAGACTTGATACGTGATTAAGTTATCGGTGTCAAATGGAATACATTGAATGTACCGCTTGGTCATGTTCAAGTCAAACAATCTGTTAACGCAGTTAAGAAACCAGTTAACAGATTGTTAATTGTTAATATGTTGCGAGCAGAGCCTTTTTTTGTAGAAAACAAAAGAGAAATGAAACATTTGTGGACAAGCATATTTAGCCATGACTTGAAAAAGAATTGCAGTCTTAACCAGTCATTTGCGGATTATATAAATAATTGCGTGTTTATGGAGTATTGCTCTGAGTTTCTAAATGCTGCAACCAATCAAGACCTATTTCCGAAGTATAGATGTTTTGCGCATCAAGTGCAGAACGTTGCACATTCCCAAGCACACCAGCAATATTTTGTAAAACTAAAATGAGATTTTACTTTGAACGACAAACTTTGCCATAAAATTCATAGCATATTTTAATTTTTTCAGAGTGGTATTATTTGAAATGATCAAATGAGATACTCGTTAAGGAAGTCATTCATCTTTCTCTCCGATGATGTAGCTCCATTTAATAATATAACTGAGAAATTCTGTTATGAGTTTTTACGTGATTGTGCTAATTGCAATTTTCAAACGTTGTCACTACATTGGTCAACTGCTCTAAACAACAACAACATACAATTTTTGACATACCTCATCAAATGACTGGTCGAGATTGTAATTGCTTTTTAAGCAGGGGCTCAATGTGGGTGCACATATTAGTCCTTTTCCAAAAAATGATAAGTCAAGTAGCCTGACATTTGATGATTCTACATAGGCCTACATGTCTATAACTCAGCTTAACAACGTGTTGCTAACAAATTGTTTCACCCGAATGTGATTCAACAGGACCTTTCACAGCTTTTCATATTCTTTATATTACATTATCTGCTATTCTGTAACAGTTTTCATAATCAGTGACCCTTTAAACTAGATGCTAGCTTAATTACAGTACAGTGCCATGGCAGGGGCCAATCTGCAGAGGCTCAGTATGGACACCTAAGGTTGACACGGCCTTCAAGTTATTGCTCTCATTTCGACTAGTATCTGCCATCTGGAGTAACATATCAGACTGCGACGAGACTTACAACTATTGGGAGCCCGTGAGTCCTTTACACGATTTTTCTTAGCCAAGTTATTGGAATGCTGAAGATACCATTGGAGACTTTTGGTGACTGGCTGCTCTATTTCGAGTCAGCAATGAGGTTTATGAATGTTTTTACTCTTTTTTTTTTATACCGAAATCAATTTAGTTTTTTGTAGATTATCTTTTATTTTAGTGTTTACTGAAGAAATATTGTTGCTATTGTGACCTGAGTTATGATGATAATTATACTAGTGAAGAAAGAGACTTGAGGAGGTATAGACTAGATTGAAAAGTTTAGCGAACTGATCTTTTGTCGAAGGGCTTAGCGGATCAAGATATCTTTATTTCAGTGCAATTGTTTAATGTTGTGGTCCAGGAAATCTGGTCAGCACCTGCACCAATATCTCATACAGCAGAGACAAAAATGAATTGCTCTAAGAGGAAAAGCTGGTTGATATTTACGTTAAGCAAGTCGATACTAGACAAGATCCTTTTAGTCTCCCTGTGTTGGCAATCCATGACAGACATCAGCTCTGAGCTAGCATATGTCAGATGTTGTTGTTTCAGGCACATTTCATGCTGTATGGCAATGGATTCCAAACCTGGGAATACTCCCCGCAGTATGCCATCAGATCCTACGCTTATATTGCTCTCCACGTCATTCCGATCAAGGTCATAAGACTTTTTACTGCCCCTGAGAGGGTGAGTACGGCAGCCATTATCGGTTTGGACTTATACTTTTCTGTTCATTTGTAAAATACTGCAATGTTTAATTAAAGCGCAATTAGAAAAAAAATCATGCGTAATCATGCTATTGGTCAGGATTGTCCACTCCTGTTAATATTAAGAACAGTTCTATAAAACTCTGTCATTTTATCTGGTGCACAGACAGCGTCAGCGTTGCCTACAAATAAAGCGATGAAGTTTTATTGATTTCAACCTTGAAACATCCTGACAGTCAGATCACCTCAAACATAAAAAACAATTGCAAATAATAGAAAAATACTGATGCTTTCTAATATAATCTACAATTTTTGTAAGTTCATGTGTGATAGAGACACAGAGTCATCATGAAGGGTTTTTTTTGTAGAATAACCTGTAACTGTCTGCTAACAATTGCAGTATCTGATCAGTTAATTTTTTAGATTTTGACTTTTTACTTCATCAGATGCGTGCTGGCCATGGTCTGTGCTTCGTGTGAAACTTACTTCTATAGGTAAGTCTTTATTTTACATCAAAACATTGTTAAACATGATGTGATTGCATTACGTTACTCTATAATAGCAAGCCAGTTATACACATGAGTGCAGACAGTGCTAAACTGACTGACAGAAGCACAAATGGATTTGTAACAAATCTTGTTAAAAACTAACCATATCATTTAGGGAATATGATACGGCAGACCCTCCCCCTCCATGCAACATTAATTCGTTTCAGTGTTGGCAGTATAAGGCGAAAATGTCATTTAGAAGGGTTTAGAAACCTTCAGTAATTATCTAATGCAAACACCCCCTAGTAGAAAACATCAAAATTTTATATACATACCGTACATATTAAAATTTAATAACAAAATAGTATGTTAACCTTAGTAACTATGGTTACCTACAGTAACTTTCGTGTATTTAGTGGGAATAATTTGCTCATAATTACGGTTATGATTCTTACTTCTTACTTTAACGCCGTTATCAATTTTAGGATCCATGGCTAACGTATTAAAGTTATATATGCAGTTACACACGTGTAATGAATTAATTTACTGTACTGAATAATTATGCCAAAGCATAATTATTGATTAAATTATTAAATTAAAATTATTAAACTGTTGGTTAACTTGGGATTGCCTGTTTATTTGAAGCAAAATGGTTTTCTGGTTATCTAATGCCCCTGTGAGAAAGCCACCCTTGAGGCTTTTTTGAGTTGGGCCAACAGTCTTTAAATTGTTGGAGCTCAGGCGCAATCGTGGTTGGATGTCCTTCCTAACACCACAAATAGTCCTTGTTTGATTTCAACCACTGACCTGCTGACCACATATCAGGGCTCTAACCACTGAACCACTACTGCTCCATTATGATTCCAATTTCTTGTAATCCATGTACTGCTTCCTGTACTAGACACTTTATGTTAACAGAGGAGTGATCAAGCACTATGATGCGTCTGTGGCTCGTCTCACCCTTTCATTCATGCTCCTCAGCACCGGCATGTACATATCAGCAGCTGCGTTCCTCCCTAGCAGCTTCTCTATGTATATGACTTTGTTGTCTATGGGTGCCTGGTACAGCGGACACCTGCCGGTAAGTGCTTGTGAGCAGTGGCATATTCCATCTTATGAATAGTTTACAATTATAACTAGACGCCTGTCATCATAGCAGGTGCTTATGTCAAGGATTTGGTTCTGTTAGACATATGGTAGTCAGTGTGTCTTCACACTGAAGTTTCATGATATAACATCTGAATATGCTTTAGAGTTCATGTTGTCATGGCTACCGTTATCCGTTGACTTGCAAATTTTCAAAATTGCGCAAAAACATTAGCAAATATTATTTGGACATGCGGAGTAATTTCTTACATGCATTATTCAAAATTTCTTAAAACGTTAGTTTTGTAAGTACAAGTAAAAATCTTGTTGCAATTAAAAATAATCCAGCAAGTTGACAAGAAATATAGATTGAGTTAATCGAAATTATATCTAGTGTAAATTAAACTAAATTATGCCCCATATTTTTATTACTCACTCGACCACAGAATTGACGTATTGTTGAGTGTACACCTCTGTCTCTAATGTACAGCGCCAACAAAAACCTTCTATTGATTGTTAATTTTGTTGTTATTTACATTTTAGTTCTCCATTGTTTTATTCGATGCAGTTATTAATGTGGTGTTTAATAAATCGTTGCATTTGCTACTGATTTTGATGCCTGAAAGAATTAGACCAGGTGCAATATTGGATTGACTTAACTTCTTATTTTGAGTTCAGCCTGCACTTGGTCTTGCCAAGTGCAGCTTACCTGAGCAGCCTGTCTTGCTGTATGGAGGCAAGATGAAAGAGAGGAAGGTGGTATATTTGTAATATTGCATGTGATAGTGTGGTTTGCTCTATGGAGGCGAGATGAAAGAGAGGAAGGTGGTATATTTGT
This sequence comes from Watersipora subatra, assembly GCF_963576615.1. Taxonomy (NCBI): domain Eukaryota; kingdom Metazoa; phylum Bryozoa; class Gymnolaemata; order Cheilostomatida; family Watersiporidae; genus Watersipora; species Watersipora subatra. The sequence continues at coordinate 58,630,223 of NC_088715.1, forward strand.
AATATTGCATGTGATAGTATGGTTTGCTCTATGGAGGTAAGATAAAAGAGTGGAATGCAATATATTTGTAATATTACATGCATGTAATATAGTGGTTTGCTCTATGGAGGTAGATGAAAGGGAATGCAATATATTTGTAATATTGCAAGCATGCATTAGTGTGGTTTGCTCTATGGAGATAAGATGAAAGAGAGGAAGGTGATATATTTGTATCATCATCGATAGGTTTACAGGCTATTGATGCATTTGATTAGTTGGTTTTACTGCTTCTGATTGTGACTTTTTCTTTTGTTAGGTGGCCATTATATCAACGGCTATTAGCGCTATCATTGGATGGCCATTTGCTGCCGTGCTTGGGTAAGTAGAACAGCAGCCAAACCGAATACATTTTGTCAAAATGAAAAGTGGGGTTCTTTTTCAAATGTTAGTCGGCAATCTTTGTAATCGTTCTGCATTTTACTTGCTGCTAAGCGATGTGGGACAACTCCTTTGAAAGTGTCATGCTTACTAGTCGGTAAGTAGTTGTTACACCCTTTGCTGACAAGTTTTTTTTAGTTTGAAAGTTCTTTTTTATTTAAAAACTCTTGATTCCATCAGTCTGTACAGTTTATAATGCTCCAGCTGGTTTTCTTGCATCTGCCTGACATTCTCTGTGATGTGAGTAACAGTCACCCTATGACTCATTTATGACTCACTTAGCTGCCTTTCAGAATACTGTCATGAATTGTGATGCAGAGGCCTCTAGCACAGGTTTATACTTCTCCAGTTCCATTCCTATTTAATCTCTTGCGATGTCTTGTCTCACCACTTGTACTTCGCTTTTCTGGATAATATATTGTTTTGCGCCTAAATATATCATTTTATGTGGAGGGTACATGCAATACCAAGAAAAGCCTTTAGCCTTGTCTCACCATTTTTCTACCACAAATATCTTTGCTGGCTATTGGGCATGATCAAACGATTAGACTTGAAAAACAAGTTGTCCGGGTTGAAAGGCTAAGGTGTGGCTTTCACATTTTAAAAAGAAACCCAAATTTTTAAATGACATTGTTTGGCATATACAAATGTTGCTGGTTTGTGTGAAGGCTTATTTTTGATTTTTGCTGCGGAGCCGTTGTCTCATATATGCTCCGGTGTTTATGGTCATCTTCTCTTTGAGAGCCCAACCAAAAATTTTATGATAGGAAGGGAAGTATGTTGTAGACTCGGTAGTGCCACTGAATATCTAAACAGTCTCAGGATCAGTAAAATCTCAGGCTAAGGACCTATTGAACTCATAATTCTCCTTATAATGCTGTATTTATTATGTTGTTCAGGGCACCACTGGCCATAGACATTGTATACCGCAAGAAGAAGCCACAGTTGTTTGTGGTATGGGTTATCATATCCCTATGTCTAGTGCTGGCTCCAACAGTTTACTATGACTCCCTCATGTACGGCAAGCGTGTAATTGCCTCCCTTAACATCATCATGTACAACGTTATGACTTCTCATGGACCAGACTTATACGGTTGGTGCTATTCTCTCAAAAGACTCTTTTGCATTTTTGATAAATGATGGTCGGCATATTACTATTTATCTAATGGATTATTTACTCTCTTCTGACACCCAAATGCATATGCAAGCTAAAATGTTTTGTTAAGACACCTGTCAAAACTGGACATACAGTTCCATCCCTTTTGTGTCACATTCTTCAAATTTTAAGTTAACTTGTGATTAATTGATGCATGTTTTTATTTTAATATTTATTTTTGTAATAAATTATTTAACCAATCATTACTTTTTTTTAATTTAAAAGACAATTATACTCTAAAAAAATTCATTCGAGCAGCATCATGAGCTGCGTAATCTTTTATAACCCATTTGGAGTTGTCAACTCCTTTTTACTCACATCCGCAATCTTGTAAATATAGACTATTTTATTTATTATGTGAAAAAGAATGCCATATTTTTCATTTTATGAAATAAGTTTTACAAATAAACAAAGTAAAATTTGGTTTCTGTCTTAACCCAGCATCTCATTACTACCCTATTTGAAATAAGTTTTAAAAAGACCTCTGATTTGACAGAATCATTTTAAGAACTGGTCAGGAGTGTTCTTGAGTGTTCAAGGTTGTCTGTAGGTACGGAGCCGTGGACATTCTACTTCATCAATGGTTTCCTGAACTTTAACTTTGTCTTCCTTCTTGCCTTACCAGCGATAGTCCTGCTGTATGCTACACAAAAGTATACAGGACTAAAGTTCCCAGGTGAGCAGCGGGTTGGTTTCATGACAGAATCTAATAATTACAATAAATCTTTCACAACAAAGAGAGCTTGTAACTTGTTTTCTTGCACCTTGTGGAAACCTAGGCTCCGGACCATGCTAGTATGAAGATGTAGTAAATGTGTATCTTAGAATTGTTCCAAGGGTTTACTAAATATCAAACTGTTTTGCGTGGGTCTTGCTGTAACTATTGGCAATTAGCAGAAATTTAGTCGAAATCTCAGCTACCTGCTATATATTTGTAAGGAGTTTATAGAAGCTGAAATTATAAAGTACATATAGATACAGAGTAGCTGTCATTCAAGATTTTATAGCTGTTCTAGCTATTCCTGTCACAGAATGGTTTAAATGTACTTGTACTTGCAAATATACCATAGTGCAATTATACCATAGTGCAATTTGAGGAGTTGTCTCGCCTTTTGCAAAGCGGTGATGACTTTGGGTAGACAACCCTTGATGTTTTTAATATTTTTAAATTTTTTGATCTCTACTTTTAGTAAGCTATTAACACATGCAGTAAAGTAATCTTTTTATTATTTTTACTTCAAATATTTCCTGAATATTTTTAGGATTTCAATAAGTAGAACTTAGACTATTTTTGTGCAAGCTTTATTTAGAGAATCTAACAGTTACCTGTTACAGAATATATTATTAACAACATATGTGTTCTCTCAATCTCTGCCATTTATTTGTATGGTTCACTTAGCTGGTATGGGTCTAAATACCACTCACATACAGCGTCACTGTTTCAGGTATCCCTCACTATATAGCCCTAGCTCCTATGTACTTGTGGATAGTCATATTCTTCAGTCAGGCTCATAAAGAGGAAAGGTTCCTCTTCCCCATATATCCACTCATTTGCTTGAGTGCCGCTCTTTCCTTGGACTCTCTCCAGGTAACTTGCTATGAAATGTGATGTTGCTGCTTCATCGTCTGATTTGAGTGGTCGATTGTTGAGTTATCACTAGTGCCCTCCACCTGGCATCTGCCAATTAATATTATTATTATTTTAATAGATTTTAATGTTGAAAGTTAAATTATCCAAATGTTTATATAAAATTTGAACTATCAGCCCACCCAAAGCAAAAATATTTATTTACTGTATTATATTGGTGTCGCCTTTGAGAACTGTGAGACGCTGTGATTTTATTGAGATATTTTAGATGCTCCCACAACACAATAATCCATTCTGGTAATGTTAATGTTATACGGATTTTAAGTTATACGAACAGCAAAATGCATGTAAATTTCCTAATCCGTTCTAAGATCCAACCAAACTCTTCCCCTCCGAAGGAGAATAACTAGCCTAGCTTTTTAATTTAATGACTGTGCAGTAACTTTGTTATTATATGTTTGTATCTACACCTTTTCTCTTTTTTCTTATCACTTTTACTCGGTTTAGAGTCTGTCATTACGGTAATTTTACAAGAGTTTTAAGGGAAAATGGTCACCTTCAATGTAAATTTAGATCAGTTATTTTGTAACTTTTTTTCTAGACAGCAAAGTATATGCAACAAAGAAAAACGAAATATTGTAAATGTCTAAAATAAAGACTCCAATTTGTGAAATTCAGATTGGTAGACCGACACTCTAACACCTGCACCAATCGACTGCCTTGAAATATTTCAGAATACTTGTGCAACTACTTATTCTCTTTGCTTTGTCAGCAGAACACCTGATGATCTCTCAGGACACACTAGACTACCAGGGTATTAGTATGTATAATAGAGATGCCCCTATACAACGTTTTATTGTTTTCTCTTGGAGCAGCAAGTGAGAAATGATATTTTAAGGTTAGCTATGGGACTCACGATATTCATATCAAACTTGAGAACTTGCACTGACTTGACCCTTTATGTTCTATGGAATTGCTCAGGTGAAACAAAGCAAAAACTTAACATGAATTCTTTACGTTATGTGAAATTTACGTTATAAAGTATATATGTTATAGGAGCTTCTACTGTAATTGTAACTTCAAGTAAAGCCTGACATTGATGTTTATTGCCCAGGCTCTTTACGATTACCTTTTTATTATGAAATTTAAAGCAATATCAATTGTATACGATGATTATCTGGAAACATTCCTTGGAATGATTTCAATATATACGTCAATGATGGAAATATATTTATATACACATAGATATATAAATATATATTTATATATCCAGTTGTTATATTCCACTGAAATATTGTTGTTATATTCCACTGTTAGTTGTTATATTCCACTGAAATGCTAGAAATTCCACTGACATACAGCCCACGGCTAAAGTGATATTGGAAAAAAGAAAGGGTACTGATGGTTGAGAAATACAATATTAGCAGTCAAATGGCACTGCAGTGCAATAGAATAACTGCAATGGTAGCTGTAATGTACTGGGTGTGGGTGTTATTATATACAACAAACAGCAATAATGAAAGGAAAAGATTATATGTTTATATCTCTCCCCCTGCAATAGGAGAAATGCAATATTGGTCAATATTAGAAGTAAAATGCACTGATATTATTAGAATAACCAATATTATTAATATAGTAATAATATAAAACCAATGCACAATTTTGTTTACATTTCAAAACGTCATAGCTAACAATATCAAGAAGTTGTGACATTTATATAGATTTTTAGAAAATCTATTTAAAAAAGTGTTTGGTCATGACAAACAGCAATAATGAAATGAAAAGATTATATGTTCATATCTCTCCCCCGCAATAGGAGAAATGCAATATTAGAAGTAAAATGCACTGATATTATTAGAATAACCAATAATTTTAATACAGTAATAATAGAAAACCAATGCACAGTTTTGTTTACATTTCAAAACGTCATAGCTAACAATATCAAGAAGTATCAAGAAGAATATCCAAACTTATAATTAAATATTGTAATAATCTCATTAGAATCGTTAGAAAAAAATATCATCGTCATTTCCTTTACTTTCACTGCTTTGAACATCAGTTAGAATACCAAAGTACTCAAAAGTTTCCAAAATGTCAATTACGTTTAAATCAGCTGAAAAGAAACGGTTTCTGTACTTCTACATTAATTACAGAAACCGTCTCCAATTCGACAATGCTATAGACTGGTGAAATGTGGACGTTATTTTTCGTGAAATGCACACGACTTAATTGTTCTCTGTTCTGTCGCTCGGCGTTTCGTTTGCCTGTCTTAATGTTGTTAAAAGTAAGGCTTGGCCAGTTGTAATAACGACTTTCCGCCAAATTGATCTGTCTATTTATGTATAATCCGATCAGATGGGTTAGTTTTAAGATTTTGCGGTAACCTTTCAAAGACTTGGTAACACGTTTAAATAGGTTTGTATGTGTTTTGTATCGTTATTATACTTTAACGAATCTACAAAAAAATGGTTAAATTTGTTGATGAGATTTCGACGCAAGGGTTTCGACGTTGTTGATGTATAATTTTCATAAGTTGTGTGCACATGCATTTATCATAAAAACTCTCAAACATTCGCTCCGCTCGTTTGTTCGTGGGAATATATTTATATACACAGTATATATAATAAATATATATTTATATATCCAGTTGTTATATTTTTATATGTATATATAAAAATATAACAACTGTAAAAGGGTTTAGAATGTAAATGTGAAATAATTAGCAAGTAATGGCTAGATAAAATCTATTGTGTTATGATTACAATGAAAAAATTATTTGGTGTACAATTATATGATTGTAATTTGTTTCAGTGTTGGCATCGTAAGGGGAAAATGTTGTAAAGAGTGGTATAGAAACCCATAGTAATTATTTAACGCAAACACTCTGGTCTGGTAAAAATCATCAAAATTTTATATAAGTACTGTACATATTAAAAATTACTAACCAAACAATATATTAACTCTAGGAACTCTAGTTACCTACAGTAATTTTAGTGTATTTAGTGGTTGCGATCTGCAATAAAATGTACCATTACAATGTAGGCTACTACGTGCCGTACTTACCGTACTGAGTTCTTACCTTCGACACAGACGTATAACATAGACATTAAGTTTAACTTTTAAAATTAATTTAGCTTACTAAACACATACATAAAGCTAAATTTTAGTATGTACCTTACTACACTAAAGTTCAAATTTGTCATAGGCTAGAATTTTAAATATATATATTGTCAGATATTTGTGTTTCGTCAAAGGCTACACCTCAGTTTGACCGTGTTTAACATAAAAATTTGAAAAGGCAAGCTTGCTTTTATTGATGATTACTCGGTATTGTTTTTTAATATAATTTAATTTTTTGCATAATTTTGTATAATTGCTTTACTTCAGTACTATATTTAGAGTTGCACCTAATGTCTGCAAACAGCTAAAAGAGCGGACATTTATAGATAATAGAAACATTTTCAGTTTGACCATTAAACATGACAGACTTGCCAAGATGGCTGACAGGAAACAAAACAAAAAACTGGAGAAAACCACAAACATATAGGGAACATAGCCCTCAGTCTTAGGAGTAATACTCTACTCTAATAGATATATCTAAATAATAGAGCTATCTAAAGTATTTATCTTCAAGTTTTTTTGCCAAGGAACAAGTTGAAATAAATACAGTGGATCCAACCATAAGGAGAGTCTAAGGGCTATAACAATTATCGTCCCACTTGAAATGATAAAGTAGAGGCTCCCAAGAATGTTTCCAAAATTGGCTAAAAACCCCCCAAAACTATAACTGCAGCACAAACATCATTGTGCATTAAATTGTGCCTTCCTTAGCTGAGTTAGTTATGGAGCAATCTGTTTTTGCAGAGGTTATTTTCCAGTCTGGTTGGATATGCGAAGCACTACACAGACTTTCTATGGTATATCCCAGTTGGTATTGTGTGCGTATCTGGCCTCCTCTCCATATCTCGTAATCTAGCCCTATATCACGGTAAGCTTCATTTTCTTGGATTTTCTAGAGAGAGTTACTCATGTGTAATGAGTTGGTGTTTTTGGTAAGCATTTTTTTCGTCAATCTAAATCTATTAATCAGTAAGGTCTGTGATTCGGTACACCGAGACATTTAGATTCCAGTTATGTAGGCCTCACATTTATAGGGGAATTATGGTAGGTTTGAGTTTGATTAGGATACCCTATGGTACACCATCAAGTCGGGTCTGTTGACAGTGTATCAGCACATGCGTGGTGATTAGACAGCAAAAGTCATAGCCTGAGATCCTTATAAATATGCTAATGTTATTAAACCTCGATAACCGAACAATTGCTTTAGAACGATCGCATTTGGTATATGCTAAAAACTTTTTATTAGATTCCTTCGTTGGGTTTTTCGATAAAGTAAGTACTCTGTTAGCCACATATATTTTGAAAACAGCATAGGATAACTCCATGTTTATAGTTATTCATCTGGCTAACTGAATGCTTATTCCGTATCAATGCCATGACATATATGTTTTCCTGCACATCTCACAAGAGTACATGTAGATAATCTGACAGCGCTCTTAATGATGCCGCCTTGGCTAGCTCTGAAGCTGCGCAAAACTGTATAGCCATTTGCTAACAAATAGATGTTATTTAGCTTGGCCACTATGGGTTCATTCCATTAGCTGTGTGGAGTTGAGCTCAGACTATTGTCATATACACTGGACCCTTGCCATACGATTTTAATTCATTCCAATGTTGGCATTGTAAGGTGAAAATGTTGTATAGAGTTTTATCGAAACCCATAGTAATTATCTAATGCAAACCCCCTTGGTAAAAAACCTCAAAAGTTTATATACGTACTGTACGTATTAAAAATTAGTAACAAAATAACATGTTAGCATTAGTAACTATAGTTACCTACAGTAACTTTAGTGTATTCAGTATAGTTAGTGGTTATTATCCGCAATAAAATGTAACATAACGAACTACTATGTGCAGTATGTATCGTAGCGTTCTTACTTTTAAGACATACATATAACATGTCGAATTTAGCTTAAATGAGTTTAGCTTACTAAACACATACTTAATAAACTAATACACATACTAAGCACTAGTTTTTAGTACGTATTTTACTAAACTAAACATAAACTTTGTCATCGTCTAAAATTTTATCACTTGTTTCCCGTTTCATTTTTACTATAATTTATAACGAATGAAGCTGACCTGGAAGAGAGCGAGCATCGTATCTTTGTTAGGCATTATGGGAAGGATTTCGGCGAGTAGCGTGTCGGCATCTCCATTACTTTGATGTATTCAGCACTAGGACTGCTGAATTTTTATTTCGAGGGGAAATTTTTGTTGAAATCGTATGGCGAAAAAAATGTCGTGTTCCACATTGCAAGGCGAAAAAAATCGTATAAGGGGGACATCATAACCCAAGAGCGCACTTTACTGTTTGAATTCTATAGGATGTTAATCCTTGGCTATATCTGCAGGTTACCACGCTCCCATAGACATCTACACAGCACTGAACAATATCTCATCATACCGGAGCATACATAGACTCAGATCTGACGCATCTGTATCTGTATGTATGGGGAAGGAGTGGTACCGCTACCCCAGTAGTTTCTTCCTAGCCAGTGAGCGGTAAGTTCTTTGTTAATCATTAAATGTTTGTAATTGGTAGACAAGTATGACCTTGACCTACTCAGTGTCAAGAAGTACAAATATGTTTAAAGCATTCGTTTGTATGTAATTTTAGTTTGTGTCTGTTTAATATTTTACTTTGTTTTTGGAAGTTGGAAACTGCTGTTCCTCAAATCAGAGTTCAGAGGTCAGCTGCCAGGTCGCTATGAGAAAGGGGAGGATGCAATGAGAGTCATACCTCGCAATATGAATGATATGAATAAGGAGGAACCTTCAAGATATGTAAGTGCTGACCACAGTTCCCCCTCTTCTTGCTGCTTTATCTTAAAGGTCCCTGGTAGGGTTAGATTATGTTTACTACTTATCTTAAAGGTAACTGGTAGGGTTAGATTATGTTTACTACTTATTTTAAAGGTACCTGGTAGGGTTAGATTATGTTTACTACTTATCTTAAAGGTACCTGGTAGAGTTAGATTATGTTTACAACTTATCTTAAAGGTACCTGGTAGAGTTAGATTATGTTTACTACTTATCTTACTGGTAACTGGTAGGGTTAGATTATGTTTACTACTGATCTTAAAGGTACCTGGTAGAGTTAGATTATGTTTACTACTTATCTTAAAGGTACCTGGTAGAGTTAGATTATGTTTACTACTTATCTTAAAGGTACCTGGTAGGGTTAGATTATGTTTACTACTTATCTTAAAGGTACCTGGTAGAGTTAGATTATGTTTACTACTTATCTTAATGGTAACTGGTAGGGTTAGATTATGTTTACTACTTATCTTAAAGGTACCTGGTAGAGTTAAATTATGTTCTCTACTTATCTTAAAGGTACCTGGTAGGGTTAGATTATGCTTACTACTTATCTTAAAGTTACCTGCTAGAGTTAGATTATGTTTACTACTTATCTTAATGGTAACTGGTAGGGTTAGATTATGTTTACTACTTACCTTAAAGGTACCTGGTAGGGTTAGATTATGTTTACTACTTATCTTAAAGGTACCTGGTAGAGTTAGATTATGTTCTCTACTTATCTTAAAGGTACCTGGTAGGGTTAGATTATGTTTACTACTTATCTTAAGGTCCCTGGTAGAGTTAGATTATGTTTACTACTTATCTTAAAGGTACCTGGTAGAGTTAGATTATGTTTACTACTTATCTTAAAGGTACCTGGTAGAGTTAGATTATGTTCTCTACTTATCTTAAAGGTACCTGGTAGGGTTAGATTATGCTTACTACTTATCTTAAAGTTACCTGCTAGAGTTAGATTATGTTTACTACTTATCTTAATGGTAACTGGTAGGGTTAGATTATGTTTACTACTTACCTTAAAGGTACCTGGTAGGGTTAGATTATGTTTACTACTTATCTTAAAGGTACCTGGTAGAGTTAGATTATGTTCTCTACTTATCTTAAAGGTACCTGGTAGGGTTAGATTATGTTTACTACTTATCTTAAAGGTCCCTGGTAGAGTTAGATTATGTTCACTACTTATCTTAAAGGTGCCTGGTAGAGTTAGATTATGTTTACTACTTATCTTAAAGGTACCTGGTAGGGTTAGATTACGTTTACTACTTATCTTAAAGGGACCTGGTAGGGTTAGATTATGTTTACTACTTACCTTAAAGATACCTGGTAGGGTAAGATTATGTTTACTACTTATCTTAAAGGTTCCTACTAGAGTTAGATTATGTTCACTACTTATCTTAAAGGTACCTGCTAGAGTTAGATTATGTTTACTACTTATCTTAAATATACTTGGTAGGGTAAGATTATGTTCACTACTTATCTTAAAGGTACCTGGTAGAGTTAGATTCTGTTCACTATTTTTCTTAAAGGTACCTGGTAGGGTTAGATTATGTTTACTACTTACCTTAAAGGTACCTGCTAGAGTTAGATTATGTTTACTACTTATCTTAAAGGTAGCTGGTAGGGTTAGATTACGTTTACTACTTACCTTAAAGGTACCTGGTAGGGTTAGATTATGTTTACTACTTATCTTAGTATCTTAGAACTTAATATAGTGGATGACCCTGCCGATCAAGTACTCCAATATAGTGAAGGTGAGATGTTCTTCTCATTTCACCTCATAGTAAGCTTAAATTTTATACAATTTGATGCATTTCAAAAAAGTTAATGTTCCTCAGCTTATTAAACAGTATAATCTTTGCTGGTATCACATAGTGGCTGTGTTTGTATTCCGACCTTTGAATTTTTCGAAAGGGACAACTCCTAACCTAAATTTTTTTAGCCATGATGGTCGAGTGCCAGCATACAAGGGTGTTGCATTGGGAGCTTTTGTTTTTCGGCAGAAGAAACACCGAACATTTGTTACTCTGCCAAGATATGCACTTTTCAATCCATAATATTGATACCTGCGGTCGGCACTTTTTGGTACACTACGCGAATGTTCGCTGTATACATAATTTATCATGTCTTCAGACCATTTTTAATTGACAACCACCTGCTATTTGTTATTAGTTTATAAAGCAGTATCCTGTTTATAGATGGATGACATTCACTGCCACTACCTAATCGACTTGGACACTGGAAAATCTACAGAGAGGGAACCAGATTATTCTAAGAATCCTGACAAGTATCAGCCTATACTTTCTTTGCCATTTCTTGACAATGAGAGGTGACTATTCCCTGGATGCTGCATTTTGTAGAGTGTTTGTAGATCAGGGCGTAGATTGCTAGAGTTTATATTAGAAATTCATAGCATATTTTTAGATGTATTGTTAATACTCATTTCAAATTCAAACTTTTGCTCAACCGATTTGCCTATGTTTAAAATAAAGATTGCTTTCGAGCTTCCTACAACTATCTCAAGGCGTTATGCCTGACAAACTTGCAAGAAAATGTTTAGTTGTAAAATAAGGATACCATTACTATACATAACAAAATCAGTGTCCGTCCATTTATAGCCATGGTCCGATTGTGGGAAAATGATTGTTATGTAAGGGATTTGAACTCACAACCATCGGCATAGTATTACACATGATAACCATGATGCCAATTGTGTTTTGCAGTTCTTCCCAATTTACTTATTCTATGCAATTCATGAGCACACTTAATCTCTCACAGCTGTCCGCATTGCCAATGTACTAGTATAAACACATATACTTGTACTAGTGTATACACATATACTTGTACTAGTATATATACATATACTTGTACTAGTATATATACATATACTAGTACTAGTATATACACATATACTTGTACTAGTATATATACATATACTTGTACTAGTGTATATACATATACTTGTACTAGTATATATACATATACTAGTACTAGTATATATACATATACTTGTACTAGTATATATACATATACTTGTACTAGTATATACACATATACTTGTACTAGTATATATACATATACTAGTACAAGTATATGTATATATACTTGTACTAGTATATACACATATACTTGTACTAGTATATATACATATACTTGTACTAGTATATATACATATAATTGTACTAGTATATACACATATACTTGTACTAGTATATATACATATACTAGTACAAGTATATGTATATATACTTGTACTAGTATAAACACATATACTTGAATGTGACTTTTACACTAACATTTGTAAGTTGGAGATTATAAGTATAACAAGGTACCTCATGATGACGATTGGGCTTTAAAAAGAGTTAAAAAAAATCTTACTTAAAGCATCTTCATGTCTAATAAATTTATTTGATAATTATTGATTATTGATATAATTATTCAAAGTTAAATTATGAAAATATCAATTGGTCTGTGAAGAATATGACGGTTTTACAAGTCTAGTTTACCTTGTTGTTTCATGAAGTACATATAAGCTTCCTACGTTATGTTTAGTTAATTTATAGATATTATAAAAAGCTAGGATGGTTGAATTATTGGCGCACTGCGAGCCATTCAGTAATCATACTCCTAGACTTTCTATTTTCACTTGCAATCGGTAGAGAGCAGCTGTAAACCTCACTGATTGAATACGATACCAACAAGGCCATTATATTTCATTCTCATACACTTAGTTTGATGTGCAGGAAGTTGCCTGTCAAATAGGTTTACTATAAGGACTATACCTAACAATGGTGAAGCTCTCAGTCTCCCAGTATACAGCCAACACTCAGCTCCGCAATCCGGGAGTTGTCCTTTCGTGTAATTCTGGAAGATTGGCAATTGTAGTTATGCTGTTAGTTATGTTACATACTAACATAAGCTAACATACTAACATATGTTACTAACATAAGCTAACATACTAACATATGTTACTAACATAAGCTAACTTATATAACACTTTCGCATTCATTTCACTCAATAATTCCTGATTTCTGTATTCCCATTTTTGTTTTTAACATGTAATGAAAAACATCATTTTTTTCATCATATACTGATGCCAATACAAAGCTATACGTACATGTACATACATGTTGTATAACACTGCAGCAAACTGCTGTTGTGTTGTAATATAAATTGTTTATCACTCATAATATATGTTTCTAGGTCTCACAAGCTGTTCCGGGCATTCTATGTACCCTTCCTGAGTGACGGAAGATGTACCTATAGGAACTACACTCTATATCAAGTTCGTAGACCGCCAAAGGTTAAACCAGACAAAGTCTAGCCAAAATACATTTTATTGTCTTCTTGTTGGACTTGACATCGCATGCTTATACTTTCAAAAACCATAGTATGTACTGAAGCTTAGATTCGAACAATAAAGTGCTCGTGCTAAGAAATTGTGACCTGTCAGTGTCAGATCAACCTGATAACAGTTAACTCGGCTTCTTATTACAGACATCATTTCACAGCTGACCTTCTCATCAGTAAAATATTCTCTTATAATTCCATCAATTTAAACCTGCTGCTGTGTGGTTAAGTCTTCTCTTCACCTTCAATCTGTTTGAGCTTATAAGTTGTGTTAGATTTGATGAGCGAAAAACCTTAGGGAGTTGTGCCCTAATACATGCTTGTTCCTTGCTCTAGTTTTGTGTTAGAAGATGGCGGTTTACCTGCCCATACTTTTTACTGTTTTAGAGATCTTGAGGTCTATCTTTAAAGAATGCCAAGCTTTTTTAACCCTTCCAGCCTTAGATTTGCAGTAGCGGTCTTTAATAACTGCCTACTCTGCAGGTCCAATGCGCAGCATTTGCATTTAATTTTTTCTATGTTTTGACGGCTTTGTAATAGCCATAAAAGCATATTGGTAGCAAAGTATAATAAAGCACAAATATATGTCCAGAAAAAACCTATTCAACAGGGTAAAGAGATTCTTCTTTAAGTATTGGATAAAATTGACCAATTTTTAAAAATATTTTGTTACTTTTATTGGTGATTTTCCGACATGTAGAGCAGTGGTTGCTTGGTTTCACTGAGTTCAATTCAACTATTTCATATATGTTTTATATAGCAGGTTCTTGTCAAGCCCTTGTGAATGGTATAGTGCGTCGGGCAAATGGCCTAAATACATAATTGAATATTCATAAAAAATTAAATTCATTCAAATAGCTGTAGAGTAAGATTGAAGAGCTGTGGAATAAAGATGAACTTCAATAATGTCAGAGCATACAGACTCGAGCGAATCAACAGCCCCTTTGAAACCTAATCAACTTATTTGCACCTTCTAAATCCTATAAGATAGAGGGAGCTGCGGTGCTTCAGTGGTTAGGGCGCTGGTATACAATCAGGAAGTTAGAGGTTCAAGTCACATTAGGACCATTGGTTGTGTTAAGAAGGGGCGTCGAGCCTTAGTAGTTACTGTGCCAAATCTCATGCACAAATAGTCACAATTTATCCTGTATATATACTGTTTGCAGTAGTGAATGGTATATCCTCCTAAACATAAAAAGTCTGCTCCAAAGCAATATACACACTCTCATAACTAGATTAAAGTTTGTCAACTTTCATGCTGTTCAAGGTAAGATTTTAGTGTTGCTCATCTCTATAATGGGTTACCACAAATTCTTAAATTTGATGTTAATGGACTTGTTCATATTTTCAACCCAATATTTTTGGCTAAAGGCCATCTCTATACCTTAATGGAAGGGCATAAAAAGATGGGAACATTTGAAGATGAAAATATATTTCTCTAAATTTGATTTATTGATATACACTCAAACCAAACAACAATTTAATAAGTTCTGTATAAACAAAGGAAAATTGCTGTTTTACAGAGCTATTTCATATTTATCTGACCGTTAAATGTTTCTCCAGCAGAAAAATTCCTTAGAAGTTGAGCAGGCGGCATCATTGAAAAAATAGGATGGAGATAAAATGCTCATACAGTCCCCATACCCGTCAGGATCAGGCACTGTCCAAAGATCAGTTGTAAACGTGGTGGTCTCTACTCCAAACCAACTCCATGTCCCATTCTCCTGTTTGCCGCCAACCCAATATTCACCACCAAACACTTCTGAAAATATATAACAAAATTAGTGATGGCAGATGGAAAAACTTATTGGGCTGATTATAGTCTGATACCACATTGAAAACGCCCCCGGAGTCTATTGTGAGTGGATCTGCGGACTGCCATAGTACAGGAGCAATTGCTGGATGCCTTTTCAACACCACCAGTGATTTGTGTTTGACTCAAACCGCTGACCCACTGGTTATTAGTCAGCACACTAACCACTGATCTATGGCTGCTCATTGGACAGTTTGTAGATATTTTCTCTAAACTCATGTAATGAACTCAACTAATTCTCATTCAACTTATGCACTAGTGAGTTGATGAAGGATTGTAGCAGATTGTAGCACACATGGCAAGCAAGTTTGACTATTGATTCTTACAATCCCGTTTACTTTTTAATGCTATGTTGATGGTGCCCCACAATTATCAAGGAGTACCTGTTGCTGGTGTCTGTTTAGCAAACTTGAAAGAAAGATGGATTCGGTAATGAAAAAATCAGTAAGTACTAAACTAACATAACCAACATATATACATGTAATTTCTCAAAGTCTGTGTGTATGTATGTATGCGTGCGTGTAGTTTCAGCGATGGTTATTAAAGTCTTGGAATTAAAATTCAGCATTCTGATGGATTTGAACTCACGATGAATGCATCCATAAGTTAATATTTTAGCACTCTACCACTGAGCTGCACAAAGCATCTTGATCAGTGATGTTGTCATATAGTGACGTTGCCTACTGTATACCGTATGCACATACTAATTATACATTAATACACATAAATTATTTTAGCAATGCGCCTGCGCATTACGATGCCCCTGTTGAGAAATATTTTTCATAAGGTTATATTACTATATATGGGGTCAAGGCCATTTATTCTCATGCGGACAATTATATTATCTCCATAGGAAGAGCCTCGACATTCTCTCTCCGTTTGGTCAGACAAAGATAGTACGATATCTCATTTTTACAGTGTCAAGAGGTACCAGTATCGTCATATTCAAAATTTTTATGGAGAGCTTTTTGTGGAACAGTAACCTTTTGTACGCTCACACACTTCTATGCAAGAATTGCTATTATTAATTCTACATATTCAGGATTTCTATTCAGTTTTTTCAGTTCGTATTAATTGTATCATTACTGAATCATCTTTTATTGTAACCATAGCAAAACCGACTTAATCTAGCTATTACTCGCTAATTATTTTACATTTACCTCTAAACCCTTTTATAGTTGTTATAAATTTTTTTGATTTATTTGACCTGCACAAAAGTTTCCTCATTATATGAAGTTTAAAAGTTACAGTTGTTTGATAGAGTTTGAAAACTTTTACACTTGTTTTTATTTTCTTTTAAATTATTTCAACTACACAAAAAACTTTTCTCATGATAAGTAGTTTAAAAGTTAGAATGGCAAATGTTGTTATATGTTAAATCCAAATAAATTTTCTGTCTAAAGACTTTTATTACCCAGGCAACGCCGAGTAGTCCAGCTAGTACATACTATAAAACCTCTAATTGAATGCCATGGCGCTCTATTTTTCATCCCTTGTTCCATAGCGGTGGTCAATTGGAGGCGGCGTTCAAATAGAGGTAGCATTCAATTTTTACGGTTTCTATGGTATATACATAGTTTGGGCTAATGACTGCATTTAATTTCTCATCTCTGTTTAGGTAGCCAGTTTGAACTAACCAGCACATACCATATCATAGCACACATCAAACTAAGACGTAACTCCAAACGAGTCCAAACTAAGTACAACCAAGTTTAAAGTCACAGGAAACTGGTAAATGGGTACCTGCATCATCAGAAAGGTAGATATTGAGCCAGAGAAAAAAGTCACCACTCGCAAAAGTCAACATATACTCTCCATAATGTTGACAGTGTTTTCTGGCATCTTCCCAGGTCATGGCTACAGAAACCTTTCGAAAGCACATCTTAGAGGATGGATAGAAAGCATATTGTCGTGGGCACTCCTCATTAACTGTAACATAACTTACCTATAGATTATTGGTGCTTTCAGGTTTCTTGCAGAAATAAGCAAGACAAAAATAAAAACAATAAACATTAACAAACGATAAGTTTAAAATAATAAAGAATCAGCTAAAAAACAAAATGTAGTAAAGATAATAAATCTACAATAATATATAATAAAAAATAACTTAGACACAAATAAAAAAATCTGCTGTAGAATCGGGTAACCAACAACCATTTTAGTTTTGTGGTATCTGTAAACATGGAGTTATCTTCTTTCACCAATGCGTTTCCTATGAGCAAGTCTAATAAAGGACATTTACTGCTTGTTAAAAAGTTAAAGTTGTTTTTCATAGCCGTAAATCACTAAATTGTTTGAGATGAGGGCCACTGGCTTTAGAATGCTGTCGGACTCGAAACATACTCCATAGAATCGCACAGGAGGCGGTCCGCTTAAATTTTTTGCGTGCCGACAGCTTTCAACATCAGCTTAATTGGGCCATAATTCATTTTGTTTTTGGTCTTTGAGAATAGAATAAAATTATACTGAGCTAGCATGGTAGATTTTGTTAGTATTAAATTATGTAACTATATAAAATCAAATTCAAAATGATATATTTATATTATTTGTATATAGTTTTAATGTTTTATTGCGACGAAAAAGTTGATAAACATTTGCTAGCTATCAAAGAGTTATGAACAGCTAATTTTGATTGATTATTGTATTTGCTAATACTTGCGTATTACTGTGTCTGTAAAAACAGAAATATAATTAAAAGAACGAGTATTTTTAAAAGTTGAATGATTTCAGCTATTAGAACGAATGTAAACTCAAACTCCTTACCTTCATAGAAAATTTTCGATGAAAAATGTCCGTCTGCTAGAGCGACTAAAGGCTCATCATAAACTTTGCAGACACCAGCCCTTTCTTCAAACTCATAGACTTTGCATTCATCTATTTCCAGGCATTGCATTGAGCAGTGCTGAGTGGAAAGAGCTTTATTTGATATGATGGCCTCCGAATTTGGTTCATGCGCTTCTTTCCTTACATAGACTGCATTTGGTTCCATGTTATAGTTCTAAATCATAAATTTCTAATACAGTCATACCTTGACATACGAGCTAAATACATTATGGGACGGAACTTGCATGTCAGTTCGCTCGCGTCTCAAGGCACTATTTTTCATATAAAATAGCTAAATACATAATAATTCGTTACCATACTATGAAGAAAAAACACATACATGTAAAACAGGATAGTACAACGGAAAAATGTTTTTAACTGTCGTAATTTAGTAATTACGCTAACAAAGTGTAAAAATACTTATTTAATTGTTAAAATCTGCAAAGAAATGTAACATTACTGTGTACACCACTTTAAGCTTTTACCTTCAAGATAGATGTAGTGGCTAACGGCGGTGTGAGAGACTAGGCAGCAAGGCGTTTGGTATACTCAACTTTTGTGATGCTCCGTAATAGAAACTTTGAACTTAAATAAATTTAGCTTTCTAAACGCATACTTGAAGCCAAATTTTAATCCTTTACTAAACTTACTTTAATTTTTTATTATCTGTTTCCAGTTTGATGCTTTTTGCTTCAAGTTCACTATAAATTTTAACCGATCTTTAAAAAGGTTTTTCAAACTGATTTGAGGAGAAAGATTGAGCTATGTTATTCTTAAAAGTGGCCTTTCGCATTCTTGGCCATATAGTCGCCATTGAGAACCGGTTCGTATTCTGGTATTTCAAAGATTACTCATATCTCAAGAAAGAAAATTGCTGGCAATGCTGCACGTATCTCGATTTTCTGGCATGGCTGGGCACTCGTATGTCGAGATATGATTCTAGTTTAAATGCTGTGAACCCTGTTACTAAATGTGTGAACAAGCTCTCAAAGTTTGAATATGATGCCTGCTTAGCATAAGCGCGACTGATAGCGGCAGCCATGTTAGAACTGTCAGAAAGGCATCGGCCATAAGTATTCCTGCAGCTAAAAAATAACAATAATTTTAAGTCAAATAAGAAAAAGAGAGAGACTAAAAGTTACCAATTGTTGAGCTACAGATCTCACATGATATCCTGACAGCTTACAGTGTGCTGACAGCTTACAGCATTCCCTCAAATATTAAGTATGTCTGTGCATGTTTTTAAGAACATTCTCGTGCAAACAATGACTTTTTGATCTTGGCTAGATATGTCTGAGTCCGGTGGCAAAGGAACCTCAACGACTGCAGACATGCCCAGCTGCAAAGAACAATTTAAGAGAGAATGTAATTCCTGTCAGCACCAGTGGCCTATTTTATAGATTGAACGCGGGGTTCAATCTATAAAATAGGTGGTTCTAGACCAATAGGCAATGACTACTCTCAACTAAGTATCCTATAATATGGGTTACAGCATTTAGAGAAGTGGTATTTTTTGTTTAAAACCCAATAGCTGGCTGGTCTGCCAGGCTTCAAATGTTTCCTGGTGCGTTTATAGCAGGATTAATCATCAGAGTGTACCAAACTAACAAAGTCTGTTTGGTGTAAAACAAAAAAAAGGCGCAAAAAATCTCTATCCCAGTTTCCTACTCAAAATTAGTGAAATGCTGTGTTCTGTGTTTGCCTGTTTTATACAGTAGAGCAAAAAATACAAGCAGAACGAAGGTTTATTCTGTACTCCTAAACGATCAGGTCTAAATTGGATGCCCACTATTGTTGTATTTCATTATTACTATTACTATTATTACTATTACTAGTACCTGAAGATAAGGTAGAGGGACAACCAGCTTAGCGGCAACTTGTGTTGTCTTGTGCTCTTCACAGTATTTATATACATTTGCATAAATATACAATATATGAATATATGAATATTAATAGACTGCCACAATTAATAGCAACACTTAAGTAGTTCCATTTTCAAAAGGTTTTATCGAAAAAACTCAAGTTTGAAATATTCTAAAACTTGCATGCATTCCCAGGTTTATTTTATGTTACCAAGTACAGCGTTGCATTATAGAAAATTATGAAACACAAAACAAATCTTCAAAACTTTTAAAAAACAAATATTGTTTAATCTGTAGGAAATTTTTACTAAAGCCTTGCCTCACTACTCTTGAGTATTTGACAACGGAGCTGATCTGATTTTGAAGATAGAATTGGTTTAGCTTAAAAATAATACACCCATTGACAGATTTCCTGGAAATGTGCTACACGGTTTATAATTCTTATTCATCACACTTTATTTAATTTATTTAATATATAAAGTACTTTATTGAGTATAATTTCATTTCAAAAATAGAAATGTTTTTCAAATTAGGCCAAACAACAGTAGTATAACCAAAAACAAAAAAGGGTTTATGATACCCTTAGTTGATTGATTAACTCATTAATTGAGCCTCCAAAGTTAAATCCCTTCCTGAGAGGTTATGTATTTGTTGTAAGTGTGTTTGTGTTTGTTCATTTTCATCATAAAAACAGATGCACACAGAGACATAAACTAAATAAATATACATATATGAATAAGCAATCATAATACAATAGGGAGTGATGAAGGCCCACGTGCACAGTAGCAGGGCTTATCATGAAGATGCAGGGCCCGAGTTGTTACTGGCACCCTGTCAGTTCAGTGTACTGTGAGAGATTATCAGATGTGCAGATAAAGTACAAGGAATAAGTATGTGTATAGTTATTCAGACGCCCTGGCATGAGGATGACTAGAGTAAGTGGTAGTTTCGGGCCGTTAATCCAAAGTCACAGGTTCCAATCTCATGTTAAACAATGTTATATCTAAACCTCAAAATGTGGCATTGAATAACTAGTAGTCGAGTGTGCCGGTAGAAGTCGTGTGGTGTATACATATCTACTCAATTAATACTGAGTAAGGGTAGGAAGTTGATTGATGCAGGTGTTAGAGTGTTGGTTTATTAAGGTTAATGTGAAGAGTTCAAAACCTGTTCGAAGTAATTTTTTTCACAAAATTTACCTATGGCTTTGTACAAATGAATATATGGATGGTAACAGCTTTTAGAAAAGATTAGTGAGCAGCAACAGCATGTATATTGTCTTTTGATATTGTTTATTTAACAAGTGTGCAGCATGATGACAGCCTCATAGCAGCACCAGGAAAACAACATGAAAGTATAAAGACAGCTCTAAAGTATAAAGACAAAGACCGTGGTTATAATAACTACATTCATAGCTTGCGTGCCATGCATCAAGACTGATAATCTTTATGTTACTGACATTATAAAAACTCAACAGGCAAAAGGTGCTGAGAGAAGATAATTGCCATTAGCATGTAACACATATTTCAAATTTAATATTTTTGTATTGTAGTTTCAAGCTGTTGGCAAACCAATTGATGTATATTTTCACTTTTCTATATGAGGTGCAGTCATCAAAAGGAACTTTTTGCTGTCCCGTATTTTACTTTTGTATTGACTCCATTTCTAATCAAAACTATATTGAAGCCATTTTTTAAATTGTCTCCTAATTGTGGCACAGTACGTAAAAATTTTTAAACTTATTTTTTTAATTCAATTGGTTCTAATTCTGCTTTTTTATATTTCTGATACTAGCTAGTTTAAACCAATGTAAACACCCCACAAGCTTGACAAGCAAATTTGAGGGTAGTAAATATAGTGTACTTTTATCCCCTTTCTGTCTCATAAAGTTAACTTCGTGAGCTTTATGCTGACTTTTTGTACTTTTAAAAGTTACAAGACACTGATGCAGAAAAGAAAGAGTGGTTATTTTAGCTTGTATACAAATAAAAAATTGATATTTAATAACAACTTTGTGGAAATAATTAGACTGTCGAAAAGAACCTCAGACAAACAGTTTTTTAAGTTTTAGAAAAACATTTACAATGCTTTTTGACTTGTTGATCTTTCTGAAACGTTTTCAAAACATTCGATGTGATATTTATGAAGAAAAGATTCTACGCACTGATTTAGTTGAGCTATAACTTGTTACAGAAGTTAAATGCTTGTAACAATTTTATTTTACAAAATAGTATCAATTTACTTGAAACTACACTTTAGTATCAAGTTTGGCAATTTTAGTAATTTAAGTTATGGTCCTCAAAAGAATCGAACGCCAGAGTGGGTGTACTCACGTGATATGACAATATGGCTGGTATGCTGAACAGGAAAACAAGCAAGAAACCCAAACAGGAGTTCATCTCTACTCGTGTTAGCAATTGACAGCAGTCTAGAACTTGAGAGTGAACCAAATGAGTATGATGCAATGCTTTAGAAGAGTCGGCCCAGAGTCGACATCGAGCTAACTGGTGTAAATTATCACCACTGAATGATTAAAACTGTGTCCTAATTATTGTGAGTGGGTATCATAACAGCACTTCATACTGACATAATCATCTGCATATTAAATCAATAAATTGATTAAATGGTGCTATCAAACGTCAACTAGTTTTAACAGTTTTGAACCGACTGTTGTTGAAAGTGCCAGATTGTCAAAAGAGCTCACAGACAAACTTAAAACCTTGTTAACCAGTTACTCAAGTTAACAATAGAGCGATAGTGTCCACCGGATTCGACAGACATTTTCAATTCATAACTTAAATGGTACTTGACAAGCTAAACACAGTGCTATTCTGCACTACTCTCTTTTGCATGGAATGTAATATCTTACTTATTTCCTGCTGCACGCCGCTTGTAGAAGATACAGTATTAGCCCTTGAATAAAATGTGGTTGAGAAAGGAACAAAACAAGTCAGCATGTTTTGTAACTTTTAAACAATGAATCGCTAATCCTTTACCAACTATTTTACCTTACTGTGGCAGGAACAGATCGATACAATTAAAAGATCAATAACCCAATGAAATATAATACCATGTGATGGTATATGATGCTGCAGCGCTTTCATGTATCCCTTTTTCATGGTGTACTACTTTTTGAGGTGTCATGTAGTGTTCCTGCAGGGATAGCCACTAACCTAACACACTCGAAACCTACTGGATTAGTTAGTCACCAGATACTATGAATTTATTACACTGGGCTACAGCCGAAATTTTTCTCGGTAAAACTGAATTGATCTTTGGTAAATCTGAGTTGATTTTTACCAAGTCAAGACCAGTGAACAAGAATATAGTGTTTAAAATAGTTTATTGGCTTTTATTTTTAAAATATGCCTTTTTAATCAATGTGCACTAAGCCAACTCATGTTCTTTCAGACCAGAGTATATCATAAAGCTTATAGTATGTGTATAAAATATAACCTCATAGTAGCTGATGAAACAACTTAGCTTTGTTAATTGTGTTCTCCAAAACACTGTGTATGCTATTCAGCCTACGCCCTTGCTGTACAACTTTATCAAATAATTGCATCTCCACCCATCAACAGGGTTCTGTGGGTGGCACTGTCCAAAGAACTAGGCCTAGTTTATATCATTGGTATGATGATAAGCACAAAGACTCACTAAGTTACCAATTGTATACACTGAAAGTACTTCCTATGGGCCATTTTATAGAAAGGGTTATGTATTAACGGTGACAGTCATTTTTGTTGTTTCCTTGATTGTGTATAGCCCTGTGGTAAAATCTTGCAATATGTCTCGTGGTTGTGCGAACAGCACAGATAAATTTTGTTATATTTGTGGTGAGGTTATCATTTCTATACAGAAAAAAATAACAGAGTTAGATGAAAAAGCCTGCCATTTATATTTTAGCTGAAGGAAACTTTTTATAAAAGTATGAATCAGTTTGAGTCAGCCTTTCAATATCTTGGGAAGAAGTTTTTAAGACAGTTTTCAAAGGAAAGTGTACTTACTGGCCTACATATTCGAGAGCTTATGTGTGCTGAAGACTTTCACAGCTTATTTCAGCCGTAAGAAAAGACAGTGTAAGAGTCTTCCCAAGCTGCAGTTGCAACTTTTTTGGGAACAGCTGGGCAGAAAACAATGAAGAAGTTGTGGAGAAGTTGCTGCTCACCTGTGCTTTCACCTGTCTACCTGTCCACTATCAAATACATATTCTCCACTCCCACCTTGACTTTACTTCAGACAACTATGGGACAGTAAGTGGTGAACGTTTTCACCAGGACATTTCAGCCATAAAAAAGGTATCACAAAAAAACGAAGCCCAAACATGCTTGCAGAATTTTTTTAACTTTTTCTACACGAGGGAGATGCACACCCGAATGAGTATTAAAGACAAGTAAAAAAATGAAGAAATTGTAGTTAAGACTAAAGAAATTGTATGTTTGTACAAGTTTGCATCTGATGTATAGCAGTTGGTTGCTTAATAATGTTGAAACTTGTATTTGAAGCTTGTTATGTGGTTATGGTTGTCATAGAACCGAAATTTTAAAATTTATTTATCTCAACAATAAGGGCGATTCAGCATTTTGTATGGCGATATTTGGGTTCAGCACATGAAACTTAGTAGGAAACTAACTTGATTCAGAAAACAAAGATTATTTTAAAATTGGGCGACTAGTGGTGTATTTTTTATTATTGCTGGATTACTAGCATTTTGGTTTTTAAAGCAGGTAGCTACCAAGTACTATGAGCAGACCACTTGTTCAATTGCCATAACTCCACCAGGTGCTAGCAAAGGAAATATTATATAGAAATTTTTTCCTTTAGCAAATAATTACAAATGTTTTAGGTGAACTATTAACTCCATGACATCGATCAGTGCCAGATATTATAACCAGGCTATATAACAGCCATAATGCAGAGGTATCATATATCCATATATATCTATCCATATATCGATATACTGTATATGTACATATATCCATATATTAATATATATCCATCTATATATATGTACTTCTCAAAGTATGTGGATATGTTGGTACACATTCCGGCTATAAATCTTAAAATCTTGATATTAAAATCATGCGTCGCGACAGATTCGAGCTCACGACGATTTCATGATAATATTCTAATCCGGACACTCTACCACTGAGCTAGAAGGCCATAGTAGTTGAAGATGCTTTAATATAACGAATACACAATGCGGGTGCTAATTATTTTAGCGTCCACGAGTTACGATGCTCCTGTTCAGAAATATTTTGGGACTTAAGTATATGCAACACGATGCTTATTCGTCTTTTTTCATTAGAGCTAATTTATTCGGCCCCACGATAATTAATCTCGAACTTAAATTTGGCGAATTATGAATATATGAATTATATATATGAATATATGTAGAATATTCATATTCTAACTGTATATGAATTACATATAGTCGGAATAATTAGAGTATGTCGCATTATACTGGATTAGAGCTCGCAGTATTCAGCTTATCAGGCTGACGCTGCAACAGCTCTACCTGGTTGATTGCCTTCTTCCAATAGTTGCATGTATAGTCATTACAACTGCCAACCTCTCACACCACTATAGATTGCCATAGAGCTTTTTCGTACAAGCCAAGTTGAATCAGGCTCTTGAACTGAGTAAAACTATTAACTAACAATAAATTTTTTCCCATGCACAGATGGACTGTGTAATTGCATAAACAACTCTATCCATTCAGCTGGCACATGAAAATCCATAGTTGGTGTGTATTTATATCTTGCGATAAAAAGTTTTCTAGTTACATGTTTTCTATGCGCTTCTACTTTGCCAGTATTTAATGATTTTATATAATAGAGACATATAGCTTTAGCCGCTACTTACCACAATCCTAATTGGCAATAATTTTAAACTCCAGAATAAGGTTGTAGTCTATAGCATTAAGCTACCTTGAAATACTGCTTTGATCATATCGTAGGGTGTATCCTCTAAGTACTCTTACTATTGCAAATGCTCATTGTGACGTAAAACTCAGAAGTGAAAAACTGACTGACATGCAACCATAAAGTGGCACACCAATTTTAAAAACCAACGAAGATTTCATTAAGACAGCTTTTGCAAAAAAAATTTACGCAAGTCAAGATCGACGCAACAAATCTTTTCAACTTGTTAACTATTGTACTGTAAACTCATGTACACGAACTGTAATATGAATATACAATACTAAAAGTAATTATTCCGGTTGACAAGTCATGAGCTACTCTGAAACAGGTAAAACCAGACGAACCTAGAGTTGTTACAATTTTCACATTTTGGATCAGCTGAAATAAAAGTAGCTTATGTTGGATCAGCGCTTTTATTGAATAACAATAACTTTTATGTGAAGTACGAGCATTTGTTGTAGGCAGATGATACCAGGGCCCAACATAAACAGGCATGGTTTTCAAGCATACTATTTGAGCAGTCCAGATTTTATTTGTGTTATTACTGATTTTATTTGTGTTGATACTGTTACTCTAAAACTACATATTTATATTTAAACAGTCAGTGATCAAATTTTGAAATCTCACTTTGGAGATACATACATAATGGAGTTAGTGCTGGAACGCATTTGACATTTAATATAACTTAATTATTCACAAAAGATAAGTTAGAAAATTTTAGTTGAAAAATATTAGGTGTAATAATATGATGTGGCATTAGTTTTGGCCATATTAAAAGCATGAACAGAATGATAAGACCAGAACAAAACGAGAAAAATAATCAAACAATTTAAAAAATTCTGTCGTCTTCAAAACTGTCTGAAATTTAGTCAATAAACTTTGTGAAGCTCAAAATAACATAATTCTGATCAAAATTGATGTCCTGAGTAATTTTAGGTATTGTTTCTGTTATTGCAGATGTTTTGTAGTGTGTGTGAAGGCGAAGAAAATACAATTATTCTTCAGTAATTCCCGATTCTAGTTTTGCTCCAGTACGTTGTGACATAAAAACCGTGCATTACAAAATTGAAAAAAAATTAAAATAGAAACTAAAATACACAAATTTATGAATTTCTATCGTATTTTGGACAAGAAAAATCTCCTTGCTAGCGTCAATGTGATACCAGTCTCCGCGTATCGCTGTTTCGCTGTTATTAGGTTCTGGTGAGTGTATAAGTAGCAAGTGCTTGTAAAAGGCTTCATCATTCCTCATAGGCCTAGATCCCATATCGATTGCAAAAGCTTGGCAGTAACCTTGTACAGCAAAGCATTTTTGTCGCTAGGCGGTTTCCGTTCACATAAAGCTGCATTGCTAATAATCGCATAAAAAATGTTCACACGCCATGCTGTTTCGACAATGCTGACCTTCACCTGTACATTGCATTTTAAGAAGGTTTTGCCTGCAGCTCTTCACAAAATATGAACAGCGATAAACTCTTGCGTTGACCATCGGCAACTACCGGCGATACTCGGTGCGTAGGTTCACATTTCACCGCCGATTGCCTGCGGTGCTGTCGCCGGTGCTTGCGGCGTATACGAAAACCAGGCTTTAAGATTGTTTAAACGCGAATTCAAATTTATCCTCAGATACATCGCTATAGATGTTTCAAGTTATTTAAAGATGAGTTGATTAAAATTTGATCTTGATCCCATTGATCTTTTCTAAATACTGTGTGGAAATGTCAGTACCCATTGCTAAGGAGACTGTATGTTTATTTTTATAATTAATATGCAAGATTATCGATGTAATTTTTGGTGAGGTCTGGGCACATTTTTTATTTTTATGAGAATTGTAACTGCAACCGAGTTTTGTTGATTTTAATCTTAAAACGTCCTGTCTGTCAGATCACCTAAGACAACCCAGCAAATTCAAAACGATAAAAATCATGTATAATTTTTGCAAAACATTTTTTAAATTTGACAGAAAATAGTACCTTTAAGATATTGAAGCAAATAAAGTATGTATAAAAAAAATTGAGACTAAATTGGCCCCAGCATTTAAATTACTGTTTAAAGCGCATAATTGCTGACATTGTGAATAGCACAGAAAAGCGTTATATTAAAGTGCAACAGACAGCAAGGAAAACCATGTGCTTATAAAAAGTTTGCTAAAAATCATGGCAGCTTTGACTATCCAACATCAGTGGCTTCTAAGCACAATTTGTCTTATCCTGCAAATATGTAATTGCTGTAAACAAGGTGCCTGAATGCTTGTATATGCAGTTCATTAGTTCAACCTTTTCATTAGTGAAGAATGGCCAGAAAACAATAGAATACGATAAAAAACAAACCCAGAGCAGTTCTACTTATAAATGTATAAGAGTGTAAACTGACTAATTGTAGTGTTTTTTTTTAAACATTTAATACATATACATTGTATTCGTTTGTGTCTCCTTGCTGGTTCTCTAACCATAGTACAAGATTGCTGAGAATGTTATAGGTCAGTGTAGAGCTAATGTTTTAGCTGCCATTATTCTTGCGCTTTTCCTCTAGTTGTTTCTGGCAGTCAGGTTTCATGAGCAGGCTAAATTCTAAAAACCATATCTCAGCAAATGTATCGAAGCGAAATTTTTTTTGGCCAACGAAACATTTCTTTTGCAACTTTGCAGTCTTAACCTATTACAAAAGATTTTGTTAAAACTTGCATGCATGCGAAACCAACTAAAAACAATTATTAGCTAGTAATAATTTTTGAGCGACACAGATAATTTCTTAGGAATAACAAACCATTTCATCTTTTAACTTTGGTGAAGAATATTGTTACGGAAGTGGTGTGCCAGCTATTTTTACAACTAATTGTCGGTCATGGTAATGTTATGGAGATATGAGTGTGTCATGAGAAAATTATTAAAAAGTTGTATGTTTCTGAAATGTATTTTTAAACCAGATTAGCCTACACTAGCAGGTGCATTGATAAAGTATAGAGAGTGAGTGCATGCACAAAATTTTTCGCCAACGGAAGGTGAATGGTCAGCGCAGGTAGCGGCATCCAAAGAAATCAGGTTGCATGTTGTGGGGTTGATTCTCCTGTAATGCAATCTTTTTTCAAACCTCTAACCAAAGCTTGGGACAGAATGAAGACCAGGGCTTTTATTAGAAAAAAACTAGTACTCTATCAGTCTGGCACGCTGAATTTGCAACTTTATTACACATGGCAGCAAAGGTGGTTGAGTTGAGCAGTTGTTAGTGTGCCCAGCTGCTGAGCCAAATATTTGAGTTAATTTCAGTGCAATTTTTTTCCTAATCTCGATATTTGGCTTCAGACAGAATCAATTTCAATATTTTATTTTATCAATGTTATTAGTGTTATTCTAAAAACTGTTTTCACAAACAAATGGCTGGTAGTAAGTGAACAGAGGCCATAGCTTAAAGCCAGAGAGTTATCACTGATTTTGGCTAACAAAGCTGTTTTTACATTGCTTCCACCTTCAACTACTTGTCTGTGTGAGCAGAGTTTCTCACGCCTTTATGCAAAAACCTATAAGAAGACAGTGAGATCTGTTGAGCTAGAGTTCTCTGTTTGTCTTTCTAGCACCCCTTTTAAGAAAATCCAGGTTTTGCAATAAGTGAGTGTATCCATACATTTAATTACTTATTAACTGTACATGTATGTATTACTATGTTAGAGTGTCATTTTGTGCTGACTGCATGAGGGTTATGTGAATATAAAAATATGCTGTTGTTAAAGATGTGATTGCATCAAATTTTAGTTGATTTAAACAGAAAGTATTGATGTTTGTCTATAAGTGTATATGTTGTTTGTTAATTTAGGTGATCCCATTGTTAAGATATTTGAAGATTAAAATCAACAAAAATAGATCGCGGTAGAAACGCTCTAGAAGAAAAGATGTGCCCAGACTTGCCCAAAATGATGTAGTGTAACTAGCGATACAACCTGTCTCTATCACTCGCATTCACATCGGCTATTGTAATAAAAGTCTAGTCCTACGCGGCTCTATTGGCATATATTTTATGTTGTATTTGCTCGTGATTGCTAGGATAAAATTTTTTAATCTTGTTACAGATACATTATATTATAAATCATTATCATAAATCATTTTACTCTCACTCTCGTAACTAGTACTCTCACCAGACTGATAGAGTACTAGTTTTTTTCTAATAAAAGCCCTGGTCTTCATTCTGTCCCAAGCTTTGGTTAGAGGTTTGAAAAAAGATTGCATGTATATATATATATATATATATATATATATATATATATATATATATATATATATATATATAAATATATATATATATATATATATATAAATATATATATATATATATATATATATATATATATATATATATATATATATGGAACTCCACTAAAATATGTTGTATTTTGTTGTCTCGCATCAATGTTATCGGCCAAAATCAACAGTAACCATCAATAAATCTATGCAAACGTAGTGTGATCACGTAGCACTTTAACCACCTAATGCCCAGAAAACTCGGACTCCCCTTCGCAGTAACTTCACAGCAATTTTTACACTTCTGTTGTTCGCCAATAAAACGTGTCGATCGAGTAATTCATTAAAGTAACGATGTTAATTAATTTAGTAAATATCGATGTCCATGCGATTTAATAATAGAGCAAAATCCCTAAATTTGAGATCACAGACAACGCGTTTTACGAGTGTTAACATTTATTATGACCTATATAAAAAATAGGCATAAATCATATTATTGCTTCACATCAAATACTTGATCATTTGAGAAATATATATATATATATACATAAACATATATATAAATATATATATAAATATATACATAAATATATATATATATAAATATATATATAAACATATATATAAATATATATATAAATATATATATAAATATACGCATATATAAATATAAAAACACGTGTATATATATTTATATATACATGTATATATTTTTTTTTAGACATTTTATCTGAAGAGTGTGATATTCATTGTACCACATGGAGCTATTAGTAATAAAATGTTTAACTTATAGAGTGAAGTTCCACTTATACATATACATATATATATATATATCTACTATATAAACGGCAATCGTTGTCTGTCTGTGTGCGTGTTTTATTGAGTGTCCGCCTTATAGAGTACTGTAATCTAGGACGCGTTAACGGGAATCTCTGTTAATACACATCTCTATGCATAACCTATTCATCGTTTTTACACAAAAATCACATCATCTCTGGTTAGCGCGCGCCTCTTTACGGTGCCCAACGACACTGGTGCGTTTGAAACAGCAAAGTTGCTGCCGTGTTAAAAAGCACCGTCCTGAGTCCTGTGGCCTATGCAAAGGTGCCTATACAGCTATACAAATGTACTAACTATTAAATAAAATAAATTAATGAATAGTAATTTACATGCGATTAATATTTACTGCCAACGTGTACCGAGAAGGTCACGCGAACGTTGGTTTCTTGCAACTGGAAAAAACGCAGTTCTCGCCTACTAAATTTCTACATAAAAAAAGGTAAGTACTTTTTATTCAATGTTGTATTGTCTTTGAATTGCCACATTCCCGCTACATAACCCTTTCACTTGCGTTCGTGTACAAATTTAGCTATCGGCCTTCTGCCAGCCATTTTGCCGATATTGCTTCATATGTATACAATATTTTTTCAATTTCAAACTCCATCTATAACGTTTGTTTTGGTTATATATTTCATTTTGCCAACATGTTAACAAGCACTGCTATACAAAAAAATTGTTTTATCTATACTTTGTGCATTGATAAAGCGATGTGAAGCTACAAAGCAAAACGATCCTCTACAATGTTCCTTATTCTTGCAAAACCATTACTTTCATTGCCATCAGAGTCAGTGTTGATATTGCTTTTTAATTATCTGTGTAATCATAAAAATCTGAATCGGCTATAATGTCATCAACATAAGTAGTTATTTGTTTTCTAATTCGGACGCCTTTGATGAACTTACACAAAAGTGTTCGTTTTTAAGTTGGAAATCCCCAAACAAAGATTGAAATATTAAACATTAGGCTAATTTTATAGAGAAATCTTAGAACAACACTGTCACTACCATAAAACTCCTAAAGATCATTGCTCATGTTATCAACGAATAATAAAGTTCAGTTACTAGCATTTGCTGGGAAAGTCACAAAAATGTGTCTACGGCGGTCGACCATAGAGAATGCATAGATGAGTCTACTACGGTGAAAGGGTTGAAAACGTTGGCTTTGCCATTGTTTGTGATAGTAAACATGTTCATTTCCTTCTGAGTTACTTTTGCTTTTTTTCCAGCTACGAGTACTACAGAACTAAAGCTACTACAGAACTTGCACGGGTACTGATACTGCGTTTTACCTACTAAATTTCTACATCGAAAAGGTTAGTACGATTTATTCAATGTTGTATTGCCTATGAATTGCCACACCTCAACTACTTAATAACATTGAATTTGCCACTGTTTGTGATAGTTGGACGAGTTCATTTCCTTCAGCAGCTGAGTTACTAATCTTTTTCTCGCTACGACTAGGCCTACTGTAACTTACTACTACAGAACTTGCACGAGTACTCCGAGGGTTGCGATAGGCGATGGTGAAAAGAAAGAAAGCAGTTGGTATCGACTTACTGTCACTCTGCTTTAGCCATGACCAGCTGTACGTCACCTGCTCAAAAGTAGGCACAAACCGAAAACTGTTTGTTCATACACCCGACAGAAAAAGACAAGATGTTGTCTATCCGCAAGTGTTGCGTTGAACTAAAATTGTGCTATTGTTATGTCATGCTATGTTCTTCATGTTCTGCTATACCACATGCAGCATTTTCCAACATCCTTTTCAGTATATATATTTTTTCATGCATTCGTTATCCTTATTGTATCTCATAAAAAGGCTATCATGTTGGTGTTATGTTTTATTATTGTGAGGTGCTAATGCTGTATCTGCTTCGACGTCATACTGTCTGTGCTTTTATACATATAAACTTTATTGACACAACCTCATTACTGTTTGTATATACCATGTCAAACACAGGCTAGACAAAAAGCTGATGAGCTATGATTAGTGTTTTAAGCATGTAGTCTCGATTCAATAAATGCTGGCGATAGCAAAATATTTTGTATAATTTTGTAGAAGATGCAAAACTTTTCAATACTGCCAGATTGAAGAACTTCAGTTTGCCTAGCAATGTCAATTTAATTATCAGTTCTCTGTACACAAATAGGGCAATGCCGATTTGAGGGGTATGAGACTGATGCATTGTAGACTAGCTGTAAAACGTATTGCAGATTTCCATTATTCGCCTCAGCATTATAGACATGTAATATATGTATGCACCTTCAGGGCAACAATTTCTGTAGACAATTTACATAATAATACATCAGGGGAACAATTTCAGTAGACTGCATATTTGGAGTTGTTATACAGTATGAAAGACAACTCTCAATAAACCTTAAGCTGCGCATGAATCTGTTCCAGTAGGCGGGTAATGCAGCTAGTATATATATATATGATGATTATTGCATGGCAATATGAAACTATTAGTAATAAAGTTGTTTTAAACTTAACTTTAACTTTCATTTTTACTCAATTTTATATATATATATATATATATATATATATATATATATA
This sequence comes from Watersipora subatra, assembly GCF_963576615.1. Classification (NCBI taxonomy): domain Eukaryota; kingdom Metazoa; phylum Bryozoa; class Gymnolaemata; order Cheilostomatida; family Watersiporidae; genus Watersipora; species Watersipora subatra. Next base: position 58,663,721 of record NC_088715.1, read on the forward strand.
TGCTAGCTGCTTGCATCTACATCATCAGTGGATGCAAGCAGCTAGCAGGAAACGCATACACTGAGAGGCATAATCATGTCGCATGGGTGGTGTATAGAAGTCTATGTGACGAGTATGGCCTTAATAAACCACAACACTGGTGGGAAGCTCCTGGTAAGGTTAATGAAAATGACCGCGCTAAGATCCCCTGGGACTTCTACATCCGGACTGACAAGCATGTCCTGGCAAACCAACCAGATATAGTGATGGTGGACAAGGAGAACAAGAGAGCTACTATAATAGATATAGCAGTACCCAATGACTAAAATATAGCCAGCAAAGAAAAAGAAAAGGTAGAGAAATATCTCCCTCTTGGAGAAGAGGTCGAAAAATGTTGGGATGTAAGAACAACTGTAATCCCAGTAGCCATTGGGGCACTGGGTGCAATAACACTGGCACATAAAATGTGGCTTGCCCAGATACTAACAGCAATCAACTCAGGTGAGTTGCAGAAAAGTGCGCTATTGGGAACAGCTAAGATCTTGAGGCGAGTGTTCAAACTCCCAGGTCTCTGGTAGGAGACCCGAGTTAGAGCAGTAAGTACCACCCATATGGGATAACCGGGGTGAAGAAACAATTTTATATATATATATACTAGCTGCATTACCCGCGTTCGGGAACAGATTTACGTAAAACAATAGTTTTATTGAGAGTTGTCTTTCATACCGTAAAACAACTCAAAATATGCAATCTACAGAAATTTTTGTGCTGATCTGATTGCATACACATATGCAGTTGTACATGTCAATAATGTTAGAGAGACCAATGGAAATATGTAATGTGTTTTACAGCTAGTCTACAATGCATCAGTCTCGAACCACTCAAATCGGAATTGTCCTAATGTTGTACACAGAACTGATAATGAAATTGACATTGCTAGGCAAACTGACGTTCTTCAAACTGGCAGTATTAAAAAGTTTTACATATTGTAAGAAAGTCTAGAAAATATTTTGCTATAGCACTGCTTAGCTATTGCCAGCATTTATTGAATTGAGACTTCTGCATGCTTGAAACACTAATCATGACTCACCAGTTTTTCGTCTATAGCCTGTGTTTTGACATGGTATATACAAACTGTGCAACAGTAATGCGGTTGTTGATGAAATTTATTATCAATAAAATCTACTATATAAACTACATATACGGCCTCTCGCCTTTCCAACGTAAGGCATTACATCTGGAGCATTTTTGGACATTCGTCCCATAGGAAAATTTGGCCCTATACTGTGTTGCAAGACTGTAGTCAAGTGCGAAGTTTTCTGTCCATACACGACGCCTGGCAGCAGCTGCTGTAGTTAGTGCATCTCGCTGTTGTCGCCGTTTCATCTGCTGTGAAAATTCAGCTCGCCGAGCAGCTGTTGTAGTTAGTGCATCATGTTCTTGTCGTCGCTGCATCTGCTCGGAGGTTTCTGCACGTCTGGCCGATGTAGCGGCTGCTCTGAGCCGTTTGAGTCGCTGCTGGGTCGGCTCAGCAGTCTGCACTTCTAGCAGCTGCAGCATCTATTCTGGCCTGCTCTCGATGTACCTGTGTTTGTTCAGCGGTTTCTACTCTTCCAGCAGCTGCTATTCTGTTTTTTTTTGTAGACGTAGCTGTGTTTGCTCTGCAGTTTCTGCACTTCTAGCAGATGCAGTAGCTATTCTGTTTCGTTGTAGGCACAGCTGTGTTTGCTCTGCAGTTTCTGCACTTCTAGCAGCTACAGTAGCAGTTCTGCTTCGTTGCGGGCGTAGCTGTGTTTGCTCTGCAGTTTCTGCTCGTCTAGCTGCTGTTTTGCGAATTCGGTCTTTTTATTCACGGGAATCAATTTGTTCTTGCATTTGGGCAGAAGGCTTTTTGGGAGGCATTGTACTGCTTCAAGCGTTTCTAAAAATGAATGAGATGGTGCGCTTGTTTGTAATATACACTGCTCACTTTCTTCTCACCGTCGCCTATCGCAACGCTCGGAGTGCCCGTGCAAGTTCTGTAGTAGCTGTAGTTCTGTAGTAATCGTAGCTGGAAAAAAGCAAAAGTAAGTGAGCTGCGGAAGGAAATGAACATGTTTACTATCACAAACAGTGGCAAATTCAACGTTTTCAACCCTTTCACTGAAGTAGACTCACTCATGCACCTTCTATAGTCGACCGCCATAGACACATTTTTGCGACTTTCCCAGCAATTGCTAGTAACTGAATTTTATTATTCGTTGATAACATAACCAACGATCTTTGAGACTTTTATGGTAGTGACAGTGTTGTCCAAAGATTTCTCTATAAAATTAGCTTAAAATTTAATTTTAAATCTTTGTTTGAGAATTTCCAACTTAACCAATTCGGGGGGCATGCCCGCTATAGCGGCTTCGAGTATATTCCTTTCAAGTTCATCAGCCGGTTTTTAGGCTTTGTGTAGTCGCGTTACTCACCCATCTATATTTAGAGCCTGCTTACAGTTACACTCTATCTACAAAGCTAAGCATGACCTTCAGACATGTTTGCAGACATTGGACTGGTCAAACAGCTATGGTAAAAGGAAAGATTTTCAAATAATTTGCGTTCAAAGTTCAACATCGCGATTAGTTAGTAACAACGCGTAGTAACTAGTAGGGGATGCGTATTATAGGCTTCAAATCAGCGATAGAAATGGCAGACTTCCAGCGGAGTGGTGACCAAGATAAGTTAACAGCTATGGAAGAAACTGTAGATTGCATATTATACCCAGTACAATGTTTTAATTGCTGGCTATCATATATACTTTTATACATTTATATGCCACCCTTATCAGTCAAATATGTTCGTAGAACACGAATTTTAATAAACCCGCTATTTCATGCTACTTTCAATATTTATTATTTTTAATTTTTGCAATAAAGATAATATGATCAGATACAGAATTTTCTCTGCTTTCCCAAAAGTATAGGTATTTTATGTGAAAATGTGAGTGCTTCTATGGTTAAAACGACATTTTGTTGACCCATGTCATAATCTGTAGACTGTAGAGCATCATGATTTAATTGTACCTGAACGCGAAATTGGATTATGCAATTGTACCCGAAGTGGTTAAATAGCAGCACTGACTGTGATGGCGATGAAAGTAATGGTTTTGTAACAATAAGGAACATTGTAGAGGATCGTTTTGCTTTGTAGCTTCACATCGTTTTATCAATGCACAAAGTATAGACACAATGAATTTTTTGAATAGCAGTGCTTGTTAACGTGTTGGCAAAATGAAATATATAACCAAAACAAATGTTCTAGATGGAGTTTGAAATTGAAAGAATATCATGAAGCAATATCGGCAAAATGGCTGGCAGTAGGCCGATAGCTAAATTTGTACATGAACGCAAGCAAAAGGATTATGTATTGAAAGTGTGGCAGTTCATAGACAATACAACATTGGATAAAAAACACTTACCTTTTCAATGTGGAAATTTAGTAGGTGAGAATTACGTTTTTCCAGTGGCCGCAAAAAACAAACGTTTACGCGGCCTTCTCGGTACACGTTGGCAGTAAATATGGTATTAATTGCGTGTAAATTACTACGCGCTAGTCGGATAGGACGTTTTGTGTAGAAACGATGATGATTAAGTTATGTATAATAGAGGCGTGTACTAACCGGAGATTCCCGTTAATGCGCTCAAGATACCTAGTAGCGGGTAATAGTCCGAAAAGTACGCTACTCTATAACACGGACACTCAATCACACACATACACACACACACAGACGATTGCCGTTTATATTGTAGATATATATATATATATATATATATATATATTAGGATGAAGCATTATGATTTTAGTTCCAGTATGATACATTTCAATATATATATATATATATATATATACATATATCTTGTATATACAATATATATTATTATAATTTTACATGTATATATACAATGAATAGTAACAGAACAGAAGGCATGGTCATCAGCACAGCATCATATAAAATTCATTTCCTAAAAAGGAAATTAGTTAGTGTTACTGCAAATTATTTTTAGTAATTAGGTGGCTTTTTATTTCCTTTTGGTGACGCGCGAAGATCGCTAACCTGTAGGTGTTACGTACATACATGTAGATAAATCATTGATTAATAAGAATGACACTGTTGCATAAAATTACAGCAGTTGCTGAAATTAATCTTTTATATTCAACACTGTTTCAAGAGATTGTACGTTGTAGAAGAAAACAGCGCTTTGTGTCTAAACTTCACGGGACCGAGCAAAAGTGTTCGAGTTATCAGAGCATTCAAGTTATCAGAGCATTGTCACAAGTGCATGTATTTATCAGTAGATACATGTACATATACAAACTATATATATATATATATCAAGGGCATAGATTACTTGTTGCAAGTTAAAGGGCCTAGCATGTGAAGTTTTAAGTTTTTTTTGTAAGAAAGTGAATATTTTTCTATCACTTGAGATTTGTTTGTTGTTTTAGGTGATTTAACTACCAGGAAGTTCTCAAGTTAAAACTCGCAAAAGTTGATTGTGGTTAAAATGCTCAGATAAAAAACATCTTTTCTTCCGAGCGTTTTAACCAATAATTTTTACCGATTTAATTTTAAGTTTATTCGCAAGTAACCTTGCTTTGCCTTGTTTTCAAAAGGCCATTGCAGAGCGGATGTTGGATAAAGTTTTTTTTTTTTTTGCAAACCTGTAGAAAAATCGTTAACAAAAATACTTTGCCGATGATGGTAATAACGATGTCAAAAAAGTACTAAAAGTAGATGATTATCTCTATGGCTTGGAAGAAAGTGATATTTTAAAGTGATAACAACCGTCTCGGTAGCCGTTGGGCAAAAACTGTTTGAGTTAATGATGTTAAGATAGAGTTATCTTAAGCAGATTGTCATTGCGTGGGAATGAACCAAACAAATCCGTTCGATTTAACCATATGTTTGAGCTATCTAGGGGTAGGTTATCCAAGTTTGACTGTATATATATACGTACAAGATATATACATAGGCATAATATATATATATATATACGCATGTATAATATATATATGTATATATATTATATGTACGTATAATATAGATATATGTATGTATAATATATATATACACGCACATATAATATATATACATACGTATAATATATATGTAAGTATGGTATAAAAAATTGTTGCCTCTCCCCGGTTAACCTGTATGGGTGGTAGTTTCTGCTCTAACTCGGGTCTCCTACCAGAGACCTGGGAGTTTGAGCACTCGCCTCAAGATCTTAGCTGTTCCCAGTAGCGCACTTTTCTGCAACTTACCTGAGCTGATTGCTGTTGGTATTTGGGCAAGCCACATTTTATGCGCCGGTGTTATTGCGCCCAGTGCCCCAATGACTACTGGGATTACCGTTGTTCTTACATTCCAACATTTTTCAATCTCTTCTCCAAAAGGGAGATAATTCTCTACATTTTCTTTTCTCTGCTGGCTATATTGTTGTCATTGGGTACTGCTTTATCTATTATAGTAGCTCTCTTGTTCTCCTTGTCCACCACCACTATATCTGGTTGGTTTGCTAGGACATGCTTGTCAGTCCAGATGTAGAAGTCCCAGAGGATCTTAGTGGGGTCATTTTCATTGACCTTAACAGGAGTTTCCCACCAGTGTTGTGGTTTTTTAAGGCCATACTCATCACATAGACTTTTATACACAACACCTGCGACATGATTATGCCGCTCAGTGTATGCGTTTCCTGCTAGCTGCTTGCATCCGCTGATGATGTGTTGAATAGTCTCAGGTGCATCTTTGCACAGTCTACATCTAGGATCGTTTCTAGTGTGATAGATTTTTGTTTGGTGTTGGCTTGTTGGGAGCACTTGCTCCTGGGCTGCCATGATTAGCGACTTTGTATTGGCCATTAGGTTTCCTTTGTTCAGCCACATATATGTCTGGTGAAAATCGCCAACCTTAGATATTTGTTGGTGGTAAGCACCATGAAGAGGTTTCATATGCCAGTCATCTTTGTCATCATCAGGGCGTAGTTCCGTTGTAAGAGCAGTCATTTGAAATTCAGCTAGCAACTTATTTGAAGTGGCCATGGAGGCTGGATATGCTTTGATGCTCTCCTCCTCTTTCAATGTCTGTTTTACACTTTTGAGTCCCCTACCGCCATCTTTCCTATCAAGATACAATCTAGTAGTATCAGATTTTGGGTGGAGTGCTCCATGCATGGTCAGCAGTTTACGAGTTGCTATATCTGTTCCCTTGATGGCTTCTTCAGTCCACTTTATTATGCCTGCTGGATATCTTATTACTGGCAGTGCGTAGGTATTTATTGTCATGACTTGGTTCTTGGCATTGAGCTGGCTCCATAGGACCTGCCGAAGGCGTTTCTTGTTTTCGGTAATGGCTTTGTAACATACCTCGGCTTCGTGGTTGATGTTGCTTTGCATAATTTCCAAGTACTTGTACCCTTCTTCTATATCTTCGATGGTACCATTTGGCATTCTTAGGCCATCTGTGAGCATAGAATGGTCTTTCTTAAGAATTAGCCTTCCACATTTCTCAATACCGAAGGTCATTCCGATGTCCTTGCTGTATATCTGAGTGAGGTGTATTAGCGAATCAATGTCCCTTTCTTTGTTAGCGTACAGCTTGATGTCATCCATGTAGAAGAGGTGGTTTATCTTGGTGCCACTCTTAAACCTCTTAAACTCTTCAGCCAAATTGCAGTGGTGTTATGAGTAGTCTCTTTCTCCCAGATGTCCTTCCAGAACTTTAAGAACTGCTATATATATATATATACTGTATATATATATATATAAATTGTTTCCTCACCCCGGATACCCCGTATGGGTGGTAAATTCTGCTCTAACTCGGGTCTCCTACCAGAGACCTGGGAGTTTGAGCACTCGCCTTAAGATCTTAGCTGTTCCCAATAGCGCACTTTTCTGCAACTCACCTGAGTTGATTGCTGTTGGTATTTGGGCAAGCCACATTTTATGCGTCGGTGTTATTGCGCCCAGTGCCCCAATGACTACTGGGATTACAGTTGTTCTTACATTCCAGCATTTTTCAATTTCTTCTCCAAGAGGGAGGTATTTCTCTACCTTTTTTTTTTCTTTGCTGGCTATATTGTAGTCATTGAGTAATGCTATATCTATTATAGTAGCCCTGTTGTTCTCCTTGTCCACCACCACTATATCTGGTTGGTTTGCTAGGACATGCTTGTCAGTTTGGATGTAGAAGTCCCAGAGGATCTTAGCGCGGTCATTTTCATTAACCTTACCAGGAGCTTCTCACCAGTGTTGTGGTTTATTAAGGCCATACTCATCACATAGACTTCTATACACAACACCTGCAACATGATTATGCCGCTCAGCGTATGCATTCCCTGCTAGCTGCTTGCTTCCACTGATGATGTGTTGGATGATCTCAGGTGCATCTTTGCACAGTCTGCATCTAGGATCGTCTCTAGTGTGGTAGATTTTTGTTTGGAGTTGCCTTGTTGGAAGCACTTGCTCCTGGGCTGCCATGATTAGCGACTCTGTATTGGCCGTTAGCTTTCCTTTGTTCAGCCACATATATGTCTGGTGAAGATCGCCAACTTAATATATATATATATATTTATATATATATTTATATATAAAGTTAACTTCCTGACATTAAACAACTAAGTTGCCTTACAGACTTTAAAAGTGTCAATGTACTGACACCAGAGTGCTCAAATCACAAAAGTGATGAACTATGCACAAAGGCAAATAGGGCCGCCCATCTCGCAGAGTGCTCAACCAAACTGAAGCAAGGGAGCATATACTCATGCTACATGCAGTACTTTTTGGGCTATTGAAGCCTTATCAGGTCAGCTCAGAGCGGGCAAGGGAGACAAATCCCATTGCAAATGAGAGTTGACTTCCTGAATTGACTTCCTACAGTCCTTTGATAAAGTCCTTTGTCTGTTACAAGCCATGGTAGGAGGTTTAGAAAAACTATTGCATAACAGGGCGATCAAACCTGAACATGCAACCTGACTCCCTAGAATGATGTCACCTGCACTGACCATTCACTTTTAATTGGCTTGAAACTGTGTGCATACACTTACTCTCTATGCTTTATTGACACACCTGCTAGTGTAGTGCTAGTTTATACACGTATATGTATATATAATATATTTAAATATATATTTATGTCTATTTAAATACACTATATATACATATACGTGTATATACTAGCACTACACTAGCAGGTGTGTCAAATTGGTGTATAAATTGGGAATGAAACATCAAAATTCAATAAAAGAAGAAATCACAAACTTAACTAAAAGCGTTCAATATGCATGTACTTAATTTCACTTCAAAATATACAGCCTCATCTTGTATACTTTTAAGAAAGCTTTCAAATGAAACAAAACCAGTGACAATAAAAACATCATTAGTAAAAATATGTATTTATTAATCAATGGTAAAAGTATACAATGACTAAAATTTTCAGAAAGCTTCCTCATTTGTATGTGTTTGAATAATGATAGGTTTACTTTTTATAGACAAATTAAAACAAAAATTATTTGCTTTTTCACAGTGTTTTTCCTAACTCTGTACCATGATTTGGTTGATTTAAAAACATTAAACTTAAAAAAATCAAGTTTTTAGGATAGTTCACATGATCGTACTATATTCGCTTGAATTTATTGATGTCTTTTATTTCTTTTGAAACTATTATGAGGGAATAAAATACAGTATAATTAAGTTGCTTTCAATGCATTTAAGACTTTTTGCATTAAATTTTTAGTTTTACCAGTTGTTCTAATACTTATCATCTATTCACTTTTTGCCATGACAACAACCAATCAGCACACACCCATATTTCATATGTCATATTTCTTGTGCAATACGCAATGTACTATGATTTTGCATGTTGAGGAAAAGTAGCTGTCTTACACATAAGTTCAACAAATAAACCAAATTCATTAAAAGCAACCCATCAGTTTTGTGGGTTTGTATTTGAAAAAACTTCTTTTTATTACAATTTGTAATTTTTTATTGTTCCTTCACATCATACCACACATTTATTTGATGCCTCAAAGAAACTTGCCTAAGAGAGTGAGGCTAACAGCTAGAAATTGTGCATGTTGTGGCAAATGAGCCATTTAAAACCGGCTCATATTTTAGAACAAGGTATTTTAGGATAGGGTATTCCCGTCCTGGTATTTTTATACCAAGATGAGGCTTAGCCCAAACTTGGTTGGTGACACAACTTTTGGTAACACTTCCAGTCGAACGAGGGTCAGCTAATGAGTCGGCCCTACAACCTAGGAGCGAAGCAAAGCAATACCTAGAAGCAAAATAAGACACCGCAGAAGCACCAGTATATGGTCTACATCTGGTTGCCTCTGCAACCATATGTCAAAAGCGACCATATATTTGCTGCAAAATATACACTCAATTGCCTTGTACTCAAGCGGTTGATTTGGGGAAGCAAGTTGAGAAACTTTGTCAGTTTCTTTATCTTTGCACACATTTCCTAACCTTCATTTACGTTCTCTATAGAATCCTAAACAGCACAGCAATTAGTGATGAAATTAGGCACTTTGTGTATGTCATGTCATTTCTTCGAGAATTGTAAATTAGTTGTTTGCTTCAAAGTTTTTGTGTTGTATCATTCTATTTTAAACTATAAGAATTATTGAACAGTTTTTATCGTATAAGCATTTCAAAAGTTGAGTCATATGAGTTATACTCCTACTGATGATTTATGGCAGAATAAAAGTTCAACAGATTCCAGTCTCATTCTATTAATAAAACATCTACACTTATTATAGCGCGGAACTGTTACTCCTTCACAAGTAATCATTTTTAGTAAACATATTATTGTGAATTTTGCATTTTCATTCTACTGATGCTTTAGTGAAATTAAAACCATAATAATAATAATAATAATGTACGCTTAACATGTGTTAGCTAAAGTACAGCTGTAGCTTGTACACAACAGCACTGGTCATTCTGTTAGACGCAACCAATTTGTTAACAAACGATGGACTGCAGCCCAGTTTATATAAAACCTCAGCGGGGATGAGTCATGTTTTGCCTTTTGACTAGTGATCTGATTTGAGGAAACTGATAGGTATGCTTTATTGTATTCATCTTTACATTTTTGTTTTTGTATTTTACCCATATAAATTGCTTCCTGAGAAATTTTTCAATTATGTTATTTTAGTCTTGGCGATGATAAAAGAAAATAAAAAAAATCAGTGCAGACCTTCTCCGATCCAGTTTGCTAAAGAGGCTACATCATAATAATAAATGAGAATCACTTTTATGGCTTGGAAAACATTTAAAACCATCATCATAGCATAAAGAAGTTAATTATTACTGTTTTCAACGCTAACTGGACTATTAGCAAAAATTTCATGCCTCAGCACAACACTTTTGGTACACCTTTTAATACGCATATTAACAGTTTCAAATCTGATTTAAGCTTCAGATGCAGTGCCTTCATTTACAGGCCAAATTCAAAGAGTTGTTATTACAGTTTAGGACAAACTTAGCAGCGCGGTATGGGTGTCATGTATGCTCATGATGAATAGTAACAGAATAGGAGACATGGTCATCAACACAGCATCGTATAAAAATCATTTCCTAAAAAAGGAAATTAGTCAGTGTTACTGCAAATGATTTTTAGTAATAAGGTGGCTTTGTATTTCCTTTTGGTGACGCGCAAAGATCGCTAAACTGTAGGTGTTACATACATACATGTAGATAAATCATTGATTAATAAGGATGACACTGTTGCATAAAATTACAGCAGCTGCTGAAATTAATCTTTTATATTCAACACTGCTTCAAGAGATTGTACGTTGAAGAAGAAAACAGCGCTTTGTGTCTAGGAGTTTCTGTGGGCATTACAGTATGCAATTCTAATTAAAGAGCCAGTCAGTTTTTATAGAGATAGACCTTGAACTCTGCTTTTATGATGAGACAAAATTTTAGTAATATAGACCAAATTTTTACAGATTGTAACAATTGTTGGTAGATAGCAATAGAAAGTATAAGTTATATGCGTAGAAAGAGTCACCCATTATACATTTATAATTAAATGTGTCTCCCGCTCTATCACAACGAAAGGAAAGAGTAACTACACAAAGCACTAGCAGTATGTAGCATACTTCGGGTTGATACGCCTCTTTTACACCTGTAGGTCTACAATCTTCTCTCTGTGTGGTCTTTATATTTTTGGAGACTTGGACAGCTTAGCATTCCTATTTCTAATTATTATTTACTTACAAGTTTGGTAATCCTCATTTAGGGATCAACACACTGGAAAGATGTGGGCACGCAGACTTCATTTATTTGGGCTCCTCAGAACTCTTCTAACAAATGTACATACTCATGCATCTTCCAAACCAAAACTATCACCATTAGTAGTAACTGAAATTGGCCAATGGAAGTCTACTCTTGAAAGCCTATGTCTTACTCACAAATTTTTCACATTCACTTTCTTGTATTTTTCTAGAGGCCTATTAATTCTTCTCACATTTTTAGAGCCGCCCATTCCTAGTTGTTGCCTTTGTATACTTTACTAGCTGCATTACCCGTGTTCGGGAACAGATTTACGTAAAGCAATAGTTTTATTGAGAGTTGTCTTTCATACTGTAAAACAACTCCAAATATGAAATCTACTGAAATTTTTGTTCTGATCTGACTGCATACACATATGCAGTTGTACATGTCAATAATGTTAGAGAGACCAATGGAAATATGCAATGTGTTTTACAGCTAGTCTACAATGCATCAGTCTCGAACCACTCAAATCGGAATTGTCCTAATTTTGTACACAGAACTGATAATGAATTTGACATTGCTAGGCAAACTGACGTTCTTCAAACTGGCAGTATTGAAAAGTTTTACATATTTTAAGAAATTCTAGAAAATATTTTGCTATTGCACTGCTTAGCTATCGCCAGCATTTATTGAATTGAGACTTCTGCATGCTTGAAACACTAATCATGACTCACCAGTTCTTCGTCTATAGCCTGTGTTTTGACATGGTATATACAAACTGTGCAGCAGTAATGCAGTTGTTGAAAAAATTTATTATCAATAAAATCTACTATATAAACTACATATATGGCCTCTCGCCTTTCCAACGTAAGGCATTACATCTGGAGCATTTTTGGACATTCGTCCCATAGGAAAATTCGGCCCTATGCTGTGTTGCAGGACTGTAGTCAAGTGCGAAGTTTTCTGTCCATACACGGCGCCTGGCAGCAGCTGCTGTAGTTAGTGGATCTTGCTGTTGTCGCCATTTCATCTGCTCTAAAAATTCAGCTCGCCGAGCAGCTGTTGTAGCTAGTGCATCATGTTCTTGTCGTCGCTGCATCTGTTCGGAGGTTTCTGCGCGTCTGGCTGATGTAGCGGCTGCTCTGAGCCATTTGAGTTGTTGATGGAGTCGGTTCAGTAGTCTCTGCACTTCTAGCGGCTGCAGCATCTATTCTGGCCTGCTCTCGATGTACCTGTGTTTGTTCGGCGGTTTCTGCTCCTCTAGCAGCTGCAGTAGCAGTTCCGTTTCGTTGTGGGCGTAGCTGTGTTTGCTCTGCAGTTTCTGCTCATCTTGCTGCTGCTTTGCGAATTCAATCTCTTTCTCTACGGAAATCAATCTGTTCTTGCGTTTGGGCAGTAGGCTTTTTGAAAGGCATTGTACTGCTTCAAGCATTTTAAAAATTGAATGAGATGGTGTGCTTTTTTGTAATATACGCTGCTCGCTTTTTTCTCACCATCGCCAATCGCCAGACTCGGAGTGCCCGTGCAAGTTCTGTAGTAGCTGTAGTACTGGTAGCTGGAAAATAAGTAAAAGTAACTCAGCAGCGGAAAGAAATGAACATGTTTACTATCACAAACAGTGGCAAATCCAACGTTTTTAACCCTTTCACCGAAGTAGACTCATTTATGCGTTTTTTATGGCCGACCGCCGTAGACACAATATTTGCGAATTTCCCAGCAATTGCTAGCGACTGAATTTTATTATTCGTTGATAACATAACCAACGATCTTTAAGACTTTTATAGTAGTGACAGTGTTGTCCAAAGAATTCTCTATAAAATTAGCCTATAATTTAACTTTAAATTTTCGTTTGAGAATTTCCAACTTGAAAACGAAGATTTTTTGTGCGAGTTCATTAAAAGCCTCCGAGTTAAAAAACAAATAACTACTTATGTTGATGAAATTATAGCCATATTAAATTTTTGTGATTACACAGATAATTAAAATGCACCAAGTATAGACACAACGAATTTTTTGTATAGCAGTGCTTGTTAACATGTTGGCAAAATGAAATATATAACCAAAACAAACGTTCTAGATGGAGTTTGAAATTGAAAAAAATAATGTATACATACAGTCAAACATGGATAACTCGAACTTCACGGGACCGAGCAAAAGTGTTCGAATTATCAGAGCGTTCAAGTTATCAGAGCACTGTCACAAGTCCACGTATTTACTTATTTATTAGTAGATACATGTAAATATACAAACTATAATATAAATCAAAAGCACAAATGGCTTGTTTCGAATTAAATGCTTCTAATGTAAAGTTTAAAACGTTTTTATCAAAAAGTATAGAGATTTTTCTATCACTTGAGATTGGTTCAGTGTTTGAGGTGATGTTATTGCCAGGACGATTTTTTTAGATTGACATTGGCAAAACTTGATCGTTGTTGAAATGCTCAAAAGAAAAGACATTTTTTTCTTTTGGGGGTTTACCCACGATCAATTTTGCCATTTTTTCTTGAAGTTTATGCAAAGATTACCTTACTTTACCTGGGATTCGTTAAGAGCAACACTCCGAGGCAGTTCAATTAGAAGTTTTACGAGGTTTTACGGTACATTCTATATCACTCACGCTTTTTAAATAGATACTTATTGAATGTACACACGTATTCTGTGTTTAGGTCAAACGATGAATAGTGTTTTGTAGCTAAGACAACGTATACGTTTAATTACAACAATTTTTAAGACGTTTTAAACATTCAAAATTCCAACGTTGATTCAACATGGAATCAACGTCGGAAAACTATTCATCACGGGCTAGCTGGGTTACGCCACGCACTCAAGGATTTTCGCCACGCACATACAAAACAAAAACAACATGCGATTTTTGTTTTGTATGTGCGTGGCGAAAATCCTTGCACGCGTGACCCGGCTAGCCCGTGCTATTCATCGTATAACTGTATAAATCAAATTTCACCAAACCTTTAGAAGTCGTTGACAAAAATATTTTGCCGATGGTGGTAATAACGACGATTATGAATTACGAAAAGATGAGGTTTAGCTCTATGGCTTTGAATAAAGTGATTTTCTAAAGCGATAACCGTTTCGGTAGCCGTTGGGCAAAAAAACAGTTCGAATTAGCAGTGTTGAGTTCGAGTTATATATAGCAATTTATCATTACGTGAGAACGGACCAAAAAACCGTTCGAATTAACCATGTGTTCGAGCTATCCGTGGGCGAGTTATCCATGTTTGACTGTATTAAGCAATATCGGCAAAATGGCTGGCAGTAGGCCGATAGCTAAATTTGTACACGGACGCAAGTGAAAGGGTTATGTAGTGGAAATGTGGCAATTCATATACAATACAACATTGATTAAGAAATACTTACTTTTTTTTATGTAGAAATTTAGTAGGAGAGAACTGCGTTTTCCAGTGACCGCAAGAAACCAACGTTCGTGTGACCTTCTCAGTACACGCTGGCAGTAATAATGAATCGCATGTAAATTACTATTCATTAATTTATTTTATTTAATGGTTAGTATGTTTGTATAGCTGTATAGGCAGCCGAACTCAGGACGGTGCTTTATAACACGGCAGCAAATTTGCTGTTTCAAATGCACCAGTGTCGTTGGGCGCCGTAAAGAGGCACGCGCTAACCGGAGGTGACGTGTTTTTGTGTAAAACTGATGAATAGGTTATGTATAGAGGCGTGTATTAACTGTCAAATCCCGTTAACGCGCCCTAGATACCTAGTAGCGGGTAATAGTCTGAAAAGTACGGTACTCTATGAGGTGGACACTCAATCCCACACATACACAGACAACGATTGCCGTTTATATAGCAGATTATTTGTATACACTGAGTACATATAGTTTTGTATTTCTATGCTGCAGCTTTGTTTATAGAAGTAAGTGCTGCTAATGTAATGTGTCATTGATCAGTTGCTGGAAATTAAAACAATTAGAAACTGCTCACGAAACTACCAAAAATGCCAGAAAAATTACAAAATCAATGCAAATTGACTCTATGCTCTTTCATTAATGAGCAAAGCGTCTTTTTCAACAAACACTTGCTTATGCACATATATTTCTACAAGTTAACTTTCTGCTTACAGCAGCATCTCTGCTTGGTATTCTTAGCATAATTAATGCTACATTTAAATTGATAAACTATTGATTATGTGAGATGTAGATGATTGAATGTATATATAAAGGGTGAGAGTGTAACAGCTGCTCAGTAAATGTGTAGAGTTTGAAGAAAAAGTTCGTTTAAACAGAATATTCACACCGCAATACAATGAATGGATCTTTGGATAATCAGAGCTATAACACTAGCACTGATGAAAATTGGGAGCAGAGTACTACATTTGAGATCTGTTTAATGTGTATCAACATATTTTCAGTTATCATAAACCTTCTACACATAAGAGTTTTGTGTGGAGTGCCTGAGGTCAGAAAGCTAAACTACTTCTGGATCCTAACATATTTGGCACTGGCTGATATTCTATACGGCTTTTCAGATATTGCCGACACTGTTTGCTCGTTAGCGACAAGTGGCACAACAGCTTCACTGCCAAATGTAAATATTTGTTTTACGGTCGACAGTCTAAAGGCAGGTGCAGTTATATTCCGATACTGGCAAATTCTGCTAGCTTGTGTTGACCGATTCTACGCCGTCTGCAAGCCATTTGATTATCAGACATCTAAAGTAGTAACAAACATTGGTAAATTGACAGTAGTTAATCTGCTTATCAGCATGGTTGTTGGAGTAGGACACACACAGCTAGGATCATGTGTATCAACCGGTAAAGATGCTGTGGGCTTTTGTTCTTCTCAAACTCCTTTAACAATATTCATGATGCTGATCGTAATCTCTACAGTAAGTAGTGAAACAGTTTTCCTCGTCAGAATCACAAGAGAATTAAGAAGAATGAAAGCGAGAAGTAATTTAAAGGAAGAAGACCATCTGTTGATAAACGAGTCTCGATATATAAGAGGAACCACCATCTTGTTTTATTCCACATTTTCAACCGCATTGATATCTGTACCTATTATTCTTCTGTTTAAAAACAGAGAAACTCTTGCTAGTCATTTCAATGCGCAGAGCTATGTCAGGGACATTCTTCAATCAATTTATGGCATCGGAAATATTATTCTGTATGCATATGTAAACCGAGGATACACACAGAAGGTGAAGAATAAGTTGCAGGCTCTCTGTGCTAACCAAGTTCAGCCCAGCGAATAAGAACTCATCGAAATTGGGCTGCTGTCAGACTGATGCGAAACTTCTATATGTTTTGCCATTGTAATCACTGTTGTATTTTATATTCTGATTATATTAACTCAGTAACTTGTTGTCTCACCTGTTACAATCTATAACATTTAGGTTTGTGTCTCTCAGGACAAAGTTGTTTAGGAATTTGGTTTCATCAAGGATAATAATATGTTGGTACTGTTAAATGTCTTTATTTATTCATTTTCAGTTAACATTTCCTCAATTGTTCTTCACAATAGATTATTCATTTAAATCGATATAGGTATAGAAACTTATATATATATGGATATGTATGCATTATATTTTTTTCAATTGAAAGATTATATATATATTATATATATATTATATATTATATATGTTGTTTTAAATAAATTAAGTTAACTAAGAGAACTTTTTTACAAAAAATCTTTTTTTGTCAGTTACAATAATCTTTTGTGCTTCTTTTTCTTCTCTCTGGTGATCATGGTTGTTTTGCTGGCAAAACTGAGTGCTTTTGTAAGAATGTTTAAGTTATAGTTGGGTAAAATAAGCATAAACAAATGGTTAAACCGACGGTCGACAAAAAACAAAAATTTGGCAAAGTTAAGCAACCATACTAAAACGCAGTAAGACAATGCTTCTCTAACTGTGACTTCCGATGCACAACAGAAGCAACAATAACAAACAAAAAACACAGTAAACAATGCAAAGCAATTTGATACACTCCCAGTTATGTGCAACAGAATTCAAATCCAGATACAACAATTACAAAGCTTTGTTCAATCAGAAAAGTAAATGAAATCATACAGAAATTAGCAAACACATAGAATTTAAAAGGCAATGACAAAAACTTTGAGGTAAATTGGAAAATAAAAGCACCCACCCAACCCTACAACAGCAGAAAAAAATGCTGCAAATTAGGCCTATTAAAAAAATATTAAATAACATTCCAACCAGAAATCGCAGCACTAAACAAACAGAATAATGAACACCAACATGCAGACAAGCACGGAGTTATCTTCTATATGTAAAGTACGTATAATAAAGTTTAAGTGCTTACTCACCTTTGTTTCCAGCTACTGGCAGTTTAATCTATTTGCATATCTCAGGTCATACTACCATACTAGCTTTCTACAAACTAGTGTCCTTTCCTTCTAAAATCAAGTCATCTGATTGGTGGGTTTGGTCTGCTATTTAATTTTCCAAAATGAAAGAGAAGATAACTATTAGAATAGAAACAGGTTGATGTTAATTTGGATATTTTGTTGAGAGAAGATAACTCAGACTTTGCAATTACGAATGGTTCTTTCGCTTAGGCATAAGCTACATATTTCAGTCAAGTTGGTGTATGGTTTGCCTTGTTTCAAGGTATACAGTTCAGTGTGTAACTGATAATACTGTTTTTTCAGTTGCCATATTTATTTGCTCAGTTCAGTTGCATTTCTTTTGTTAATGTTGTTGAGAGAAGTTTTGTGGTTTCTGTTTCGTGTTTTGTGTTCAGCTTCACATAGACTTATATAGGATACTTCATTGTTGTTGTCATGTCTGGTTAATTTTGTTTGGTAGACTACAATTTTTGCTGACAGTTGTTGTTGAGGGGACATTCAGTTTTATTCCTGCAGTTGCATTTTGGTCTAGGTTGGTGTTGTGTAGGTCTAAGCATGTGCTTGTTTTGCATACAATCTCTGCTTGGATAGCCTAAGGCTCTTGTGCCGTCATAAATGGGTTAGGGTTACCTATGACATTGCTATTATAGAGAATTATAATCTTTGAATAAAAAGTTACTTGAAAGCGACTTTGTTAGAAACATTCTCAGTGACTAAACAAGATTTATCAAAATAAACACAACTTCTTTCAGTGAGAATATTTTGTGCGTGGCACTGCAAATATCTTAAATAGGCATGGTTAACTTGTAGCAAATTTTGTAATGACGATGTAAATTGTAAATTATTCTAATTTTATTTAGATTGTTTCTCTTAGGAAAAAGATGGTGTTTTTATATAAAATTGATGTTCACATCATTAATGGATAACTTGATCCAGTAATTGAATTAACTGGTAAAATAGAGCAATTAAAACAGGAAAGTTTAATAATAATTATTAGTGAAATGTTGGTTACTATTATTGACTGTTAATAATTATTAGTGACTGTTTCAAGTAAAAAATTCAGTTGCACAAAACAGCTATTTCTAAACCAAACTTTTCTTTTAGGTAACCTGGTTCGAAATGAACACTTAATGATTAGCTTGGAAGTTTTATTTCCCCTATAAAATTAAACTCCTTCCACTAGTTACAGCAACAATCGAGTGCTTTGGAAATTTCAAAACAGCGTTTGCTTCATTTGTTTACACTGATTAAAAATATCTGCTGTGACAAAACTAAAATGTACAGTTTTATTGCTATCATTCTTTCTCATGCAGTGTAGAGAAACATTTATTGATAATTTCAATGTTTATAACAAAGCACGTTTTTCTTTACCGACTACATGTACAAAGAAGAGACTTCTGAGTGCTTCGTTATCTATTAAAATAATGGTTCTTGATGTAAAAAAGAGGAACCTTGTGTGCAAATTGGTATAGTGTATGCTAACGTGAATACGTGTCTAATCCCATTTCATATGTTTAGCCTGTAATACCTTGACGCCTAAATTCCTGAATCCTGAGCATGAGGTCCTTTACTTTCTGGTCCAGTTTGACATTTATACTACATCTCTCCACCAAGTCTTTTCTGCCAGGTCCAACCACACCACTCTCTGATTCCTGAGATGTCAGCACACCTTCTTTCTGAGTTCAGACACACCTTATTCACGGTATAAATACACCTGGAATAAATCATCTGATCCTATGGCAGTAACTGAGTTTACATAAATTACTTACAGAGGTAATATAACATATTTACATAAAGACAATAAGTCATAAACCATCATGACCTTCGCGGAATGCAATTAACATAACATAAATATATATTTATATACCGTAAAACCTCTAATTGAACGTCATGGCGCTCTATTTTTCAACTTCACTTTTATAGTTGCGGTCAATTGGAGGCTGCATTCAAATAGAGGCTAATGGTTTATTTTTCAAATAGCTCGTCAGAATTTTCCGAAGACAAATTTAGCCCTATTACAGACGAAGCGAATGTTGCCTATATTTTGCTCTCTTGTTTTGGTGGAGCAATTTAAAACCTTTTAGGTGCAATAAATCTGCTAACGTACCTCTAACTTGTCAAAGATCACTTAATAAATGTTCATCGAGAAACCGAGAAATATTTCTACCAGTCGATATCTATTGCTTGAAATCGACCTCTGATGATATTATAGCCTGCGTCTTTCTTTGCAATTTGTCAGCATTTTCAACTTTCATTTCAATCTAAATTTGAGAAAATATTTTTATTTTGTATTTATATTTAACATTGTTGAATAAACACTCATTGCACTCACTGATATTTTTGCTACAGTTTGCAGCCAAAACTAGCTTTTTATGTGCAATAGAAATGGAGCTATGAGCATCGATCCATTGTAAGCAGCGTTAAGTTAGCCGCAAGGATGTTATTGATTAACATGTTATAAATCTGCATATTTATAAGTTACACAATAATAATCGATCAAATGATACAAATATATATTCATGAACAAGTGAAATAAACGAATCATAGTTATATTACATGCAGAAACAAAAGTCAAAAGCTTTAAAACAAAAATATTTCCATAATTCTGATCTGATTGATTCCATTCATTTGATTGTTGCTTTCAATGAAACGAACATATTCTTACTAGTTATCCAATAGCTTCCACAATATCTTCTGACCTCAACTCTACTGTTGCACTGCTGAACTAGTTGATATTAGCGTCCAAACCATTTTTTAGCAGAGCAAAACTTTCACGCGCTACATTAAGCACTAATGCAACGCGTAAAAGTTTGCTTAGTAAACGTAACCTTTGGTCCAAAACTTGCGAACCGACTTTTATACACATGTCCTTCGAAGTATTAGGACTGCGTTAAATAAGAAACAATTATTAGCCTGAGACAGTAGTTATTTTTATGGTGTTGCTTTTAAAGTTTCATCTACCATCGTAAATTTAAACCGCTTTCTATATATGTACATGTACTTAGACATACCAATACCTCGTTAAACAATGAACTACTATTAGCCTGAGACAGTAATTATTTCTATAGCGTTGCTTCGAAGGTTGATCTACCATAAAAAATTTCAGCTGTTTTTATTTTACATGTAGGCTACTTCGAAGTAGAAAAACCGCGGTTAAACAGAAAACTACTACTAGCCTGAAACCACTATTGATTATTTCTGTGGCGTTGCTTTCAAAGTTTTAATGGAAAGAACAAAAAATTTTGTGTTGGGATATTATGTAAATATTCGAGGCTACCTAGTGACTAGCCCGTAACACGGGGTTGGCTTTCATGGAGAGCCATGGCTTTGAAAAGCTAGCTTTTCACAGGAAAACTGAGGGACTAACAGGTCTCACTATATAAACATGCGTTAAACAGATGCCTGGCAGAAGGCTCAGTGAAGAGCAAGTGAGCTGATCATCTGTATTGCCATGCTTCTACTGCAATCTGCCTTGTGGAGATCAAACTTGAGAGTCTATTGGGTAGCAGTGAGGCTGCTGATTTGGTTTGCTTGCTGGTTGGCAGTAGGGACTGCCATGAGGTTGGTGACATCATTCTGCTGTGAGCGTGTATCGCCGTGGTGATGCAGGCTGGTGGCAAAGAGGAGGTTGGTGTGTCATCATAGCAGCTTGGTGCTGCGCAGCTATATCCTTGTTATGTTGCTAACAATTTGGAACTGGACCACAACAGAATTAATTGTTTGTTGATATAAACAATTCATTATTAAAACACATCAATTACTGTTTCAAAAACACATAAGTACTGTTTCAGCTTATTCAGGTTCTTCAATATTTTGGCTTTCAAATGAGCCATTGTTTGACATGGTGAGACAGACATTGGTTGGTGTTTATAGGATTCCCTCAGAGCTCTACCCCAAAAATGTTCAATGGTATAGGCTTAAATTGTGACATCACAATTTTCATATTCGGTGTTATGTGCTCTTACCGCTTATTTTATCGCTTACCGCATCAACTTTCTTTCTTAGCGTACAGGCTAATGACATCCATGTAGAAAAGGTGGTTTATCTTGGTGCCACTCTTAAACTGGTACCCATATTTAGTATTCTCTAGCCTAATGCTTAGAGAATTTCAGCATTTGCAGAAAAGCAATGATGATAAGAAGTCATTTTGATCGATGCCTCGCTTGATTTTGATGCTAATATATATAAATTGACATATCGATTTACATATCTTCTATATATATTTCTCAAATGTGTGTATGTGTGTCCTCCAGCTATATCTATTATTGGAATAGCGTAGCTAGACAATGCTAATGCAACGTAGTGGCATACCATCATTAGAAGCCTATTACCTTGCATACTGTAATTTTCCATTCGCAAGGTGCCAATGGAACTCTCATTACTCCTAAACTCTCATTACTTCTCATTGTTTATAAAGTTGATTTTTAATACAATTTTCCATTGGCAATGTGCCAGGCTAATAGCAAGTGGTAGGCAACTCTCATCACTTTTCATTGTTTATAAGCTAATTTTTAATACCTGGGCAACGCCGGGGGGGGGGGAGGGGCAGCTAGCATCTATATACATGTATATACAATAGCTCCATTGTCAAACCAGCTGATTGAAATCTATCTAGTACCTTATCGGTGGTGGCCATGGAGGCTGCATAGGCTTTAATGCTTTGTTTTTCCTCTTTCACTGTTTGCTGCACACACTTTGGTTCCTTACTCCATTTACTGATGATGTGTTGGATGGTCTCAGATGCATCTCTGCACAGTCTGCATCCAGAATCGGTTTTAGTGTGATAGATCTTTGTTCAAAACTGCCTTTTGGAAGCGCTTGCTACTGAGCTGCCATGAGTAGCAAATCTGTATTGGCTGTTAGGTTCCTTTTGTTCAGCCACATATATATAGGGTGAAGATCACCAACCTTAGATATTAGTCGGTGGTAAGCATAAAGAGGTTTAATGTGCCAGTCAAGTTCTTCATCATCACTGAGAAGCTCCATTGTCACAGCAGCACATTAAAAATCAGCTAGCAACATCTCTGTGGCCTCTGAGGCTGCATAGGCTTTAATGCTTTGTTCTTCCTGTTTCACTGTCTGCTGTACACTTTTGAGTCTGCTAGCCTCATCTTTTCTATCGAGATACATTCTAGTAGTATCAGATTCTGGGTGAAGCGCTCCATGCATAGCAAGCTATTTGCAAGTTGTTATATCTGTTTCCATGATAGCTTCCTCAGGACATTTTATTATGCTTGCTGGGTAACTAATTACTGGCAGTGCGTAGGTATCTATTGCCATGAATTAGTTCCTGGCATTGAACTGGCTTCGTCGGACCTCCCGAACGCATTTATTGTATTTGGTATGTATGTAGGTAAGTATGTATGTATTTGGTGTTGCTTTGCATAATCCCCAAATACTTATAACCATCTTCTATATTTTTGATGGTACCAATTAGCATTTATAGGCTATCTGTGTGCACAAAATGGTCTGTTTTGAAAATTAGCCTGCAAAATTTCTCAATACCAAAGTTCATTCTGATGTCTTTGCTGTATACCTGAGTAAGGTGTATTAGCGAATCATTGTCCCTGTCCTTGTTAGCGTACAGGTTGATGTCGTTCATGTAGAAAAAGTGGTTTATCTTGGTGCCATTCTTAAACTGATACCTATATTGAGTCTTCTCTAGCCTATTGCTTAGCGCGTTGAGGCATATGCAGTAGAGCAGAAAGGATAAAGAGCCATCTTGATAGATGCCTCGCTTGATTTTGACACTCGCCAGCTTTTTGCATTTAGCCTCTAGTTCTGTTTTACATTTGGTCATTGAAATCTTGATGAACGCCACAAAGGCAGGATGAACATTGTATAACCTTAGGCACCCAAGTATCTAACTATAAGGACATCCAACTATGTATGCCAACCAATCCATGGCAAGATTAGTATGCATTTTCCTGCTATCTTGACAGACCGTCTGATCAACCAGCAACTGATGTATGACTTCTTGGGTGTTGCGTCCATTTCCTTTCTGAGCACAGATCATATAGTCACTCAGGTGTTCATTCAGTTTGTCAGCAACTATTTCTGAGAGCGATTGCCAAGTGGTGGACAAGCATGTTATTGACCAATAGTTCTTGGGAACCGGCCCCTGTTTTGGGTCTTTCCTCAGACGTACAGTACGTCCTTTGGTCAACCATTCTGGATGGTCATCTTCTTCTATTAGGCATTCCATCTGCTTTGCCATTCTAGTGCGAAGTGATGCCAATTTCTTCAACCAAAAGGCTTGAATCATGGTAGGCCCAGGTGCTGCTTAGTTCTTCACGCGCTGCACTCTGCACTTGATGTCCACTTTGCTGGTAGTGAGTCCTTGCTGAGCCAAAGTGTGTTGGTGGCTCTTTTTGAGCCTCTTCAGCCAATTTGCAGTGGTGTTATGAGTAGCTTCTTTCTCCCAGATGTCTTTCTAGAACTTTGAAGTGCTGGATTAGGGAGGATCTGGCATTGGCCTCCATAGTTCACCTTTAAACTAGGAGTGCACTCTCAATGGATTATCAATGAACAGTTTCACCATTCTCTTCTTATTCTGTTCTTTTGGTGCACTGCTTCAGTCATGCTGAGAGTGCTAGTAGCTGCTGTTTGGCAGATTCTAGAGCTTTCATTGTGGCTTTCCCTTTTAGATGCTCCAAACTGTAGTTAGATCTCTCACTGAGCCTACTAACTTTTTTGCACAAGTCCATGATTTTATTTTGCGTTGTCAGTGGCTTAATACCCATCTCCGCGGACGGCGGTTATTGTAATGTAGATTAAGGCATTAGTTTCACTGATTGATCCCATTGAGATTGCTTCTAGTGCCAAATTAATGTTTTCTAACAGCTTTGTAGGTATGGCCTTGCTAACTCTTTGTAGTGGTACCCTGCTTTTATAACCACTAGCTGAGCTACTCGGCATTGCCTGAGTATTAAAAATCGGCTTATATACAATGAGATATAATGAGAGGTAAATGAGAGCTGCCTGTCATTTGCTATTAGCCTGGCACATATTTATCCACAGGTGCAGTTCACTCATAAAATAGCACTGCATAAAGTTCATGCTATCTGGTTGTGACCATTTCATTCGTCTTGAACCAGTAGTCCATATTTACTGCCTTATCTTGGTATAGCTACAGGCTATGGACCTTGTTTGACTGGGCAACACCTGAGCCGACATGGCTTTGGTTATTGCACTCTAAATGCATTCATGATAGAAGTTATAGACATTATATGAGCAAGGGTTTTGTCTGAGGACTGCCAGAAGGGTGCAGTTAGTGAGATTTGAACCTAGGACCTAATGGTCACCATCCAGATACCTTACCAACTGTGCGATCTGTCCTATGGCGCAGTAGGTAAACTATTTGGATATATACCATGTATATATATTTTTTTATATATTTGTATTTATATATTTGTAGTTATATATTTGTATTTATATATTTGTAGATATATATAAAAAAATTGTTTCCTCACCCCGGATACCCCGTATGGGTGGTAAATTCTGCTCTAACTCGGGTCTCCTACCAGAGACCTGGGAGTTTGAGCACTCGCTTCAAGATCTTAGCTGTTTCCAATAGCACACTTTTCTGCAACTCACCTGAGTTGATTGTTGTTGGTATTTGGGCAAGCCACATTTTATGCGCTGGTGTTATTGTGCCCAGTGCCCCAATGACTACTGGGATTACAGTTGTTCTTACATTCCAGCATTTTTCAATCTCTTCTCCAAGAGGGAGATATTTCTCTACCTTTTCTTTTTCTTTGCTGGCTATATTGTAGTCATTGGGTACTGCTATATCTATTATAGTAGTCCTCTTTTTTTCCTTGTCTACCACCACTATATCTGGTTGGTTTGCTAGGACATGCTTGTCAGTTTGGATGTAGAAGTCCCAGAGGATCTTAGCGCGATCATTTTCATTGACCTTACCAGGAGCTTCCCACCAGTGTTGTGGTTTATTAAGGCCATACTCATCACATAGACTTCTATACACAACACCTGCGACATGATTATGCCGCTCAGTGTATGCGTTTCCTGCTAGCTGCTTGCATCCACTGATGATGTGTTGGATGGTCTCAGGTGCATCTTTGCACAGTCTGCATCTAGGATCGTCTCTAGTGTGATAGATTTTCATATGGAGTTGCCTTGTTGGGAGCACTTGCTCCTGGGCTGCCATGATTAGCGACTCTGTATTGGCCGTTATTTTTTCCTTTGTTCAGCCACATATATGTCTGGTGAAGATCGCCAACCTTAGATATTTGTTGGTGGTAAGCACCATGAAGAGGTTTCGTGTGCCAGTCAACTTCCTCATCATCAGGGCGTAGGTCCGTTGTAAGAGCAGCCGATTGAAATTCAGCTAGCAACTTATCTGAAAATATATATATAGTGCTCCCAACAAGGCAACTCCAAACAAAAATCTATCACACTAGAGACGATTCTAGATGCCGACTGTGCAAAGATGCACCTGAGACCATCCAACACATCATCAGTGGATGCAAGCAGCTAGCAGGAAATGCATACACTGAGCGGCATAATCATGTTGCAGGTGTTGTGTATAGAAGTCTATGTGATGAGTATGGCCTTAATAAACCACAACACTGGTGGGAAGCTCCTGGTAAGGTCAATGAAAATGACCGCTCTAAGATCCTCTGGGACTTCTACATCTGAACTGACAAGCATGTCCTAGCAAACTAACCAGATATAGTGGTGGTAGACAAGGAAAACAAGAGGGCTTCTATAATAGATATAGCAGTACCCAATGACTACAACATAGCCAGCAAAGAAAAAGAAAAGGTAGAGAAGTATCTCCCTCTTGGAGAAGAAATTGAAAAATGCTGGAATGTAAGAACAACTGTAATCCCAGTAGTCATTGGGGCACTGGGCGCAATAACACCGGCACATAAAATGTGGCTTGCCCAAATACCAACAGCAATCAACTCAGGTGAGTTGCAGAAAAGTGCGCTATTGGGAACAGCTAAGATCTTGAGGCGAGTGCTCAAACTCCCAGGTCTCTGGTAAGAGATCCGAGTTAGAGCAGAATTTACCACCCATACGGTGTATTCGGGGTGAGGAAACAATTTTTTTATATATATATATAAAATTTTATTCTATTTGTGTTATAATTTTTAAAGCAACTTGGTTTTTATATTAAATTATTTTATTCAATTATTCAATTCAGACCGCATTTTGAAGTGTAATCGCTGTCAGTCGGTGAGTCAACATGACAAAACTTCAGGTATTCACCCGGGCAACACCAGGTATTCAGCTGGTATATATATACATGTATATATATATATTTATATATATATATATATACATGTATATATATACCAGCTGAATACCTGGTGTTGCCCGGGTGAATACTTGAAGTTTTGTCATGTTGACTCACCGACTGACAGCGATTACACTTCAAAATGCGGTCTGAATTGAATAATTGAATAAAATAATTTAATATAAAAACCAAGTTGCTTTAAAAATTATAACACAAAAAAGAATAAAATTTTTGGGATTGTATTTATTAAACTCCCATTTTTAAAAATACTTTACATCAAATGCTGCAGTAGACATTAACGCCTTTTTGACATGTATAGACAAAATTATTTGCCCAAGGCACCCTTCAAAATCTTGTAATTAACCTACAGTATGTTCCAGCCTTTTGTCATGGCTTGTTATGCGCAAGTACGTTAAGTTTTTAGAAAATGGTTGTGCTCATTACTGCGTCAATTTCCTAGCCTGCAAATAAACTGGAAAATGCATGTATAACCCATGCTATACTAGATATTTACACTGTAATGCTGACCAGACTAGAACATGAGAAATAGATTTGCTGATTTAGCAAGTCTATTTCAAATACAGCTGTTTGAGAGAGAGATAGGATAGCTATTACCAGCAAATAACCCTCAATGCAATGTTATGGTAAATTGTGTCAACTTCTAGCTAGTCTTCTTCAAGTAGCCTATACTTCAAGAGGTGTGGTGAATTAAATACTTGTCCACGTTTCTATGAATTCAAGTATGACCCACCCAAAGGACGACGACTTTACCAAAGACAAGAGAGACAAGTGAAAAGCGCGAGAGCCCAATTAAAGTTGTAGAAGTTATAATCAGAGCTAAACAGCCACGACAAAGTAAACAGATATTCTTCCTCGATGCAAAAATAAAACTAGGGCTATGTGAACAAAGTATACATGCATGATAGGTCTAACGTTATCAGACACTTTATGTTAAAGCGCTGTCGACCGTTTTATGAGCTAGTGTATAGAATTTTAGGTAAGTCTTAACTCTGACAACACAGTTTTGAGACTAGAATTTTTTTTTTCTCTGCTTAATCTACTAGCTTGACTAGCTCAAAATTATTGCCTAATACGTGAAATACATTCAAGGGGTGGTTGCTTATTTGTACCCTTTATGTGTGTGTATTCGTGCATGTATATGTATTCGTGCATGTATATGTATGTGCATATGTAAATGTATATGAATATGCACATGTGTATGTATATTTACTGTATATATATTTGTATTTGCATATATATACAGTAGGTATACTAGCTAAATGCTTGGCATTGCCCGAGTAAATCAGAAGTCTATGCACAAAAAATTTATTTTTATTTAGCAAATACAATACTTACCATTCTAAAGTTTTAACTTCAGATCATGAAAAATGTTTTTGTGCAGTTCAGTGAATTGAGCATAAAAATATAATAATTGTAAAGGTTTTTAAACTTTTTCAAGCAACTATAATTCTTAAACATGTTCTGAAAGTAAAGCTCTGTTGAAATAATTCAGAAGGAAAAGTGAACCTGTAAAGGCGTTTAAAGGTAAATGTGAAGGCGTCACCCTGTAATCGCTAAATATATTTTGTTTTGTTACGATTACAATAAAAGCTTATTCGGTATACAATTATATGACTCTAATTCATTTCAGTGTTGGCATCATCAGGCAAAAATATTGTATAGAATGGTGTAGAAACTCATAGTAATTATCTCATGCAAACACCTCTAGGTAAAAATCATCAAAATCATCATCATAAAAATCAGTAACAAAACAACATGTTAATCTTAGTAACTATAGTTACCTACATACAATAACTTTGGTGTATTTAGTGGTTATGATCTGCAAGGAAATGTAGCATTACAATGTACAATGCACAGTACGTACTATGAGGAGCTCCTACCTCTGAAACAGACGCCTAACATAGACCCTGAATCTAACTTAATGAATTTAGTTTACTAAAAATTAGTAACAAAATAGTGTGTTAGCCTCAAAAACTATAGTTACCTACAAAAACTTTATTGAATATAGTGGTAATGATTTGCAAGAAAATGTAACATTACAAGCAATCACGTGCAGTACAATCGTTGGGGGTTCTTACCTTCGAGACAACTCTATAACATGAATGAGTTTATTTTAAGATTTGAATTTAATTTAAACACTTTTAGCTTACTAAACACATATTTAAAGCTAAGTATTAGTATGTACTTTATTAAACTTCAACTTTGTCCTCAGCTAAATTTTCAGAACTCATCTGTTTTTGGCTTCATTTTAACAACAACTTACAACAAATAACTGCTGAACTGTTATAGAGAGCGAGCACCGTAGCATCTTTCTCAACCGTTATAAGGAGTATTTTAGTGATGAGCATATTATTTTATTTTGATGTAATCAGCAAGCTCAAAACCAAATTTTAATTTTGATAGAATGTTTTGTTGATATCTTACGCCGGGAAAAAGTGGAAACTTTTTTTGTTTCTGCATGGCGAGGGGAAAAAGAAAATTGTGTTACACTTCTTAAGACTAAAGAAAAATGTGCAGCTTGAGCATGATAATTTGAGGGTGTACTGTATTAACTAATAATAAAAAGTGCACATATAGCGTGTTCAATTGTGAAAAGAATATACAGTCTACATGTATAACAAGAGCAATAGATGTGATAAGAATGGCTTAGTCTTGTGGTTACGTGAACTTGTTAGTAGACTTGCAATTTGAATGTCGAATGATTTGTATCTAATTTAATTCATATATAAATAATATATATTATATATCATATCTTTTCACAAAATGTTAATGTAAATTCTTAAAACTATTAAAAGTAAATCTCTCATCATGCACTTTTGTAGTTTGCTAGTTGGTTGCCACTGCAGAGTGAAATATGTGGTAGGAAGCTACTTTGGAACTAGGAACTTAGGAACTACTTTAAAACTTTGATGGTTGTTCTAGAGTTGATCTCTTTAGTTTTTGTATTCATAATAAGATTTCATCTTCCTGCTCAACATGACCAGCCACTATAGCTCTGAAATAATTGTAGGATTGCATTTTTTCAATTAATGGGCATTCTAATAGGCATATTGAAAGCAATGCAAAATTCTAAATTTATGTAATCCTGGTAAATGATGCTATAGCTTATAGATCACTATAGCTATAGATTGGTATCACTTATTAATAGTCTAACTACAGAACTTTAGTAACCAACAAAATAAGTAGAGACCAAAATAAAAAAGTAGAGACCAACATGAAGGAGCAGAGACTGCGTTCATTATTTACACAGCTCTTAACTGTATTAGACAATCAAATAGTTTTTTTAAACAAACGGAAAAAGTTACTGTTCTCCTTTTTAGCTAGCCTATAGAGGATTATATGGAAAATCTAAACTTAAATTCATTTAAGTGTAACCATAGCAACCACTGATCAAGAAGGCTGGTGTGAGAAGTGATCATTAGTTTGGTGAGGTGTGATAATGTTATCATGTTTATCAAAAGACTATTTCGTGGCACCATTTAAGTCTTCTCGAGCTACAAAAGCTACAAAATGTCTGTTGTCATAAATATTGATTGGAACCACCAGAACAGTAAGAACATTTCTCCTTAAATTGTTTTCCAGTAATTAAACTGCCTCCCAAATAAATTATATGCTAAACTATTATTTACAAACAAGTAAGAAATAATACCTTTTGGCGTCATTCAGTAAACATTAGTATTTGGTATTGACTGGCAAAATTTACAGTCGTAGTAAGTGTGATCATAGCAACCCTTTATAGAGTTTCTTGTGGGAATGCAGATCGTTAAAAATATGTGTTACTATGTTATTTCGTTTTCGAAAGTATTTGTATTAAATGACCGTCAAGCATTGTTTAGTGTGTCCTACGCTCAGCTTAAAATTAAAGATAGTGGAAAACTTAAATATTTATTTATGAATGTAATTTAAAGAGAACCATAGAACCTGGTTGTAGTCAAACAACATAAAACTGTTTTTCACCATTTCAGTTCTTTTATGTAAATTATTTATAGCAAGTTTAAATATTTACCAATTTAATGAATGGTTTTTTAAGTTCTGGATTAAAAACAACCATAGTCAAGTTAAAGGTTACCACGGCAACTACTCATAAAATATTTTAGTCAGATGTTTGTCACCAAGCAACTGAAGTGTTACTTGACTATGCTAAACAAGGAAATAATGATGCTATGGTCTGTGAAACAATCATACAAACACAGATATAGCATGCAGAAAAGTATACATTCAATTCAGCTCCGTTTTAAAATAATCTATTTATCTCCTTCAATGAAAGTTTGAGTTCAGATTTTTGTAGGTATAACAAGGATGTAACACTTTGTCATTTAAGTGCCTTGTTTATGAGAAATTCCTCTTCATCTGGCACATATCTGGACTTTAACCTTTTAAATGGTTTTTTAAAGCACTTAAAAATGCAGCCAAGTCTTTCTGTTAGATATACTTGGCAAAGCCTCACTGTAATGCCATTGATGTACTAAAGTGTCAATAGTCACTTTTCTGTGGACAATAATGATGCTCTACTGCAATATAGTGGCCAAATTTGCATCTTGTTTGTAATGAGAATGTTAATGTATTTTTTTGTATTCTATTTTCGCATAGTTTATGATACACGCTCATAAAGTACAAAGCACAAAAGTAGCCACCTTTTTATTTTATCAAAGTGTAAGAAAACATATGAAGAGTCAGTCTGTGGCAACTTTGGCATGGGTTTATTTAATGTTCATTTAAGTGTTAGTTATACTAACAAAGAGCTAAGCTAAAGTGAGATGGTTTAACAACTCACGCTGTCAAATCACTGGTAGAACCACATTTTTAGTTCTTTTATAGCTAGAAAAAGTTTTAATAAAATACCAAACTTAGTTAATTTAATTTATTAAGAAAATATACTTCGCGCATTTACTTAATAATAATTTTAAATCAATAATTATAATTTATTGATTACTAATATATCTCCTAACTGAAAAAGTTTTGATAAAATACAAAGCTTAGGTGCCTTAAATTTATTAAGACAATATACTTTACATATTTACATAATAACAATTTTAAACCAATTATTATAATTTATTGATTAGTAATATATCTCTTAACTGTCATACACTGTTAACACTGGCTCGAGTTATATGCATAAGAGAGAGGCAATGTAAAGTCAATGCAACTTAAAAAGTGTCACATTTTTGCAACTGTACCATTCATCACAACAATCAACACACTCGTGTTAACATCTATGTTGAACTAACCATCATAAGTACCACTTTTATTGTCAGTTGAAAGTTGGTGTACGCCAGAGCTGCCTCCTAATGTAGCCACTTAAGGTTGAGTTGGTGAGTAGTAACTGAGTTTAGTTTGTATCAGCTAGTAGCTGAGCACTAGTTGAAGGTATTCAATGTGTCTGTACACAAAATTGTTGTGTGAAAGAATACATGACAGTCGAAGCACCGAAATTTACATTGAAAAGCTCCCGGTTTGTAGTTGTACAGAAATTAGGAACATTGAAAACATTATTTTATTCTATTACGATCATCTTCATTACATGGCTGTTCTGATTAATGTTATTTAAAAGAGCGGTAGATATATGTACACGCCTTACTGCAGAAATTTGATCTACTGACTGATAAAATGCTTTTGCAATGACCTAATTTTTATGTACATGTGTACTTGAAAAATCTTATTGCTGATCAGTGAAAAAGTTGGCCAGTCAAGAACATCAAAGACATTAAAGACGAGGAGATATTAGTGCGGTTTATTCCAGCCAATTTTATATTAATACTTTATCTTATATGTACTAAATATAGTAATATAACTAAATGTAGTAGGAGTAGCTCCTAAAACACTAGCATGCAAACAATGAATAACAGAATAACTTTTTTAATAGAATAATAAAAGGCAACTAGTTATCTTATCTCTAACCTGTCATATTTTTTTTATTATGTATAGTAACTATTGTTTACTCTCAGAAAAGAAAGACTCTGTTTGACAGCGTAAAGTAGCACTAGTGTTTTTATCAGATAGTAAAATGCTGCAGTATCTACTAAAATGTGAAAAGCTAATAAATTTTACAAGTTAAAACAGTTTAGTAATCAGTGAGCTAGTTTAATATTATTAATTTCATGTTCAAGTAAATACACTATTCATCAAAATAATAAAACCTCTACAACTGTTACAGTTTATACTAAATGTAATCTACTCTCAAAAAACTGTGTTTATCAAAAACTATTTTGCGCCACCATTTAAGTCTTTTCAAGCTACAAAAGCTACCAAAAAGTCTGTTGTCTTAAATTTTGATTGGAACCACCAGAACAGTAAGACCTTTTCTTCTTAAATCGTTTTCCAGTAATTAAATTGTCTCCCAACTAAATTAGATGCTAAACTATTCTTTACAAACAAGCAAGAGATAATATCCTTTGGCGTCATTCAGTAAACATTAGTATTTGGTATTGACTGGCAAAATTTACAGTCGTAGTGTGACCATAGCAGCCTTATTAAGTATTCTTAAAAACTATTCTTATTAAACGTCATTCAAGTCTTGTTTAGTGTGTCCTACACTCAGCTTGTAATTAAAGATTATGGAGAACTTAAATATCCATGTATGAATGTAGTTAAAAAAGAACCATAAAACTTGGCTGTAATCACTACAACATCAAATCCTTTTCTCATCATTTCAGTTCTTCCTTGTAAATAATTTATAGCAAGTTTAAATACTTATGTATTAACGGTTTTGTAAGTGCAGGTTTAGAAACAATCATAGCCAAGTACAATGTTACCATGACAACTACTCATAACATCACTTAGCCAGAGATTGGTCATTAAACAACTGAAGCGTTACTTGGCAATGTCCAACAAAGAAATATTGATGCTATGGTCTGTTGAACAACCCCGCAGGTATAACATGCAGAAAGAGTATATATGTAAATCAGTTCAGTTTTAAAATATTCTATTTACGTACTCCTTCAATGAGAGTTTGAATTCAGATTTCTGTAGGTATAACACAATGATGTAGCATCATGAACTTCGTCATTTTAGTTCCTTGTTTATGAGAAATTCCCTTTCATCTGGCACATATCTTGATTGAACACTTGAGATGGTCTTTTGAAGTGCTTAAAAATTCAAGCAAATCTCGTTGTTAGATATATTTAGCAAAGCCTCACTTTATTGCCACTGATATACTAGTGTGTTAGTAGTCACTTTTCTGTCGAATCAACTGCAATAGTGACCAAATTTGCATCTAAATAAGAAATACGAACAAATATGTTTCTTTTTGTATTTTACTGTTGCAGAGTTTATAATACCCACTCATAGAAGACAGAAGACAAAAGTAGCCACCTTTTAATTTTATCAGAATGTAAAAAACATATGAAGAGTCAGTCTGTAGCAACTTTGGCATGGGTTCTTAAAAGCTCATCTAATTGTTAGTTATTCTAACAGAGATCTAGGCTACAGTCAGATGGTTTAACAACTCCCACTGTCTAGTCGCTGTTAGAACCAAATTTTTAGTTTTTTCACAGCTAGAAAAGTTTTGATAAAATACCAATTTTAGTCACCTTAAACCTATTAAAAATACACTTCACGCATTTACTTAATAACAATTTTAAATCAATAATTATAATTTATTGATTACTAATATATCTCTTAACTGTCATGCGCTGTTAACACTGGCTCTAGTTACATGCATAAGATAGTGACAACGTAAAGTCAATGTAACTTCAAAAGTGTCACATTTTTGCAACTGTACCATTCATTACAACAATCAACACCCTCGTGTTAACAACCATGTTGAATTAACAAACAGAAGTACCGCTTTTAGTGTCAGTTAAAGTTGATCTATGCCAGAGTTGCCTCCTAATGTAGCCGCTTAAGGTTGATTTGGTGAGTAGTAACGGAGTTTGGTTTGTATCAGCTAGTAGCTGAGCACTAGTTGATGGTATTCAATGTGTCTGCACACAAAATTGTTGTGTGAAAGAATACATGACAGTAGAAGCACCGGAATTCACATTGGTATGCTCCTGGTTTGTGGTTATAAAGAAATTATCAACATCGAAAACATTTTATTTTAATACCACTATCTTCATTACACTGTTCTGATTTATGTTATTTAAAAAGAGATATAAATATAATTAGAAAGAAGTACCCATGAGTAGATTTGACTCTTTGACCTCTCATCAGCCATAATCTTAATTTAAAAGTCAGTGTATATGCATAGTGTTTACAAAAAGTATTTATGAAAGAAATTCTTAAAGTGTTAAATAAGCCACTTTTAACAATCTCACATTGTAGTGATATTCCTCTGTTTTGCAGCTGAAGGTTGATTTTGAATGGTACCAAAGTATAACAGATTGCAACAACTGCGTAGAGCTCTGTTGCAGAGAATAGCACTTCTAATTGTTACCATCAATTCAACTAGACTTACTGTCGCCAATATCACACAAGTTGCAATTATAAGACTCTTCTGACTACAGTAACTATTGTAATATCGATAATAATAAGAACACCTATGGCTTGCCCAGTAGATTTCAGCAAAACTAATGCCAACAGGTAAACTAGAAGCTATGGAGGCGATCATATTAAGCGCAATCACAGATTTAATCGGCCATTTAATGTTAGAACTGAGAGATCTTAGTCTAATCACTCCTACTACTATAAAGTAGATACCAGTCCAGACTTCATAGCCAATAGCACTAAAATGCTGCTGTTTCCGATGATACTGAAAGTTCCAAACAAAATATAAATTATTCCGATTGCAATCTGACATGCAGAAAGAACTTTCATCTGTGATCTTGTTACTTTCTGAAGAAGGCTGTTGCCGAGATTGTGCTGTGGGATGAGTAGTATAACTGGCAGTTGTATAACTTCTTGCTGTAGCTGCATGCTTATACCAAGATGTAACCAAGGTTGTGTAACTGCTGTAGATAAGGGTTAGACTGAGTAAGTGGCAAAGTAAAAGTGTTTGGCATGTTTTTAGTTTTATTACTGCCCAGATTATAGCCTTAGGACAAACTACCAATAACAGTGTTAAAACGATGGATACATGGCGAATCTTTCATAATTGATTTTTATATAAAACTAACATTAATGCAATGTGCCAAATCATTATTTTTTGAGGGACAAAATTGAATCCCATCTATGGTTTGTGAGATTTATGATGCTTTGCAAGCCTGACAATTAAAACTACTGGCAGCTTGATCTCTCTAATACAGCTACAACAAGGTCTATGTTTTGGGTTAATTAAACAAATGCTTTTGCTGTAACTAGATTTTCATAGTTTAATATGCTTTGAATTCATTGACTTTCTTTAACTGTACTGAGTAACTAAATCTTTTGTTTGCAAGAAAGTGCTAGAATTTATTCTTTCTATAGTTTATATGGTAAAAATTTAATTTAATAGAACCAATGCAGAGTAAAGTTAACACTTAAACAAGTTAGTTCGAAAGTACATTAAAGTAAAATTAGCGCAAAGTTAACTCAATGCAAAATGAAGGCAGGTGCTATATCTGCTTATCAAATGAGTGATGTACACATTTTTTTTAAAACTGTTTGTAATTACAAAAAACTTGTCAGAACATTAGTTAGTCTACACAATGTGTTAAAATGGCCACTGCTTAACAAGTGCTGCTGCAAGTGTCATCCACTGCACAGGTCAGTGCTAACATACTAAAAATGCTTTTGTTTCATCATTTATGTAACTGTAAAGAAAACTGCTGGCTCCCTTTACTCTCTACAAGACAGTCAAGCAATAAACACACCAAGTGTTAGCCACTAATATAGACATGTATATTTGTATAATATATATAAATATACATGAAAGTCAAGCCATAAACCATGAACATACATGCAGAGAGCGTGTACGCAATACGACTTTGCCAAAACAATGGGGTCTTGCTTCTTTTGTAAGATCTTTCTTTTATTAGGCTTTGCCCACTTTTTTACTTAATTACGCTCGGTCTTCTAATCGTGTTTCTGGATCGTCTGAATGTTCTCATCGGTAGATGAGCTTTATCCGATTGCAGAAAGGCTTGATCAGGTGACCACAGTGATAAAAAAGTCTGACCCTATGGCCCTAGTCCCGGTGCTCTGCTGCAACACAATCATCCGTGTCTTCTACAGGCTACAATGATGAAATGGATTGATAGATAAACATACAGAGATAATGTGCTAAGAAGATATCTATAGCAACCTAATTTACTGTAAAATTTCTTTAAACTATCATATGGGCAGATGGCAAGAGCTGCAAACTCAACATAAACTATTCTGCTATGTAAAAAGTAGAGAAGATATACAGTTCTGATCATAATTATAAGACTGCATGAAACAAACACGCTAGTTGCTTTTAATTTATAGTTCATTCAAAGTTATTAGATGAGTTATGACAATATACACATCGATGGAATGTTAAGCGTGTCTTACACAATCATGGGTATTATAAATATCAGCTGATATTAGAGTCTACAGCATGGGTTTAGTGTAGCACAGCGGTATCCGCACACTATGACAAAAATACAATAAAAATTAAGCTTATATTTGTTGCTTCAACACCAGTTTGTTGTCAGTGTCTAGCTCTGTTGATGACTGTACTGGATACCACACAAAACCAGGACTGCATGATGAGCTCTATCAGCCTTTTCTTTGTTGTTGAATTGTCTTTGGCAATAACTTGACTAATTTTATACTGTGAGTTCCCCATCAACATAGGATCTGGAAATTGTATGGCATTCATTTATTAGTAGCTATGATTTGTTTTAAATAAACTTCAATATTTGCATACTTGATAATAACACTTGCTTACTTACTTTAGTATCGTTTATAAAAAAGGCTTTCTGATCTTTCTGTCATAGCCTGGGCATGGCTCTCTTGGGAGGTGGGGGGGGGGGGTAGAAAGAGAGCCTGGGACACATAGCAAAAAAAGGTAAGATAACCTCTGCAAAACGAGCGACATATGTTACATATGATGCTCAGACTGATACTAATGGAAGCGTGTCGATAGATTCAGATCTCACGATGTATTAGACGTGGCATGTTTAAAAGCTTATCGTCACGGTCACTTGACTTGATCTAGTAAAAGGTCCTATGTTTTTGATAGGCTGGGTGGTTACGTAATACCCGGTTTGATAACAAAATGATAAGAACCATAGGTTACTATTCTCTTGCGTTTTCACGTTTGCAGTTTCATTTCATATACTGATAAAAAAAATGGAGCGATTCAAAAATCATCTATCAAAGCTAGACATAGTCACACTGAGACCAAAACAGTCTCAAGCTTTACAACATATTATTGTAGGTTTTGACCAATTTATAGTTCTGTTTACTGGCTTCGTAAAGAACATTTGCTTTCAGATGGCACCGTTTTGCAGTGGTAGGTCCGAGTTGTTCATAATAGCTGTCGTGAGTAATCATAATACTCGCAAGTAAAATAAAACTGAGATTACTTTTTACTAGATAAGCTTTTCTTTACTAGTAACATGCGATATATTTTTGTTGTTCTAATGCTATTTATTTGCTATGTTTGTATTGTTATTGCTAAAAA
This sequence comes from Watersipora subatra, assembly GCF_963576615.1. NCBI lineage: Eukaryota > Metazoa > Bryozoa > Gymnolaemata > Cheilostomatida > Watersiporidae > Watersipora > Watersipora subatra. The sequence continues at coordinate 58,702,085 of NC_088715.1, forward strand.
ATTTTATTTAATTTTTTATTATAATTAAATCAAAACATAATTAATTAAGCATGAAATAATATAACTCCCGTGATTGATTTATTATGCTACCAACATTTCATAATTACCAACCAGGGTTTGTTTGCTGCCAATTCAGGTTAAAAAATAATACATAATACTCGCGTAGATCATAAATAAGACCGTCAGAAGATACTCCTTCGGAAATAACGATTGTGATATTAGCGACTGCAAAAGTCGACTTTTAGAGATGTCTTCCCCGGGTGTTGCTATGTGTCCCAGGCTCTCTTTCTCCCCCCACCCCCACGAGAGCCATGCTCAGGCTAATTCTGTCACAGGTGCTGACCTAGGTTTATTTAAAACATCAAACAAAAAACAAAAGATTAGAACATGCATTGATAACTAAAGTGTTAATATGTGAATAATCATGATTTATACTTGATAGCATCTTTTATTTATAAGAGTCATGTTTAAGACCAACGAGAATACAAACTCTGTTAGTGTCAAAAACTATGAGTTCAGTGATGGGTTAGTAATATGATCTAATATTTTGTTAAACACAATAACTTCCTTTTTGTGTAGATACATGTACATCAATATTTTTAATTGATTTATAATTTTTTTATCATATTTGAATTAATCAGTGTCACTTTTAGCAAGTGACATTGATAAAAAACTCAGCATCTCTAATCAAATACTATACTGAGTGCGATAGACTCGCAATAGGTAGTCCTGCCAAACAGTTGCATGGTCAGTTGAAAGTTGCTTGAGACCAGAGTTTTTCACTGGTGTAAGCAACATAAATTTGAGGTAGCTGATAGTTAGGGGGCTTAGCTTGCGCTGACGACACATCCAGCTGATATTAAAACAATGGTTGAAAATCGCGGTACAGAAAAGGGTTGTGAACCAGAATATATGACAGTGGAAACACCAGTATTCATCTGGTTGGTACTTGAAGGTTGATAGCAAACAGTACCAAGGTATGATGGTTTACAACAGCTGCATACAGTTTTGCAGCACAAGATAGCACTCCAAATTATAAGCATTAACTCAAAAAGACTTCCTTTTACTAACACCCCGTTAATTGCAATAACAACTATTTTCTGACTGCAGTATTTAACATAATAATGTTATAGTAATAATAATAAGTGTGAGAACAGCTATAGTTTGTTCAGTAGGTTGCACCAGAACTCAGGCCGGAAGGAACAGCACACATTATGGCGGCAACAATATTGAGCACCATAGCTGATACTATGAGGCGTTTCGTGTTAGTGCTGACAGCTCTTAGTCCCATCTCGCCAACTACTAAAAAGCAGGTACTAGTTCAAATTTCATCGTTAGTGCCATTAATATCATCATGCTCTTTATCAATATCAGCAGTACGACAATACCAAAGGAAAATGCAGATAACTCTAATTGCGATATGAAGAACATGTATAAATTTTATTTGTAATCTTGCTATTTTCAGAAATATGCTGCTGCCAACAATGGGTTGAGAGACGAGTGTAATGATTGGCTGTTGGATTACTCTTTGCTGTGAGTATATGCTGACATTAGGTATTATCTGAGCTTGTCTAACAGTTTTAAATAAAAACTACACTGGGTAACTGGTAAAATACAAGTGATTGGTGAATTCTTAACAGTAACACTAGTGTAAAAAGGTTGGATATATGATTCTTTCTTTATTGAACAAGGATTCAGGACTAACTTTAATGTATAACTTGCAAAATAATTGGTTGCTAAGGCTGTTAAGGATTAGAAACCGTATCCTTTGTCCAATTTGTGATGATTTGCAATTCTGAAAACTCTGAGAAGATGTTTTCTATAGCTTTCAGCTAGTATGTTGTAATAACTGTGAAGGTATACAAAATTTTTGACTTCATTGTTGAATAGTTGTAAACAAAAATGGGAAACATCTTCCACTTTCTAATGATACCAGAGAAAGTTATGTTAAGCTGATGCTACACACATTAAAACAGTCTTAGAACATGTACAAAATAGTGAAACAATATTGTATTTAGTGGCTGTAAATACGATACTAAACTAACCGCAGAAACACCTAACTATAGAATAAATTTATGTTTTTATCCCATATTAATAGATTTGTGGTTGGGTTAAGGAGACAGAATTATGTTTTGCTTATATGGAGTGCTACCATGACATTTGTTTATAGAGGTTGCTCGCTGGCAAAAGTATTGGTCATGAAGTAAATGAGGTGTTACCATGTATTAGATTTGCAAAAATGTTAAGCCTTCAGTAGAGTTTGTACTGCGACAACAGTTAAAATAAAAACATCCTTACTTTAGATTTGTATAAGTTACACTGAATGATTCACACCATCGTTGTTTGAGGTGAGTTAGAGTTGTGTTATCTTATTAATGAAACATAAAATTCTTTGTTAAAAATCTGATTCAGCAATAAAACTTAAACAAAAATAATTACAGGTATGCAAAAATATATTAAGCTATATATGACACATTCAATAAAAACACTATTATGAATTAAACAAAATATTATGATCATATTGAATCTATTGACTATAAGTACTGTAGAATACTAAACTAGTCAGCAAAACTTTCTTATTTATAGAAAATACTGCTGGTTTCACCACTCATATAATGGTATATGATTATGTTGTCTCACTAGAATTATAATCTGTCTACATTAGATGTTACCATGACGATTAGTGATAAATACTTCTCATAGAAGGAAATACCAATCAAGAAGTAAATGAGGCATTACTTTGTTATCAGATGCAAAACCCTTATCAGAGTACTCCATGATCATTATGAAAGCAGACTTGACTTAGACTGTGAAATGGCCGTAAAATCATAGTCTACAAAAGTAATAGCTCTCAACTATCATGCATTCTAGTTTGCCTCATCACCCTTCTAACATTATTAGAAGTTTTATCTCTTGCAAGTGTTGATAATCTACATGCAGTTTGAAGGAACATGCATATGTTTGTTTGTTCTCACAGAAGTTCCACATGAAAATAGCTACTGCATTATAGAAAGTGTTTAATTAAAAGTAATTAATATTAATCGGAAGTAGTTCATTTCATGGTACACAGATTCTGACATCACAACTCAAAAGCAGTATTTAAAGGTTTTGCAAATGTTTACCACTTTTCTTGGTTAGAATTCCTCATCACCAATCTTGCAGTATTATCAGTAAGTCACACGTAAGCGTCTTACTGCAAAAGCTTTATCTACTGACTGTTGAATTGCTTTCACATTGACCTAAGTTCTATGTACTTGAAAATCCTATTGCTGATCAGTGAAGAAGTTAGCCAGTCAGGAATATCAAGGATGTTAAAGATGGGGAAAGATTAGCGCGGCCTATCTTAGCAGATTTCTTATTAATATTTTATCTCATATGTATTAAAGATGGTAATAGAAATCAATGTAGTCAGGATAGCACCTGAAACACCAGCATGCAAACAACGAAAGACAAAATCACTTTATTATTAAAATAATAAAAAACAAATAATTATCTTACCTCAAACCTGGCATATTTTATCATCATGCCTAGTAATTATCATTTACTTTTAGACGAGAAAAACACTGTTTGACACAATGACGCAGCACTAGTGTTTTTATCAGTTATTAAAATGGTGCAGTATCTACTAAAATGTGTAGAGTTAATAAATTCTAAAAGTGAAAACAGTTTAGTAATCAGTTAGTAAACTAATTTATTATTTGTAGTTTCACGTTTGTGTAAATATACAATTCACCAAAATAATAAAACCACAACAACTGTTAGAGGTTATACTAAGTATAATGTACTATCAAATAGTATGACTATTAAACACATTTAGCAGCAACTGGAGGTTGCTCCACTCCAGGTTCGACTACTGTTGTAGCTGCTTGCATTTGAACTAAATGAGAGACAGTGGGAGTGCCTTGCAGAGGTAGCGGGTACTCGGCTGGTAATTGAGCACCTGTTGAAGGATTATATTGTTCGATCCGCTCCAGGATATGTAGCAGTGGGTAGATCGTGGTTCATTGCAATATGAATGTGGCTTGTACTTGCAGGTTTACAGCAACGGCATACAGCTTTGCAGCAAAGAGCAGCGCTCCAAATTGTTATGATAAATTCAGCGAGACATGCTATTATCAAAGGAACATATGTTTCCAGTACAATCTTGGCCCAAGAACAGCCAAGGTAATTATCATAATCCCTCATTGGATGTTTAAAACAATAACTATACCCAGATAATACTGCTGAACCCACACCTACAGGTATGGCACAAAGTATGGAGGCGATAATACTGAGCACCATTGCAGATGTGGTGAGACATCTGGTGTTGGAGCTGGCAGCACCTAGTCCAATCCCTCCTACTACTATAAAGTAGATCCCAATCAAAATCAAATAGTCAATATAAAAAAAATTTTCCCAGTTAATCATTAAGGCGATGCGACAGGCTATACAGATGATTCCAATCACAATCTGAAGTACAGAAAGAACTTTCATCTGTGATCTTGCTTCTTTCTGAAATACGTTGCTGCCGACATTGTGTTGTGGGATGACTGTTATGGCTTGCTGCTGGACTGCTTCTTGTTGTGTCTGCATGCTGATACTAGGATGTAAATGAGCTTGTCTAACAGTTTCAGATGAGACCTACACTAAGTAAGCGATAAAGCAAAAGTGATTGGCACATTATTAGTTTAATATTGCCAATATTTCATAGCCTTAGAGTAAACTAGCAAAAATAGTTGAAAAAGATTTGGTACATAACTCTTCCTTAATTGAACAAAGATGCAGAGCTAACTTTAGTATATTGATCCTTGCCATTGGTTGTTAAGGTATTTATTTCCCAGTAACCAAATGATTTGTGGTATTCATGTTGCTATGCAAGTCTGGACACTACAAGAAGAGGATATTCTTTGATGCTTTTATATATGATAGTGTAATAACTGCTGAGATATAGAAAAGGTTAAACTTCATGAAAAAATACGTACTTATAAATAGAAAATAAGAATTGCTTAGTACAAAACTTTTCGTGTGTTATGGAATCAAGTTCACAAACTTTTACAGATTATAAGTTAATGCAATATTTACCTAATACGTGTCATCTATACAAGTCAGCTAAACTAACTACGGCTAACAAAAGTATAGATTAATGAGCTAATGCTTCAATCTATAGCAAAATATTTAATACACTATATCAAATATGATATATATTAGAATAAATATATCAAATATATACATATATATACATTGATGTGCAAATATATATATCTACATCAAACTCGAAGCTGCTATATATATATAGTAAACAGATGTAGCAACTCGCAAGTTGCTTATGATTCATGGAGATCTCCACCCAAAATCTGATACTACTAGATTGTATCTCGATAGGAAAGATGGGAGTAAGAGACTCAAAAGTGTGCAGAAGACAGTGAAAAAGGAAGAACAAAGCATTAAAACCTATGCAGCTTCTATGGCTGCCACAGATAAGTTGCTAGCTGAATTTCAATCAGCTGTTCTGACAATGGAGTTTTGCAATGATGACGAAGAAATTGATTAGCACATGAAACCTCTTAATGGTGCTTACCACCAACAAATATCTAAGGTTGGCGATTTCCACCAGACATATATGTGGCTGGACAAAGGAAACCTATCGGCCAATACAGAGTTGCTACTCATGGCAGCCCAAAAGCAAGTGCTCCAACAAGGCAACTCCAAACAAAAATCTATCACACTAGAGATGATCCTAGATGCAGACTGTGCAAAGATGCACTTGAGACCATCCAACACATCATCAGTGAATGCAAGCATCTAGCCGGAGATGCATACACTGAGCGACATAATCATGTTGCAGATAATGTGTACAAAACTCTATGTAATGAGTATGGCCTTAATAAACCACAACACTGGTGGGAAGCTCCTGGTAAGGTCAATGAGAATGAGAATGACTGACAAGCATGTTCTAGCAAACCAACCAGATATAGTGGTGGTGGACAAGGAGAATAAAAGGGCTACTATAATAGATATAACAGTGTCCAATGACTACAATATAGCCAGCAAAGAAAAATAAAAAGTTGAGAAATATTTCCTTTTTTGGAGAAGAGATTGAAAAATGCTGGTATGTAAGAACAACTGTAATTCCAGTAGTCATTGGGCACTGGGCACAATAACACCAGCGCATAAAATGTGGCTTGCCCAGATACCGACAGCAGTCAACTCAAGTGGGTTGCAGAAAAGTGCGCCATTGGGAACAGCTAAGATCTTGAGGCGAGTGCTCAAACTCCCAGGTCTCTGGTAGAATACCAGAGTTAGAGCTGAAATTACCATCTATATGGGTTAACCAGGGTGAAAAAACAATTTTAAATCTATATATAAATATATATTTATATATATCTATATTTATAAGAGACTTTTGGATTATACCGAGATGATGGAGTTGGCGTAGTGAGAGCAACTCCTAAACAAACTGAGAAGCTCAAGAAAAATTTGTGCACATTATTCCATCGAGATGGGCTAAAAATATCTGTAGATGCAAATAAAAGCACCCTTGACTTTTTGGATATATCGTTAGATCTACAGAATGAATTATATAGACCCTTCAGCAAGCCCAACAATATGCCTAGATACGTGCACACAAGATCTAACCACCCACCCTCCATCATCAAAAACATTCCAGCATCAGTCAACCTGCGCCTTTCCGCAATATCATCCAATCAAGATATATTTAGACAAAATACGAAAGAACACCAAGAAGCCCTTAATAGAAGTGGATACCATCATAAATTGACATTTAGTGAGAATACAACATCGCATAACACCAGAAACAAACGCAGGAGAAATATACTTTGGTATAACTCCCCTTTCTCTAAAAATGTTGCCACCAATATAGGAAAGCTTTTTTTCAGAGCTCTGAGTGAAGAATTACAAAGATATTACAACCATCGTAGCAGCTTCAACAATCCATCAAAACGAACTTCAACAGAACTAAGTAATTATATATGGCAGTTTAAAGATAGATCCATCCAGTACGACATCAAGTGGAGAGTATTGAAAAAAGCGAGTAGTTACAATAAGACCAGTAAATGCTGTTATTGGTGTATTTGGGAGAAGTACTTCATTCTATACAAACCTGAGCTTGCAAGCTTAAACTCAAAAAACGAGCTTGTGTCAAAGTGCAGGCATTCAAATAAGCACTTAATTTGCAATGCTGTGACATGAACCAATTAAATTGTTGTATTATTTGTAGCTGGCCATCATCGTTAAGCTACTCGAAGTGTTTTTGCGTACAGTCATATGAGCTTCAGATCATTTTAATTTTGCCTGATGAATGGTAACAACCGTGAAACTTTAAGTAGTAAAATGTTTTAAAAGTTTTCAGTTCTTAATATATTATATATATATATATATATATAGTTTCTATAGGCATAATACGATTTCATCTGCTAGCTTAACATGACCAACTACTTTAGCTCTGAAATAATTGAAGGTTTGCATTGTTTTGATTAATGGGCATTGTAATAGGCATATTGAAAGATACCTCATAGAGAATTTAGTGACTTTATCTCTAATATTGATAAAAAGATTGAATTGTTTTATTGCATTATTTAATCAGATTAATACTTCTTAGATTTCATCAGGTCTGCGAGTTACCGGAACACAAACATTTGCATGAACCAAACTTTTCACCAGCTTTTTAGGCATTTTGTTTTTGATTTGAACTGAGCCACATGAAACATATATTTTTATTTTCCAATCTATGTAGCTGCATCCTCCTTCTGAGCTGTCATTAAAAACAATTTTTGTTAGAAAGAGGAAGCATTAGAAAGAGGAAAAGAACACTTCTTTACTTAACCCTGCAAAGTCACTTAAGATGAGTCCACTCATGGCCACATTTATTTGCTTCCCATCATTAGGTAGTCGATCGTGCATAGGAACATCTTTTGGCTAACTAATTATACAAAATCCTGTCATCCCCAGTTTTAGTCACAGTGCCAAATGCTTTACTAAAATTAATAAAACCACATAAAAGGACATGTTTTGTTCAGTGCTAATTTTCTGCACCTGTCTTAAGCAAAAAAACCATGTTAGTTGTATTCCAGAACTAATACTAAGATAATGACTAAGACGGATTAATGTAACTGATTGTCACAGTTTTTAGGTCACCTTATTTTAAAATGGAAAAAATGGAACAAAACTTTCACCCTTCCAGTGTTCAGGTACTATATGCATATTCCAAACATGACTTATTATAATTTTGCACAGACATTCTGTAAAATTTGGATCAGCAGGTTTCCAAATTTCAGATGACATACATCCTGTGTCGATGTTTATCTCATATTGCATTGAGCCCCTAAGCAAGAATCTCAGACATTTACAATTGGTTATTCAAAAATAGGACCACTGTTGTTTAATCTTTTCGATTTTGACAAATCTCACCTAGGTTTCTAAATCTTTTCAGTAGTGGGTCCAAACATTCAGATCATCATTACAAAACTCTTCTCATTGTTTTCTGCAGAGTTGATGTTCTATCACGTTCATAAACTAGTGGAAGTTCTATTGACTTTAGTTAAAAAATCTCAGTAAATATATCAACTGATTAAAAACAGTAAAAGGTCTTTCTAATTCACTCAGAATTCACTATTTGATTAATTGTTATTCATGATTTATTCAGTGCCCAAATAGTGATTAACAAGAGAAAGTAGCGACCAACATGAAGAAATACTGACTAAAATGAAGAAATAGGAACCAACATAAAGCAGTAGTGAACAACAGAAAAAAAGTAGTGGCCAAACTGAAGAAGTAGTGACTAACAGGAAGAAATAGTGACCAACATGAAAAAATAGGAGCCAATGGAAAAAAGTAGTTACCAACATGATGAGGTAAAGACCAAGAAAAAAAATTAGTGATCAACAGAAAAAATAAGTGACCAACAGGAACACGTAATGACCAGCAGTAAGAAGTGGTGACCAGCATGAAGCAGTAGTGGTCAACAGGAAAAAGTAGTGACCAACACAAAAAGTAAAGACCAACATAAAGAAGTAGTGACCAACATGAAAAAGTAGGAACCAACAGAAAAATTAGTGACCCACAGGAAGAAGTAATGACCAACATGAAGAAGTAGTAACCAACATGAAAAAGTAGTAACCAACAGGAAGAAGTAGTAACCAACAGGAAGAAGTAGTGACTAGCACAAATAAGTAGTGAATAACATGAAGTTGTAACTAACATGACAAAGTTGTGACCAATGTAAAGAAATAGTGATCAGCATGAAAAATTTGTGACCAACATGACGAAGTTATGACCATCATAAAGAAGTAGTGACCAACATGAAGAAGTAGTGACCAACATGACGAAGTTATGAGCAACAAAGAATTAGTGACCAACATGAAGAAGTAGTGACCAATATGAAAAAGTAGTGACCAGCATGACAAAGTTATGACCAACATAAAGAAGTAGTGACCAACATGAAGAAATAGTGACCAACATGAAGAAGTAGTGACCAACATGAAGAAGTACTGACCATGTTTACCACATTTTACAATTACACAGCTCTTAACTGAATTTGACGATCAAACAGTTATTTTAAACATGTAGGAAAAGTTACTGTTCTGCTTCTTTTAGCAAGCTTTAACTGGACTGTTTTAAAAAGCTAAATTTACATTTATTTAGGTGTAACCATAACAACCACTGATCAAGAAGGCTGGTATGAGTAGCGATCATTAGTTTGGTGAGGCGTGACTATGTTATCATGTTTACCGAAAGGCTTTTTCATGGCACCATTTAAGTCTTCTCGAGCTACAAAAGCTACAAATGTCTATCGCCATAAATATTGATTTGAATCATCAGAACAGTAAGATATTTTTTCTTTAAACTGTTTTCCAGGAATAAAACTGCTCCCAACTAAATTAGACCCTGAACTCCTTTTTGCAAAAACCAAGAAATAATACCATTTCGCATCATTTAGTAAAAATCAGTATATGGTATTGACTGCCAAAATTTGCAGTTGTTGTAAGTGTAACCATAACAAAATTTTATAAAGTTTTCTTGTGGGAACGCAGATCTTTAAAAAAATGGTGTTACTATGTTATTTTCTTTGCGAACGTATTCTTATTAAGTGTCATTTAAGACTTGTTTAGTGTGTCCTACACTCAGCTTGAAATTAAATATTATGAAGAACTTAAGTATCCATGAATGAATGTAGTTTAAAAAGAACGATAAAACTTGGCTGTAATCACTACAACATCGAAACCTTTTCTCATCATTTCAGTGCTTCTTTGTAAATAATTTATAGCAAGTTTAAATATTTACCAACTTTATTAGCTGTTTCGTAAGTGCTGGCTTAAAAACCACCATAGCCAAGTACAAAGTTACCATGACAACTACTTGTAAAATCTTTTAGCCAAAGATTTGTCATTAAGCAACTGAATTTTTACTTGGCTATGTTAAACAAGGAAACAATGATGCTATGGTCTATGGAACAACCACACAGATATAGCAGGCAGAAAGATATATATGTAATTTAGTTCAGTTGTAAAATATTATATTTCTCTACTTCTTCAATGAAAGTTTGAGTTCAGATTTCTGTAAGCATAACAAAATATGTAGCATGATGAACTTTGTCATTTTAGTTTCTTGTTTATACAAAATTCCCCTCAATCTGGCACATATCTTGACGTTAATGACTAAAATGGTCTTTTGAAACTCTTAAAAATGCAGACAAATCTCTCTGATAAATATACTTGGCAAAACCTCACTGTAATGCCATTGATGTACTAGTGTGTTAGTAGTCACTTTTCCGTGGAAAATAATGAAACTCTACTGCAATAGTGACCAAATTTACATTTTGTTTAAAATGAGAATAAAAATATTTCTTTCTGTATTCTATTGTCGCAGAGTGTATAGTACACACTCATAGAATGCAGAACACAAAAAATAGCCACTTTTTCATTTTATCAAAGTGTAAGAAAACATGTGAAGAGTCAGTTTGTAGCAACTATGGCATAGGGTCATTTAAAGTTCATTTAAGTGTTAGTTAAACTAACAAAGAGCTAAGCTAAAGTCAAATGGTTTAACAACTCACACTGTCTAGTCACTGGTAGAACCACATTTTTAGTTCTTTCATAGCTAGAAAAAGTTTTAATAAAATACAAAACTTAGTTAACTTAATTTATTAAAAATATACACTTCACGCATTTACTTAATAACAATTTTAAATCAATAATTATAATTTATTGATTACTAATATATCTCTTAACTGTCATGCGCTGTTAACACTGGCTCTGGTTACATGCATAAGATAGTGACAACGTAAAGCCAATGTAACTTCAAAAGTGTCACATTTTTGCAACTTTACCATTCATTACAACAATCAACACCCTCGTGTTAACAACCATGTTGAATTAACAAACAGAAGTACCGCTTTTAGTGTCAATTAAAGTTGATCTATGCCAGAGTTGCCTCCTAATGTAGCCACTTAAGGTTGAGTTGGTGAGTAGTAACTGAGTTTGGTTTGTATCAGCTAGTAGCTGAGCACTAGTTGAAGGTATTCAATGTGTCTGTACACAGAATTGTTGTGTGAAAGAATACATGACAGTGGAAGCACCGGAACTCACATTGATACGCTCCCGGTTTGTAGTTGTAAAGAAATTAGCAACATTGAAAACATTATTTTATTTTAATACCATTATCTTAATTACATGGCTGTTCTGATTAATGTTATTTAAAAGAGCGGTAGATATATGTACACGCCTTACTGCAGAAATTTGATCTACTGACTGATAAAATGCTTTTGCAATGACCTAATTTCTATGTACATATGTACTTGAAAAATCTTATTGCTGATCAGTGAAAAAGTTGGCCAGACAAGAACATCAAAGACATTAAAAACGGGGAGATATTAGTGCGGCTTATCCCAGCCAATTTTATATTAATACTTTATCTTATATGTACTAAATATAATAATATAAATCAATGTAGTAAGGGTAGCACCTAAAACACTACCATGCGAACAATGAATAACAGAATCATTTTATTATTAGAATAATAAAAAGCAACTAAATATTTTATCTTTAACCTTACATATTTTTTTATTATGTATAGTAACTATCATTTACTCTTAGAAAAGAAAGACTGTTTGACACCGTAAAGTAGCACGAGTTTTCTTATCAGATAGTAAAATGCTGCAGTATCTACTAAAATGTGAAAAGCTAATAAATTTTAAAAGTTAAAACAGTTTAGCAATCAGTGAGCTAGTTTAATATTATTAATTTCATATTTGTGTAAATACACCATTCATCAAAATAATAATTCCTCTAAAACTGTGACAGTTTATACTAAGGTTAATGTACTCTCAAAAGACTGTGTTTATCAAAAGACTATTTTGCGCCACCATTTAAGTCTTTTCAAGCTACAAAAGCTACAAAATGTCTGTTGTCTTAAATATTGATTGGAATCACCAGAACAGTAAGAACTTGGCTACTTAAATTGTTTTCCAGTAATTAAACTGCCTCCCAACTAAATTAGATGCTAAACTATTCTTTACAAACAAGCAAAAAATAATACCTTTTGGCGTCATTCAGTAAACATTAGTATTGACTGGCAAAATTTACAGTTGTAGTGTGACCATAGAAACCTTTTTAAGTATTCTTAAAAAGTATTCTTATTAAATGTCATTCAAATCTTGTTTAGTGTGTTCCACACTCAGCTTGTAATTAAAGATTATGGAGAACTTAAATATCCATGTATGAATGTAGTTAAAAAAGAACCATAAAACTTGGCTATAATCACTACAACATCAAATCCTTTTCTCGTCGTTTCAATTCTTCCTTGTATATAATTAATAGCAAGTTTAAATACTTATGTATTAATGGTTTTGTAAGTGCTGGTTTAGAGAGAGACAATCATAGTCAAGTACAATGTTACCATGACAACTACTCATAACATCATTTAGCCAGAGATTGGTCATTAAACAACTGAAGCGTTACTTGGCAATGTCCAACAAGGTAATATTGATGCTATGGTCTGTTGAACAACCCCACAGGTATAACATGCAGAAAGAGTATATATGTAAATCAGTTCAGTTTTAAAATATTCTATTTTCGTACTCCTTCAATGAGAGTTTGAATTCAGATTTCTGTAGGTATAACAAAATGATGTAGCATCATGAACTTCGTCATTTTAGTTCCTTGTTTATGAGAAATTTCCCTTCATCTGGCACATATCTTGATTGAACACTTGAAATGGTCTTTTGAAGCGCTTAAAGATTCAAGCAAATCTTGTTATTAGATATATTTAGCAAAGCCTCACTTTATTGCCACTGATGTACTAGTGTGTTAGTAGTCACTTTTCTGTGGACTCAACTGCAATAGTGACAAAATTTGCATCTAAATAATAAATAAGAATAAATATGTTTCTTTTTGCATTTTACTGTTGCAGAGTTTATAATACCCACTCATAGAAGACAGAAGACAAAAGTAGCCATCTTTTAATTTTATCAGAATGTAAAAAACATATGAAGAGTCAGTCTGTAGCAACTTTGGCATGGGTTCTTAAAAGCTCATCTAATTTTTAGTTATTCTAACAGAGATCTAGGCTACAGTCAGATGGTTTAACAAATCCCACTGTCTAGTCGCTGTTAGAACCAAATTTTTAGTTTTTTCACAGCTAGAAAAGTTTTGATAAAATACCAATTTTAGTCACCTTAAACCTATTAAAAAATACACTTCACGCATTTACTTAATAACAATTTTAAATCAATAATTATAATTTATTGATTACTAATATATCTCTTAACTGTCATGCGCTGTTAACACTGGCTCTAGTTACATGCATAAGATAGTGACAACGTAAAGTCAATGTAACTTCAAAAGTGTCACATTTTTGCAACTGTACCATTCATTACAACAATCAACACCCTCGTGTTAACAACCATGTTGAATTAACAAACAGAAGTACCGCTTTTAGTGTCAGTTAAAGTTGATCTATGCCAGAGTTGCTTCCTAATGTAGCCGCTTAAGGTTGAATTGGTGGGTAGTAACTGAGTTTGGTTTGTACCAGTCAGTAGCTGAGCACTAGTTAAAGGTAGTCAATGTGTCTGTACACAAAATTGTTGTGTGAAAGAATACATGACAGTAGAAGCACCGGAATTCACATTGGTATGCTCCTGGTTTGTGGTTATAAAGAAATTATCAACATCGAAAACATTTTATTTTAATACCATTATCTTCATTACACTGCTGTTCTGATTTATGTTATTTAAAAAAGAGATATAAATATGAATAGAAAGAAGTACCCATGAGTAGATTTGACTCTTTGACCTCTCATCAGCCATAATCTTAACTTAAAAGTCAGTGTATATGCATAGTGTTTACAAAAAGTATTTATGAAAGAAATTCTTAAAGTGTTAAATAAGCCACTTTTAGCAATCTCACTTTGTAGTGATATCCTTCTGTTTTGCAGCTGACGGTTGATTTTGAATGGTACCCAAGTATAACAGATTGCAACAACTCCGAAGAGCTCTGTTGCAGAGAATAGCACTTCTAATTGTTACCATCAATTCAACTAGACTTACTGTCGCCAATACCACACAAGTAGCAATTATAAGACTCTTTTGACTACAGTAATTATTGTAATATCGATAATAATAACAACATTTATGGCTTGTCCAGTAGATTTCGGCAAAACTAATGCCAACAGGTAAACTAGAAGCTATGGAGGCGATAATATTGAGCACAATCACAGATGTAATCGGACATTTAATGTTAGAATTGAGAGCTCTTAGTCCAATCACTCCTACTACTATAAAGTAGATACCAGTCCAGATCTCATAGCCAGTAGCACTAAAATGCTACTGTTTCCGATGATACTGAAAGTTCCAAACAAAATATAAATTATTACGATTGCAATCTGACATGCAGAAAGAACTTTCATCTGTGATCTTGTCCCTTTCTGAAGAAGGCTGTTGCCGAGATTGTGCTGTGGGATGAGTAGTATAACTGGCTGTTGTATAACTTCTTGCTGTAGCTGCATGCTTATACCAAGATGTAACCAAGGTTGTGTAACTGCTGTAGATAAGGGCTAGACTGAGTAAGTGGTAAAGTAAAAGTGTTTAGCATGTTTTTAGTTTTATTACAGCCCAGATTATAGCCTTAGGACAAACTACCAATAACAGTGTTAAAACGATGGATACATGGCGAATCTTTCATAATTGATTGATATATAAAACTAACATTAATGCAAGGTGCCAAATCATTATTTTTTGAGGGACAAAATTGAATCCCATCTATGGTTTGTGAGATTTATGATGCTTTGCAAGCCTGACAATTAAAACTACTGGCAGCTTGATCTCTCTAATACAGCTACACCAAGGTCTATGTCTTGGGTTAATTAAACAAATGCTTTTGCTGTAACTAGATTTTCATAGTTTAATATGCTTTGAATTCATTGACTTTCTTTAACCGTACTGTCAGACATCAGTTCTAGAAGAAAACCAGGAGAACTTGTTTTGCCAAAGAAACCAGAAACTACTATGACCTATGAAGACAACAATGCACGCAGAAAGGAAATTTAATCACCTATTCATCTTAGACACAACACACAGACCTCCCCAAGGATGTCAGATGCTAACTAGACGGGAAACCATAAATCACTGTATCTCACCATAATATATACATTTATTTATATGCTTATTCAGATTCAACACAGCACATCAAAATATTGCATAAACATCGGAAAGAGAGACGTGAGTGCTGAGCAGCCATCCAATCCTATATAGAGCTTGTACAGAGTAAAAGAGAGCCTCCATGCGTACATCCCCGAGCTACAACAAATGAAAAGAATGAGTATGTTACATAAACAATAACTGCATGGCTTGAGCTTACACTTTAATCTTTGTATTTTATGCTTTTACTTTATGTTAGTTTTAAATCTTATGTTTTATGCGAATTTTTGTTTTATTACACATTGGCAATGTCAAAGCAGTCTTCCGAAACTACCAAACTCATGAAAAACAGTCCTTTCAACTATGTCTCGATGGGATTCCATTTAATCATGGAATTTCCCAAGGAGCTGGCTTCTAGCAGCAAGCAGAGCCTCAAAAAATAAGCTGTAATAATTTTCACAGCTACAATGAATTTTTAAAAAATATGACATTTATAGTAATAAAAAGAATGGAGCAAAATACATACTCCAGAATTTTTCTAGATTTTTAAAGCTACAAACAAAAGAGATAGATGCACTTTTATAAATTCCACACTCAGAAAATTGGCTAAGTTTTTCAAACATCTTGGGCTTCCCAGAAAGATGAGCTCAGATGCTCCACCACAGCTGAGCTGTTGCGATATGCACAGTCAGCAATTGCACAAAGTTTGCAAAATGCTTACTAGAAGCCAATTAAAAGTTGTTATTCTCAGACGGCTTGTATATAAGGAGTCTCTGAAAGTGATTAGACAGAGGCCAGAGAAAAGACAGGCTAGAGAGAGGTCATGCCAGACAGGCCAGAGAGAGCAGGCCAGGGAGGCCAAGTGGGTGAAATTGTATACCCCTTTTACTACTGTTTTACTTCGAGGAGACAAGGCCATTTGGTTGAACACTATGATAATACTTGTACGTTTCTGAGGACACCTTTTTATCACTCATTTTTGACGAGATATACATTTATTATATTAAGAACTATTTGAGCGATTTTCTTCATTCATTTTATGCCCAAGTAAGGCTTGCTATTGATAAATATACTTTATATCGAAGCTTGAGATAGGCCAATCTAATATTGATACGACAACGATATTTGAGTTTGCAACCAGCATTTGAAATTGAGGCCCAAGAGAGGCTATATACTGATAAAACAACAGTGGCTAACACTCATTCTACAGAGGAACATACATTGGTGCCCAAGCGAGGCAAGACAACTACTGAGCTGGCAGATAAGTAAAAAATATTCAGGAGAAGACAACTTGTGTCAGAACTGCCAATACGGCAATGGATCATACACAAATTCGCAGGATTGATTTGACAGTTGATTGATATAAAGAGTATTTCTTTGCCTGGGAGGAAGAGCCACTTTGCCAGTTCAAAAAATTTATTTGTTACCTGAGAAAATCAGTCAGGAGTGCTACCTTACACAACATTATATAGAACCACACAAAAACACGATTGCATTTATAAGTTGCATTTTATTAAATTTTGAAACTTTCATTTAGTTTAAATAATTATATACATATTTATAAAATATTATTAAATTTTTTCCAGTGACAAAGCTGTAGCTTTGCACCACACTACGAGTAATTTAGAAATAAATTATATCAACAACAAAAATATATTTATATAATTTAAATATATTATATTATTTTATTAATTACATATTATTATTTATTATAAAGTTTCTCACGTGACAGTACCTATTAACTAAATCTATTCTTTGCAAGAAAGTACTAGAATTTATTCCTTCCATAGTTTAAATGGTAAAAAAATAATTTTATAGAACCAATGCAGAGTAAAGTTAACACTTAAACAAGTTAGTTCGAAAGTACGTTAAAGTAAAGTTAGCGCAGAGTTAACTCAATGCAAAATGAAGGCAGGCACTATACCTGCTTATCAAATGATTGATGTACACAATTTTTTTTAAACTGTCTGTAATTACAAAAAACTTGTCAGAACATTAGTTCGTCTACACAATGTGTTAAAATGGCCACTGCTTAACAAGTGCTGCTGCAAGTGTCATCTACATGACGCAAAATCCAATTAAAATTAAGCTCATATTGGTTGCTTCAACATTAGTTTGTTGTCAGTGTCTTGCTCTGCTGATGACTGTACTGGATACCACACAAAATCAGGACTGCATGACGAGCTCTATCAGCCTTTTCTTTGTTGTTGAATTGTCTTTGGCAATAACTTGACTAATTTTATACTGTGAGTTCCCCATCAACATAGGATCTGGAAATTGTATGGCATTCATTTATTATCAGCTATGATTTGTTTTAAATAAACTTCAATATTTGCATACTCAATAATAACACTTGCTTACCTACTTTAGTATCATTTATAAAAAGGCTTTCTGATCATTCTGTCATAGCTTGGGCATAGCTCTTGAGGGGTGGGGAAAGAAAGAGAGCCTGGGACACATAGCAAAAAAGGTAAGATAACTTCTGCACAACGAGCGACATATGTTACATATGACGCTCAGACCGATACTAATGGAAGCGTGTCGATAGATTCAGATCTCACGATGTATTAGATGTGGTGTGTTTAAAAGCCTATCGTCATGGTCACGCGACTTGATCTAGTAAAAGGTCCTATGTTTTTGATAGGCTGGGTGGTTATGTAATACCCTATTTGATAACAAAACGATAAAAACCATAGGTTGCTATTTTCTTGCGTTTTCATGTTTGTAGTTTCATCTCATATACTGATAAAAAAAATGGAGCGATTCAAAAATCATCTATCAAAGCTAGGCATAGTCACACTGAGACCAGAACAGTCTCAAGCTTTACAACATATTATCACAGGTTTTGACCAATTTATAGTTCTGTTTACTGGCTTCGTAAAGAATATTTGCTTTCAGATGGCACAGTTTTGCAGTGGTAGGTCTGAGTTATTCATAGTAACTGTCGCGAGTAATCATAATACTCAAGAGTAAAATAAAACTGAGATTACTTTTTACTAGATAAACTTTTCCTTACTAGCCAATACCAGCAAATAACTAAACAAAACATAATTAATTAAACATATAAAATAATATAACTTCTGTGATTGATTTATTATGCAACCAACATTTCATACTTACCAACCAGCGTTTGTTTGCTGCCAATTCAGATTAAGAATAATACATAATACTCACGTAGATCATAATTAAGACCGTCAGATGAGACTCCTTCGGAAATAACGATTGTGATATCAACGACTGAAGAAGTCGACTTTTAGAGTTGTCTTTACCGGGTGTTGCTATGTGTCCCATGCTCTCTTTCTCCCCCCACCCCCCAAGAGAGCCATGCTCAGGCTAATTCTGTCACAGATGCTGACCTAGGTTTATTTAAAACATCAAACAAAAAACAAAATATTAGAACATGCATTTATAACTTAAGTGTTAATATGTGAATAATCATGATTTATGCTTGACAGCATCTTTTATTTATAAGAGTCATGTTTAAGACCAACGAGAATACAAACTCTGTTAGTGTCAAAAATTATGAGTTTAGTTATGAGTTAGTAATATGATCTTATATCTTGTTAAACACAATAACTTCCTTTTTGTGTAAATACATCAATTATTTTAATTGATTTATAATTTGTTTTATCATTTCTGAATTAATCAGTGTCACTTTTAGTGACATGGATAAGGAACTCAGTATCTCTAATCAAATATTATACTGAGTATGATAGACTCGCAATAGGTAGTCCTGCCAAACAGTTGCATGGTCAGTTGAAATCTGCTTTAGACCAGAGTTGTTCACTGATGTATGCGACATACATTTGAAGTAGTTGATAGTGGGCTTAGCTTAGCTTAGCTTGCGCTGATGACATATCCAGCTGATATTAAAACAATTGTTGAAAGTCGCGGTACAGAAAAGGGTTGTGAACCAGAATATATGACAGTGGGAGCACCAGTATTCATCTGGTTTGTACTTGAATGTTGATAGCAAACAGTACCAAAGTATGATGGTTTACAACAGCGGCATACAGTTTTGCAGCACAAGATAGCACTCCAAATTATAAGCGTTAACTCAAAAAGACTTGCTTTTACTAACATTCCGTTAATTGCAATAACAACTGTTTTCTGACTGCAGTATTTAACATAATAATCACTATATTAATAATAAGTGTGAGAACAGCTATAGTTTGTCCAGTAGATTGCACCAGAGCTCAGGCTTGAAGGAACAGCACAAATTATGTCGGCAATAATATTGAGCACCATAGCTGATACTATGAGGCGTTTCGTGTTAACGCTGACAGCTCTTAGTCCAATCTCGCCAACTACTAAAAAGCAGGTACTAGTTCAAGTTCCACCATTAGTGCCGTTTATATCATCATGCTCTTTAACAATATCAGCAATACGACAATACCAAAGAAAATGCAGATAACTCAAATTGCGATATGAAGAACATAAATAAATTTTACTTGTAATCTTGCTATTTTTAGAAATATGCTACTGCCAACAATGGGTTGAGAGATGAGTGTAATGATTGGCTGTTGTATTACTCTTTGCTGTGAGTATATGTTGACATTAGGTATTATCTGAGCTTGTCTAACAGTTTAAAATAAAAATATACTGAGTAAGTGGTGAAATACAAGTGATTGGTGAAGTCTTAACAGTAACATTAGTGTAAAAAGGTTGGATATATGATTTTTTTTTCATTGAACAAGGATTCAGGACTAACTTTAATGTAACTTGCAAAATAATTGGTTGTTAAGGCTGTTAATAATTAGAAACTGTATCCTTTGTCAGATTCGTGATAATTTGCAAGTCTGAAAACTATGAGAAGATGATGTTTTCTATAGCTTTTAGCTAGTAGATTGTAATAACTGTGAAGGTATACAAAATGTTTGGTTTCATTTATAGAAATTTCTCAAAGTCCGTTTGTGTGTCGTCGGAAATCCGGCTATAGATCTTAAAATCTTGGAATACATATTTCGTACCGAAGAGGATTCGATCTCGGACCAAGCCGTTCACCAGTCTTACGCCTAGCCCACTAAACTACGGAATTCAAATCGCTAGTCCGCCAATATAAGTCATTATATCAGAGCAATACCTAACTGCTTTCATGTGACACGGGTCATAGCATAACGTCACGAGATGCTACTCGCTCACATTATTAAACTGGCTAGTAGCAAAACTCTCACTACTTTTCATTGTTTATAAGACAAAAAACTTTTCTCATGATATGTATTTTGAAAGTTAGAATGGCATATGTTGCTGTATGTTAAATACAAATCAATTTTCTGTCCAAATACTCTTCTATTACAAGGGAAACGTCGAGTGGCACGGCTATTTGTTGAAGATTTGTAAACAAAAATGGGAAATATCTATCACATTCTAACGATACCAGAGAAAGTTATGTTAAGCTGACGCTACCCACATTAAAACAGTCTTAGAACATGTACAAAATAGTGGAACAATATTGTATTTAGTGGCTGTAAATACGATACTAAACTAGCCGTCGAAACACCTGACTATAGAAGAAATTTATGTTTTTATCTTATATTAATTAATTTGCGGTTGGGTTAAGGAGCCAGAATTATGCTTAGCTTATATGGATTACTACCATGACATTTGGTCATAGAGGTTGCTCGCTGGCAAAAGTATTGGTCATGAAGTAAATGAGGCGTTACCATGTATTAGATTTGCAAAAATGTTAAGCCTTCAGTAGAGTTTGTACTGCGTCAACAGTTAAAATAAAAACACCCTTACTTTAGATTTGTATAAGCTACACTGAATGATTTACATCATCGTTGTTTGTGATGAGTTAGAGTTTTGTGATCTTACTAATGCAACATAAAATTATTTGATAAAAATCTGATTCAGCAATAAAACTTAAACAAAAACAATTACAGGTATGCAAAAATATATTAAGCTGATGACACATGCAATAAAAACACTATTATGAATTGTACAAAATAACATAATCATATTGAATCTATTGACAATAAGTACTGTAGAATACTAAACTAGTCAGCAAAACTTTCTTATTTATAGAAAATACTGCTGGTTTCACCACTCATATAATGGTATGTGATTATGTTGTCTCACTAAAATTATAATCTGTCTACATTAGATGTTACCATGGCGATTAGTGATAAATAGTTCTCATAGAAGGAAATATCAATCAAGAAGTAAATGAGGCATTACTTTGTTATCAGACGCAAAACCTTTATCAGAGTACTCCATGCTCATTATGAAAACAGGCTTGACTTAGACTGTGAAATGGCCCTTGAATCATAGTCTACAAAATTAGTAGCTCTCAATTATCATGCATTCTAGTTTGCATCATTACCATTCTAACATTATTAGAAGTTTTGTCTCTCGCAAGTGTTGATAATCTACATGCAACTTGAAGGAACATGCATATGTTTGTTTGTTTTCTTAGAACTATATAGCTAGCTATATAGTTTGCTGTTATATATATAGTTTGCTGTTATAGAGTTAGCTGCTCAAAGTTTGTTTTCTTAGAAGTTTCATATGAAAATTGTTAAAGCATTATAGAAAGTGTTTAACGGAAAGTAATTAATGTTACTATCACTGAAGGTGGTTTATTCTATGGAACACAGATTCTGATATCACAACTCAAAAGCAGTATTTAAAAGTTTTGCAAATGTTTACCACTTTTCGTGGTTAGAATTCCTCATCACCAATCTTGCAGTATTATCAGTAAGTCACACGTAAACGTCTTACTGCAAAAGCTTTATCTACTGACTGTTGAATTGCTTTCACATTGACCTAAGTTCTATGTACTTGAAAATCCTATTGCTGATCAGTGAAGAAGTTAGCCAGTCAGGGATATCAAAGATATTAAAGATGGGGAGAGATTAGCACGACCTATCGTAGCAGGTTTCATCTTAATATTTTATCTCATATGTATTAAAGATGGTAATAGAGATCAATGTAGTCAGGATAGCACCTGAAACGCCAGCATGCGAACAACGAAAGACAAATAACTTTATTATTAAAATAATAAAAAACAATCAATTATCTTACCTCAAACCTGACATATTTTATCATCATGTCTAGTAATTATCATTTACTTTTAGACGAGAAAAACACTGTTTGACACAATAACGCAGCACTAGTGTTTTTATCAGTTATTAAAATGGTGCAGTATCTACTAAAATGTGTAAAGTTAATAAATTCTAAAAGTGAAAACAGTTTAGTAATCAGTTTGTGCAAATATACAATTCACCAAAATAATAAAACCACAACAACTGTTAGAGGTTATACTAAGTATAATGTATTATGAAATAGTATGACTATTAAACACTTTTAACAGCAACTGGAGGTTGCTCCACTCCAGGTTTGACTACTGTTGTAGCTGCTTGCATTTGAACTAAATGAGAGACAGTGGGAGTGCCTTGCAGAGGTATCGGGTACTCGGCTGGTAATTGAGCACCTGTTGAAAGATTATATTGTTCGATCTGCTCCAGGATATGTAGCAGTGGGTAGATCGTAGTTCATTGCAATATGAATGTGGCTTGTACTGGCAGGTTTACAGCAACGGCATACAGCTTTGCAGCAAAGAGCAGCACTCCAAATTGTTATGATAAATTCAGCGAGACATGCTATTATCAAAGGAACATATGTTTCCAGTACAATCTTGGCCCAAGAACAGCCAAGGTAATTATCATAATCCCTCATTGGATGTTTAAAACAATAACTATACCCGGATAATACTGCCGAACCCAGACCTACAGGTATGGCACAAAGTATGGAGGCGATAATACTGAGCACCATTGCAGATGTGGTGAGACGTCTGGTGTTGGAGCTGGCAGCACCTAGTCCAATCCCTCCTACTACTATAAAGTAGATACCAATCATAATCAAATAGTCAATATAATAAGAAATTTCCCAGGTAATCAGTAAGGTAATGCAGCAGGCCATACAGATGAGTCCAATTACAATTTGAATTGCAGAAAGAGCTTTCATCTGTGATCTTGCTCCTTTCTGAAATACGTTGCTGCCGACATTGTGTTGAGGGATGACTGTAATTGCTTGCTGCTGGACTGCTTCTTGTTGTGTCTGCATGCTGATACTAGGATGTAAATGAGCTTGTCTAACAGTTTCAGATGAGACCTACACTAAGTAAGCGATAAAGCAAAAGTGATTGGCAAATTATTAGTTTAATATTGCCAATATTTCATAGCCTTAGAGTAAACTAGCAAAAATAGTTGAAAAAGATTTGGTACATCATTCTTCCTTAACTGAACGAGGATGCAGAGCTAACTTTAGTATATTGCTCCTTGCCATTGGTTGTTAAGGTATTTATTTCCCAGTAACCAAATGATTTGTGGTATTCATGTTGCTATGCAAGTCTGGACACTACAAGAAGAGGATATTCTTTGATGCTTTTATATATGATAGTGTAATAACTGCTGAGATATAGAAAAGGTTAAACTTCATGAAAAGATACGTACTTATAAATAGAAAATGAGAATTGCTTAGTACAAAAATTTTCGTGCGTTATGGAATCAAGTTTACAAACTTTTACAGATTATAAGTTAATGCAATATTTACCTAATACGTGTCATCTATACAAGTCAGCTAAACTAACTACGGCTAACAAAAGTATAGATTAATGAGCTAATGCTTCAATCTATAACAAAATATTTAATACATTATATCAAATATGATATGTATTAGAATAAATATATCAAATATATACATATATATACATTGATGTGCAAATATATATATCTACATCAAACTCGAAGCTGCTATATATATATATAGTAAACAGATGTAGCAACTCGCAAGTTACTTACGATATACATGGAGATCTCCACCCAAAATCTGATACTACTACATTGTATCTCGATTGGAAAGATGGGAGTAAGAGACTCAAAAGTGTGCAGAAGACAGTGAAAAAGGAAGAACAAAGCATTAAAGCCTCTGCAGCTTCTATGGCTGCCACAGATAAGTTGCTAGCTAAATTTCAATCAGCTGTTCTGACAATGGAGTTTTGCAATGATGACGAAGAAATTGATTAGCACATGAAACCTTTTAATGGTGCTTACCACCAACAAATATCTAAGGTTGGCGATTTCCAACAGACATATATGTGGCTGGACAAAGGAAACCTATCGGCCAATACAGAGTTGCTACTCATGGCAGCCCAAAAGCAAGTGCTCCAACAAGGCAACTCCAAACAAAAATCTATCACACTAGAGATGATCCTAGATGCAGACTGTGCAAAGATGCACTTGAGACCATCCAACACATCATCAGTGAATGCAAGCATCTAGCCGGAGATGCATACACTGAGCGACATAATCATGTTGCAGATGTGTACAAAACTCTATGTAATGAGTATGGCCTTAATAAACCACAACACTGGTGGGAAGCTCCTGGTAATGTCAATGAGAATGAGAATGGCTGACAAGCATGTCCTAGCAAACCAACCAGATATAGTGGTGGTGGACAAGGAGAATAAAAGGGCTACTATAATAGATATAACAGTGTCCAATGACTACAATATAGCCAGCAAAGAAAAATAAAAAGTTGAGAAATATTTCCTTTTTTGGAGAAGAGATTGAAAAATTCTGGTATGTAAGAACAACTGTAATTCCAGTAGTCATTGGGCACTGGGCACAATAACACGAGCGCATAAAATGTGGCTTGCCCAGATACCGACAGCAGTCAACTCAAGTGGGTTGCAGAAAAGTGCGCCATTGGGAACAGCTAAGATCTTGAGGCGAGTGCTCAAACTCCCAGGTCTCTGGTAGAATACCAGAGTTAGAGCTGAAATTACCATCTATATGGGTTAACCAGGGTGAAAAAACAATTTTAAATCTATATATAAATATATATTTATATATATCTATATCTATAAGAAACTTTTGGGTTATACCGAGATGATGGACTTGGCATGGTGAGAGCAACTCCTAAACAAACTGAAAAGCTCAAAAAAAATCTGTGCACATTATTCCATCGAGATGGGTTAAAAATATCTGTAGATGCAAATAAAACCACCTTTGACTTTTTGGATATATCGTTAGATCTACAGAATGAATTATAAAGACCCTTCAGCAAGCCCAACAATATGCCTAGATACGTGCACACAAGATCTAACCACCCACCCTCCATCATCAAAAACATTCCAGCATCAGTCAACCTGCGCCTTTCCGCAATATCATCCAATCAAGATATAATTAGACAAAATACGAAAGAACACCAAGAAGCCCTTAATAGAAGTGGATACCATCATAAATTGACATTTAGTGAGACTGCACCATCACATAACACCAGAAACAAACGCAAGAGAAATATACTTTGGTATAACGACCCTTTCTCTAAAAATGTTGCCACCAATATAGGAAAGCTTTTTTTGAGAGCTCTGAGCAAAGAAATTCCCAAAGATCACAAACTTTATTTGATATTTAATAGAAACAATGTAAAACTTAGCTATAGCTGCATGAAGAATATTTGACAGATTATTGCAAATAACAACAAAGCGCAACTATTAAACGAAAAGCCAACATCAACATGCAACTGTCGAGATAAAAGTACATGTCCACTGCCAAATGCATGTTCGTCCCGTTCTGTCATCTATCAGGCTACAGTTATGACCAACAAACCTGATGCTACCAAACAGACATATGTTGGCCTGACAGAGGGCTCATTCAAGAAAAGATATTACAACCATCGTAGCAGCTTCAACAATCCATCAAAACGAACTTCAACAGGACTAAGTAATTATGTATGGCAGTTTAAAGATAGATCCATCCAGTACGACATCAAGTGGAGAGTATTGAAAAAAGCGAGTAGTTACAATAAGACCAGTAAACTGGTCTTATTGTAACTACTCGCTGTTATTGGTGTATTTGGGAGAAGTACTTCATTCTATACAAACCTGAGCTTGCAAGCTTAAACTCAAAAAACGAGCTTGTGTCAAAGTGCAGGCATTCAAATAAGCACTTAATTTGCAATGCTGTGACATGAACCAATTAAATTGTTGTATTATTTGTAGCTGGCCATCATCGTTAAGCTACTCGATGTGTTTTTGCGTTCAGTCATATGAGCTTCAGATCATTTTAATTTTGCCTGATGAATGATAACAACCGTGAAACTTTAAGTAGTAAAACGTTTTAAAAGTTTTCAGTTCTTAATATATTTTATATATATATATATATAGTTTCTATAGGCATAATACGATTTCATCTGCTAGCTTAACATGAACAACTACTTAAGCTCTGAAATAATTGAATGTTTGCATTGTTTTGATTAATGGGCATTGTAATAGGCATATTGAAAGATACCTCATAGAGAATTTAGTGACTTTATCGCTAATATTGATAAAAAGATTGAATTGTTTTATTGCATTATTTAATCAGATTAATACTTCTTAGATTTCGTCAGGTCTGCGAGTTACCGGAACACAAACATTTGCATGAACCAAACTTTTCACCAGCTTTTTAGGCATTTTGTTTTTTGATTTGAATTGAGCCACATGAAACATATATTTTTATTTTCCAATCTATGTAGCTGCATCCTCCTTCTGAGCTGTCATTAAAAACAAATTTTGTTAGAAAGAGGAAGCATTAGAAAGAGGAAAAGAACACTTCTTTACTTAACCCTGCAAAGTCACTTAAGATGAGTCTACTCATGGCCACATTTATTTGCTTCCCATCATTAGGTAAGTCGATCGTGCATAGGAACATCTTTTGGCTAATTAATTATACAAAATCCTGTCATCCCCAGTTTTAGTCACAGTGCCAAATGCTTTACTAAAATTAATAAAACCACATAAAAGGACATGTTTTGTTCAGTGCTAATTTTCTGCACCTGTCTTAAGCAAAAAAACCATGTTAGTTGTATTCCAGAACTAATACTGAGATAATGACTAAGACGGATTAATGTAACTGATTGTCATAGTTTTTAGGTCACCTTATTTTAAAATGGAAAAAATGGAACAAAACTTGCACCCTTCCAGTGTTCAGGTACTATATGCATATTCCACACATGACTTATAATAATTTTGCACAGACATTCTGTAAAATTTGGATCAGCAGGTTTCCAAATTTCAGATGACATACATTCTGTGTCGATGTTTATCTCATATTGCATTGAGCCCCTAAGCAAGAATCTCAGACATTTACAATTGGTTATTCAAAAATAGGACCACTGTTGTTTAATCTTTTCAATTTTGACAAATCTCACCTAGGTTTCTAAATCTTTTCAGTAGTGGGTCCAAACATTCAGATCATCATTACAAAACTCTTCTCATTGTTTTCTGCAGAGTTGATGTTCTATCACGTTCATAAACTAGTGGAAGTTCTATTGACTTTAGTTAAAAAATCTCAGTAAATATATCAACTGATTAAAAACAGTAAAAGTTCTTTCTAATTCACTCAGAATTCACTATTTGATTAATTGTTATTCATGATTTATTCAGTCCCCAAATAGTGATTAACATGAGAAAGTAGCGACCAACATGAAGAAATACTGACTAAAATGAAGAAATAGGAACCAACATAAAGCAGTAGTGAACAACAGAAAAAAAGTAGTGGCCAAACTGAAGAAGTAGTGACTACCAGGAAGAAATAGTGACCAACATGAAAAAATAGGAGCCAATGGGAAAAAGTAGTTAACAACATGATGAGGTAAAGACCAAGAAAAAAAATTAGTGATCAACAGAAAAAATAAGTGACCAACAGGAACACGTAATGACCAGCAGTAAGAAGTGGTGACCAGCATGAAGCAGTAGTGGTCAACAGGAAAAAGTAGTGACCAACACAAAAAGTAAAGACCAACATAAAGAAGTAGTGACCAACATGAAAAAGTAGGAACCAACAGAAAAATTAGTGACCCACAGGAAGAAGTAATGACCAACACGAAGAAGTAGTAACCAACATGAAAAAGTAGTAACCAACAGGAAGAAGTAGTAACCAACAGGAAGAAGTAGTGACTAGCACAAATAAGTAGTGAATAACATGAAGTTGTAACTAACATGACAAAGTTGTGACCAATGTAAAGAAATAGTGATCAGCATGAAAAATTTGTGACCAACATGACAAAGTTATGACCATCATAAAGAAGTAGTGACCAACATGAAGAAGTAGTGACCAACATGAAAAAGTAGTGACCAACATGAAGAAGTAGTGATCAACATGAAAAAGTAGCGACCAACATGACGAAGTTATGACCAACATAAAGAAGTAGTGACCAACATGAAGAAGTAGTGACCAACATGAAGAAGTAGTGACCAACATGAAGAAGTACTGACCATGTTTACCACATCTTACAATTACACAGCTCTTAACTGAATTTGACGATCAAACAGTTATTTTAAACATGTAGGAAAAGTTACTGTTCTGCTTCTTTTAGCAAGCTTAAAGTGGACTGTTTTAAAAAAGCTAAATTTACATTTATTTAGGTGTAACCATAACAACCACTGATCAAGAAGGCTGGTATAAGTAGTGATCATTAGTTTGGTGAGGCGTGACTATGTTATCATGTTTACCAAAAGGCTTTTTCATGGCACCATTTAAGTCTTCTCGAGCTACAAAAGCTACAAATGTCTATCGCCATAAATATTGATTTGAATCATCAGAACTGTAAGATATTTTTTCTTTAAACTGTTTTCCAGGAATAAAACTGCTCCCAACTAAATTAGACCCTGAACTCATTTTTGCAAAAACCAAGAAATAATACCATTTCGCATCATTTAGTAAAAATGAGTATATGGTATTGACTGCCAAAATTTGCAGTTGTTGTAAGTGTAACCATAACCAAATTTTATAAAGTTTTCTTGTGGGAACACAGATCTTTAAAAAAATGGTGTTACTACGTTATTTTCTTTGCGAACATATTCTTATTAAGTGTCATTTAAGACTTGTTTAGTGTGTCCAACACTCAGCTTGAAATTAAAGATTAAGAAGAACTTAAATATTACTGGATGAATGTAGTTTAAAAAGAACCATAAAACTTGGCTGTAATTACTACAACATCGAAACCTTTTCTCATCATTTCAGTGCTTCTTTGTAAATAATTTATAGCAAGTTTAAATATTTACCAACTTTATTAGCTGTTTCGTAAGTGCTGGCTTAAAAACCACCATAGCCAAGTACAAAGTTACCATGACAACTACTTGTAAAATCTTTTAGCCAAAGATTTGACATTAAGCAACTGAAGTGTTTCTTGACTATGTTAAACAAGGAAACAATGATGCTATGGTTTATGGAACAACCGCACAGATATAGCGTGCAGAAAGATATACATGTATATGTAATTTAGTTCAGTTGTAAAATATTCTATTTCTCTACTCCTTTAATGAAAGTTTGAGTTCAGATTTCTTTAGGCATAAATAAAGATGTAGCATGATGAACTTTGTCATTTTAGTTCCTTGTTTATACAAAATTCCCCTCCATCTGGCACATATCTTTACGTTAACACCTAAAATGGTCTTTTGAAGTGCTTAAAAATGCAGGCAAGTCTCTCTGTTAGATATAATTGGCAAAACCTCACTGTAAAGCCATTGATGAACTAGTGTGTTAGTAGTCACTTTTCCGTGGAAAATAATGAAGCTCAACTGCAATAGTGACCAAATTTACATTTTGTTTAAAATGAGAATAAAAATATTTCTTTCTGTATTCTATTGTCGCAGAGTGTATAGTACACACTCATAGAATGCAGAACACAAAAATAGCCACTTTTTCATTTTATCAAAGTGTAAGAAAACATGCAAAGAGTCAGTTTGTAGCAACTATGGCATGGGGTCATTTAATGTTCATTTAAGTGTTAGTTATACTAACAAAGAGCTAAGCTAAAGTGAGATGGTTTAACAACTCACACTGTCAAATCACTGGTAGAACCACATTTTTAGTTCTTTTATAGCTGGAAAAAGTTTTAATAAAATACAAAACTTAGTTAACTTAATTTATTAAAAAAATATATTTCACGCATTTACTTATTACCAACTTTAAATCAATAATTATAATTTATTGATTACTAATATATCTTCTAACTGTCATGCACTGTTAACACTGGCTTTAGTTACATGCATAAGAGAGAGGCAATGTAAAGTCAATGTAACTTAAAAAGTGTCACATTTTTGCAACTGTACCATTCATCACAACAATCAACACACTCGTGTTAACAACTATGTTGAACTAACCATCATAAGTACCACTTTTATTGTCAGTTGAAAGTTGGTGTACGCCAGAGCTGCCTCCTAATGTAGCCGCTCAAGGTTGAGTTGGTGAGTAGTAACAGAGTTTGGTTTGTATCAGCTAGTAGCTGAGCACTAGTTGATGGTATTCAATGTGTCTGTACACAAAATTGTTGTTTGAAAAAATACATGACAGTGGAAGCACCGAAATTTACATTGAAAAGCTCCTGGTTTGTGGTTATAAAGAAATTATCAACATCGAAAACATTTTATTTTAATACCATTATCTTCATTATACTGTTCTTATTTATGTTATTTAAAAAAGAGAGATAGATATAATTAGAAAGAAGTACCCATGAGTAGATTTGACTCTTTGACCTCTCATCAGCCATAATCTAAACTTAAAAGTCAGTGTATATGCATGGTGCGTACAAGAAGAACTTATGAAAGAAACTCTTAAAGGGCTAAATAAGCCACTTTTAGCAATTTCACATTGTAGTGATATCTCTATGTTTTGCAGTTGAAGGTTGATTTTGAACGGTACCAAAGTATAACAGATTGCAACAACTGCGTAGAGCTCTGTTGCATAGAATAGCACTTCTAATTGTTACCATCAATTCAACTAGTCTTACTGTTGCCAATATCACACAAGTGGCGATTATAACATCTTTTTGACTACAGTCATTATTATAATATCAATAATAATAAGAACATTTATGGCTTGTTCAGTAGATTTCAGCAAGACTAATGCCAACAGGTAAACTAGAAGCTATGGAGGCGATAATATTGAGCACAATCACAGACTTAATCCGCCATTTAATGTCAGAGTTGAGAGCTCTTAGTCCAATCACTCCTACTACTATAAAGTAGAAACCAGTCCAAATCTCATAGCCAATAGCACTAAAACGCTGCTGCTCTCTGATGATATGGAAAATTCCAAACAAAATACAAATAATTCCGATCGCAATCTGAAATGCAGAAAGAACTTTCATATGTGATCTTGTTCCTTTCTGAAGTAGGCTGTCACTGAGATTGTGCTGTGGGATTAGTGTTTTGACTGGCTGTTGTACAACTTATTCTTGTGTCTGCATGTTGATACTGGGATGTAACTGAGGCTGTGTAACTGTTGTAAATAAGAACTAGACTGAGCAAGTGGTAGAGTAAAAGTGTTTGGCATGTTTTTAGTTTTACTACTGTCCAGATTATAGCCTTAGGACAAACTACCTATAACACCTGACAACTAACACTTCTGGCATCTTGATCTCTCTAACACAGCTACAACAAAGTCTATGTCCTAGGTTAATTAAACAAATGCTTTTGCTGTAACTAGATTTTCATAGTTTGAATATTTTCATTTCCATATTTTCATTTTTCAAGCTTTGAATTCATTGACTATCTTTAACTGTACCACGTATCTAAGTCTTTTGTTTGCAAGAAAGTGCTAGAATTTATTCTTTCTATAGTTTATATGGGAAAAAATTAATTTCATAGAACCAATGCAGAATAAAGTTAACACTTAAAGAAGTTAGTTCGAAAGTACGTTAAACTAAAATTAGCGCAAAGTTAACTCAATTCAAAATGAAGGCAGGCGCTATATCTGCTTATCAAATAAGTGATGTACACAATTTTGTTTAAACAGCCTGTAATTACAAAAACTTTGTCAGAACATTAGTTAGTCTACACAATGTGTTAAAATGGCAACTGCTTAACAAGTGCTGCTGCAAGTGTCATCCACTGCACAGGTCAGCGCTAACATACTAAAAATGTTGACTGTATTTCATCATTTATGTAATTGTAAATGAAACTGCCGGTTCTCTTTACTCTCTACAAGACAGTCAAGCAATAAACACATCAAGTGTTAGCCACTAATATAGACATGTATATTTGTATAATATATATAAATATACATGAAAGTCAAGCCACAAAGCATGAACATACAGGCAGAGAGCGTGTACGCATTACGTTTTGCTTCTTTTGTAAGATCTTTCTTTTATTAGGCTTTGTCCGCTTTTTTACTTATTTACGTTCGGTCTTCTAATCGTGTTTCTCGACCATCTGAGTAGATGAGGTAGATGAGCATCTCATCGGTAGATGAGCCTTCTCTGATTGCAGAAAGGCTTGGTCAGGTGACCACAGTGATGAAAAAGTCTGACCCTAAGGCCCTAGTCACGGCGCTCTGATGCAACACAATCATCAGTGTCTTCTATACAGGCTACAATGATGAAATGGATTGATAGATAAACATACAGAGATAATGTGTTAATAAATTATTGATAGCAACCTAATTTACAGTAAAAACTCTTCAAACTATCATATGTGCTTATGGCAAGAACTGCAAACTCAACATAAAATATTCTGCTATGTAAAAAGTAGAAAAGATATACAGTTCTGATCATAATTATAAGACCGCATAAAACAAACATGTTAGTTGCCATTAATTTATAGTTCATTCAAAGTTATTAGATGAGTTCATAATAACTGTCGCGAGTAAAATAAAACTGAAATTACTTTTTACTAGATAAAATTTTCTTTACTAGCTGCGTCCGATTCATTTTTGTTGTTCTATTGCTATTTATTTGTATTGTTTGTATTGTTTTTGTTAAAAAATTTTATTTAATTTTTTATTATAATTAAATCAAAACATAATTAATTAAACATATAAAATAATATAACTCCTGTGATTGATTTATTATGCAACCAACATTTCATACTTACCAACCAGCATTTGTTTGCTGCCAATTCAGATTAAGAATAATACATAATACTCGCGTAGATCATAAATAAGACTGTCAGATGAGACTCTTTCGGAAATAACGATTGTGATATCAGCGACTGAAGAAGTCGACTTTTAGAGTTGTCTTCCCCGAGTGTTGCTATGTGTCCCATGCTCTCTTTCTCCCCCCACCCCCCAAGAGAGCCATGCTCAGGCTGATTCTGTCACAGAAGCTGACCTGGGTTTATTTAAAACATCAAACAAAAAAACAAAAGATTAGAACATGCATTTATAACTAAAGTGTTAATATGTGAATAATCATGATTTATGCTTGATAGCATCTTTTATTTATAAGAGTCATGTTTAAAACCAACGAGAATACAAACTCTGTTAGTGTCAAAAATTATGAGTTTAGTTATGGGTTAGTAATATGATCTTATATCTTGTTAAACACAATAACTTCCTTTTTGTGTAAATACATCAATATTTTGAATTGATTTATAATTTGTTTTATCATGTCTGAATTAATCAGTGTCAATTTTAGTGACATGGATAAGGAACTCAGTATCTCTAATCAAATATTATACTGAGTATGATAGACTCGCAATAGGTAGTCCTGCCAAACAGTTGCATGGTCAGTTGAAAGCTGCTTTAGACCAGAGTTGTTCACTGATGTATGCGACATACATTTGAAGTAGTTGATAGTTAGTGGGCTTAGCTTAGCTTAGCTTAGCTTGCGCTGATGACATATCCAGCTGATATTAAAACAATGGTTGAAATTCGCGGTACAGAAAAGGGTTGTGAACCAGAATATATGACAGTGGGAGCACCAGTATTCATCTGGTTTGTACTTGAATGTTGATAGCAAACAGTACCAAAGTATGACGGTTTACAACAGCGGCATACAGTTTTGCAGCACAAGATAGCACTCCAAATTATACGCGTTAACTCAAAAAGACTTGCTTTTCCTAACATTACGTTAATTGCAATAACAACTGTTTTCTGACTGCAGTATTTAACATAATAATCACTATATTAATAATAATAAGTGTGAGAACAGCTATAGTTTTTTCAGTAGATTGCACCAGAGCTCAGGCTTGAAGGAACAGCACAAATTATGTCGGCAATAATATTGAGCACCATAGCTGATACTATGAGGTGTTTCGTGTTAATGCTGACAGCTCTTAGTCCAATCTCGCCAACTACTAAAAGGCAGGTACTAGTTCAAGTTCCACCATTAGTGCCGTTTATATCATCATGCTCTTTAACGATATCAGCAATACGACAATACCAAAGAAAATGCAGATAACTCAAATTGCGATATGAAGAACATAAATAAATTTTATTTGTAATCTTGCTATTTTTAGAAATATGCTGCTGCCAACAATGGGTTGAGAGATGAGTGTAATGATTGGCTGTTGTATTACTCTTTGCTGTGAGTACATGCTGACATTAGGTATTATCTGAGCTTGTCTAACAGTTTTAAATAAAAATACACTGGGTAAGTGGTAAAATACAAGCGATTGGTGATATCTTAACAGTAACATTAGTGTAAAAAGGTTGGATATATGATTTTTTTTTCATTGAACAAGGATTCAGGACTAACCTTAATGTAACATGCAAAATAATTGGTTGTTAAGGCTGGTAATAATTAGAAACTGTATCCTTTGTCAGATTCATGATGATTTGCAAGTGTGAAAACTATGAGAAGATGATGTTTTCTATAGTTTTTAGCTAATATATTGTAATAACTGTAAAGGTATACAAAATGTTTGATTTTATCTATATATACTTCTCAAAGTCTTCCCGTGTGTCGTCGGAAATCTGGCTATAGATCTTGAAATCTTGGAATAAATGTTTCGTACCGAATAGGATGCGATCTCGCACCAAGCCATTCACCAGTCTTACGACTAGCCCACTAAACTACGGAAGTCAAATCGCTAGTCTGCCAATATAAGTCATTATACTCGCTCACATTATTAAGTCGATTCTACTCGCTCACATTATTAAACTGGCTAATAGCAAAACTCTCACTACTTTTCATTGTTTATAAGACAAAAAACTTTTCTCATGATATGTAGTTTGAAAGTTAGAATGGCAAATGTTGCTATATGTTAAATACAAATCAATTTTCTGTCCAAATACTCTTCTATTACAAGGGAAACGTCGAGTGGCACGGCTATTTGTTGAAGATTTGTAAACAAAAATGGGAAATATCTATCACATTCTAACGATACCAGAGAAAGTTATGTTAAGCTGACGCTACCCACATTAAAACAGTCTTAGAACATGTACAAAATAGTGGAACAATATTGTATTTAGTGGCTGTAAATACGATACTAAACTAGCCGTCGAAACACCTGACTATAGAAGAAATTTATGTTTTTATCTTATATTAATTAATTTGCGGTTGGGTTAAGGAGCCAGAATTATGCTTAGCTTATATGGATTACTACCATGACATTTGGTCATAGAGGTTGCTCGCTGGCAAAAGTATTGGTCATGAAGTAAATGAGGCGTTACCATGTATTATATTTGCAAAAATGTTAAGCCTTCAGTAGAGTTTGTACTGCGTCAACAGTTAAAATAAAAACATCCTTACTTCAGATTTGTATAAGCTACACTGAATGATTCACACCATCGTTGCTTGTGATGAGTTAGAGTTTTGTGATCTTACTAATGCAACATAAAATTATTTGGTAAAAATTTGATTCAGCAATAAAACTTAAACAAAAACAATTACAGGTATGCAAAAATATATTAAGCTGATGACACATTCAATAAAAACACTATTATGAATTGTACAAAATAATATAATCATATTGAATCTATTGACAATAAGTACTGTAGAATACTAAACCAGTCAGCAAAACTTTCTTATTTATAGAAAATACTGCTGGTTTCACCACTCATATAATGGTATGTGATTATGTTGTCTCACTAAAATTATAATCTGTCTACATTAGATGTTACCATGGCGATTAGTGATAAATAGTTCTTATAGAAGGAAATATCAATCAAGAAGTAAATGAGGCATTACTTTGTTATCAGATGCAAAACCTTTATCAGAGTACTCCATGCTCATTATGAAAACAGGCTTGACTTAGACTGTGAAATGGCCCTTGAATCATAGTCTACAAAATTAGTAGCTCTCAATTATCATGCATTCCAGTTTCAATTATTACCATTCTAACATTATTAGAAGTTTTGTCTCTCGCAAGTGTTGATAATCTACATGCAACTTGAAGGAACATGCATATGTTTGTTTGTTTTCTTAGAACTATATAGCTAGCTATATAGTTTGCTGTTATATATATAGTTTGCTGTTATAGAGTTAGCTGCTCAAAGTTTGTTTTCTTAAAAGTTTCATATGAAAATTGTTAAAGCATTATAGAAAGTGTTTAACGGAAAGTAATTAATGTTACTATCACTGAAGGTGGTTTATTCTATGGAACACAGATTCTGATATCACAACTCAAAAGCAATATTTAAAAGTTTTGCAAATGTTTACCACTTTTCTTGGTTAGAATTCCTCATCACCAATCTTGCAGTATTATCAGTAAGTCACACGTAAACGTCTTACTGCAAAAGCTTTATCTACTGACTGTTGAATTGCTTCCACATTGACCTAAGTTCTATGTACTTGAAAATCCTATTGCTGATCAGTGAAGAAGTTAGCCAGTCAGGAATATCAAAGATATTAAAGATGGGGAGAGATTAGCACGACCTATCGTAGCAGGTTTCATCTTAATATTTTATCTCATATGTATTAAAGATGGTAATAGAGATCAATGTAGTCAGGATAGCACCTGAAACGCCAGCATGCGAACAACGAAAGACAGAATAACTTTATTACTAAAATAATAAAAAACAATCAATTATCTTACCTCAAACCTGACATATTTTATCATCATGTCTAGTAATTATAATTTACTTTTAGACGAGAAAAACAATGTTTGACACAATAACGCAGCACTAGTGTTTTTATCAGTTATTAAAATGGTGCAGTATCTACTAAAATGTGTAAAGTTAATAAATTCTAAAAGTGAAAACAGTTTAGTAATCAGTTTGTGTAAATATACAATTCACCAAAATAATAAAACCACAACAACTGTTAGAGGTTATACTAAGTATAATGTATTATGAAATAGTATGACTATTAAACACTTTTAACAGCAACTGGAGGTTGCTCCACTCCAGGTTTGACTACTGTTGTAGCTGCTTGCATTTGAACTAAATGAGAGACAGTGGGAGTGCCTTGCAGAGGTATCGGGTACTCGGCTGGTAATTGAGCACCTGTTGAAGGATTATATTGTTCGATCCGCTCCAGGATATGTAGCAGTGGGTAGATCGTGGTTCATTGCAATATGAATGTGGCTTGTACTGGCAGGTTTACAGCAACGGCATACAGCTTTGCAGCAAAGAGCAGCACTCCAAATTGTTATGATAAATTCAGCGAGACATGCTATTATCAAAGGAACATATGTTTCCAGTACAATCTTGGGCCAAGAACAGGCAAGGTAATTATAATAATCCCTCATTGGATGTTTAAAACAATAACTATACCCGGATAATACTGCCGAACCCAGACCTACAGGTATGGCACAAAGTATGGAGGCGATAATACTGAGCACCATTGCAGATGTGGTGAGACGTCTGGTGTTGGAGCTGGCAGCACCTAGTCCAATCCCTCCTACTACTATAAAGTAGATACCAATCAAAATCAAATAGTCAATATAAAAGTTGTTTTTCCGTAAGGTAATCCGTAAGGTAATGCGGCAGGCCATAAAGATGAGTCCAATTACAATTTGAATTGCAGAAAGAGCTTTCATCTGTGATCTTGCTCCTTTCTGAAATACGTTGCTGCCGACATTGTGTTGAGGGATGACTGTAATTGCTTGCTGCTGGACTGCTTCTTGTTGTGTCTGCATGCTGATACTAAGATGTAAATGAGCTTGTCTAACAGTTTCAGATGAGACCTACACTAAGTAAGCGATAAAGCAAAAGTGATTGGCAAATTATTAGTTTAATATTGCCAATATTTCATAGCCTTAGAGTAAACTAGCAAAAATAGTTTTGGTACATAACTCTTCCTTAATTGAAAAAGGATACAGAGCTAACTTTAATTTAACCTTTCATGTCATTGGTTGTTAAGGTATTTATGTCCCAGTAACCAAATGATTTGTGATATTCATGTTGCTATGCAAGTCTGACAACTACAATAAGAGGATATTCTTTGAAGCTTTTAAATATTATATTGTAATAACTGCTGAGCTATAGAAAAGGTTAAACTCCATGATAAGATATGTACTTATAAATAGAAAATGAGAATTGCTTAGTACAAAACTTTTTGTGCGTTATGGAATCAAGTTTACAAACTTTTACAGATTATAAGTTAATGCAATATTTACCTAATACGTGTCATCTATACAAGTCAGCTAAACTAACTACGGCTAACAAAAGTATAGATTAATGAGCTAATGCTTCAATCTATAGCAAAATATTTAATACACTATATCAAATATAATATATATTAGAATAAATATATCAAAGATATACATATATATATACATTAATGTGCAAATATATATATCTACATCAAACTCAAAGCTGCTATATATATATATAGTAAACAGATATAGCAACTCGCAAGCTGCTTACGATATACATGGAGATCTACACCCAATACCTGATACTACTAAATTGTATCTTGATAGGAAAGATGGGGATAAAAGACTCAAAAGTGTGCAGCAGACAGTGAAAAAGGAAGAACAAAGAATTAAAGCCTCTGCAGCTTCTATGGCTGCCACAGATAAGTTGCTAGCTGAATTTCAATCGGTTGCTCTGATGATGGAGTTTTGCAGTGATAATGAAAAAATTGATTAGCACATGAAACCTCTTAATGGTGCTTACCACTGACAAATATCTAAGGTTGACAATCTCCACTAGACATATATGTGGCAAAACAAAGGAAATCTAACAGCCAATACAGAGTTGCTACTCATGGCAGCCCAAAAGCAAGTGCTCCAAGAAAGCAACTCCAAACAAATATCTATCACACTAGAAACGACTCTAGATGCAGACTGTGCAAAGATGCACTTGAGACTACCCAACACAGAATCAGTGAGTGCAAGCATCTAGCAGGAGACACATACACTGAGCGGCATAATCATGTTGCTGGTGTCGTGTACAGAAGTCTATGTGATGAGTATGGCCTTAATAAACCGCAACACTGGTGGGAAGCTCCTGGTAAGGTCAATGAAAATGACCGCGCTAAGATCCTCTAGGACTTCTACATCTGGACTGATAAGCATGTCCTAGCAAACCAACCAGACATAGTAGTGGTGGACAAGAAAAACAAGAGGGCTACTATAATAGATATAACAGTACCCAATGACTGCAATATAGCCAGCGGAGAAAAAGAAAAAGTTGAGAAATATCTCCTTTTTTGGACAAGAGATTGAAAAATGCTGGTATGTAAGAACAATTGTAATTCCAGTAGTCATTGGGCACTGGGCGCAATAACACTTGTGCATAAAATATGGCTTGCCAGATACCAGCAGCAATCAACTCAAGAGAAATCCAGAAAAGTGCGCCATTGGGAACAACTAAGATCTTAAGGTGATTGCTCAAACTCCCAAGTGTTTGGTAGGAGACCTGAGTTCGATCAGACTACCCCCATATGGGTTAACCGAAGTAAGGAAACAAGTTTTTTTATATATGTATCTATATCGATATATAAATATATTTATATATAGATTAAAAATTGTTTTTCACCCTGGTTAACCGACATAGATGGTAATTTCTGCTCTAACTTTGGTATTCTACCAGAGATCTTGGAGTTTGAGCACTCTAATCATGACCTTAGCTGTTCCCAATTGCACACTTTTCTGAAGCTCACTTGAGTTGACTGCTGTCAGTATCTGGGCAAGCCACATTTAATGCGCAGGTGTTATTGCACCCAGGGCCCCAATGACTACTGGAATTACAGTTGTTCTTACATCCCAGCATTTTTCAATCTCTTCTCCAAGAGGGAGATATTTCTCAACTTTTTCTTTTTCTTTGCTGGCTATATTGCAGTCATTGGGTACTGCTATATCCTTTATAGTAGCCCTCTTGTTTTTCTTCTCCGCCACCACTATATCTGGGGGTTTGCTATGACATGCTTATCAGTCCAGATGAAGAAGTCCTAGAGGATCTTAGCGCGGTCATTCTCATTGACCTTACCAGGAGCTTCCCACTGGTGTTGTGGTTTATTAAGGCCATACTCATTACATAGACTTCTGTACACAACAACTGCAACATGATTATGTCGTTCAGTGTATGCGTTTCCGGCTAGCTGCTTGCATCCACTGATGATGTGTTGGATGGTCTCAGGTGCTTTTTGGCACAGTCTGCATCTATGATCGTTTATAGTGTGATAGAATTTTGTTTAGAGTTGCTTCTTTGGGAAGCACTTGCTTTTGGGCTGCTCTGAGTAGCGACTCTGTAATGGCCGTTAGGTTTCATTTTTCCCACGACCACACGAGCGGAGCGGAAGTGTGGGAGTTTTTATGATAAATGCATGTGCACACAACTTACAAAAATTATTCATCAACAATGAGACGAACCCTCGTCAAGAAATTTCATCAAAAAATTTAAGCATCGGAATGTAAAGTCGTTACAGTATAATAACGATACAAAACACATTTAAACCTATTTAAATATGTTACCAAGTCTTTGTAAGCCGTCGGTATTATTTTAAAACTTACCCATCTGATCGGATTATACACAAATAGACAGATTAATTTGAACGAAAATTGCCACAAAAAGCTTGAAAAGCTCGGTTTAATAAAAGTTAAGACCGAAAATTGAAACGCCAATAAAGCCGTGCAACCGATTGTAGAACTATTTAGCAGTGCGCATTTCACGAGAAAACCGTGCTCATTTCATCAGTCTATGGCCTTTTTTACTTGTATTCAAATTTATTCGAAGGTTTCTGTAATAAACGTAGACTGTTGGAGGCGTAGACCGACTTACAGGTACACAATTGTGGTACACAGTTTATCAGCCTGTGTTTTTTGTCCAATCACCAAAGGTTTTATTATTTGAAACGTTAGCCGAAATTCTTTACAACTTATGTACAAGCTAGGGCCGAACTACAACGCCCCTTCATGACGAGAACATTTTTTATTTTGCTACATTTTTATACGCGTGAATGCTCCTATCCGCTTTCTGTTAAAGATCGCTTA
Organism: Watersipora subatra; assembly: GCF_963576615.1. Classification (NCBI taxonomy): domain Eukaryota; kingdom Metazoa; phylum Bryozoa; class Gymnolaemata; order Cheilostomatida; family Watersiporidae; genus Watersipora; species Watersipora subatra. The sequence goes on from NC_088715.1 coordinate 58,743,805, forward strand.
TCAAAACCATTCTACATTCAACGCAACCAACTTTCAAACTGTGTATAGTACACAGTAGCTTGCTATTTTACTTCTAATTTTGCATTTCAGAGTTATAATAAACATATTTCTTTATTGTTGTTGAATTACATACATTACAGTAAATTAGGCCTACAGCTTTATAACACTTTTATAACAGCTTTTATTTTGCTGCAGTTTGCAGAAATCTTCGAGACGCATGAACGCTCATAGGTTTTCTATTATTGCTGTATTACTATATTAACAATATTGGTTATTTTAATAATATCAGTGCATTTTACTTATAATATTGGCCAACATTGCATTTCTCCTATTGCAAGGGAGAGATATAAACGTGTAATATTATCCTTTCATTGTTGTTGTTTGTCATGACCAAACACTTTTTAAATAAATTTTCTAAAAACCTATATAAATACCACAACTTCTCGATATTGCTACCTATGACGTTTTGAAATGTAAACAAAATTGTGTATTGGTTTTCTATTATTACTATATTAATAAAATTGATTATTCTAAGAATATCAGTGCATTTTACTTCTAATATTGGCCAATATTGCATTTCTCCTGTTGCATTGGGAAAATATAAACATCTTTTCCATTCATTATTGCCTATTGTTGTATATAATAACACCCACACCCAGTAGGCCTACATTACAGCTACCATTGCAGTTATCCTATTGCACTGCAGAGCCAATTGATTGCTAATATTGCATTTCTCAACTATCAGTACCCTTTATTTTTTTTGCCAATATCTCTGGCCATCTCTTTGGTCGTGGGCTGTATGACAGTGGAATTTGTAGTTATATATATATATATCTATGTACATATATATATCAATATCTAGATATTTGTGTAAATATATATATATATACGTATATATATATGTATATATATATATATATATACATATATATATATATATATATATATATATATATATATATATATATATATATATATATATATATATATATATATATATATATATATATATATATACATATGCATATGCATATGCATATGCATATGCATATGCATATGCATATATATATACATATATATATATATATATAAACTCCTATGAATTATGGGCTAGTATTACTAAAATTAGAGTGCTCAACAAATATATTGGAGCTGCTATATACTAATAAATTATTTAAAAGCAATACTTATTCGTCAGGCTGTGTTGGAATAAACAAGATGGTGACTAATCTCTTCTTGGCTATTTTTCCCTCCCTTTGTTCTAATTGTTTAATTTCTTCTTCTTTTGATTGGCTGTTGGTTAGTAGCTACCAAATGAGAGAGAAGATAATTTCTGGAATGACGACAGGTTGAGACTAATTCAGATTTTTTATTAAGTGTTGCTAAGTCAAGTCTATTAATGATGTAGTATTTTTCTGTCAAACATAGGTTGCACCTTTTGCTGGAGTTGTTGTAGGATTTTGTCTGTTTTAGTACAGTTCAGTCTAGTTTGTAGTTAATGTCTTGGTCTTTCAGTTTCCAAATGTGTTTGCTTAGTTCAATTGCGTTTCGCTTGGTGCTGTTTTTGATACTAGTTTTGTGGTTACTATATCGTGTTTTAAAGTCAGTTTCACAAAGTCCTATGTATGATTCAGTAGTGTTGTTGTCTAGTCGTGTCACTTTGGCTTGGTATATCACACTTTTTTGCAGGCAGTTTTCATTAAGTGGGCATTCACTTTTGACTCGGCAGTTACAATTTTTGTCATTTACTGGAGTTTCATTGCTTTTACCAAGGATTTTTTTGTTGTGTGCATCAATTTTACTCTTCATGTTGGGCATTGTAGAATAGCTGATTTTTACTGTGTTCTTGTTGAATATTTTGCCTAGTGGGTTCTTTTTGTCAAAGCATTTGTTTACAATTTTTAAGAATATTTTGCCAGTGCTAGTCTGTACTTTGCTGTTATATGGTGGGTTGTACCATATTACTTTTCGTTGCCTGTTACGTTTTTTAGTTGTGGTTTCTGGTTTGTATTTTAGCCTGTACTTGTAGTTACTGTCATTTAATGCTTGCTGGTATGGTGTTTTTGATTGCTCAAATATATGTTTGTTAGCAGAGAGTCGAGAGAGTCTTTTGTTGACGTTTTCTGGTAAGTTTTTAATGATGTTAGGGGGGTGGTTACTTTGGGCATGAACATATTGTATGTTGTTGTTGGGTTTAGTGTATGGGCTGTGTGTTCCACTGTTTAGGTCTAGGGTTACATCTAAGAAATTGATGATTTTTTGGTTAGCTTCAATAGCGATTTTTAGTTTGTTCTGTTTGAATGTTTTGCATATTTGTTTCTTCATGTTTTCAATGCTGCGAGGTGTGCCATCGCAGATTGCAAGTCCGTCATCACGATAGAGTCCAGTGTTGCATTTGAGTTTGTCTGGAAGTAAAGAAAGTAAGTAAGTCCCTACCAGTTCACAAGTCTCAGCTCCGTCATAGCTTCCCATAGTCACGTCGAACATGCTAGCATTGTCTTTTTTTCTCCAAGGTTCTTGTCCATATGTCAAGTATGCGTTTTTTGTGTGAATGATTATGTGTTCTTCATTGTCAGTAATGGTAGTATATTGTCGAGCAAAGCGTATTGCATTAGTTAGTAGTTCATGTGTTATTGAAGGGTAAAATTCACAGACGTCAAATGAAATGAATGAGTAATTTTGCTTGTTAGCAATGTTTTTGAACCATTCTATCACTTCTGTAGTGTTTCTCCATAAAGTCGCATGGGTTTTAGTTCGCAGTGTTTTGTTTATTTTCTCAAGTATGTGCTTACTAACTTTTCCAAGTTCTGGTTTAGTAGGGTTGATTAGTCTGTGAGTAGGGTTATTGGGAAAATTGGGTTTGTGGTCTTTTATAGTGATAAAGGCATCTCTTCGAGCGGTTTGTTCAATGCGGTCGTCAAGTTCTAGTTGTTGGGCAATTTGTTGGTCATTAGCAGTTATTTTATTTATGGTGTCATTGTCAGTCTTTTTGTAATTTTTAGTAATGTTGTTTTTTAGTGCCTTGTTATAATTGTCTGGAGTTATTTTGTAATAATTGGTCGTCTTGTCAGCTTTCACTAGTACGTTGTTTTCTTTGTTGATAGTTTTTAAGTCTAAAGTGAGCTTAGTTTGAAAGTGGTTTTTGTTGTTTTTGAAGCTTAAGTCATGTATTAAGTTAGCCATTTCTTCTTCAAAGTCAGTCATATCTTTTAGAGTAGGGGCAGTTTTTCTTGAATTAAATCCAAAAGTTTCTTGAGTCTTAGGTTTAGTGTTGGGGTTAAGGTAAAAGTAGGCTTTCCATCGCATTCTCTTAATTAGCTTCTCAGGCATTTCAAGCAGTCTAGTTTTGTATTCACATACATTAGCTACAGGGATATTCTTCATAGAGTACTGCAGATTAAAACAATCCATTTTAGCTATACAAAAGTGCTCAACTTGTAAAGTGAAATCAGTGAATCAAGAAATTAGTTCACTAAATCAGTCTAAAGGAGCTGTATAAACTATAAATTCCTAAGAATTAAAAGACAAATGACGTCAACAAAAGACTCTCTCGACTCTCTGCTAACAAACATATATTTGAGCAATCAAAAACACCATACCAGCAAGCACTAAATGACAGTAACTACAAGTACAGGCTAAAATACAAACCAGAAAACACCACTAAAAAACGTAACAGGCAACGAAAAGTAATATGGTACAACCCACCATATAACAGCAATGTACAGACTAACATTGGCAAAATATTCTTAAAAATTGTAAACAAATGCTTTGACAAAAAGAACCCACTAGGCAAAATATTCAACAAGAACACAGTAAAAATCAGCTATTCCACAATGCCCAACATGAAGAGTAAAATTGATGCACACAACAAAAAAATCCTTGGTAAAAGCAATGAAACTCCAGTAAATGACAAAAATTGTAACTGCCGAGTCAAAAGTGAATGCCCACTTAATGAAAACTGCCTGCAAAAAAGTGTGATATACCAAGCCAAAGTGACACGGCTAGACAACAACACTACTGAATCATACATAGGACTTTGTGAAACTGACTTTAAAACACGATATAGTAACCACAAAACTAGTATCAAAAACAGCACCAAGCGAAACGCAACTGAACTAAGCAAACACATTTGGAAACTGAAAGACCAAGACATTAACTACAAACTAGACTGGACTGTACTAAAACAGACAAAATCCTACAACAACTCCAGCAAAAGGTGCAACCTATGTTTGACAGAAAAATACTACATCATTAATAGACCTGACTTAGCAACACTTAATAAAAAATCTGAATTAGTCTCAACCTGTCGTCATTCCAGAAATTATCTTATCTCTCATTTTGTAGCTACTAACCAACAGCCAATCAGAAGAAGAAGAAATTAAACAATAAGAACAAAGGGAGGGGAAAAATAGCCAAGAAGAGATTAGTCACCATCTTGTTTATTCCAACACAGCCAGACGAATGAGAATATCATGAAACTGACAGTAGCTGAGAAAAAAGATAAGTATTGCTTTTAAATAATTTATTAGTATATATATATATTTATATATATATATATATATAATTGGAAAGTCAAATAGTTTACTTATCTTTCAGCTACTGTCAGTTTCCACAATAACTTTCTGTCTGTGTAAATACCTTGATCAGTGCAGCTTTCAGTAACATAGAAAATCCGTAATCTTGTGTTATACTGTGTATAATAATCTGACAATCAGTACTGATGCTAAGAAACTGCACTGGAAGATGATGGTAGCTTTAGACCCGAGTTGTTTAATGATGTAGAGTCTTGCATTGGAGAATGTTAGTAGACATGCCTTGTGATCATGACATGTATCCAGCTGAGATTGGAGCGGCGATTGAAAGACTCTGTACATAAAAGGGTTGGTCACCATTATATATGACAGTTGAAGCACCAGTATTCATCTGATTTGTACTTGAAGGTTGATGGTGAACAGTGCCAAAGTATGACAGTTTACAACAGCGGCATGCAGCTCTGTAGCACAAGGTAACAGTCTAAATTGTAAGCATTAACTCAACAAGACTTAACAATAACTTTCCATTTGTGTAAATACATCGACTAGTGAAACTTTCAGTAACATCGCAAACCCCTAATCAAATGTTATACTGAGTGTAATATACTGACAATGAGTAGTGATACTGTGTTAGTCTATAGTGATGTAGCTAAACATACAAACTACTATAAACTACAAACTACCTTTAAATGCGGTGAGAAGAGCTCACAGATTACATACACTATGTTTCCATGACTCGCATAAATAGCATGATTCGAATAATTCGACCGATTTGCAAGTTGAGTTACTTGCGAATTCAGCGTTTCAATGTACACTTGCAGATGCGGATTTAATGCCAACGCTTGACCCCATAGGCCAAATATTAGCCTAATTAATGACTATAAATAGTTACGCAGTCTTATCACGCTAAGCTTAGCAGCTATCGTTCGGAACGTTGGCGCACTGAAGTTGCTAAAAGCAAAATAAAAACGACTGAAGCGTAAAAATGTTTATAACGTAATAGCCATCGATATTCTAATGTGCATTATTAGCAAGTGCTGTTTCCATGATTCACAAGCTCGATGGATTTGATAAAGTTTTGCCGATCACTAAACTCGCTTAGCTTGTAGATTTATGCTGTTTCCATGACGCGGATGGCTTGCCGATCAGCTCAATTTTGGGAATTATATGTAAGATATAGTGAGAACGGCATTGACCCTTGTATCCAAAATTTACCCAAAGTGTAAATCTGAAAACCTTAAAAGAAATCTATTCTATAAAGTTGAAAACTGCTACAAGTCAGTTAGGGTGATGAAGGTATAAAAAACCAAGAAGCCAATTTTATTTTCATTTTTTCACTATTTATATCCTGGTTTTATTAAAAAGTAGAAAGCTACATCAATTTACTAAAGTTTTCATCTAGTCTAATTAATGTGTTGCTGTTATAAATATTAAAAGAATGTTGACACAAATGTTGAGCATTACCAAAATTACTACTAAATTACAACTAATATTATACACATTGACTATTTTCCATCCATCAGACTTGCATCAGTTTTTTACGGCAACAATGATGATATGTGCAAAGAGATAAATACACAGAGTGAATGTCTAATAGAATTGTATATATGAATTCAAGCCACTGTAAGAGTTCCTTACACCATCATCTGTGCTGATGCCAAGCACTGCAATATCAATTTGAATATAATCTGTAATGTAAAGATAAGGACAGATATGCCTATGCCATTTATTAGTTGCTTTCTTTTTGGTCGAATTTTAGTATTTGCATATTTTGAACTAACTGCAACACACTTGCTGACTAAATTGAATATTGTTTGTATAAGATTTTTTGGTCTTTCTGTAATGGGTGCAAACCAAGGCTCATATAAGAATAAAGAAAATGGATTAGAAAATGAATTTATTATTAAAAGGCTGAAATATGAATAGTCATATTTGATGCTTAGTAACATATTTTATTACTATTAGTCACAACTGCATTGAAACCTGACTCCGGAAATAGAAACTTTGTCTATCATTAAAAAGCATTTACATGTAGTTTAGGTATTAGTTAATTATATAAAAAATTACTAAAATATATAAAATAAATAACCAATTATTTCACACGCAATAGCTTTCTATGTGTGTAACCATCTAAAAATCATCATCTCCAGTAAAATTTTATACAGATTATGAGGAACTACTAAACATCAATGCTGCTCAGCAGTGTTTGTGTCTGTTGATGTTGCTATAGACCAGAGTTTCATTTTGGTGTAGCTGTTTGCATTTGAGGGGGTATGTAGAAGCCTGTGGTTGTGGTTTGGGTGGCAGTATGTACTCAGTAGTTGAGCACTAGTTGAAGGAATATACTGGTTCAGTACAGAAACGGATTGTTCACCACAACATACAGAAGTAAGAGTACCAGTACTCATAGCGATTTACATTTAGAACAGTACCAAAGTTTGATGATTTACAAAAGCCAAATACAGGCAACAAAGTTGCCTGTATTTTGGGTACAAAGTATACAAAAACTTTGTACAACAATTTTTCGCTATTTACAAGTGCATCTTGTAAAATTGTTATATATTCTAAAATTACAAGATCAGCATCTGGTAAGTTTTTTCTATAAACGTCAGCTAAACTAGCTACTATTACTAAACATATAAAAAAATAATAATGGTTAGATGCTCCTTTTATATTTCAAAGAGAGACTTCAATAGAGATCTTGACAAAAAAAAAAAAAAAAGATTTCAACAGATACCTTGACAAATAAAAGAGAGACTTCAACAGAGACCTTGACAAATAAAAAAGAGACTTCAACAGAGACCTTGACAAATAAAAGAGAGACTTCAACAGAGACCTTGACAAATAAAAGAGAGACTTCAACAGAGACCTTGACAAATAAAAGAGAGACTTCAACAGAGACCTTGACAAATAAAAGAGAGACTTCAACAGAGACCTTGACAAATAAAAGAGAAACTTCAACAGAGACCTTGACAAATAAAAGAGAGACTTCAACAGAGACCTTGACAAATAAAAGAGAGACTTCAACAGAGACCTTGACAAATAAAAGAGAGACTTCAACAGAGACCTTGACAAATAAAAGAGAGACTTCAACAGAGACCTTGACAAATAAAAGAGAGACTTCAACAGAGACCTTGACAATTAAAAGAGAGTCTTCTACAGAGAACTTGACAAATAAAAGAGAGACTTCAATAGAGACCTTGACAAATAAAAGAAAGGCTTCAACAGATACCTTGACAAATAAAAGAGAGACTTCAACAGAGACCTTGACAAATAAAAGAGAGACTTCAACAGAGACCTTGACAAATAAAAGAGAGACTTCTACAGATACCTTGACAAATAAAAGAGAGACTTCAACAGAGACCTTGACAAATAAAAGAGAGTCTTCTACAGAGAACTTGACAAATAAAAGAGAGAATTCAATAGAGACCTTGACAAATAAAAGAAAGACTTCAACAGATACCTTAGTACAGTGCATGTGATGCTGAATTTTAAAATATCAGAAAACGGCCAGCAGAAGTTATTTTGATCATTTTAAAATGGTTAATGTAACATAAATTAACTAAAATAAAGTTCTTGGAATCTAAAAACTTGCCATTTCTAGTAAAGATTTAACAAAATATAGTTGCACTATTTCACAATGCGCAGTCATAATTTTATAATTACTACGCCATGTTAAACAATGTGCTTTACTATGAGTAATCCGGTTTGTTATTATTAAAGAAAGTAGTGCGTAAGCCGCGTGCATGTTTGCAAGTTGAAACGGAGAAAAAGGCTGCTACTTCATATGCTTTTCACTGTCTGAAATCAGAAAATGACAACTGTAACGTGATTGTTTTATCACAAATAAAAATTCTTTGCTATGCAATAAAATACTCTAATCGAAATATTATTGTGAGAACATGCGATGTCGTATTAAATACTACACACATAATATATAATATATTTACTATTTATGTTATAAATATGTTGTTCATTGATATACACTCATATATAAATATTTTTTAAGTGTATATATTTAATATATATAAACTATAATGTATTATAAAAAGTTTTATGATATAATATATTAATATTATGTTATAAACACACTAATCTACAACTTTAGTTTAGCAGAAGTTTCGAAGTCTCGAATTAACCAAAACAACATATGATTCTCAATAAAATTTAAAGTTAGTATTTACATGCAGTACATTATTTGGTATTCACTCATAAATTGCATGGTTTGGGTTTTATTTAAAAAGGTTTGACCATTTCTTTGACTACTATCACACTTGCGAGCAGTTCTCTCTTTAGAGGTATGTATATGTTTGAGTTGTGTTTATCTCTTTTTTTGTAGAATGTCAGAACAGTAAGTTATGTAAAGAGTATTTGATACATTTCACCATTTTCATTAAAATATAAATTGCATTGAAATATAATAGCACAAAGCTTAAGTTAGAAGTAAAGAAAGGTCTTTGAATGTCTGAATGTACATCTTTGTAAACATTCACATGTATTTACAGCCCAGATTGATACTTGTACTTATTTGTGTTTGAAAAGCAATCATACTTGTATTCATATATAAGATAAATTATTATAGCTTAATATGTAAAATGCCCTGAGCGGCTTCCCTGCTTTATTGTGAAAATATAAAAAATTCACATTTCACAATAAAGCAGGGATGTCTCTAAGATGTTGTTTCATTAATGTGCATTCATAAAAACCTTTACAAAGTAATTTAGGAATGTTTAAAATAGTATTTTAAGTTCTAATTACTAATGAATAATGTTTGCCAGCAATTATAGTAAACATTGACTACACTGAATTATCAGAGGAACAACGATGTCTTTTACATTGCTGTGCTTCTGCTTCATGTATCTGCGGGTAAAATTATCATTAGCAATATTATTGCTATTGTCTTCAAGGAGTTTAATAATACGATCAACTACATGTTGATAATATGAACCGCTTGTGAGCTAAAAGAAACAAAGAATATTTTTCACATACTTTATAGAATGGAGCTTAAAGTAGTGTAAAGTTACATGTCCAGTTTTCACCATCAGCTAGTTTGCCTCCAATTTCTGGTAAATTATAAATTTAGTGTTCATAGCCTTCAACTCATATACCAGTTCTGTCTCTGTTATGATGAAACACAGTCAATGTTTTTCTTTGTATGCATGTGATTTGGTGTGAACAACTGTGAACAATAGAAATATGAGTTCCTTGTTTGGAATATTGTTAACGGAAAACACTTGACTAAGGTGTATATTTGCACAGCAATAATCTTGATAAATTTGGCAGAAATTGCCTGCTCTTCAAATTTACTTTTTAAATTGATGTTAAGCGTAGGTCAAAGCTTTTGTACATTTTTGGAGTTTGGTGTCTGCGTTTGCCTGCACTTATCATAATTATTATGTAAGCTTATCTGCACCTATTATATCGTGTACAACTGTACGCACTTATCATACGTCATATATATGTCTGCAAGTAATATGATATATAGCATTTATGAAATATATTTATTTAATAAGTAATAAAATCAAAAATACATAGTTTATCTATCTTTAAGCGTTTAGCATAAATTAAAAATGGCAAGCAAAAACATACACAAGCTCTTGTTGCTAAAAAAATTGAATCTTTGGTACATCTAATTTAAAAAAGGAACCTTCATATTACGGTGGCAAATCTGTTATCTTTGTTTTCACACTACGCACCTTCCCTTTATACGTTCTGGTGGACTTTTATATATTTTTACTAAATAACACATCAACCAAGCATGCTTCAATAGCAAATGCTTCAAAGTTTTTTACAATAACAAATAAACCTGGTACATAGCTGGCAGAGTAAAATACTACACCAAGGGAATTCATACTAGAAGTAAAATACGAATTGCGCTGATGAGACTTTACATATCAAAACACAAATTATCGAAAGGTTGAGCTTGAGTCTCGCAAGAGGTTTTATCTGTAATTTACATAAGGGTACTCGAGAAAACATAGCCTTAGTGAGTTGCAGTGATAATGACTTGAGACACACAGATGTAAAGTTTAAACTGAACTGTGAGCTGTATGAACTGTTTTGAATCGCGACACTTGATGTGTATCTTGTAAGAAATCGTACTGAATATAAAAGAGTTAATCACATACACATAAGAGCTTGTACGTCAATATATAATTGTGGTCAAGATTGCTGAACAGTAACAGCTGGGGCACAAAAATGAATAATCAAGTTAGCAAAGTGTCTAGGCAATAATATTACCACTTACTTAATTTACTACATTTATAGCTTACTACCTTTAGATGTAGCTTAGTGGTGACTTTCTGTTAGCTTGTACTAGTCTTAAGAGCAATATTTGAAAAACCACGACCCTTTGAAAACAGGGACGTGATGTCTTACTTTATGTAAATTTACAGCATACCAGAAAATGTTTTCAGATGTTTTTGTTGTTTACGCTGTCCTCATTTGGTTGAAATAACTAGATTGGCCTTTGTGTGTAGATATGTCAACTTGGAGATATGAGTCTATTCTTTCATACCTTTTATGCTTAAGGATTGAAATTAATGAAGTCAATAAAAAGTAGATCCAAAGTGAAATTGGAATATCTATGAAGTGATATACTGGCTTCATATGAACTATGTAGATGTGGATAATGAGGAACAATATATCCTATCTACTGTTTACATTTATAAGGTTTTCTACCATTAGATGTAAGATTGCGTTTATTAGTCCCAATTGTGTTTTTCTACATAATTTGTTGTTTTTTCAAATGGTTAAAAGAGGTACTAAACAAAAACTAGTCATTCATCAGATGATAATTTGTTTTGTTATAAGTTACAAAAAACAACTCCATAGCTTCTACAGTGTAACGCCACACCACCATGGCTTACATTTATTGACAAGTCTAAGAGGAACTAAAAATGATTTTACAGACATGGTTTGCATAAAGAGTGTTTATGTTCTATCAAGTAACAGCAATTTGCCATAAATCATCATAAGATTTGGCTTAAGCAACCACAAACCTAACATAACAAATTTCTCTGTCTCCCTGTGTCACTGCGTGAAGAGTTTGCAAATAACATGGACAAATTTGACTGAATGTGTTAACTGTGCAGGTGTAAATAAAAAGCATTTATCAACTATTATTGCATCTGCTGGTAAGTCCGATGTACCTGTCTTTCTTATTTTAAAAAAAATACCCTATTATTTTCTAAGCTTTATAAATAACAGATGAATTGAGCTAAAAGACTAGTGTATAGGCACAACGTCCACATTAGTATGTATGACATTATTAAATTAGTATGTATTATTATGTATGTTAGGTATCTTAAGACTGTCAGGTATGCTTAGTTCAGTTATTTTAGGTTCAAGGTAAAAAATAGTCCTTGTCGTAAGCTACTGTTTAAAAAGTTAGAAATGATGAATTACTTCATGGATTATGTTTAGGACTGTTTTATAAAAAATGGTATAGTGCAAGTCACTGTGTCATCAAATCTACACTATTTTGTTATCAGGTTAAGAAAATCAATTTTGGGCTGCTGCCAACGTTTAAATAAGTTATTCTAACATAGTTTTTGATCACCTACCGTTTTCCTAAACACTTGGTAGGAATTTGACAATATTTCCATCAACTGATTAAATACATACACGTCTATAGCTACTTCTTCAAAACTTGCTAACAACATTTGGAGTTTCAATCCTAGACAAGTCTGGGTTGGAAATTTGAGGAAACTGGCCGTTCCGTTACACTCCACAAGACAGTCAAGAATATATATATTTCGCAACAAATATATATATATATATATTCAAATGTATCCTACTTGAAACTAAAATCAGAGTGCTCAACATAGGATGGAGCAGTATAAATTGGGAAGTCAAACAGTTTACTTATCTTTCAGCTACTGTCAGTTTCCTGCTGGCGCATTCTTCAGGCTGTAAGCTTCAACGTTGAAGCTTACAGCCTGAAGAATGCGCCAGCAGGAAACTGACAGTAGCTGAAAGATAAGTAAACTATTTGACTTCCCAATTTATATATATAAATATATATATATATATATATTTATATATATATATATATATATATATATATATATATATATATAGATATATATAGATATGTGCAGCTGTATGCAATAAACAAGTAAAAAGTATGCGAAGAGTGTGCGCAAACTTTGCTGTAATGGGCTCCCTTTTATAGAAAGACATTACGATAGACACCACCCCTTTCTCTTTGTTTCTTTTCAATCTGCTAAGTTGACTCTCTTGTGACCGGGCTTTTTTCCATGGTAAGCAGGCTTAACCCCACCATACGGGTAATTGTGGGGGTCGGTCTGGCCGGTTCTGGTCACGGTGTCCTGCTATAACAAAAAGTTTAAAGCATTCACAGCTACTATTCTGCAAATTCTTGCTGTGTGTGAATTCTTACTGACACTTTGTAATCCAACTATTTAAAAAGAAAACAGCATTGGCTGTTCGTGTAACAAAATTTGGTAACGAAAAAACTTCTAAGAAGGTGTAAAAAATGTAATTTTAATATGAAACAGGCGGATCAATTTGATTTGAGTTGATTTTCATAATTTGGCTGTAAGAAAGGTACCCATAAAGAGTAGAAACTTTACAAATATCTTGTTCAACATATTCTAGTTTCATGCAGCCAAACTCTGCCGTAAAGCTTATACATGTAGTCAACCAAACTATGGTTTATCTTTGTAGAGACAGATATCGGAATAACAGAATTGTACTACGAAGTGGTAACTAAGCCATTAAAATCTCTATGTATTTAGTCCCAACCACTGGCTAATCCTGATTAATCATTCATATGGTAATCTGGCTTTAAGGAAAGAATGATAAATCTGTCCTGTTTTAAAGTTTCTTAGATTTAAGAATGCATGCACTAACTTGATCAGAAATGAGTGACTACATGTAGCGGGTTAATACTGCAAATAAATTCATATGGAATTCATAGTTCTCAAATCTAAGTGTGCAAGCTTGACTTGGGTATATCTGTTTTGTATAAAGACCTACATGTACAATATATCAAACAATGAAGTGTATGCTCACAATCATCTGTATCATAAAACAAATATATTTTTGTTAGCATTAAACAGTTGATGGTAATACTAAGCTAGCTATGCTCAACGGATGTAACAATCACACATGATGTAGTTTTTGGGCAAGCATTTATATATACACAATTAAATTTTGTCTCAAATAATGTCAAAAGTGTCTTTCAAATTATCTACAAAATATTAGCTTTATTATGAGAATCCTGTTGAGCGTATCAAGTATCGTCATTGTACATAAAATTTGTCTACTAAAGTTGTTTATGCTAACAATGATCTGGCAAAGTTTATACTTGTATCTGGTAGACTTAATGTAAATAGGTAGTGATATGTTTTAAAACCGTTAGGTAGAAGTTTACCAGTAATAAGGTTCCTCTAATTGTTTAAACTTTAACTCAATTAAATGAATGTAAATGTTGATCTAAACATTGTTGTATTCTCAAATTCTATTCACACAGGCTTTACTCTGACTAAGTATTTGAATGTCCTAAAAAATGACATGAATCAAATACAACAATGAGGTCAATTCTGAGCTCGCAGTTAATTATTTATAGTTCAAATGCTAGAAGATTGAAGCTCATTGAAATAATACAAAGCACTAAATCTAATTGTAGCAAAATAATTTAACATTAAGGCTAAGAGAATATAAAGTTAAGCTTGCGGCCAAGTGAAGTTAAGTTTACAAGTTTCATAGAAGTTGTAATTACCATAAAAATTTGTTGTCATGACAACTGTTCATAAAGAGTGTTGGAGCAGGAGTGCTAGAACAATAAGTCATTCTACAACGTCGGTGTTGCATAAATAATAATTATGAGTATTTGTGATTACGAAAATCCATGTCAACATTTTGATTTCCCAGTAAGAAGTCCATAGTGATACGGTTTTGAAGCCAACACAAACATTGTCTTAGCTGTTTTACAAAGCATTCAAAAGTATGATGTGTATAAAGCGTATGAATGTAAACTCAATGCAGAGTGATAAATTCTCAAACAATTACATATAAATATGCTGATGGTAAATGTGGCGAGTCCAACATATAAAATTTTATCTGTAATGTACAGTAAAAAGGTAATGCATTTCATCCTTTGAATTTTTTAGTTTCTACTAAAGTCTTTAAATTTAAGTATTTTGATAAATGTTGCAGTACAAAGGCTCATTTGCTTAAAAGCTATTTATAGTAGAAGTTACCAATGATTGTATCACAAATACTGAGTTCACAAAATAGGAGATCAAATATAAGATTTAATTTATATATATATGTATGTATATACATATATATATTTATGTATATAAATTACAAATTAATTTTCTGTTTAAAAGACATATATATATATATATATATGTTTTTTAGACAGAAAATTAATATATATATATACATATATATATATATATACACACATATATATATATATATATATATAATAGATAAGTGGTCAGGCCTACTGCTAACAGCACTCTACGCTCTAAAAAGTGCGGAGTGTTATAACTAACTAGAGTGTGGAATAGGTTAATTTTACTTATCTTTATTCCAGATTGATGTTTTATTCTGGGGTCACGACAGGTCTGTTTCGTGCTGGTGCACTTTTCAGGTGACTTGTGTTGAATCTCTTCAGGCGATTCAACACAAGTCACCTGAAGAGTGCACCAGCACGAAACAGACCTGTCGTGACCCCAGAATAAAACATCAATCTGGAATAAAGATAAGTAAAATTAACCTATTCCACACTCTAGTTAGTTATATATATATATATATATATATATATACATATCTCTTTTGGTCAAGGTAACTCCAGGAACAGTTACTTTTTCATACAGACAGACACGCCCACGAGCACTCGCGCACACGCGCCCACATGCACACACTCACACAGACACACACGCATATACACACGCACACACACACACACGCACGCACGCACGCACGCATGCATGCACACACACGCACAAACACTTTCACACATGCACATATACTTCTATGTAAGAATTGTTAATTCAACATGTTCAGAATTTCCATTTTGTTTTCTTCAGTGCATATTAATTGTATTATTACCAATTACCAAATCATATTTTATTGTAATTGTAGCAAAACAGACTTAACTCAGCTGTCACTTGCTATTTACTTCACATTTACGTTTCATTCCAGTTATAACTGTTTTTTAAATCTATTTGTTCCTCATAAAACATATTTTACATGACATGAAGTTTGAAAATTACAATTGCTTGACATAGTTTAATACCCTTTACAATTGTTTCTATTTCCTCTATTAATTTATTTCCCATGATATGTAGTTTAAAAGTTAGAACGGCAAATGCTATTGAATGTTGAATGCAAATCAATTTTTTGTTCAAAGACTGTTTTATTACCCAGGCAACAAAGGGAAGTTCAGCTAGTATGAGTGTATGTGCCAAAAGTTTTATTGAAAAGCCATAAAGATTTTGGCACGAATCAAAACTACTTTTGTTTACAGGTAAAGTTTCCCGAAGCGTCTATTCTCATAGAAAAGAGCAGATAACCCTTGTATAAACAAGTATACTTACATAAAGTTGTAGCAAAGAAGGACAACTCTTTTTTCTTTCTACCTTTTTATGTATTGCCTAATACTACCTAATGCTGTCTAATACTGCCCAATGCTGCCTAATACTACCCAATGCTGCCTAATACTACCCAACGCTGTCTAATACTACTCAATGCTGCCTAATACTATTTAATCCACCAGCTTTATTTACTACACATAACTGCTTTCATCTCAGAGGCCAAAATAGCCTGAGCCACAGATATCCCGTAATACAACATACCCTTTTTTTAAAGCCACCCCATAACTACTGATGTGCACACGTATTAACTTACTTTACTTGTGAAGCTTCTTACCTGACTCATTAGGGTCGCTTCAATTGGCTATGCCTCTGGCTTGCCTCAGCCGGTGCCACAGCCAAAAATACGCTCCTCTTAAGCGCCGACATCCTCACCATTACACGCTATCTTCTGCATAACCCTCTAGACTATGACTTCCAACCCTGCTACTACTAATGATCTGCCCAGAGCCTGTTGGTTGGGTCAATAATAACTCCTCAATCTCACTTTTTATTTCTTCTGTCCTTATTAGCACTTTCACTCACCTCGGCATGAGTGCTTTTCTTGTCCATGCCCCATAGATACTTTAACCTCTCTGATTTTTGGGGTTGTCTTCTTTTGACTACCAAATATCTCTAATACTGTCCTTTTGCTAGTTTCAAACATACATTTCCATTACCTTTCTAATCATTGCTTCCGCGATTCAATCACTAAACTCCTTGACAGACTCGAACTTGGTCTTGCATACACAACAGCCAATAATTTAAGCTGTTTCAAGTAAGCCACCAATAATTTAGGCTGTTTCAAGTGAGTCATGCCCAAAACGTTCGTTCTCAGTGCTTTCACTTAAAAAACTCAGCATTCGTAGCCCTATGTCTACTTTCTAAATAAACTACCACCATTCCAATTACTGAAGCTGCTGATCACTTCTTCACCTGTAGGTTTAACTTATTGGCTGTTACCTCGGTTACTATCACTACCTTAGTTCCAGTATCAAATGCAAACTCTACAGACTTCCCATTAACTTTTCAAAACTACACCATTTTCCGGTTTAGACATTTGTCTTATTCATGTTTATGCCCAATGTTAAAACATCTTACACATCTATTCTTGCTACTGTCAATATACCTCTCATCATCATCATGCCTATTTGTCTCTCATTTCTCATATCAACTGTCTATCGCATACCTGTTCACACTGTAATCTCTGGATTGATTCCACTTATCCTTAAGATCACAAGGGCCACCTCAGCTTCAACACCTTTCTTACTGCTATCCTGATTGCTATACTTCTCATAGCTGTTGTCACAACTACTTCCTAGCTTACTGCTGTTACCACCACTGTCATACCTTACTTCTCTACACTTATTCCTGCAGTCCCAGGATACATTGCCTTGTTTACCACAAAAACACTTGATGATGGGACAACTCCAAATATCATTCTCATTGCCATTGCAACTGTAGCAAACCCTTATTTACTATTTTCTCTATGAACTGCTCTGTCTAGAGGTGCACCTCTCCTTGCTATTCCCTCTATACCTCCTACTGATACACAAAAGATAAGATACAAAACACAAAAGTTTTGGATACACAAAAATGAAGGTCATCTCAAAGCTTGAAGTTATTTATTTATAGCTTTGATTATAAAATGTCGAATTTGTTGAGGTAATGAAAATTATTGTATTAACTCAGAGCAAAAGTAAGTTAGAAGAAAGGCTAAGGAAGCATAGAATTGAGCTAACCATAAAGTGATGCTAAGCTTGCTATCTGCAGAGGTAAAAGTTATTGGTTATTAGAAAATATAAGCATTTTATTGCCATCACAACCATTAGTATAAAATGATGAAGCAAGTTTTAATTATAGCATAAGCTAGGGTCACTGAGTTATTAAATATTGCACAAGTGCGATCACTTAAATTTACGTCAACATCATTATCGTGCAGTTTTTTGAACATGCAAAAATAAAGGTCAATTCTGAACTCATACATGTAGTTAGTTATTTATAGTTTAAATGTTAAAAGGTTGAAGCTCATTGAGCTAATACAAAAGTATTAACAAAAAAGTTGGCATTAGGAAACATGAAATTAACCTAGCAGCAAAGTCAAGTTGAGGGCAAATGTTCAGAAAAAGTTATGGATAAATCAATAAATGATTTTTTGTTAAAAAGAGTGACTTTTTGTTTTAAAAAATTTCAATTTATTCACAAAGTCGGTGTTACTGTACTAATAGATTTTTAATATTTTTGTTTACACAGATCTATGTCAACATCTTTATTTTTCATGAAGAAATTCAACAGACACAGTTTTAAAGACAATACATACACATCTAGTTGTGTCTTTCAACAGCCTTGCAATTTTCATTTGAAATCATGATATACAGAATATATACATGAATAATATATTGATGCATTGATATACAGGATATACATGTGTTTAAACCTAATAGATTGCAATGATTTCTTAAGCAATCAAATATGTTGATGATAAGTGCCACAGGCCAAATATAAAAAACTCATCTGTAACCTACAAAAAAGAGAACAAAAGTAATGTCTTTCATTAATTGTATTTTTAGTTTTTGATAAAACTTTTAGTTTAAATGTGCTGATAAATGTTGCAGTACAAAGGCTAAACTAAAGTTAATTTTAACAAAAGTTTATTCAATAAGAAAGCCAGTAAATTTTAGACTTCAAGCATATTTATAAGCATTCACAGCTAAACTGGTAAGCATCTGAAACACCACGATGTGCACAAACAATGTCGGAATAAATCTGTTATTAAACTACTAAAATGAATAACCATCTAATCTGTGTGACAGCATATTTTATTATTATGAATTACCAGTAAAATCAGTTTGACAAAGATGAAAAACCCTATTTATCATTAAAAAGTATAACAAACTTATATGTAGTTATATATTAGTAGTATATATGATGTAATGGCTTGTTAAACATAATAATGGTCTATTATAATATACTTTCTGATATTTCCCTGAAAGATGCTGACCTAGGTTGGTTTAAAATGCAAAAATCAACACTATGGATTAAAAAGTTACAATTATCCCATGAACAAACGAGCGGAGCAAATGTCTGAGAGTTTTTATGATAAATGCATGTGCACACAACTTACGGAAATTATTCATCAACAACGTCGCAAGCCCTTGCATCAAAATCTTATTAACAAATTTAACCATTTTTTTGTAGATTCGTTGAAGTATAATAACAATACAAAACACATGCAAACCTATTTAAACATGTTACCAAGCCTTTGAAAGGTTACCACAATATCTTAAAACTAACCTATCTGATCGGATGATACATAAATAGACAGATTAATTTGGCCAAAAATCGTTATTAAAACTGGCCAAGCCCTACTTTTATCAACATTAAGACGGCAAACGAAACGCCAAGCAACAGAAAAGAGAACAATTAAGTCGTGCGCATTTCACGGAAAAAAAAACGTGCACATTTCACCAGTCTATAGCATTGTCGAATTGGCGACGGTTACTGTAATTAACATAGAAGTATAGAAATCGTTTCTTTTTTGCCGATTTCAAAGTAACTGACATTTTGGAAACTTTTGAGTACTTTGGTATGCTAACTGATGTCCAAAGCAGTGAAAGTAAAGGAAATGATGATGATATATTTTTCTAACGATTCTTATGAGATTATTACAATATTTAATTATAAGTTTGGATATTCTTCTTGATACTTCTTGATATTGTTAGCTATGGCGTTTTGAAATGTAAACAAAATTGTGCACTGATTTTCTATTATTACTGTATTACTATTACTAAGTTTGGATATTCTTCTTGATACTTCTTGATATTGTTAGCTATGACATTTTGAAATGTAAACAAAATTGTGCATTGATTTTCTATTAATACTGTATTACTATATCAATAATATTGGTTATTCTAATAATATCAGTACATTTTACTTTTAATATTGCATTTCTCTTATTGCAGGGAGATAGATATAAACATATAATCTTTTCATTTTATTATTGCTGTTGTCCTGACCAAACACTTTTTAAATAGATTTTCTAAAAATCTATATAAATATCACAACTTTTTGATATTGTTCGCTGTAACGTTTTGAAATGTAAACAAAATTGGCCATTGGTTTTATATTATTACTATATTAATAATAGTGGTTATTCTAATAATATCAGTGCATTTTACTTCTAACATTGGCCAATATTGCATTTCTCCTATTGCAGGGGGAGAGATATAAACATATAATCTTTTCTTTTCATTATTGCTGTTTGTTGTATATAATAACACCCGCACCCAGTACATTACAGCTACCATTGCAGTTATCCTATGGCACTGCAGTGCTATTTGACTGCTAATATTGCGTTTCTCAACCATCAGTACCCTTTCTTTTTTTCAATATCACTTTGGTCACGAGCTGTATGACAGTGGAATTTCTAGTTAATAAAATTTTGATATGTAAATGATCATCCTTCATGCTTGGCAACATATTTTGTTAGTATGAGTGAACACTACATTTAAATCTGGCCAAGGGAATATAAACTTAGCTTATCGTTAAACATTATAATTGGTTGGGTTATGGGCTTATAGCATGATGTCATATCTGGTTGTATACAACAGTTTACTGCCTGTATAAAAACATCAAATGGTTTATCACTCAGTAAATTAGCATTTATCTTAACATGTTATACAAAGTATGACTGATGAACAATCATTCATGCCGATTAACCACTTTTTGTGTAAGGTGAAAGTTGCTCCATAATTTCTTTTCCTGTATATGTAGCTGCATGTACTTGAGCTGGTGTGTAGTACACAGGCGTCACTTGTGGAGACACTATATACCCAGTTGGCAGCTGACTACCAGTTGAAACTATGATTGCCTTTGTGCAGGAGAAGAATGTGAACCAGGATATATGACAGTAGGAGCACCAGTGTTTGTAGTAATGTTCATCTGGTTTGTAGTTGAAGGTTGATAAAGAGCAGTGCTGCGGTGTGATGGTTAACAGCAGCTGCATACAGCTTTGCAACACAAAATGGCACTCTGAATTGTTAGCTGCAACTCAACCAAACTTGCTTCTAGCAGAGCTGCATTTGTTGGTAGTGCCTTTTTTTCCTGACAGTACTGCAATACGTATTTACTGCGAACCATCGTTCTGCCTATCTCAGAAAAACTTGAAACCTACAAATATACCCACAATACAGAGGCAATAACATTGAGCACAAGAGCAGATATGATGAAACATTTTATTTTAGAGCTGGCGGCTCCTAATCAAATCTCTCTGGCTACTAATAAATAGATGCCAGGCTAAATCCCATAGCCAATGTTTCTAAAATCATAATGCTCTTCAACAGTCTCAATAATACTGAAGGTAAAATAAATCATCTGTGACGCACTCTGAAAGGCAGAAAGAACTTTCAACTGTGATCTCACTGCTTTCTGAAATGCGCTCCCGCCAACATTGCATTGTGGGATGAGTGGTATAATTGGTTGTTGTATGATTTTTTGCCCCGGCTGCATGCTGAGATGTAACTGATGTTGTTCAACACTTACAAATGAAAATGCTCTAAATGACTAGCACAATGGCAAATAATTTGGAGATTATTGATAGCTTATGACCTGAAACTTATTTTTCAACATCAGCTTCAATGGGCTAGTTAAACACTCTCTTGGCCAAAGGAACGGTTGTACAGGCTAACTTTAATATAGCATACCAAATAATTTTGACTAGGTTCCTTGCTACTAAAGGAAACATTGTTATTTATGAGACTTGTAATACCTTGTGAATCACAAATAGCTATACACTCAGTCATTATACATGGTTAGCTACAGGTAAGTTTTAGCACACCGTAAAATATGACATATGTAAAACTCAAGTGTGCATTGCGCAATTTCTTTGGTTGTTGCAAAAATCAATCTATGGTTAGCTACAATCTATCAATCAAGGTTAGCTACAGGTAAGATTTTAGCGCACCGTAAAAGATGACATATGTAAAACGCAAGTGTGCATTGCACATTTTCTTTGGTTATTAAAAAAATCAATCTATACATATTGCGGTCTTTCAGAAACAATCAGATAGTGGTTTGATGACCCCTTTTTTCATTCTTTTTTTAACACATTTTTAGTGCCTGTATATTGTGTTTAGCAGATTATTTAGTGCCTGTATACTGTGTTTTCCTGAGACGGTCAAAATTTGATGATAAATTGACAAACCACTAAGAATGTCTAGAACAACACTGAAATTGTTATATGACTTAAATCAATGTTTCCTTGATGAAAGAAGAAGGTGGGCATTTGATTTGTTTGAATACTGTTATATAAACAAAGTTGTTGTGATATTGGCTAGCCATGATTGAACCCAGAAGCAAGGGACTCTGATGATTGGAGGCATGATCAGTTAAAGAGAAGCTTTTTTTATAGTTACGTGATATTTCTGTGACAACTGGTAGCCTGTGTTTTGGAATTAACCTCCCCTGGTTGTTTGCAGGTCGTACGTTCCAGACCATTATGCCACGTCTGTCGTAATGACACTGAGAACATGTTTATGCAGCTGCACAAGGGTGTCTTCAAGCAAATAAACCTAGGTTTTTCTTTAAAAGATATTTGTATGAGTAACAACTAGCTTCCATCCTCAATCTCATGAAAATGTTTTCAAGTATCAACAGACATTGAGGTGAGGTCAATTATTGGTTAGTAAAGTGACAACAAAATTTGTTTGAATACAGCAAAATCGAGCATATACATTTTATGTAAGCAAAATAAATCTATTATATACTCAAACAGTCAACAAACTAGCACTAGTCATCTCATGTCAGACTCACAAGTATGAACATCATACAATTAGGAGTCTAAGCTTTATATTTGAATCAGAAGCTGAATGTTAAATTAATATGCTGATCTTTAAACCAACTTATCTTTATAGAACTTGCACTAGTTACAAACTGTGGAGCCAATAAAATTGAGCATCATTGCCAAAACAATGAGGCACTTGGGTGTAGAACTTGCAGCTCTTAGTCTAGTCTCTTTTACTATCTCAAAGTAGGAACTACATTTGGCAGACAATAACACATAAATAATAACGCTTTTCGACAATCTTTACAAACTCAAAAAAGGTATAGGTGATTCAGATTATAACCAAAAGTGTAAGAAGAATTTTTATTGGTCATCCGGTACTTCTTCAAAGTAGGTTAGCAGTTGATTCACAAAGAGCTGTTAAGCAACTTTCTCATGTATTTGCATGATAATGCTATGATGTGGCAAAATTTGTACAAAATTTACAGATATCATGCAAAAAAACAAAATGAAAAGTTAGGTATAATTGGTGCATTTCAGACCAAATATAGCCAATTATTCATAAAATTAAAGTAAGGTTAAAAAGTTTGGATGCTTACAACACCCATAACTGACAAAGATTTGGTATCTTTGGCACTAGTTACCAAAGATTTATAGCTTTCTCTGATTTGTTTTTTAGAGTTATTATCAGGTACACTTAGAAAGCAAAAGTTACACACAAACAAGTTGTTACACACCAACCTGATAACTAGTGAGTATTCAATAAACTCTTACAATAATTATAACCAAGAACAATATTATAATGAAAACTATTGTCATTGGAAAATAATCATGTTGGCGACCAATGCTGTCATGCTATCGCAAATCTCTCCAAATTAATCACAACATTTTGGATCACTGTTCTTTGCTGCAAGGTTGCGCGCAGTTGCTGTAAACCTGCAAGTACGAAACACGCTCATATCTCGATGAACCACGGTATGCCCATTGTTACATATTCTAGAGCAGATCTTTTTTTCAGGGACAATGTAAGCCTTCAACTGCTGCTCAGTTACATGCTAGGTACACACTATCTTTGCAAAGCTATCCCACTGTCTCTCGTTCAGTTCAAATGCAAGAGGCTACATCAGTAGTTAAACCTGAAGCAGAGCAACCTCCAGTTGCGGTTAAAAGTGTTCAACAGTCATATTGTTTGAGAGTACATTATACTTAGTATAACCTCTAACAGCTGTAGTGGTTCTTTATTATTTTGGTGAAGGATGTATTCATGTAACAATGTAGTTACCATATTGTGAGAAATACTACCTTAGATCACTAACTGATTACTCAACTGTTTTATTTCTAGAATTTATTAATTCTCCATATTTTAGCAGAATTTTCAGAATTTTACTAACTGATAACAACATTTATGCTACTTCATGGTCTGAGTATTTCTCTTTTGAGAGCCAATAAAAATTTAATAGGTAATAAAATTTGTCAGGTAGGAGATAAGATATATATTCACTTTTTATGGGTTTGATAATAAATGCGTACCTTTTTATTGCTTGTTTGCATGTTGCTGTTTAAGATGCTAAACATACCGAATGGAGGTCTAACATTACTTTCAGTATCCATGAAATAAATTACCAATATGATTTTGGCTAAGATAAGTCTCTCTCTCTCCCCCTCTCCTTCTCTCCCCTCTCCCTCTCTCCCTCTCTCCCCTTCTCCCCCTCTCCCTCTCCCCCCCCTCTCCCCCTCTCCCGCTCTCCCCCTCTCTTCCTCTCCCCCTCTCCCCCTCTCTCCCTCTCTCTCTCGCTCTCCTCTCTCTCGCTCTCCTCTCTCTCTCTCTCTCTCTCTCTCTCTCTCTCTCTCTCTCTCTCCCTCTCTTTCTCCCTCTTCCTCTCTCTCTCTCTCTCTCTCTCTCCCTTTCTCTTTTTTCTCTTTTTTTCTCTTTTTTTCTCTTTAACTGTGTCTATGGTCTTTTTCAGTATGTCCAAACTTGTTACAGGTAATGCAAAAACAAGACCTTACAGCTAATGACAAGAGGAGCCTTTTATATGTATAAAACTAATGATTGTGTTGATCTATTACACTAGCTAGCAATCCAAGCTGCTATCAAACCAAATGAGATTTGCAAATTATAACTTGTAAACCAGAATTAGAACTAAAAGTATTTTGGAGGATAATATAACTTGCACAGGTATAATTACAGTGAACAAAATGGGTTTTACTCAATCATGCAGCCAATAAGAATCTACTACCAGAAACATGCTGCCTTACCTTTGTAAGTACAAAGTCAAGCTCTGAGATCAATGAATTATTTTGCACTCATTCTTTGTCTATTCACATAGTTTGATGACACACTTTGCTCCGATTCTAACAGTTCTTTTTCAATTTTACAAACCTATTATACCTTACAGCTCAGGTGTATCTTATATAAATACTTCTTCTGTCTAAAATGGCTACATCGGGATCTTTTATTTCATACTACATATTTTGCTTCGGTTCTGATAGCTCCTTTTTAATTGTAAATTTTTTATGTAAATGGTGCATCACTTTACAATTGAATTTAACAATACATATCATAATTTGTAGTAACACCAACGCATCACATCCAAGTGTGCAGTAACCTTTGTTAGTTTGGAATAAATTGTTAGAGTCTGCCTTACAGAATTCTTAATCTCCCTGTCTAGTTAGTACTAGTCCAAGAACTAAAACCATATGTGTTTAAACGTGCCTCAATGTCCCTTGTTGGGACAGTTTAGTACAAACAATAATTTTATTATTTTATCAAATCGAGAATTCTTAAGAGTAGCTAGTAAATTGTGGCTATTAAGAGAACCATGGTGGATATAAAGCATTCAAGTTGCAAAATCTTACAAACCTAATATACCTAACAGCTAACAGGTATCTTACATAAATACTCCTTTTACACAATACGGCTATTCATGGGTCTTTCATTTTATATTACAGTTTGCGAGTGCTCAGTAATACTGTGAGGGTGTGCTGACCTCACACTTATGGGTTTGGTGTGAAACAAGACGTTCACTCTAAGTGCAAAGCGAGATATTGTATTTGAGTCAGATACACTGTGCACATAGCAATCACATGTAAATAACTGCTGATACATGTATATTGCTAAAAATGATTCTTTTTTACAAAAACTGTGACAGCATGATTGACGTCAAAGTGTAAACTTTGCCAAACACAACTTGATATATGTGATGAACAACATTAGCCAAAATATACATTTTTTGTTTTAGACACCGATGGCACAACCAAAGTTCACAAGAAAATATATCATTAAGTTGGATGAAATGTATCAAGAATAAACTTTGAAGGCAGAGACAGGATGAGATTGTTGGCCTTAGACATTGTTCATAGTAATTTATGTCAGCAATGACTGTTGATATAATTAAAACAGTAAAAATTGCATAGCTTGTGTGAATGAGTGTCGTTTTTGGACTGTTACCGCGATGTTATTATAATAAAATAATGGTTGTCATATAAGGCGGATATATTTAGGTCAACTTCAACGGTCTTCTTCTTTGAGATACTGTAGTATCTTACAATACCACTCATTCTTATGTGTACTTATTCTTTTCCTTTCTATCTATCTTTTAGTTTACTTAAACTAGAAAAAAGTTTAAATCATCAGCTTGATTTTTGTGGTTATTAATTACATGAAACAATTTAATTCAACAACTGACAAGATGACTCAACTCCAATCAACAGACTAGATTGACAGCAAAAATGCAAATATCACCATGATTAATTTCATCAAATTAAATTTAAAAGCCATAATACCGGCTCAATTTTTTAACTAGTTTTTGAGAAAAGCTCACAGCTGCTGAATTGTATTGCTGAAACAGGAGTCCACCCACAAAAAATCATTTCAGGGTTGTTTCATGCCACTCTAGAAGTCGGGAAAAAAAAGGACATCCATCAAATCTGAGACCAGCTTTTTGTAGCAATTCTTAAAAAAATTGTAGCAATCCGCTTGACCAAAAAATAAGAAAAAAAATTGATTGACAAAATTTAAAATTCTGTTGACACAGACAGCATACAAATACAAAAAAGAACCAACTGAAGAAATATTTGCAATAAAATAGCATGCAGAGAAAGCAGTAGCTATCCCAAAATACTAAAATCATATTTTTTGGGATGGATATAAGCAAAGCCATTGAGCTTTTAACGGATTAGAGAGGAATACAGCCATAGAAAATCTCAGGACATTCCTTAACCCATTTGAGCTCTATTTAGTGAAGGTTTTAATTCAGGACGTTAATTTAGCTGTGAAGCTCAATAATAAGGTAGGAGGAGGAGAGTTTAACAAATACATAGGGAGCACTACAGAATGGCTGTCTATCACCCAAAGACATAGGGAGCACTACAGAATGGCTATCTATCACCCAAAGACATAGGGAGCACTACAGAATGGCTGTCTATCACCCAAAGACATAGGGAGCACTACATAATGGCTGCCTATCACCCAAAGACATAGGGAGCACTACAGAATGGCTGTCTATCACCCAAAGACATAGGGAGCACTACAGAATGGCTGTCTATTACCCAAAGACATAGGGAGCACTACAGAATGGCTGCCTATCACCCAAAGACATAGGGAGCACTACAGAATGGCTGTCTATCACCCAAAGACATAGGGAGCACTACAGAATGGCTGTCTATCACCCAAAGACATAGGGAGCACTACAGAATGGCTGTCTATCACCCAAAGACATAGGGAGCACTACAGAATGGCTGTCTATCACCCAAAGACATAGGGAGCACTACAGAATGGCTGTCTATCACCCAAAGACATAGTGAGCACTACAGAATGGCTGTCTATTACCCAAAGACATAGGGAGCACTACAGAATGGCTGTCTATCACCCAAAGACATAGGGAGCACTACAGAATGGCTATCTATCACCCAAAGACATAGGGAGCACTACAGAATGGCTGTCTATTATTCAAAGACATAGGGAGCACTACAGAATGGCTGTCTATCACCCAAAGACATAGGGAGCACTACAGAATGGCTGTCTATCACCCAAAGACATAGGGAGCACTACAGAATGGCTGTCTATCACCATATTGATCACTTATATTTGGCAAAAGCAATGAAGGATAAGATCGGACTAGGATGCAAAGTTAAGATCAATGAATGCCACCACAAATTAGAGATCACGGCTAAGCAAACTTAGATAAGACAAGTTGCCTACCCCTTCACTGAGAAGATCATAATTACTCAGAATTAAACAGAACTTGCCAACTTATTCTTCTGCAATACGCAGACAAAATACATTGGTGTGGCAACAACTTTAGCCATGAAGTAGAGAAATAAAAAACGAACTATCGGTCAGATTAGGAAAAAGATGAATGAAACTAAGACGAAGGACAATAACATCGACAAAGAAGGGCATACAAGCTGAGAGAGATACAAGTACTTAGAAACGCTTAGATGCAACATCAGAAATTAAGGGAAGAAAAAGACTAGCGAATGAAACCTGGCAGAACATAAAACACATTAAAGACATATTGCTTTGGAAATAAAGCTATGAGCGTGTAATGTCAATGTAGCAAGCCTATTTCTCAAACAGTGAACCATGGACAACTAGCAAATGCACAGCAAAAGCAACAAACAGTTTTCATCAAAAACCCCTTAGGAATGTGTTAGTTGTATGTATACTATATGTGTTAGTTGTATGTATACTATATGTGTTAGTTGTATGTATACTATATGTGTTAGTTGTATGTATACTATATGTGTTAGTTGTATGTATACTATATGTGTTAGTTGTATGTATACTATATGTGTTAGTTGTATGTATACTATATGTGTTAGTTGTATGTATACTATATGTGTTAGTTGTATGTATACTATATGTGTTAGTTGTATGTATACTATATGTGTTAGTTGTATGTATACTATATGTGTTAGTTGTATGTATACTATATGTGTTAGTTGTATGTATACTATATGTGTTAGTTGTATGTATACTATATGTGTTAGTTGTATGTATACTATATGTGTTAGTTGTATGTATACTATATGTGTTAGTTGTATGTATACTATATGTGTTAGTTGTATGTATACTTAACAATCATAAAAAAGGATTAAAAAAGGTTTAAAAATCAACAATGACGAAGTTTACAAGCCAATCAAGGAACAACCATAAAATGAAGCATAGACCTATTAACTGTACAATAATTATTAGACCTATAGAGTGAAGTAATTCAGAGGCAGAGGTTGAGGCTCTATGAGAATTTTAGTAGACTGGAAGACCTCCAGTTAGAGTTAAACATGCTAGTTATTAGTGTTAGCAAGTCAACGATGTTTTCTTGAGATATATGAAGGATTGGGTGTTTCAGTAAATTATTTGGGCAAAACTTTTAGGAATCGAAGTAGTGAGACTACGGAGCTGCCGCAAAAGATGATAAACTCCAACAGTTGATTAATTAGAAGCATAGAAGCCTATTTGAACAACAGCAAAACTTTAAAAGCAACAAAGTACTTTCCTTTTAAGTTAGTGTTATAGCCTTAGCTACTTGCAGTATAACTATCTTCATATAACTGATAATTAATTGTAATGTAGCAAATTCAACTTGCTAATTAATTCTTCAATACATCGTCGTAAGTTGTATTACTGAAACCTTTTAGAGAATAGTTTATTGTAGAACAAAACCTTAGCTTTTTCAAAGATAACTATCTAAACCTTTCATTGAAATATAAAAATTTCACACACTTATTTTGTCTATACTTTTATTAATCATAGTTAGGTTAGCTAACTTATGTAGAAGACAGTCAATAGGTGACTGTTGCATAAACATAGAATTTGTAGAAATTTGCAAACATGTTTTTATAATGTATAAAAATTAGCGCACAAAACATTTCTAATTTTAAGTTCACAAATATGTAAACCTTGAATTGAACATTTTGTATAGCTTTGTAGTTCATGCACTGTAATAGCTAAAAGCTACAGAGAACGCATCTTTTTTTAGTTGTCAGACTAGCATAGCATTATAAATCTCACCAATTATAAGGTTGCTAGGTATTAAAAACCTTAGCAACCAAAGATGTGGCATGTGACACTAAAAGTTAGTCCTGAATCCTTGTTCAATCAAGGAAAGATTATATATCCAACCTTTTTAAACCAGCATTGCTAGTTTACTCTAAGGCTATAAAAAATTGGCAATGTTCAAACTAGGAATGTATCAAGCACTTTTACTTTACCATTTACTCAGCCTAGTTCTTACATACAACTGTTAGACAAGCTCAGTTATAGCCTAACATCAGCATGCAGTCACAGCAAGGAGTCATCCAACAGCCAGTCATAACAGCCATCCCACAACACAATGTCGGCAGCAATGTGTTTCAGAAAGGAGCAAGATCACAGATGAACATTCTTTCTGCACTTCAGATCACATGTGGATTCATTTGTGTTGTCTTTGGTTTTGTTGGCATTGTTGAAGAGCATGATTATTCTAGTTATATTGGCCATGGGATCTGGACTGGTATATATTTTATAGTAGTAGGAGGAATTGGACTAGGAGCTGTCAACTCTTACATGAAATGCTTCAACATATTTGCAATGGTACTCAATATTATTGCCTCTGTACTGTGTGCTGTATCTGTAGGCTTGAGTTCTGTGGAAATCTACTGGACAAGGTATTACTGTTCTAACGAATACTATTATTATAGTGAAGACTGCAGTAACAAAAAAGTTATTATAGCAATTAACGCAGTGTTGGTAACAGCAAGTCTCGTTGAGTTGATGCTTACAATTTGGAGTGCTATCTTGTGCTGCAAAGCTGTGTGCAGCTGTTGTAAACCGTCATACCTTGGCACTGTTCACTATCAACCTTTAAGTACAAACCAGATAAATACTGGTGCTTCCTCTATCATTTATAATGGTGATCACCACTTTTCTGTACAGAGTCTTTCAACCGCTGCTCCAATCTCAGCTGGATACATGTCATCATCACAAGGCATGTCTACTAACATTCTCCAATGCAAGTCGCTACATGAGTAAACAACTCAGATCTAAAGTAACCTTTAACTGACAGTACAATTTTTAGCATAACTACTGATTGCCAGTCTATTATCATTGATATATCATTTGATTAGAGTAGCTGACTTACTGACAATTACAATAATCAATTTCTTTTGGCAAACTAAAATTTGCATTGTTTAACAAGATATTACATCAAATTACTAACTCATAACTAAATTCATACTTTTTGATATTTACAGAGTCTCTATTCTAGAAGAGTTGAAGATAAATTAATTTAATAAGGCTCAATAAATTGTTGAAGATAAATAGTTGAAGATAAATTAATTCAATAAGGCTCAATAATTTAATTAGACTCATATTAATAAATTATGCTGTCAAGAAAAAAGATGACTGTTCACACTTTAGCACTTTAATATTAAATGCATGTTCTAATCTGTCAGTTTCATTTTTATGTTTAAACTAAACCTAGTTAAGCAACCTTCACAGAAGGATCAGAGAGTCATTTTTGAGCAATACTGAAATAGGTATGCTAGTGTGTGGCAGTTTTTCTACAGCACAATTCAGGTTAAATTTAAAAATATTAACCAATAAATAGATTACAAATATTACATGAATTTACTTCCATCATCAATTTGCGACATATTGGTCAATCTGCCACGTGTTTTCACATGTTTTTAATAGATGCACTACGCGTATACCAAAGTCTTTAAAATTAACACATGTAATGAGACTTTAAATTAGGACACAATCTTTAAAATGGGACACATTTTTATTCTTTCTTTGTAACTAGTTTACTACATGAGCCATTACTCAATGTTAGCAGTTGACATAGTTGTCTAAACAGTTTTTATATATAAACTTTACAATGAATGAACCTAGATTTTAATAGTATGTCTGCATCACCATAAAAAGTATGGGTATGCCAACACCTGCTACCTTAAGGATAAATATTTGGATTTAGTGTCACCTTTCAGTCATAGCAGAGCTGCAAGAAGATAAAATCTGCAAATATCAACTTTGCTTGTTATGGTTGCTAGGCACCTTCTTTGGAAGCATGTTTTGCTTTGCTAGTAAGCACTGGCTGTTTTACTACAAAAAGAAAACATGTCGTGTTAATCTTTAAATTGCCATCAATAGATAGCTAGATATTGTTTAACAAAAGTATTATTGCTTATTTTTATTATTTTAGTGTTTTTGAAATTGGTGAGTGTCTTACTCCTCGCATAAGAGTGACTGGTAGCACACTTTCCTAGTCAATCATTGATAATATCGTAAGCCTTTTGCCAAGTAAATCTCATGAAGTGACTTGGCTGCATGTTGTTAAAACATTATTATAATGAATAGTATAAATATTTTCTTGTTTAACATGACAAGTAACACTTCATTTGCTTAATGACCAAATCTATGGCTAGAATATTTTATGATTAGTTGTCATGGTAACTTTAGACTTGGTTAAGGTTGTTTTTAACCTAGCGTTTAAGGAATCAAAAACAAAATAGGTAAAAATATTTTTGACTAGCTAGAAGTTCCTTACAAGGAAGCACTGAGATGTTGAGAAAGGTTTTTAATGTTATGGTGATCACACCCAGAATTTAAGGTTCCTTTTCTAAACTACATTTATACAGTAATATATAAGTTCCGCCTAATCTTCAATCTCAACATAGTGTAAGTCACACTAAAATTGACTTAAACTAATGGCACTAAATCAAAGTGGTGGCACTTAATAAGCACAGTTTAAAAAAATAAAATAACATAATAACACCTATTTGTTAAAGATCTGCACGCCCCTAGCAGACTTTATAAGAGATTGCTATTGTTACACTCACAACAACGGTATATTTTGCCAGCAGATACAATATACAATTGTTCGCTAAATGACACGAAGCTGTATTATTCCCTAGCAAAATTACCAACTAACTTTAACAAAAACTAACTCTCTGTTAACATGGCTTTGTATTGACTTTGTTAGACTTGACATTTCAACTCCTGAGTGATAATATAATCATCATGTAATAATATATACTACTCATGCAATACAAAACTCATACACTTTGTACAACTGCTAAAGGTCTAGATATAAATTTATGTGTCAAGTCATGGTCACACTGCTCTACTGCTCATCTAGTCTGTTTTTGAAACCCTGACTTTGGTACAAGTCAGTAGGCCTATTATGCCAACCTAATATTAAAGATATTGAATGTTATTGATTTTTGGTTCTAAAATGTTAGTTTGAGCAAAAATGTTTGTCTAAAAAATAGATACTAGTCTAAATCCCATAGTCGGTGCTACTAAAATTGTCATGCTTTTCAACAATTTCAACAACTTCAACAATAACAATTATTTCAACCATACGACAATACCAAAGGAAATACAGATAACTCCAACTGCGATATGAAGAATAGAAAGAAATGTTATTTGTAACCTTGCTCATTGCTAAAATATGCTTCCGTCAACATCGGGTTGAGAGATAAATGTAACAATTGGCTGTTGGTCTTTTCTTTCCTGTTACTCTTATGCTGTCGTTAGAATTTAGCTGAGCTTGTCTAGCAGTTGTAAATAAGAACTACACTGAGTAAGTGATAAAGTACATGTAAAAATGATTGGTACATTTCTAACAGTAATATTACCCTAGGACACTTATATTTCGCTAGTATTTAGTTTCGTGAGTAGCTCACAGAGTAAAATTTCGCAGCAACTTAATTTCGCAGCTCTGATGAGTGCGAAAATATAGTGATGTGAAAATAAATGCAGTGGAGCAAACATAATTAGATTCCTCAGGTTCAGTTCACCGATAAAAAAAAATTTCAATTTGCGACTAGTTTGTAGTTGTGAACCGCAGGTAGAATGGTGTGGGCAAGGTCGATAATGCAATTTGATCGCTTGCTGCTATTTGTTTCTTGGATTATCAACAGGCCCGTTTTCACTGGGGCGGCTGGCCGGCTGAGCCGCCCCAACCTTTAAGGGAATTTTTTACGGTAAGTTACGTCCAACTCGGATAACTCGCCCTCGGATAAAATGTAACATTTCATCTCAAACACAAGGTTAACTCGAACGGATTTGTTTGGTCAGTTCTAACTCAATGATAAATTGCTTCAGATAACTCGACCTCAACATAATTTATTCGAAAAGTTATTTGCCCAACGGCCATGGACACGTTTTTATCGCTGTAGAATATCACTTCATTCCAAGCCATAGAGACAAACATCGACTTCTGGTAGTTCTTAGGCATCATTATTATCACCATCAGAGGCAAAATATTTTGTTAACGACTTGTATAAAGGTTTGCAAAAGATTAAGTTTTATCAAGCACCCGCTTGGCCGTGTCCCATCGAAAGCGTAAAAGCCTCTGAATGAACTTAAAATAAAATCCGCAAAATAGATCTTTGTTAAAACGCTCAAAAGAAAAAGATGTCTTTTTTCTGAGCGTTTTAACTGCGGTCAAGTTTTGCCTATTTTAATTTAAAAACGTCTCGTCAGTCACATCACGTAAACAAAACAAATCTAAAAAAATTACAAGTTATTGAAGAGGTGTCAGTGGTGAATCCAAACCTTTCCAGAGCCATGCTGCTTGTGTAGTACTGTGAGTGTCAGTGTGTCTTATTTTCTTTCAACACACGGTGCTCACTGCATTGATTGATGTCCCCAACAAACGATAACGCTACTAAAGCGTGTGCATTGACATCAAATTCCTATCATTATAAATCATTCTTAATGGTAAAATAATCATAATTAATTGCAAAATAATAACGTAATAAATTTTGGCAGTCAAATTATTTTGTTGGTTTATATTTTAACGATGCTATAGTGGTCGTTAAAAACGTTAAAATAAATGTCGTTATAAAATTCCATTCTACAGTATCAATGAACAAAGCTATTTAGTTTCGCTTTTTTGCTCGTTTGTTATGATAGTTTAGTTTCGCACATGAAATTTTCGCGAGAGGATGACACCGCGAAAACGTGAAAGTTAGATGAGGCGAATTCATAAGTGTCCTAGGGTATTGCTAAATATTTTTGTGCCAAACTCTTTGGGAAGTTCGTATGCAAAATTCATTTTGGGTGTGCTGGTTGCCAGTTCACAGTTCTCACTACTAGCAATATACTGCAATCTACGTCAGAGAGCACAAACAAGTTCAGTTAGCGGAGTTTTTCGGTGGCCACCGCTAGCAGAAAAAATGCCGCTAGCTCCCATTGGCTTGCTGGTTCTCAGCAACTGCACGATTGAGAGTCAGGAGATGCGCCTTGGATAAGTGCATGCACCTAGCTGGTAGCTGATCAGCCGCTGAGGGTATGAATTGCCTTTAGTCTAAAAGGTTCTGTTTCAGGATATGTAGCAATAGCTAAACCCTTTTCTATTTTGGTATGAACATGGTTGGCAGTTGAAGGTTTAAAACAACTGCGTACAGGTTTGCGGCAAATAACCGCTCTCGAAATGGTTATCATGGTTTTAGCGAGACATACTGCTTGCAAGACAGAATTTTTGCTAACATGGCCCTCTACCAATGAAACTAGTTTACATCATTATAGTAGTCATAATAATTGTAATAGTCTTTTGAATTATCAAAAAATCTTCCATCGCTAAGCATAGAAGCACTCACCTCTACTGACACAACACAAACTACAGATAAAATAATATTGAGTACTGTAGCAGAGATGATGAGACATTTAGTGTTGGAGTAAACAGCTCTTAATGTAATTGATCTTACCACTAGTATAAGGTGCACATGCACTAGCTCAGATCCCATAACCGATGACACTATAAAGCAGCTGTTGTTGGACAATTCTGACAATCCCACAATAAATGCAAAAGACTACCCTCACAAATTAAACGCTTAACTAGAGACTAGTTAGTAAGAAATCACATAATGTCGTATTATTGAACAAATGGTAAAGGAAAGCTTCTAAAAATAGAACAACACATGCGTTTCAGGCGAGTATTGGCAGCACTCTAGCGTAAACTGCGATGGCTGAGCTGATGCTAGCTTTAGCTATAGGGTAACTTTAGATTGCTATTGCAATCTTATTACTATTTAGTTTAAAACATGAACAAGTTTATCAGACACAGATGCATCTAAAAATAGAACAAAATATTCTTTAATGGTTCCTAAATTTGGAAACTGGTTAACTGTGGCCATAGTTAAAATAAAGACATTGTTACTTTATCTGTATATGTCACACAAAATGATTCTCATCATCACTGTTTGTGATGTAAAGTTTTGTGAACTTATTAGTGCAACATAAATTTCTTTGTTGAAAAGCTGATTTAGCAATAAAACTTAAACAAAGACATTTACACGTATACAAAGGTATATTAGGCTGATGTGATGATGCATTCAATAAAAAAAATATTAGGAGTTGTATAAAATGATCTAATAATATTAGAATTTTTGACTATCAGGACTGTACAATACTAAACTAGTCAACATACATGTAACTCTTTTATCTATTGATAGTAAATACTGCTGGTTTCACTACTTACATAATGGTAAGTGATTCTGTCATCTCAATAAAACTATACTTTGTCTACATTAGATGCTACTTTGGCGATTGGTGATTAATAGAGCTTATAGAAAGAAATATTTATCATGAAGTAAATAAGGCACTACTTTGTAATCAGATTTACAAAAATGCTAAGCCTTTATCAGCGAGCTTCCTGTTCATTGTAAAAACAGGCTTGACTCATACTGTAAAATGGCTGTAGAAACATAACGTATAGAAGTTGTAACTTTAAAGTACCATACATCACAGTTTCAGTCATCACTATTCTAACCTTATTGGAGGTTTTGTCTCTCTTACAAGTGTTAATAATCTATATGTAGCTTGAAGGAACATGCATACGTTTGTTTGTTCTCATATAAGTTTCATATGAAAATACCTAGAGCATTATAGAATGTGTTTATTTTAAAGTAATTAATGTTACTACCATTGAAGGTAGTTCATTCCACGGGACACAAGTTCTGATATCACAACTCAAAAGCAGTATCTAAAAGTTTTGCAAAAGTTTACCACTTTTCTTGATTAGAATTCCTCATCACCAATCTTGCAGTATTATCAGTAAGTCACACATACATGTCTGATTGCAGAATCTTTATTTACTGATTGATGAATTGCTTTAAACATAGACCTAACTTCTATGTAATTGAAAAATCTTACCGCTGCTCAGCACAAAAAGTTAATCAGTAACAAATATTAAAAACATTAAGGATGGGGAGGTTTTAGCACGGCTTATCTTAGCCAATTTTATATTAATATTAATTTTTTCTCACATTTACTAAAGATAGTACTATAAATCAATGTAGTAAAGGTAGCATCTAAAACTCTAGCACACAAACAATGAATAACAGAATAACTATATTATTAGAATAATAAATAGCGAATAGATATTTTAGCTCTAACCTGACATGTTTTGTTATCATGTCTAGTAACTATCATTTACTCTCAGAAGAGAAAGACTTTTTTAGACACGATAAAGTAACACGAGTGTTCTTATCAGTTAGTAAAAGGATACAGTATCTACTAAAATGTGCAGAACTAATAAATTGTAAAAGTGAAAATCGTTTGTTTATGAATTAGTGAACTAATTTAATTTTTTTAATTCTATGATTGTGTAAATACACCACAAAAATAATAAAACCGCAACAACTGTTATAGGTTATAATAATATTAATGTACTCTGAAATAGTATGACTATTAAACACTCTCAGTGGCAACCGAAAGTTGCTCCGCTCAAAGTTTGACCAGTGATATGGCTGCTTGCATTTGAACTGCATGAGATACAGCGGGAGTGCCTTGCAAAGGTAGTGTGTACCCAGGTGGTAATTGAGCAGCTGTTGAAGGCTTATACTGTCTCTGTACAAAAAAGGATATGCTCCGGGATATGTAACCATTGGTAGATCGTGGTTCATCGCAATGTAAACACAGTTGGTACTTGCAGGTGTACAGCAACTGCATACAGTTTTGTAGCAAAAATAGCGATCCGCATTGTTATGATGAATTCAAAAAACATGCCGTCATCGAGGTAAAGTTTGTTGCAAATATACTGTCCTCACATTTAAAGCAGCATTTAACATATTTCCCATTATCATAGTACTCATAAGAATGTTTCATTGAATCTTTAAAACAATTACCATACTTGAATATTACTGTTAAACCTGTTAAACCTACACCTCCGAGTACAGCACAAAGTACAGAAGCGACAATACTGAGCACCATTGCAGATTTGGTAGGACATTTAGTGTTGGAGTTGGCAGCACCTACATGTAGTCCGATCCCTCCTACTACTATAAATTAGAAAGTCTTCTAAATAAAAGATTTAATAATTTAATATAAAATTAATATTGCGACTCAACAATAATGGCGATACCACAGACTATACAAATGAGTCCAATTACAATTTGAATTACAGAATAAACATTCATCTGTATTCTCGCTTGTTTCTGAACTACGTTGCTGCCAAAATTGCGTTGTAGGATGGCTGTGATGGCTTACTGCTGGTTGGCTTCCTGCTTTTTCTGCATGCTGATAATAGTGTGCGTATGAGTTTGTTTAACCTTTTCAATTGAAACCTACATTGAGTAAGTGGAAAATGAGAAGTGATTAGCACATTATCAGTTTAATATTGCCTACATTTCATAGCCTTAGAGTAAACTAGCATTTATAGTTTTAAAAAGTTTGGTACATAACTCTTCTTGAACAAGGATACAGAACAAACTTTAATATAACATTCTATGTCATTGGCTGCTAAGGCATTTGAGGATGAGCAACCTTATGATTTGTGATAGTCATGTTGCTATGCCAATCGGACAACTACATGAAGAGGATATTCTTTAAAGCTTTTGGCTACTCCATTGTAATCACTGCTGAGATATACAAAATATTAAACTTAATGATTAGTTACTTATTTATAAATATAAAACAAAAATTACATCGTACAACACTTTTTCGTGTGTTACTTAATCATGTTTACAAATTATTACAAATTATGATTTAATGCAACAGTCATCAAATAAGTGTCATCTATACAAGTCTGCTAAACCTACTACAGTTACCAAAAGTAAAGATTAAGTTCAGAAGGTGGGAATATCATTTTGGTATATCAAGGAGAGACCTACTTAGCCACCTTTAAAAAAGATAATGCTTTGTTTCATAGCAAAACATTTGAAATATGTTATATAGAACATAATTAACCTATATGATAATTATATGTATATATAGTGCAAAGCTCATCACATTTGTGATTTGAAAATTGTAGTGACAGCGCATTGACTTTCTTAAAGTCTGTGAGGCAACCTAGTTGTTTCATGGCAAGAAGTCAACTCTCATTGGCAATGAGATTTGTTTTCCTTGCCTGCTCTGAGCTGCACTGATGAGGCTTCAATAGTCAAATCAGTACTATCTGTAGTATGAGAACATATTTATATATTGTGAAATTGTTGTGTGCAACCTCTACTGAAAAGTGCTCAACGCTAGGCAGAGCATATGAAAAATGTATTAAATTGTAGGACTATAAAGTTGGCAATATTTTATTAATATTTAGCTTGCTACATGTTTATGTTTCGTACATATTATGTTTAATGTATTTTATATATATATACATGTAAACACATTATATATAATGCATTAAACCATAAAACAATGTATATATACTTACATATACATAATTATTCATTCCTTTATACATCTATTATATATGTTACATATATATTATATTATATATGTTATAATATGCTAGTAGAAAGGATCGGAATAGGAGCTGCCAACTTCAACACCAGACGTCTTACCATATCTGCAATGGTGTTCAGTATTATTGCCTTCATACTTTGCGCTGTACCTGTAATCTGGGTTTGGCAATAGCACCCAGGTATGGTAATTGTTTTAAACATTCAATAAAGGATTATGATGAATATGGTAAACGCCGCTGTCAAAGTGAGGTAGTATATGGGCAGAAAATTTTGCCTGGATAACAGTGCGTCTTTTTCATTTTATGGTAACAATTTTCTTGCTATAGTAGCAGTTTCATGGTTTTAGCTGTGCTTTCTCAATGTGCTTTCTCGTTGCACTTTTTGAAAGCTTGTTGTTTATTGGTACTCATAATTTTTTCATTTAAAGCTCTCACTTTTGTTCTCATCTGTCAAGATGAACGCAGCTAATAAAGCCTCTTTCAGTAAACTGGATATTCAAACATTATAAACAACAGGTTATGAGCCCAGTCAACCCACTAAATACTATAACAAAGAACAATGGATGATAAAGACTGGATTATAGATAAGCTAAACACTGATCACTACGCCACGTAGAAATTCAAACTCAAAAACCTAATCATAGCTAAGGACTTATTGGGATATGTGGATAAAACCATTACTCTGGAAGATGATGCTATTGCTGCCACTAAAGCCAAGTACAAAATGAAGTCAAGCAAAGCGTTTTCCCATTTAGTACTTTCTGTCAGTGACAATCTTATTTATCTCATCAGTGAATGTGAAGACCCAGGAGTTGTGTGGAACAAGCTGAGAGCTCACTTTGAACGTGCGACACTGGCGAATAAATTATTTCTCAAGAAATTGTACCTTGGGACTGTTATGAACGAAGGTTCATCAATTGAAGACCACCTATGTTACATGAAAGCTATCATTGATAAACTTGCAGCTATTAATGTTAATGTTGGCAAGGAAGACCAGGAAGTGACCCTACTTGGAAGCCTCCCGGAAAACTATTCGACAGTAGTGACTGCACTCGAGGCTTGCGGTGACAATATAACTTTACAGTTTGCAACACAAACACTGCTTAATGAAGAACAAAAAAGGGAACAAAGAGCATTGACGATTCTGGTGGTGTCAGGTCTGAAGCGAATTCTGACATTGCTTTGCTTTCAGCGAGTAACTGCTTTAAATATAGTCAGCAACAGTCCAAAGGCTGCTATATCTGTGGTTCTTTAGAACATCATTGAAATAGCTGTCCTAAAAACAACAATAATTAGAGCGGTGGATCGTATTGCGTCTGAGATCAAAGTCATGGATATTGCAACAGTAACTCAAGTTCACCTCAAGAAACAATATCTATACAAAATAGAAAGATGCACTGCAAAGATGATGAATCGGTATTTACTGTGTTGAAGAAAGATGTTGATTCTCAAAGATGGCTAAATGAAAACGGCGTTACTAGTTGTATGGCAGAAAAAACTGTTTTTGTTGATTGTTTTAAGCTAGATTTACCAGAGTACGTTGTTGTTGCTGATGGGTTTCAAGTTCAAATTGTCGAAAAAGGTATTGTACAGCTGCAAATAAAAATTTATGGAAATATAGCTAGATGCGCTACACTTTACAATGTACTACCCATACCTGACCGACACAGAAATCTATTTTCTTTATAAGCAGCTGCACAAAGAGGGTATATCGTACAGTTTGGACATTCGCAATGCTGGATTAAATATCAAAAAAAGAGGTTAATAGCATCCCGATCTGTAGTAAACAACAAACTATACTATCTTGATGTCGAGTCTGCTATTTAGACTGCTAATGATGCCACCTCCTCCTACCTCCTGTGGCGTCAACGTCTCGCTCATGTAAACGTAAGTAGTCTCAAAAACATGAATATTTGGTGTGAAAATGGTTGTAATGTTAGCGGCAAGATAGGCATCTGGGAAACTTGCATGAAGGGTAAAATGTCTCAACTGCTATTTCAAACTGACCAATGCATTAAATCTAGTAGGATTCTTGAATTGGTACACACGGATGTGTGTGGCCCTATGCAGAATGAAGCTTTAGGTAGTAGCAAGTATTTTGTTTCATTTATCGATGACTTTAGTAGGCATGTTCATGTATATTTTTTATGTGACAAATCTAGCGTGTTCCAGACGTTTAGAAGTTATGAATCCTTAGTGACAAATCAAACTGGACAGACTATAGGTACACTTAGATGTGATGGTGGTGGAGAATATACATCAAATGAGTTTGAGAGTTACCTGTCTGCCCAAGGTATACATCGTCAAGTCACCACTCGTTATTCTCTACAGCGCAAGACTGTGCTGAGAAATTTAATGGTACTGTTTGTGAGGCGGCTCGCTCGTCAATTTTTGAATTTCAGCTTTTGATGTCATTTTGGGCTGAGGCAATATCAATCACGGTATACATTCGGAATTGCAGTCAACAACATTTAGAGTGCTGATCTTTGCTGCAAAGCCGTATGCCATCAATGTAAACTTGCAAGT
This sequence comes from Watersipora subatra, assembly GCF_963576615.1. NCBI lineage: Eukaryota > Metazoa > Bryozoa > Gymnolaemata > Cheilostomatida > Watersiporidae > Watersipora > Watersipora subatra. Next base: position 58,785,929 of record NC_088715.1, read on the forward strand.
ACAAACCAAGTTCATATTGCAATGAACCACGATCTACTGATTGCTACATATCCTGGAGCAAATCCCTTTTTTGTAGAGAAGCAATATAGGCTTTCAGCTGCTGATCAATTACCAAATACATACACGCAACCTCTGCAAGGCTCTCCAACTATACCTAATTCAGTTCAACTGCAAGCAGCTACATCAGTAGTTAAAGCTAGAAAGGAATTTGCTGCCACTAAAAGTGTTTAACAGTCATACTATTTGAGAGTACATTACACTTGGTAAAAACCTTCAGCAGTTGTTGCCCTTTTATTAATCTAGTGGATGATATGTTGACACAAACATAAAGTTGCAAATTATAAATTACATTTAGTTCACTAAATGATTACTAAATTGTTTTCACTTTTACAATATATTAGCTCTACACATTTTAGTAGATACTTTCACTAACTGATAACAAGACTCGTGCTACTTTATGGTGTCAAACAGTGTCTTTCTCTTCTGAGAGTAAATGATAGTGACTAGACATAATAATAAATTATGTCAGGTTAGAGATAAATTATCTATTTGCTCTATATTATTCTAATAATAAAGCTATTCTGTCTTTTGTTATTCGCATGCTAAAGTTTCAGGTGCTGCACTTACTACATTGTTTTATACTACTATCTTTGGTACATATGAGATAAAGTAATCCCACGACCAAACACGAGTGGAGCGATTGTTTGAGAGATTTAAGATAAATGCATGTGCACACAACTCACAAAAGTTATTCATCAACACCGTCGCAAACCCTTGTACCAAAATCTCATCAACAAGTTTAACCATCTTTCAATGGAGTCGTTTAAGTATAATAGAGATAAAAAACACATATAAACCTATTCAAACATGTTACCAAGTCTTTATTATTTGTAGACAATATCCTAAACTTTACTTATCTGATTGGATTATACACAAATAGACAGATTAATTTGGCCTAAACTCGCAATAAAAAACTTAAGACCGGCCAACGATACGCCAATAAAGCCAGGTGACAGAAAGTAGAACTATTAAGCAGGGTGCATTTCATGAGAAAAACGTGCTCATTTCACCAGTCTATAGCATTGTCTAGTTGCCAAAGGTTTCTAATATTTTTCCGTTTTTAATATATTGCCAAAATATTTAATTAAAAGAATAATTATTCGATTTTATAAAATCATTATAAGATTTAATTATAAGAATAATTATTTGAATTTATTTATCCGAAGGTTTCTGTAATAAATGTAGACTGTTTGAGGCGTAGACCAATTTACCGGTACGAAATTGTGGTACACACTTTATCAGCCTATGCTTTTTTTTCAATTAGCGAAGGTTTCATTAAATTATTTAAAATGTTAGCCAAAATTCTTACATTTTATGTACAAGCTAGGGCCGAACTAGAATGCCTCTTTATGACAATAACATCTTTTATTTTGCTCCTGTTTGCAGAAAAATTTCAGACGCGTGAACGCTTATACTTGCTTTCTGCTAGATCGCTATCAAAACGATGCTACCTTCAACACAACCGACTTTCAAACTGTGTATATTACACAGCAGCTTGCTATTTTACTTCTAATACTGCATTTCAGAGTTATAATAAACATATTTCCTTATTGCTGTTGCTAAATTACATACATTACAGTAGGTTAGGCTTGCAGATTTAATTAATATTTATTTTATTGTTATAAAACATAGGCTTGAGATAATAGTAGATTAGGTGTGATTTTTTTACAACCTTTTGTTTTGCATAATTGACTTTTTAAATTCAGGTTCACAACAACTTGACAACTACCATAGACATACAACTTTCCAGAATACCACATTGTGGCCGACGCAGTGGCCGTCGATGTGTCTCCCAATTATTACAGCTCAATAGGAGAATAAATAGAAGGTCCTCACAACAACCATCAACATCAAATGCTAATATTCAACAACAGGCTACTCAAATTAATAACAACAACTCATCTGATTCAGATAATTATTTAGTAGATGTTGTACATGTAGGTGATGTTAATGACATGGGCTTAGCAGCTCCTTTGTTTTCAGATGATGATCATGATTTTATGGACATCATTGACCATGAAAATATTGCACAAAACAATATTGCTCCTCCCAATGCTGCCCCCTTCATCACATTCCTCATTTTCAATCTTTAGATTGTTCTGATTTTTAAGAACTGCAAAACAACTTTCTAGGCAGACTTGACAACAACATATCACAGCTCACATGTTCTGCATGTAATGAGAAACATTTCATTACATACAATGTTCAAATACAACTACGTCATACGTGTCAACAAGTTCTCCTGTCAAATTACTAGAACTTCCTTTTTGAAGTCGTGCTCCCTCAAAGTTATTTTATATCATCTCGAACAACTCTCATTTACAATATACTCTGTCCAATTTCTGCTGACAACTACTTTTTCAACAACCAGCACTACCCTTTCTTTTTTCCATTATCACTTATTCTATTATCAGGTCATGGGCTGTATGACAGGGGACTTTCTAGCAATAGAAAATTGGCTAGGATAAGCCGTGCTAATACTTCCATCCTTAATGTTTTTAATGTTCCCGACTGGGTAACGTTTTTACTGATCAGCAATAAAATGGTCCAAGTGCACAAAAATTACGTCTCTGTAAAAGCAATTAATCAGTCAGTAGATAAACTTCTGCAGTGAGATATGTACGTGTGACTTACTGATAATACTGCAATGTTGGTAATGAGTACTTCTTACCAAGAAAAGTGATAGTTGTTTGCAAAACCTTTAGATACTGCTTTTGAGTTGTGATATCAGAACCTGTGTACCACGGAATGAACTACCTTCAATAATAGTAACATTAATTAATTTTCAATTAAACACTATTTATAATGCAGTAGCTATTTTAATATGGAACTTCTGTGAGAACAAACTAACATATGCATGTTCCTTCAAGCTGCATATAGATTATCAACACTTGCAAAAGAGACACACCAATAATGATGTTAGAATGGTGATGACTGATACTAAAATGTATGATAGTTTAGAGTTACTACTTTTATATACCATGTTTATACAGCCATCTCATAGTCTAAATCAAATCTGTTTTCGTAATGAGCATGGAGCTTTATGATGAAGTCTTGGCACTTTGTATATCTGACAACAAAGTAATGCCTTATTTACTTCATGGTCAATATTTTTCTCTATGAGCACTATAGATCCCCAATCGCCATGGTAACATTTAATATAGACAGAGTATAACTTTAGTGAGTCAACATAATTGCATACCATTGCATAACTGGTGAAACCAGCGGTATTTTCTATAAATTAATAAGAGAGTTTTGTTGACTAGTTTAGTATTGCGCAGTACTTATAATCAATAAATCCAATATGATTATATTGTTTTGTACCATTTCCAATAGTATTTTTATTGAATGTATCATCAGCTTTATATATTTTTGCATACCTGTAATTGTCTTTGTTTAAATTTTATTGTTAAATAATATTTTTAACTAAGAACTTTATATTGCATTAGTAAGGTCACATAACTCTAACTCACCACAAACAGCGATGATGTGAACCATTCAGTGCAACTAATACAGATCTAAAGTAAGGATGTTTTTATTTTAACTGTTGCCACAGTGCAAACTCTACTGAAGGCTTAACATTTTTGCAAATCTAATACAAAGTAATGCCTCATTTACTTCATGACCAATACTTTTTCCAGCGAGTAACCTCTATGAACAAATGTCATGGTAGCACTCCATATAAGCAAAGCATAATTCTGGCTCCTCAACCCAACCACAAATCAACTAATATGGGATACAAACATAAATTTCTCCTATAGTTAAGTGCTTCTGTGGTTAGTTTAGTATCGTATTTACAGCCACTAAATACAATATTGTTCAACTATTTTGTACATGTTCTAAGACTGTTTCAATGTGTGTAGCATCAGCTTAACTTAACTTTCTCTGGTATCGTTAGAAGTGAGAGATATTTCCCATTTTTGTTTACAGCTATTCAACGATGAAGTCAAAAATTTTGTAAACCTTCACAGTTATTACAATATACTAGCTGAAAGCTATAAAAACATCATTTTCTCATAGTTGTCAGACTGGCAAATCATCATGAATCTGATAAAGAATACAGTTTCTAATTATTAACAGCCTCAGCAACCAATCATTTTGCATGTTACATTAAAGTTAGCCCTGAATCCTTGTTCAATGAAAAAAGAATCACATATCCAACCTTTTTAAACTATTGTTACTGTTAAGAATGTACCCATCACTTTTATTTTATCACTTACCTGATACTAATACTGATGTTTACTAATGACGTGAAATGCTATTTTTTCTTGATTGTTTGCAGAGAATAATTTAGCATCTACTTTAGTTGGGAGCAGTTTAATTTCTGGAAAACAGTTTAAGGAGAAACTCTTTTACTGTTTTGGTGATTCAAAGACATTATATTAGTGACAACAGACAATTTGTAGCTTGAAAAGACCTAAACTTATAATCAATAGAGCCAGTGCCATCGCATTGTTTTGAACAATCTCCAAGTGTTTTTATTAGATGTATCATCAGCCTGGTTTATTTTGGTGTATCTGTAACTGTTTTTATGTTTTATTGCTTAAACAGCTCTTGAACAGAGAGCTTTATGTTGCATTAATAACCTCACAAAGAACATTTCGTTGTACTTTTAGATACATCTGTTTTGAATAAACGTGTTCATGTTTTGAACTAAATAATAAGATTGCTTAGTTACCCAATAGCTAAAGTTAGAATCAGCCCAGCCATCGTACTTTAGGTGAGTGTGCTGCCATTACCTGCCTGAAACGCATATGTTGTTCTATTGTTAGAAACTTTCTTTTACCATTAGTACTATAATACGGGATTATGTGATTTCTTATTAACTAGTATCTAGTTTAGAGTAGTAGAAGGCATTAGACTAGATTTCCATATCGTGATCGTAATCCTTCACATTTTTTGTCGTGTTTTCGGATTTGTCAAATAGCAAGGCATTTGTGTTGCCATTAGTTATGGGATCTAGACTGGTGTTTGTATACCTTATAGTAATAAAATTAACTAGAATAAGAGCTGCCAACTCCAAAACTGAATGCCTCATCATCTCTGCTACGGTACTCAATATTATTACATCTTTAGTTTGTGTTGTGTCAGTAGAATTGAGCTATTCTATGCTAGATTTGATGGAAGATTTTTTGACAATCATATGGACTACTACAATTATAATGACTACTGTAATATAAACTAGTGTCATTGGAAGAAGGTAATGTAGGCAAAAACTCTGTCTTACTAACAGTGTGTCTCACTGAATTGGTGATCACCATTTAAAGAACAGTTCTTTGCTGCAAGCCTGTAGGCAAACCATGTACATACCACAATGAAAAATATGTTGCTTATTGGTGCATGTCCTGAAACATAACCCTTTTTAACAGAGGCAATATATTTCTTCAAAGGCTACTCAGCAGACAGCTAAATGAAAGCTCCTCTGCAAGGAACATTCGCTGATTCTTATTCTGCTGAACCAGTAGTCAAATCTGATAAGAAGGAAGAACTAGCTGTAACTAAACCTTCTTAACACTAGCACTATTTGATAACAACGTAGTACATAATATGCCTGCAAAATTTAATGGGTTTTTATTATTTTGGTGAATGATGAATTTACCAAAAATGATATTAGTTTAGTCTGACAAATATTGCATTAGTTCACTAACTGCTTACTAAACTTTATTTAAGCTCAATTATCACCCAACCATGAGGAGCCGATAGAGCTGGCAGCATTTTTTCTTCTAGCTGTGGCAGCTGACAAAGCTCAGCGAGTTGAACTTTGCTGTGGTCTCCTGCCTTGATTGAAGTATTTTGCTGATAGTGAGAACCGTGAACTGGCGGTCAGTGCATCCGAAATGAAATGTGTGTGCGATTTTCACAAAGATTTTGGCACAAAGATTTAGCAATGCATCAATCAAATAAAGGAATAAGTACGACCTTAACCAAAAGCATTTTTTGTATCTTAATTATTTGGGTAAAAGATACCATTTTTTAAGAGTAAGCAATTCGTTCATTGATTCTTCATTAAATATGTGTTTGTCTTGCATCCTGAGGAAACATAAGTGTTGTTCTATCAAATTAATTTTTGACATATTAGCTTGGTTCTGGGATTTCCAAGGTTTTCATGAATGGTAGATAAAGCTGTGTTTCAGAGTCATTAGTGTGCACAGTTTAGTAAGCAAGATAGCCAGTCATCAAAAGCACAATAAAGTTCGTATTATCTGGTAATTGATTCAGAAATAGTTTTTTGGTAATTTAACCACATCACATCCGACTATCACAACATCACTACAAATTGCCAGTCTATTATACTCAGTATAAAACTTGATTAGGAATTTCCTATGTTACCTAAAGTTACACTGATTGACGTCTTTACACAAACCGAAAGTTACACTGTTTAAAAGTTTTTACATCATATTACTAACCCATAACTAGACTCCTACTTTTTTATAATAACAGAGTTTCTACTCGCGGAGTTTCTATTTTTGGGATAAAGTTGAAAATAAATATGACTCATATTAATAAAATATACTGTCAAGGCAAAAACTGACTGTTCAAATTTTAGCTTTTGAATAACAAATGTGTGTTTCAATTTGTTAGTTTCATTTTGATGTTTGGAATAAATCTAGGCAGGCACCTGTCTCAGAAGAATCAGAAAGTCATTAATAAACAGTATTAAACTAGGTAAGCCAGTGTATTGCAACTTTTCTCAACATATGCAGATATTAAAGTTCTATGGTTAACAGTAATATAGCTATCTATGATGTTTTATAGTTAAAAATATACTTGGTTGTGCCTGTATTGATGATAGTGATGTCACGTTTTTTGACATCGCAATTTAGGTCAAGGTTAAAAATAGTAATGATTAAATAAGTTACAAATACTACATAAATTTACTGCCAGCCTCAATGTGTCACATATAACTCAATCTGTCACATGTTGTCGCATACTTGTAATAGATGGAGTACATGTACACCGAAGTCTTTAAACTGATACACTTTTAATGAGACTTCAGAACGAGACACCTTTTTATTCCTTCCTTGTAACCTGATTATTATAAGAATGATAACTTAGTATCAGTCAGTGGTTGTCATAGTTGTCTAAACATTTTTATATACAAGCATTACAATAAATGAACCTATGTTTAATAATATGTCTGCTTCACTATGGAAAAGGTTTGTTTACAATTTTTAGTTTATAAATATATTATCTTAAAGCTGAATTTGTTGTATTGCCCTGTCGTTCATACAATATAATAGCTGAAAACAATGTAGAGAGTATTTTCTTGTAGCTGTCTGACTAGCATAGCATCATAGATGTCACTAACTATAAGGTTGCTAGACATTAAAAACAATAGCAACCAAAGATGTGGCATGTCACATTAAAGTTAGTCTTGAATCCTTGTTTAGTCAAAAAAGAATTATATATCTAACCTTTCTAAACCAGTATTGCTAGTTTACTCTAAGGCTATGAGAGTTTGGCAATTTTTGAATTAAGAATGTATCAAGCATTTTTACTTTACCACTTGTTCAGACTAATTCTCATTTACAACTATTACGTAAGCTCAGATATATCCTAACACTGGCATGCAGTCACAGCAAGGAGTCATCCAGCAGCCAGTCATAAGAGTCATCCAACATCACAATGTCGTCAACCACGCATTTCAGAAAGGAGCGAGATCACAGATGAAAGTTCTTTCTGCGCTTCAGATTGCAACTAGAATCATTTGTATTGCCTTCGGTATTGTTGGGATTGTTTAAGAGCATTTTTATTTTAGTAGCATTGGCTATGGGATTGGGACTGGTATCTATTTTATAGCAGTAGGAGTGATTGGACTAAGAGCTACTAACTCTAACATAAAATGCCTCATCATATTTGCAATGGTGCTCAATATTATTGCCTCTGTACTGTGTGCTGTACCTGTAGACTTGAGTTCTGTAGCAATCTACTCGACAAATTATAACTGCTCTGACAAATATTATTAGTACTATAATATATATTATAGTAAGTTCTGCAGCCAGAAAAGAGTTGTTATTGCAACTCATGCAGTGTTGGTAACAACAAGTTTTGTAGAGATCATGCTTACAATTTGTAGTGCCATCTTGTGCTGCAGAACTGTATTCCACAGTTGTAAACCGTCATACCTTAGTAATGTTCACTATCAACCTTCAAGAACAAACCAGATGAATACTGGTGCTTCTTCTGTCATATATCATGGCAATCAAACCTTTCCTGTGCAGAGTTTTTCAACTGCCACTCAAATCTCAGCTGGATACACGTAGCCATTGCATGTCTACTGACGTTCTCCAATGAGAGTAGCTACATCAGTAAGCAATTCAGTCTAAAGCACTTTTCAACTTACAATGTCTTAGCATTGTAGGATAGAGGTTGAATACAATATCAAAACACTTTATCTTCTTTATCTTACGACACTCATACATTTTATATAAAATAATGATTCTTAAAATCAAGCTGGCTGTCACTACACAGCTGATATATTGTAAACATTTGGTTGGATAGTAAAACTTCTTAGCATTCCTACTAGTTGTCAGTCTATTAAACTCAATATAATATTTGATTTGGGTTGCTGATTTACTGACAATTCCAATACATTTATTTTTGACAAACAAATAGCTACATTGTTTAACAAAATACTACAACATATTACTAACCATTAACTAAACTCATACTTTTTGATAATAACAGAGTTTCTATTTTTGAAATTATGTTAAAGATAAATATGAGTCATATCTATAAAATATGCTATCCAGCAAATAAGATGACATAAAATGACATACCTTCAAATGGACTTCAAAATATGACGCATTTTTATTCCTTCCTTGTAACCAGATCATTATAAGAACGATTACACAGTATTAGTCTGTGGTTGTCATAGTTGTCTAAAAAAGTTTTTATATACAAACATTACAATGAATGAAGCTAAATTTTAATAGTATGCCTGCTTCACTCTAATTAAGGGATGCATAGCTATTCTGACATCTGCAGCCTCAAAGATGAAAATATTTTGATTTATTGTATCCTATAAGTCATCATGGAGCTGCAAGAAGTTAGAATTTACAAACATAATCTCTGTTTGTTTTTGTGATTGCTATTTACTTTCCTTACAAAGATGTTTTGCTTTGCTAGTAGCCACTGGTGGCTGCTTTAATACAAATATAAAAGATATGTAGTAGAACTTTGAGCTGCAGTGAAAAGCTATGTATTGTATAACACACGTATGATTACTTTTTATTATTATTTTGTTTATTCCAAAATTGGTGATTGTCATTATTGTTCGTAGGAGAATGACTGGTAACACACTTTTCTAGTCAATCATTGGTAATACAATGAGCCTTTTGCCAAGTAAATCTCATGAAGTGACTCAGCCACATTTTGTTGAAATATTATTAATAATGAATATTACCAGTATTTTCTTGTTTAACTTGGAAAGCAACACTTCATTTGCTTAATGACCCAATCTATGGCTAGAAACCTTCATGAGCAGTTGTCATGGTAACTTTGTACTTGGCTATAGTTGATTTTAAGCAAGCACTTCAGGAATCATAAACAAAATAGTTAAAGATCTTTTTAACTTGCTAGAAGTTGTTACAAGGAAGCACTGAGATGGTGAGAAAATTTTTTGATGTTGTGGTAATCACAGTCACAATTTATGGTTTATTTTTCAAACTACATTTATACAGGGATTTCTTAGTTCCGCATAATCTTTGATTTCAAACTGAGTGTATTCAAACTGATTTCAAAACCCATGTCATATCCTATCGGAGTTGCGACAGGCTTACAATTTTCCATGTTGAACTTTGGAATTATTGGTTGCATATAAGGCTTGTGACTTAGACGCATAGAATTGTCTCCTCTTTCAAAATTTTATACCAGACAATGATGAAGTGGTCCGAAATCCATCATTTGGAGCCAAAACCAGAGAGCTGGTTTTAATTTGGTCATCTGAGTACCAATGTCTAACATTATACACAGGCCATCTACGTGAACACCAATAATCATTTTCTTGTCGCTTTTCTAGCGAATATAGACAGTTGTCAGCAGAGGACTGCATTGAGTCTAATGATTAAATAATTTCATCTAATCCCATGTTTGAACATTTAAGCATCTGTTTAAGTTCATACATCGAGCGATTCAATTTGCATACTAAATTTTCTTTATCAGGCACAACAAAACCCTCTGGCTGTTTCAGATACACTTGTACATTTTTGTAAGTTTTTCATTCAGAAACGCCGTTTGTACATGCATTTGGTATATCGTCACACCTCAACGGCATTCGATAAGAGTGCGCACAGAGATGTTTTGCGAATCACGGGGGCGAATGTTTCAACGTAATCCATCCCAGCTTTTTCTGCATATCCCTTTGCCGTAATTCAAGCCTTTAATCTACTTATAGATACTACATACTTAGATATAATCGCTTTGTGCCAAACACATCGATTCTGCTTTCTCATCAAGTTTACACCTCGACTGATCAGGTATGCAGACGTAGGCCGGAAATTCGAAAATTTACACGTTCCCAAGAACAGGTTTTCTGTTGTTCCATTTTTCATACGAAGTTGTATTACGTGCAAGTGCTCGTGAGAAAAGGCAATTTTGAATGTATACTGTGGTCGATATTGCCTTTGCCCAAAATGACTTTGAAAGTTGAGATTCAGAAATTAATAAGAAAGCGACATAACAAACAGAACAATAAAACGTCTCAGCACAGCCTTTTTGTCGTGGAGAATAGTGAGTGGTGACTCAGTGATGTATACTTTAGGATGACAAATAACTCTCAAATCATTAGATCTACATTCTCTACTACCATCACTTTTAAAGGCACCTATAGTCTGTTCAATTTGACTTGTCAGTACTGGCTCATAAGCTCTAAAAGCCTGGAACCTGCTAGATTTGTCACATAAAAATATGCATGCACACGCCTACTAAACTCATCAATAAATATAACAAAATACTTGCTACCACCTAAAGATTTATTCTGCATAAGGCCACAGACATTCGTATGTACTAATTCAAGAATCCTACTTCATCTAGTGTCACGATCAGCTTAAAATGGCTGCCGATGCATTTTATATTTTAAGCAAGCTTCACAGACACCCATTTCGCCGGTAACATTCCAACAATTTTCACACCAATGATTCATGTTTTTGAGGCTACTTACATTTACATTAGCAAAACATCGATGCCACCAAAGGGAAGAAGACGCAACAGAATTAGTAGTATGAATAGCAGACTCGACATCAAAATAGTCTAGCATGTTTACTACAGATCTGGATGCTGTTAACATCTTTCCTTAATTTCTATTCTAAAATCGCGAATGTCTAAAATTTACTATATATCCTCTTTGTGCAGCTGCTTTTAAAGAAAATAGTTATCCGAGTAGGTCAGGTATGTGTGGTACATTGTAAAGTATAGCGCGTGTAGTTTTATTTCTATGAAGTTTTATTTGCTGCTGCACAATACCTTTTCCGACTACTTGAACTTGATACCCATCAGCAACAACAATGTACTCAGGTGAATCTAGCTTGAAATAATCACAAAAAGTTTTATTTTGTTGCCATGTGACTGGTAGCGTCGCTGTCTAGAACAAAAGCCTTCTTTGAAAATGCTGCATAAAAAGCAATAGAAGTAAGTATGGCTTTTGTTTGTTTTATTTTGAAGGAAATTTCACTAGTTGCAGAGCTGCGAATATTTCGCCCTTCTAACGAGAGCGCTCCCCTTTATATATACATATATATTTTACTCTGTACCATATAACGGAATCGAGTAGGAAACCCTATCAGAAATAATGACTTAAAGAATGGCTAACCCATTTGCTTAGTTATGGCCAATCTAACAAAATTTTAGCAATAAGACACATAATAAAGGCACAAAAAATATACAAAAATATATAAATGTGATTATATGCAAATTTGCAGGATATAACGTCAGAAATAAACTGGTGGGTCGGCGTCCGTCACAATGATAAGTATTTTTTCTCTATGAGCACTATTTATGACCAGTCGCCATAGTAACATCTAATGTAGACAATGTATATATCTAGTGAGTTAACATATTTACTGACCATTATATACATGGTTAAATCAGCAGTATTTACGATGAAAGAGTTTTGTTGACTAGTTTGGTAATTTACAGTACAATTTATATAATCAATTTATATAATCAATATAATCAGTATTTTACAGTACAATTTTATAATCAATAGATCCGATATCATTACATTGTTTTTATAGTTCCTAATGATGTTTTTATTGAACGTATCATCAGCTTAATATATTTTTGCATACATGTAATTAACTTCGTTCAAGTTTTATTGCTAAATCAGAAGTTTAACAAAGCACTTTATGTTGCATCATCAAGGTTCCAAAACTCTAACTCACCACAAACAGCGTTGATGTGAACAATTTATTGTGACATATACAGATAAAGTAGCATTGCCTTTAATTTAATTGTTGCCACCGTGAACCAGTTTTTAAATCAGGCAACCATTAAGGAACATTTTGTTGTAGTTTTAAATGCATCTGTGTCTGATTAACTTGTTCATGTTTTGAACTAACGTTGTTTTGATAACCACGTTTAATGTAGTACAGCCTAAAAAAATTAATGTGTTTTTTATTATTTTGGTGAATGAGGAATTTACCCAAGATGAAATTACTTTAGTGTGACAAATATTACATTAGCTCACTGATTACTAAACTTTATTTAAGCCCAACTCTCACCTCACTATAAGGAGCGACGGGGATGCTACCAGCGGCTGCCTAAGGGTTGCAGAAAACCAGCAGGCCAACAAGAACCGGGAGTAATTTTTCTGCAAGCGGTAGTCATCAACAAAGCTCAGAAAGTAGAACGTTTCTGTGGTCTCCGGCGTAGATTTCATTATGCTACCAGTAGCGAGAATCGTAAAGCGGCAGTCAGCGTACCTAGTATGAATTGCGAATTAAACAATACATTGAATAAATGAAAAAATTAATATGACTTAGACCCATAAACATACGTTATATTTTAACTTTAAGTGTAAAAGATCCTGTTGTCCAAGAGCAGGCAATCTCTTCGTTTTCTGATCTCTGCTGGTGCCGTAGAAACAGAGAACATATAGCCTTCTCAGGTACTACCGATGGCCACAGGCTGTTCCTGGTTAGGTGAGAATCAGGCTACACTTCTAGGATTTATTAAACCAATGCATTTTAAAAGACCCTGCAGCATTTTTTATTATTCTAGTTATAAGTTTATTTTATTTTATTTTGTTTGCATTTTGCTGTTCCAAATGTTAACTATATAAATTTAGCAAGTTTAGTAACATTGCCAGTATATATAAACTAAAATGCAATTTGAAGAGAAATTATCATGATCAAATAATTAATCAACATTAATTAACATGTTCTGAAAGTGTTTTCATGTGTTTAGCATGAGCATGGCATAACTTTCTTTCATATATATAAGGAATTGGTATTTACCATTTTTGTTTACGATTATCCAACAACGAAGTCAAACCTTTTGCTTAGCTCAACAGTTATTAAAATATTATAGCTGAAAGCTACAGAAAACGTATTCTCAGAGTTGTCAGACTTGAAAACCATCACAAATTTTTCAAATGATAAGACTAATAATTCTAAATAGACATAGCAACCTGTTATTTGGCATGTTACATTAAATATAGTCCTAAATCCTTTTCCAGTAAAAAAGAATCATATATCAAACCTTTTTAAACAGTTATTAATGTTAAAATGTACCAATTAATTTTACTTTACCACTTACTCAGTCTAGTTTTCAGTTACAACCGTTAGACAAGCTCAGCTAAATCTTAATCACAGCATACACCCACAGCAAAGAGTCATTCAACAGCCAATACTTACACTCGCTTCTCAGCACAATGTTGGCAGCGGAATACTTGAGAAATGGCCAGGTTACATATAAGAATTATTTCTATTCTTCATAATGCAATTAGAGTTGTCTGCATTTTCCTTGGTATTGTTGAAATTGTTTAAGAGCATTATGATTTTAATGGCAATGATCATGGGATTTGAGCTAGCACGTACATTTTACTAGTAGGAAGGATTAGACTAAGAGCTGTCAGCTGTAACACAACACACCTTATTCGTATTGCTTAATATTATTGCCTCTGTACATAGTGCTGCACTTTCAGGCCTGAGTTCTGGTGCATTCTACTGAACAAACTATAGCTGTTTTAACATTTATTGTTATGTCAAATACTGTCATCAGAAAATAGTTGTCTTTGCAATTAACAAAGAATTAAAAGCAGAAAGTCTTGTTGAGTTAATGCTTACAATTTGTACCGCTATTTTGTGCTGCAGAACTGTATGCCACAGTTATAAACTTTCATTCTTTGGCAATGTTCCCTATCAACCTTTAAGTTTAAACCAGAGGAACACCGGTGTTTCCACAGCCATATGTAAACAACATATGTGAACAACGCTTTCCTGTACTAAGTCTTTCTATATACAATCTCGGCTGGATATATCTCATCATCGCAAGGCATGTCTACTAACATTCTCCAATGCAAGTTGCTACATCAGCAAACAACTCTGGTCCAGAGCAGCTTTCAACGAACAGTACAACTTCTTAGCATTGTAAGATTAAGGTTGAGTACAATATCATAGCACTCTATTGTCTTTATCTTACGATGCTCTGATATCTAATGACACTGTTTACATAAAATAATTTTTTAAAGATTCAGTTGGCTGACAGTAAAACTAATAGCAAAACATTTTAGCGTCCCTACTGGTTGTCAGCCTATTAAACTCTGTATAGCATTGTATTTGGGATGTTGATCTACTGCCAGTTCCAATAAATTTTTGACAAACAGACAGCTACATTGTTTATCAAGACACTACATCTTATTATTAACCTATAACTAACCTCTTAGTTTTTGATACAAACAGAGCTTTTATTTTTGGGATTTCAATAACAATATAATAGTATGTTTGCTTCACTATAGGAAAAAATATGGCTTTTGCTACATTTGCTGCCTCAAAGATAGAAAGTATTTTGCTTTATTGTAAACCTTATGTCACAGTGGAGCTGGAAGGATTTAGAGTTTACAAATATGAACTGCTTGGATCTTATGTTTGCTAGGTAATTTCCTTACACAGAGGTTTTTGTTTTGCCCGTAAACACTGACGGCTGTTTTATTTAAAATAAATATCTAGTATAACTTTGAGCTGCTGTCATTAGCTATATATAGTTTAAAAAAGTTCATCTACCAATAGCTATATCTTGTATAACAAGAGCATGATTGTTTCTTTGTATTCTTTAATTTGTTTCGCAGTTAGTTGTTTTCACTACTATCCGCAGAAGAATGACTAGTAATACACTTTCCTAGTCAGTGTTTGGTAATACAGCAAGCCTTTTGCCAAGGATATCTAACCAAGTGACTCAGGTGCATTTTGTTGAAATATTATCGTAATGATAGTATCAGTATTTCTTGTTTGACATGGCAAGTAACACTTCATTTGCTGAATGACCCGATCTTTGGCTAGAATACTTTATTAGCAGTTGTCAAGGTAACTTTGTACTTAGTTAAAGTTGTTTTTAACCAGCTTTTTAGGAATAGTAAACAAGATAGGTCAAGGTCTTTCCAACCTGCTAGAGGGTCTTTACAAGGAAGCACATAGATGGTGAAAAAAGAGTTTTATGTTATGGTGACCACAGCCAGAGTTTATGGTTCCTTTTCTGAACTATATTTATACAGTGATATTTTAGTTCCGAATAATCTTCAATTTTAAACTGACTGTAAGTTACACTAAAATCGACTTAATTCATAACAGTAGGCAATTTAGTTTTATTCATAAAAATTTAATACGTGCTAACATTATTAAGACCAAACATTTCTAAACACTTAGCTTGATATATATGGAGCAAGTGCTGTGATTATAACTACGACTAACTTGTACAACTTGATTTTAAAAGTCTCTGCTTCGACTGCTTTTGAGTTAAACATCTTACTCTAATCTAGAAAATCATGTTGTATGCTTGTCGCATATTTTCTGATTTACCCTTGCTTGATAAACTTTGGCTAAAATACCAATTAAAATTATAAATATGTATGTATGTATATTTCATAGCTTCACATGATGAAACATTATGCGGAACTTATATATTACTGTATAAATGTAGGTTAGAAAAGGAAGCATAAAGTCTGGCTGTGATCACTACAACATCAAAACTTTTTTTCATCACCTCAGTACTTCCTTGTAAGAAACCTCTAGCAAGCTTAAAAGGTTTTTACCTATTTTTAACGATTTTCAAATTGAAAAACATCCTTTACTAAAAACAAAGTTATGATGACAAATGCTAATAAAATATTCTAGCCAAATATTTAGTCATTAAACAACCAGAGTGTTACTTGCCATGTCAAACAAAAAATACCAAGGTTATTTATTATAATAATACACTAGCTGTGCTACCAGGCTTTGCCCAGGTAATAAAAAAGTTTGTGAACAGAAAACGGATTTGTATTTAACATAAAACAACATTTCCAATTCTAACTTTCAAACTACATATCATGAGAGAAGTGTTTTGTGAAGTTGAAATAAATTAAGAGAAAAATAAAAAGCACTGTAAAGGTGTTAACACTGTCAAACAACTGCAACTTTCAAGCTAGTAGCCTGGCATATTTCCAATGGAAATTCCAGTAAGCTGTTTAATAAGCTAGGCTTCTCATGATGGTAAGCCATGACTTTGCTACAGCCATGACTTTGCTACCTGCTACAGCTATTCTGATAATAGCTGTAGCCGGAATGACAGACAGATATACGACATACAGACATACTTTGAGAAATATATATATATATATAGATGTATTTCAACAAAATGCAGCCATGTCACTTCGTTAGAAATATTCGGCAAAAGGCTTACTGTATTACCGATGATTACCTAGAAAAATGCACTACTAGTCAGTCACTTTTCTGCAGACAATAATAACAATCACCAATCTCGGAATAAACAAAATAATAAGTGTTCAACTACGTATAGCAGCTTCTTGTACAGTCTACTGGGAAAATGCAGACCATTTAGGCGAATATGTGTTACTATGTTATTTTGCCTTTGAAAATATTCTTGTTAAGTCTCATTTAAGTATTGTTTAGTGTGTCCTACACTCAGCTTGTAAGTACATATTATGTGGAACTAAAATATCACTGTCTAAATCCAATTTAGAAAAAGAACTATAAAGCCTGGCTGTGATCACAACAACATCAAACTTTTTCTCATCACCTCAATGCTTCCTTGTAAACAACTTTCAACAACTTAAAATCTTTTTTCAATTGTTTGGTTTATTTTTCTTAAAGTGCTGGCTTAATAACTACTTTAACAAAGTATAAAGTTGACATGACAACTACCCACAAAATATTCTAGCCATGGATTTGGTCATTAAGCAAATGAAGTGTTACTTGCCATGTCAAACAAGAAAATACTGATGCTATTCATCATGGTAATATTTCAACAAAATGCAGCCAAGTCACTTTATGAAATTTACTTGGCAAAAGGCTTACTGTATTACATATGATTGACTAGGAAAGTTTGTTACCAGTCACTCTTCTGAAGAATATGACAATCACCAATTGCAGCATAATTGAAATAATGAAAAGAAGAAACCATGTTTTTGTTATACAATATATAGCTGTTGGCAGATAAGCTTCTGTTATACGTTATATAACTATTGATTGCAGCTCCAAGTCGAACTAGATACTTTTTTGTGGTAAAACAGCGACCAGTGGCTACTAGCAAAGCAAAAATATGTTTGTAAGAAAGGTACTTGGCTAGCATGAGAAACAAGCAGAGTATATGTTTGTAGATTATAGCTTCTTGGAGGTTCACTATCACTTAGAGTTTGTAGTAAATCAGAATATTTTTGATATATCTGTGAGTCAAAAATATTAGAATAGCCATAACTTCATTATAGTAAAGCAGACATACTATTACATCTCGGTTCATTCATTGTAATGTTTGTATATAAAAACTGTTTAGACAACTATGACAACCACTGACTAAAGGTAGGGCCACACGTATCGTGTAATTTCAACTAATCTGAGAAATTCCAATCGTACAAAATTTCTGACCTGCCAAACGGAGTTTCCCCACCACGGATTCGTACAAAACTAACTTTCAACTAGCCAATCAGAATGTGGTGATAAATTGAAGCCGATTCCGTTTTAATCATTTGCTTCAGTACAAACATGGATGACAATCAAAGGAGAAGAATTGCTTTGCTGCTGATAAAGAAAAAAATATCTGCTACTCAAACAGAAAAATAGGACTCACACTACAAACTCAGACATAAAGTATTGGGTCAACCCCATAAATGAGAAAAAAGATCAACTGGGAGTTTATGCAAATCTGATCAAGGAGTTGAGAGAAGATGAGGATTCAAGTCTATAAACAGTTCCAGATGGTTGTCTTCCATTTTAAACACAAAATCAACTCTCTCTCTTCAAAACAGATAAAATCTCTCACTCTTATTTTTTTCTGGATATGCGCCAAAGAAAACGACGTTCAACATTCAACTAACCTTTTCAACCAACCAATCAAACAACAATTCGTAGAAATTTCTGACGTTTCGTCCGATTCAGGATTTTTTCATCGTGCGCAACCAACGATGGACGAATTCGTCCAAATGTCAATTCGTCCGAATCGTTTCGTCCAGATTTCGCCGATTTTGTGAGAATTTTGTCTCGTGTGGCCCTACCTTAATACTGAGTAATCATTCTTATGATAATCTGATTACAAGGAAAGAATACAAAACTTTCCCATTCAAAAAGTCTTATTAAAAATGTGCCATTTTAAAGACTTTGGTATACATGCAGTGCATCTATTAAGAGCACGTGACAACTCAGTTGCATATTGAGCAATATGTCACAGATTGAGGCTGGAAGTAAATTTAGGTAATATTTGTAACTTAATGAATTGTGTCTATTTTTAACCTGAATTGTGCTGTAGAAAAACAAGACAACTACAGCACGCCCAAAACAAACTATATGTTTGCTTTCATCAGTTTTAACTACAGCTCACTATTTTAGTGGTGGCTATAAAACTTTAATATGTGCATATGTTGAGAAAAACTGCTACAAAATGGCTTACATACTTCAATATTTTCCATAAATGACTTTCTGATCCTACCATTGCAGTTATTTGCCTACATTGTAGGTCTATTTCAAATGTCAAAACCCAACTAATGGATTATAATGTACATTTATTATTGAAATGTTAGAATGGGATCATTCATATTTTTGCTTGATAGCATATTTTATTATACTTTATGAGTCATATTTGTCTTCAAACTTCCTAAGAGAATAGAAACTTTGTTAATATCAATAAGTATGAGTTTAGTTATGGGTTAGTAATACGCTATAATATCTTGTTAAGCAATGTAGCTATGTACCTGTTTGTCAGAAAATTGTTGTAATTGTCAAAAGACAGCTACCCTAATTAAAAATTATATCAAGTATAATAGACTAACAACTAGTCAAAATGCTAAAAAATTCTACTGTCAGTTGAAGGTCGTTTAGACCTGAGTTGTTTACTGATGTAGATTCTTATATTGGGGAATGTTTGCGGACAAGCCTTGCGATGATGACATGTATCCAGCTGAGATTGGTGCGGTGGTTGAAAAACTCTGTACAGAAAAAGGATGAGCACCATTATATATGGCAGTAGGAGCACTAGTATTCACCTGGTTTGTACTTGAAGGGTGATAGTGAACATTGCCAAGGTATGACGGTTTACAACAGCTGCATACAGCTTTGCAGCACAAGCTAGCACTCCAAATTGTAAGTATTAACTCAACAAGACTTGCTGTTACCAGCACTGCGTTAGTTGCAATAATAACTTCTTTCTGACTGCAGTATCGATCATAATAGTCATTATAGTAATAATAATATTTGTCAGAACATCTATACCCATTTGTCCAGTGGATTGCATAAGAGCTCAAGCCTACAGGTACAGCACAAAGTGCAGACGCAATAATATTGAGCACCATTGCAGTTATGATGAGGCATTTTTTGTGAGAGTTGAACTCTTCTAGTCCAATTCCTCCGACTACTATAAAATATATACCAGTCCAGATCCCATGGCCAATATAACTAGAATAATCATGATCTTCAACAATCCCAACAATACCGAAAGTGATACAGATGATTCCAATTGCGATCTGAAGTGCAGAAAGAACTTTCATCTGTGATCTTGCTCTTTTCTGAAATACGTTGTTGCCGACATTGTGTTGTGGGATGGCAGTTATGACTGGCTGTTGGATGACTCCTTGCTGTGTCTGCATGCCGATGTTAGGTTATATCTGAGCTTGTCTAACAGTTGTACGTAAGAACCAGACTGAGTAAGTGGTAAAGTAAAAATGCTTGATACATTCTTAGTTCAAACATTGCCAATTTTTCATAACCTTAGAGTAAACTAACACTACTGGTTTAAAAAGGGTGGATATATAATCTTTCCTTGATTGAACAAAGATTAAGGGCTAGCTTTAATATGACTTGTTACATTTTTGGTTGCTAAGGTTTTTAATACCTAGCAACCTTACAATTGGTGAGAGTTATAATGCTATGCTAGTCTGACAACTACAAAAAGATGCTTTTTCTGTAGCTTTTAGCTATTACATTGCATGAACTACAAAACTATACAGAAAGTTCAACTCAAAATTAGATATTTGTAAGCTAAAACTAGAAATTTGTAGTACAAAAGTTTTTTGCACATTATAGAATCATGTTTACAAATTTCTACAAATTCTATGTTGATGCGACAGTCACCTATTGACTGTCTTCTACATAAGGTAACTAACCTAGCAACGATCACTTAAAGTATAGATAAAATAAGTGTGCAAAATCTTTATACACCAATGAAATATTTAACTAGTTTTCTTTGAAAAAGCTAATGCTTTGTTCTACAATAAAATATTATCTAAAAACTTTTAGTAATACAACTTACGGTGATGTAAGGAAGAGCTAACTAGCATGTTGACTTTGCTACAATATAGCTGAATATTAGTTTTATGATGATAGCTATATTGCAAGTAGCTACGGCTACAACACTAGCTTAAAAGAAAAGTACTCTGTCGCTTTTAAAGTTTTCTGTTCTGCAAATAGGCTCTCAGCTTCTAATTAATCAATTGTTTGAGTTTATCATCTTCTACGACAGTTCCGTAGTTTCACAACTTTGATTGTTAAAAGTTTGGCCCAAATTGTTTGCTGAAACATCCAATCCCTTATATATCTCAGTAGATCACTGTCAATTTGTTAACACTAGTAACTAACTTATTTAAATCTGACTGGAGATCTTCCATCTTACTGACGAGCTCATACTGTAGGATCTCAATTTCCTTTCTGAATTACTTCACTCCGTAGACCTATTAACTGTTGTATAGTTAATATGTCTATGCTTCACTCTATGGTTGTTCTCTGATTGACTTGTAAACAGTGTCATTGCTGTTTTTGACCAGTATACACCTAACACCTTCCTAAGTTTTTTTTTATGAAAGCTGTGTATGGTTTTTGCTGTAAATTTGCTAGTTTTCCATGTTTCACAGTTGAAAAAATATCTTGCTAGGTAGACATTAGGTGCTCATAGATTATTTTTAGAGTAATTTTTTGTTTACGTTAATGTGTTTTATGATCTGACTGGTTTCATTCTCTAACCTTTTCTCTCTCTTTATTTCTGCTTGTTGTATTTAGTGTTTCTAAGTATTTGATTCTCTATCAGCTTGTATCTCCATCTATATTTATCTTATATTCCTTTGTCTTAGTGTTATTTATTTTTCTCTTAATTTGAACAATATTATATTCTTTAATTTTTCTATATCCTGGCTACAGTTAACGCCGCAACAAAATATGTTGTCTGCGGATTGCAGTAGAATAAGTTGGCCAGTCTCCTCAGATTTTAAATAAATATGATATTTTAAGTGCCGAAGTAGGCAACTTGCTTTTTCTAACTTTGCTTAGCAGTGATCTCTACCTAGTTTGTGGTTATATTCAATGGTTTTCATTTTTGCATCTTACTCATATCTTAGTCTTTATTGCTCTTGCCAAAGATAGGGTAATCAGTATTGGTAATAATCAGTCTTCCTGTCGTGCACCTATCCTTCTCTTTGTTATACTCTCCTCCTTTATTTTAGGGCTTTACCGCTAATCTAACATTCTAAAATAAAACCTTCACTAAATAGAGCTCAACTGGTTTAAGGATTGCCTTAAAATCTCCTATGACAGTGTTCCGTTCTAATATGTCAAAAGCTCAAAAGGTTTGCTTATATCCATCAGCAATAGATGAGTTTATTTTTAAGTGCAGCTACTGCTTTTTTCTGCAAGCAGCTATTTTTTGTGCCTGTATGCTGACTGTGACAACAGGATTGGCAATATTTTCAATTAATCCTTTTTTCTATTATTTTGGTTATGCAGATTGCTAGAATTTTTTAAAGAATTGCTAGAAAAATAACTGGTTTTGGGTTTATTGAATTTCGACTTCTAGAGCGGCATGAAACCCTACATTGATTTCATATGTATAGTTTCCTGTTTCAGCAATGGGAATCAACAGCTTTGGAATCTTCTCAAGAACTAATTCAGGAATTGAGCAAGTATTGAGGCGTTTAAATTTTATTTAAAGAGGTTAATCGTGACTATATCAGTTAAATATTTGCTGTTTATCTAGTCTGTTCATTAGAGTTGTGTCATCTTGTGAATTGTCAAGTTAAACTGCTTAATATAATGAATGACCACAATAATCAAACCGATGGTTTAAACGTTTCCCTAGTTTACAAAAAACTAAAATAAAGGTAAGAAGGATAAAAATAATTACACATGAAATTAAGCTGTTTTATTGAGCACTCGCAAACTGGAATATGAAATAAAAAACCCATGAGTAGCCATTTTGTGCAGAATCAGTATTTATATAAAATACATATGAGCTGTAAAGTATAATAGGTTTGTAAAACTAAAAAAGAGCTATTAGAACCAAAACAAAATGTGTCACCAAACTATATGAATAAACAAAGAATGATTGCAAAATAATTTATTCATCTCAGAGTTTGAGTTCAAGCTTACAAATATAAGGCAGCATGTTTTTGTTAGTAGATTTCTATTAGCTGATTGAGTGAAACACATTTTGTTTATTTTAATTATACCAGTGCAAATTATATTATCCTACATAATAATTTTAGTTCTAATTCTGGTGTTCAAGCCATAATTTGCAAATCTCATGAGGTGTGATAGCAGCTTGGATTGCTAGCTAGTTTAATATATCAACACAATCATTAGTTTAATAAAAAGGCTCCTCTTGTCATTAGCTGAAAGATCTTGTTTTTGCTTTAACTGTAACAAGTTTGTACATACTCAAAACAACCATAGACACAGTGAGAAAGAGAGGGAGAGCAAAATAAAGAAAGAGAAGGAGTGAGTATTGACTTAGTCGTACTTCAACCAAAAGCTGCGTAGACACTCAAAGTCTGAAAACTGAATAAAACTAACCAAGTTTTATTTACTTAAAATGAAGTCAATCAAGTAATCTGAGTTGACTCCAATAATTTTTTGGTGACCTAAAAGTTACATTTCAAGACAAATTTTTATCTTTGATACTACATTAGAGTTGAGAAATCTGATCAAACGCAGAAATATAGCGAAGACAGGTTTGAAACTGTGTATGCAAGCATTATTGTTAAATAAAACTGCTGGTAATATATTAGACGCTAATGGGGTTGTTTGTCTTTTTGAGAAAGTACATGTATATTGCAGAATTCTTTGCCCTATGTGATAGCAGCATTATATGTATATTCTAATCTGTAAATTCAAGTATATATTTCATAACAGACTGTGACATAACTATTTGTCTGCATTTATTTGCGCTGTTAAAGCAATCATCTGAGTAAAAAGAGGCTGCCCAGATTGGTGTTTTAATTTTTAGAAAGGCCATAGGTATTATGGCTTTTTTTAAATAGCTTTATACTGTGAAGATGGTGTAAAAAAGTTTCTTCCTTTACTAAAAAAGTTTTTATAAAGAGTAGGTTTATGACTGAGTTTAGTGACTAACAGGCATCAATATCCTTCTTCAACAAGCTAAAACTTGTAAAAAATTGTAATGAGAAAATTATTGCCATATCTGCATACAAAATTACATTGCTTATACTTGGTGATTCTGTTAATGATCAGACAATAAACTAGTAGCTATTCAGGTTGTTTTAGGAATTCTATTTTATAGTGGAGTTGATTAAAAAAGTAAAAGAAAAATCAAAATAAAATTATACTGAACATAACAAGCTTCTGAGTTACAAGAATTTCAAATTGGTCCACCAGTTCATGTAAAATCTTTTACTGAGTTTGGTTCTAAAGAAACGGCCACTCACAATAGATAACCTGAGAGTTTTAGATTGCGAGTTGATATACATGTGAGTGCATCAAGATGAAAAAAAAAAATTTTTCAGTAGCTCGAAAAACATCTAAGAAATTGTGTACGAACAAACTGAATCGGCACTGTCTTTGCTCCACTGTTTTTTTTATAGAAAAATATTGTTTTCAATCTGATGATGACTGTGTGCCTCATGAATATAATGGTGATGTTACTATTAGTATTGCTGGTGATGATCTTGCACTTACTGTGCAGGATGATCTTACCAAGACAAGGATGTTATGACAAAACAACTGTTGGAAGTTTTGACCATACCATTTGAGATTATTCAGCTAATGAACCTTTACTTGATGAATTTGAACCAGTTGTGTAAAATGTTACAGTTACAAAAAACTGCTAGTTTAGAAAACAAAAATGACATAGCTATCATAATTAGCTCTGTTTTAGTTTCAGACATACTGTTTAAAGTGATGATGGTGGTAGCGCCAAGAAGGATGCAAAGAACAAAGTTAGCTGGTTCAAAAGTTGCAAATCAGTGTATAAAATTAAAGCACTAAAATCACACTAAAAGACCAATGCTGAAAAGTGTATGGTTTTCTGGAGGAACAGTAATGCTACATGTTATAAAACTAAAGCTACAGATGATAACACTAATGCTACAGATGGTGACACTAATGCTACAAATAATAACAGTAATGCTACAGATGATAACACTAATGCTACAGATGATAACACTAATGCTACAGATGATAACACTAATGCTACAGATGATAACAGTAATGGTAAAATTAGCGTTCAGGTTCCAAAATGTCATGCTAAAGAACGTAGAATATTGCTAAAGAAATGATTGCGGCAATGAAGTGTTGGCCTACTGTAAATATGAGTTTTAATCTGCTGTATATATGAGTTTATATCTACTGTAAATATGAATTTACATGTACTTTCGGTAATATGATCATATATATACTGTACATATGAGGCTACTGTCAGAGTTGGAAATGGTGAAAGTTAGAGTCTGTCACAAAAGCATAAGAGAAAACAGCAATCACGCTGAGATTGGCATCGCAAGATTTGCAACGCTAAAATAAGAGCGTGAAAAACTACAAGGCTAGGAATGCATCAGTGTTGGAAGCACTAACAATCCAGTTTGAGAGTCAACGTGAGAGTCAGCGGAGATCGAAATGTAGGTCAGTGTGAGAAACTACAGAGTTAGGAGGATGAAGCATTAAATTTGACAGCTATGAATGCAATTATGATTGAAGTGCTGACAGATCAGCATGAGAAACTACAGGGCAAGGAATGCATCAGTGTTAGAAGTATTGGAGAGGACAGCAAAATAGTAGCTTTGAAGCATTGCCACCCAGCTGCCACAAACAGCATAGTAAATGATTTACTGATAAAAATATCAAGCATATGAGCCATTTAACCATTAACTGATGGGAGACATTAACAAGCATAATAGATGTACTCCCAATTATGATTATCACCATTACGAATGAAGGAGATGTGTGACCATCTACGAATCAATTATAATTGTCACCACTACATACGAACAAGAACAATACATCACAAGAACTACCCAATATTATTTTGCAGAGTGACAACAAGCACAAGCAGGGACACATATACATCAAACTATTAACCGATCGAGTATTTACAACATTTTTATATACATGTATATAGCTTATCACACCATTTATTCTAGATAAAATCACTTTGTGAAATCATAATATAATTGCGCATGAATTTTAATATTAGGAAAAACAAAACAATTTACGTAATAATTATAAAATACATCACATGAAATATAAATATCTTTTTTGCCTTATGTTACATAGATAGCTATACATGTAGCTGTCTCAAAATGAGTATTGTAGCAAAAGCCATTTTTTTAATCAGCTATTAATGGTTTTCAGGTTATGGCCAATCTTGTAGGAATTGTTGACTTAGCCTCTAAGCTTATTGACTCGTTAGCTTATTGGGATTCCATCGAATCCCAAAAAAATGACGTCAGGCATCAGCTGTCAGAAAGGAGTGCTGGTTGACATCAAAGTTCCTAAAAATAGACCTTACAGGAATTATGTGAGATACGCAATAATAAAATCAGGCAGCCAATGACATTTGTCCACCATCCGAAAATAAGTATATACGGAGGAGCTGGCAGCAAGCCAAGACAGATCGCAGCTGGCAGCGAGCCAGAGAAAAGCAGGGCGCATCTGGCAGCCAGCCAAAGACAGTAACTTGGCAGCAAGCCAAGCAGCAGCAGGGCGCATAAAGAGAGACTAATATAAGCCATAGTAGCCTGCAGCAGATAGCCTGAAGAGGTCAACCCATTGAGGAGGAAAAACATACAGCGGATACAATTTACCTCAAGAGGTGGGAAGCCAGGACAACTACTAAGCCTTGAGAGAAGAAAATTCATTCAGCCCCCAGCCAGCAGAAGGAGCCATCACTACACGCAGCAGCGTCACTACATGCGTCGCAGACACGTAACTATTGAACCTAGAAAGGCCATAACTAATAGCGCTAATTACACAAGCGTATTGTTATTTTTGCTTTGGCTAGTGAGTATTGACAGAATTACTGTTGTTTTTGTTCTTTTAAAAGAAATAGAGTGAAGCCTGGTTTCCATATGATAGCGCAATGATCATGCGCGGCCCAGTGATCATGCGCAATGCATTTCTTGGGCTGCGACGCAGTGTTTCCATAGCGCGCGTAGGCGCCATGTTTGCATTGGATATGGTGAGTAATTTATTTACTTTTTTATATGGGAGACCGATTTCTTTGGGAAATAGTCCTCCGTTGCGACCTTGCACTGTAATAGGAAAACCAGGCTTACTCTTTAGTACGGGAGACCGATTTCTTTAGAAAACAGCTCTCCGTTTGAATTGTGGGATAGGTTGAAAAGGTCGAGCGGTGTATTGTAAGATACATCATCGCGCGTACCCGTCGCAAGGGTCTATTCTGTCGGATCTTTGCGATCAGCGTACGCACGTCGCGCGATCGTCGTGCGTTGAAATTTCCACATCACTGATGGTCTACACATGACGGCATGCGCCTTGTTGCGCACCTTGCGCTGTCAAATGAAAACCAGGCTTTACAGACACTTGAAAACAAACCACTGGTGCATTCTTGTTGTCTATTACAATAATTGCGTACAAGTAGTAGTAGGCCTTGCAATATCAGTACTACTTGTTGTGAACTTTGATACTTTGCTCATCATTGCAATAGCGCCGATGAGCCAAGTTTCTTCATGCAACTTGTCAAAACAAGTTGCAAGGAGAACTATAGGAGTTCCAATCTCCATTGATTGAGCTGTTATTTCAATTTGGCCTTATAGCAGCAGTCTGACTTTTGTGGGCAGAAGTGCCACATTGTCTGCGGTATCAAAATTTGTTTTGGGAGAAATTGAACTCAAGGTTCAGAGGCTAACCATTACACATAGAACCATATAACCACAAAATTATTACACTCAGAGGAAGCACACAAAAACAATACATTTTTCATTACTATTTTAATATCGAATTATTATTAGTTTCACTTAGATATTCAAAATTTCTCTCTTGACACTACCTTTAACTGTAATAACACGTTATCCCAGCTCTGTTATCTTAAGAGGGCTTTATGTGGAAGCCCAGTGCTGTATTGAACTGCTTGCTCAATGAAATAAAACAAAGTTCCAAATTATAAAATCTATTTGTAAAAGTGCCAAATGCAGATGCATCGAGTAAAAAACAGAATGAGCGACTGATACATTTGAAAGAGTGTCATTTGTTTATATATACCTACATGTAGCAATGCCTAATGTGCCAAACCCGAGATTCAAAGAGATACAATAACAGTAGAAACTAATTTTTGTTTCAGACACAAAGAGAGAGGCAACAAGCAAGCAAAGATAAATGTCATTTGTATAAACAGGTTTCGCGATTAGAGCTGACATGTTATGATGTCAGGTGTCACATTGGCATCAAAAATTGGCATAAAAATATAAGAAGACCTCAACAGAAGAATGATCAATGTCACCATTGTTCAAAATTGAGATATAGCCATTTTAAAGTTTACAAACTTTTTTAGAGAGAATTACAGCCTATATCATAGAGACCTTTTAACTGGCGGTCAATAAGGATGTTACATGAGAGTGTCATCAATTAAGAAGCGGCTGACATAATGTGGGGTGGCACAACATGGCCTAAGTTAAAACCACAACACGGACACTAATCGATTTACTTTTGAAATCATTGACAATTCTCTACGCATTATGTTTTATTAGGTGATAATATTACAATGTTATAATATTCCAATTTTAAACGTTATGTTGCAGTAAACTATAGGGTTTCCATCATCCAAATTTCAATAAAAAAAAATGAGCATGTCACAATACTACAGCAACAAAGTTTTTAAATGTGTCCTAGAAAAACTGCAATATTTTATTTTGCAATACACTACACGCTTTTGCACATAATCCTTCTTTGCTTATTGATACTATTCGGATATTTCCCTTTACTCCCACTGCCACTGTTTAATGTAGCATATAAAGTTATTAACATTTTCACTGCCATCCATGTACAAATTTAGCTATCGTCCTACTGCCAGCCGTTTTGCTGAAAATTGTAGACGTTGCTTCATGATATGTATACAATTTTTTTCAACTCGAACCTTTATCTAGAACATTTTTGTTATATATTTTGTTTTTGCACACTTAAAAGTTAAAAAATAGTGCAATGAAAAAAATTCAATGCTTCTACACTTTGTGAATTTTTAAAGTTATTGAAGCTATGATCGCCATGAAGCTAAAGCGATACTCGACAATGTTTTTTATTCTTACACAACTATTAATTTCACCATCATTAAAGTCAATGCGGCTACTTGAATTGTCTGTGTAATCACAAAAGTCTGAATCTAAATTAGCAATAATGTCATCAGCATACGTAATTACATGTATCTGTTGCTAACACAGGGGGCACTTACAAAACCTTACACAAAAAATATTCGTTTTTAGGTTGGAAATTCTCAAACAAAAATTTGAAATTTTTTTATTGTTTTAGGGTAATTTATAGAAAAATCTGACATAATCAGCAATACTCTGTTTTCTAACTTGAAAGGTACTTAAGAAAGCCATAATAACACTAAGTAGCTTTAACGTCCGAAAGAAAAAATGATCGTTATAAGTTGGAAATCGCCAAACAAGTACGCGTTGCTATTGGCTGAAAGTAATCACATGACTGGAAAATGATCGTTGTGGCTGCGTATATATATATATATATATATATATATATATATATATATATATATATATATATATATTAATAGAGCTCATAGAGAGAAATATTTATTATGAAGTAAATGAGGCATTACTTTGGGATTAGATTTACATAAATGCTAAGCCTTTTATCAGAGAGCTTTATGCTCATTATGAACACAGGGTTAATCTAGACTATTAGATGGCAGAAGGTGCACGGTGTACAAAATACTAACTTTAAACCATCATACATTTTAGTTTCAGTCATTGCTATTCCAACTTCAACACCAATTTTTATTTTTAGAACTTTTTTTAATCTACGCATAATTTGAATCGACAGTTATTTTTTCTTACGAAATTTCCTTGTGAAAATGGCTATAGTACAATAAAAAGTTCTGATCCAGTACTAATTAATGTTAATATTATATTGATGTTTCATTTTACAAGACATGGATTCTGACATCACAGTGTGGAAACAGTATCTTCTAATGCTTTAAAAAGTTAGCTTGTTTCTCTATCAGAATAACTCATTACTAGGCTTGCAGTATTATCACAAAGTAGACATATATGTCTCATTGGATAAATTACCAACTGGTGACTTGCTCATACAGTGGCCTAATTTTTATCGGCTTACACAATCTTATTAATGTTTATTTGAATAGATTGTTAGAGAAAGAAAAAGAGCGAAAGAGAGCAACATTGAGCAAGGAGAGAGAGGAAGGAGAGAGGAAAAGAGAGAAAGAGGGAAAGAGAGAGGGGGAGAGAGAAGGAGAGAAGGAAAGAGGGAGAGAGGAAGAGAGGGAAAGAGGGAGAGAGGGAGAAACAGAGGAAAGGAGGGAGAAAGGGAAACTGATAGAGAAGAGAAGAGAAGAAAAAAGGGGGAGAGAAAGGGTGAGATAGGAGAAAGGAAAAGAGGGAAACATTGAGAGAGGGAGGAAGAAAGGGGGAGAGAGAAAAAAAGAGAGAGAGGGTGAGAGGGAGACAGCGAGAGAGAGATGAAAAAAAGGAAGAGAGGGAGACATAAAGAGAGAGAAAGAGAGGGAGAGAGGGAAGGAGGGGAAGAGTGAGGAGAGAGATAGAGAAAGAAAAAGAGGGAGCGAAAGCGGAATAGATAGAGGAAGAGATAGAGGGAAAGATTTGATTTTGATTTGTGATTTATTTTCATCAACAAAATTAGTTAAACAAAAGAAAAAAAGCTGGAAGAGTAATGAAGCCTGTAATACACAACAGCATAGCTAGTTGTGGCATTGAGCTTGTCACCATGGTGTAATCAATGTCTATTTTTATGGGTAATTAGGTTTCATTCACCTGTTAAAAGATGCAACCTAAGTTCTCTCTTGAAACTGGCTACCTTCTCTAAGCTTTTAATAGTCTTAGGGAGTAGATGCCAAAAATGGCCAGTTGGTAATCCACACTGCGATGACCTGCACGGGAAGAAGATTGTGGAAGACTTAGACAGGAATTTGAGAATTGGGTTTGATATATTGTGTGAGGGATGTAATTACAATAAAATTCTTGATGGGCTAAAAGTATAATGCGGCATGAACATAATGAACTGATAGGTCATATAAATGATGATTTGAAGAAAGGTTGGGGGTGGGTGAGGCAGATTTTTGTAAATGGTCCTTATCATGTGCTTATGAAGTGTTATTAAATTTGTAAGATGGGTGAGAGGTGCATTGCCTCTTGCCTCTATGCACTATGAAAGTTTGGAATAAACCATGGAATTGTATAATAAAAGCAGAGGTTTTGAGGTAAATATTCAAATATGCGGTAGACTAAGCCTGATAGAGGTCTCAGTTGTTTTAGTAAATATTTGATGTATTTTTTTCAAGTGAAAATAGAATAAATGAAAATACTCAAGAATTTAGTGTGATATGTCTGACAATTTGGTTTGTTGAAAATAAAAAAGAGATGAGTGTTAGCTAGATGCAATTTATTTCGGGGTTTTTAGTAATGTGAAATTAGTCTTATCAATTTTTAGGGTGAGTTTGTTAGAAGTGCACCAGTTTTGAATAGCAAGAAGTTTGTTATTTAAAAAATCTATGTGCTCGTTGATGTAAGAGGATTCGAAAAAGAGAGTAGTGTCATCAGCATAGAGCAAAGACGTGAAAAAGTTGGTGGCTTGTGTTAAATAATTTATGTAAATTAAAAAAAGAGTTGGGCCAAGGATGAAACCTTGAGGTACACCACATGGTAAATCTAGAGACAGAGAGAGAGAGAGAGATAGAAGGAGAGATAGAGGGAGAGATAGAGGGAGAGATAGATGAGAAAAAAAGAGGGAGAAAGAAAGAGGGAAATAGAGGGAGAGAGAAAGAGGGAGAGAGAAAGAGGGAGATAGAGGGAAAGAAAAAGAGGGAAGTAGAGGGAGAGAGGGAGAGGGAGGTAAAGGGGGAGAAAGAAGAGAGGGGAAGAGAGTGACAGAGAGAAGAGAGGGAGAGAGAGAGAGACAGAGAGAAGAGAGGGGTAGAGAGTGACTGAGAAAAGAGAGGGAGGGGGAGAGAGAGAGAGAAAGAGAAAGTGACAGAGAGAAGAGAGGGGGAAAGAAGAGAAAAGGAAAACAGTGGCTTATCTTAGTCAAATTCTTATTAATATTTTATTTCTTAGATACGAAAAGTAATGATAGACATCAATTTGGTATGGTTAGCATTTTGAACAACAACATGCGAACAAGCAATGATAAAGTATGCATTTATTATCAGACCAATTAAAAATGAATAGATATTTTATTTCTAACCTGACATATTTTATTACCTATTAAACTACCATTTACTCTCAGAACAAAAAGACTTTGAAACGATGAAGTAGCATGAATGTTGTTATTAGTTAGTAAAATGCTGAAAAGTCAGCTAAAATTTGTAGAGGTAATAAACTCTAGAAGTACAATCGTTTAGTAATCAATTGGTGATCTAAGGGAATATTTTTACAATACCTTAACTACATTATCACGTGAATACATTCTTCACAAAGATAATAAGAAAACCACAAAAACTGTTAGAGGTTCTACTAAGTACAAGAATAATGTACTCGTATAATGTACTCTCAAATAGTATGACTGTTAAACACTTTTAGCGACAACTGGAGGTTGTTCTGCTTCAGGTTTGACTACTGATGTAGCTGCTTGCATCTGAACTGAATGAGAGACAGTGAGAGAGCCTTGCAAAAGTAGCGTTTATCCGGCTGGTAATTGAGCAACAGTTAGACGCTTATATTGTCTTTGTACAATCAAAGGATTTGCTCCAGGATATGTAGCAATGGATACCCCGCTGTTTATTGAGATATGAATGTGTTTTGTACTTGCAGGTTTACAGCAACTGCACACAACCTTGCAGCAAAGAACAGCACTCCAAATTGTTGTGATCAGTTCGGTGAGACTTGCTATTAGCAAGACAGCATTTGTTGCCAACATGACCTTCTTCCAATGACAATAGTTTCCATTATAATAATAATTATTGTCATGGTCATAATTATTGTAAAAGTTCATTGAATACTCACGACAATTATATCTTGAGCTTAACAGAACAGAACTCAGAACTAAAGGTGCAACACAAACTACAAAAGCAATAATATTGAGAATCATTGCTGATATGACGAGGCAGTAAATGGAACAGCTGGCAGCTCTTAGTCCAATCCCTCCTACCACTATAAAATATACACCGGTCCAGATTCCATGAGCAATAAAACTAAGATAATGCTGTTCAACAATTCCGACAATACCACAAAAAATACAGATGATTCCGATTGCAATCTGAAGTGCAGAGATAATCCTTATCTGTGATCTTGTTCCTGACTGATATTTGTTGTTGACAACATTGTATTGTGGAAAGACTGTAATGACTTGCTGTTGAACAACTTCTTGCTCTAGTTGCATACTGATTCTAGGGTGTGTCTGAGTTTGTCTATTACTTGCAGATGTGATGAAATTCACCAAACAAGTTTCAAATGAGAAATGATTGATATGTTCAAAAGCATAGTACTGTTATAGCATTAGAGTTAACTATAAATAGTAGTTTCACAGGGTTGGGTGCAGACCTCTTCAGTAACAAACGAAGTTTGAAGGCTAGCTTTGATGTATCCATATTATTGGCTGCTCAGGACCATGACATGGTTCTGTGTTTGTCTTGCTTGACTGAATACTGTACAATAATGTGCATCTTGTATCTTCAGTTATTATCTAGCTATATAAAAAATCATGTCTGTCTGCATGCATGTGCTATGTTGAATTGACCTCTAAAAATTTAAAAGTGCTCAAAAATGACATGCACCTCAAAAATGGTTTTCGCAACATTCACTCAGCTAACCTCTGAGTGAATGTTGTAAAAATAAAGCTTTCTAAATCAATCAAAAAGTAATGCAAATCATTTTTTTATTACACATATTCTTTTAAAGTAGATTAACTTTAATACCATGTCTAATTAAACAAAAGTTAAGCTGATACTAACAATAACACTAGCAATGAAGTTTCTATATTTTGTTGTAAGCCAGTAATGAATAATCAGACTCTAAAGCATGCAGAGCTACTGAGTTGAACCAAAATAAGCTGAGGGGCTTTTCGGTAGTAATATGCTGTTGTACCTCCATAACGTTATATGGAAGAGCATTATAAAGCGCTAATATTAAGGATATATTAAAGATACTAAAAATATAAATTAAGGATAACCACTATATAATTAATCTAAAGAGGTGGTTTCACATTGTCCGGCAATATGATCACTTCTATTTTTCCATAAAAATACAATTCGTAAATGCAAGAATAATATTAGCTGTAGATTTGTGAACTGTTGTTGAGAGCATCTGGCACTTGCTGGCACATGCTGTCAAATACTCTGGATGTTACATATCTTTATGTTGATGGTAAATTAGCAACTTGTGAGAGCATAAGCTTTAGTATACAGAAAATCGACCGAACTCTGCTACCTTTTTAAATTAGATCATATGCGTAGACTATTATAGTAGTTAACTAACAATGGGTTATAATTAAATTGATGGAATAATATCAGTTTCGATGTTTTTTTCTAGCTATTAAATATGTCTCCATATAATATCAATCAGATAGAAAACAAATCATTTCAAAGTATATATGATGGAAAGTTGTAAAATTGTGCTAGCTAAAGAGAAAAACATTTCAAAATATTTTGCTAGATTCAAATTGTGCTTGTATAACATAATTGCACTAGCACAAAGTACTCTTCTATTCAACTAGTATCATATTATAGCTAATGAAAAGCAGGAGTGTGACATATCACTGCAGCTGTAATGCTTTCTACACACTGATGGTTTGGTATTGGGGCAGTGAACCTGCCTACATACTTACATGCCTACATACTTACATACTTACATGCTTACATACTTACATACTTACATGCTTACATACTTACATACTTACATGCTTACATACTTAAATACTTACATGCTTACATACTTACGTACTTACGTGCTTACGTGCTTACGTGCTTACGTGCTTACGTGCTTACGTGCTTACGTGCTTACGTGCTTACGTACTTACGTGCTTACGTGCTTACGTGCTTACGTGCTTACGTACTTACGTACGTACGTACATACGTACATGCTTGGCTGACTTAAAAAGATAAACAAAAACTAGACTAGGCTGAAGTTAAGTTCTAAAAAATAAAAATAGTGATTTACTTTTGCAGGATCTAGTGAGTGTAAATCCTACAGTCATGACTCAGTGGTTAGTTTGCTAACTGATGATTCGTAGGTCAGTACTTGGAATCATACAAAGACCATTGGTAGTGTTAGGACGAATGTCCAATCACAACTGCTTCGTAGCTAAAAATACAAAACTGACTGAGAAGCCACCTCATTACTCCCACAAGTAAACTGAAGAAATGAACAATTCAAGTAATATGAAAAATCATGGCATGAAGAAAATGACTCCTGCAGAATACCCTTAACTAGCTAAACAAATCACATAAGAACTTCTGATTTACATATTAAAATCATTTTGACTTTTCATCCCTTATCAATGGTTATGTGGTTACTGCGGCTAGCCAAAATTATTCTTCAGCTGAATAATGTGTAACCATAGCAACCATTCATCAAAGGTGCCTGCTAGCAACAGTGTTAGTCATTAAACAACTGAGGCTTCACTTTGTGATCAGATTTACACAATAGTTTATCATACGGCAAGATTTAAGCCTCGTTGGAACATTAGGTTTAAATGACGACAATAAAGACTTTTTTGTAATCAAAATTGACTGTTTAATGCACTGAGTACTCCCAAAAAATTAAACCATAAATAGACAGTTTAATTTTAATTCATACATATATAAAAGATAGGGAAGAGAGCAAAAAGTATGCGAGAAAAAAGTTGACTCATACAGCACTCATTAACTGTAAATAAAGTTTCTCGTTCACTATCAACATAATAAATGTTTTTATGTTGTTTATGTTTACACTTTTATGTTTTCACAATACCTACTTTTTATTTACTTACTTACGCTTGTGTTTACTACTTGTTTACTGTTTATAGCAGAAAGCATCAAAGACAAGATACATTTCTTATTATAGTCTTCTAAAGTAAGTGATAGCCTTTCATACTTGACAACATATTCTATCAGTATGAGTCGGAGGTATTTTTGACTATCTAAATGAAAGATAAAATTTCTGTCTATCATCGAAAGATATTATGAGCTTAGTTAGGAGTTAGTGATATGATATAATAGTTTAGTATAATACAAACACATTACCTTTTTTTGTGTGAATAAATCAATCAGTATAGCTGAAAGGAAATCAGCATATTAGTTAATTTTTATTTTGGCCTTAATAAACTAGCATTGATCAGAACTGTTAAGCAGTTTTAATGTCAGTTGATGTACTTTTAATGTACAAATGCCGCCTGATGTATCTGCTTGCTTAAAACTTGGGTGGGAAGGGCATGGCCGTGGCTTGTTTATAGTAAAGTACCAACTCAAGGCATATATTTTCCCTTTAAAAAAGGGTTGTGTACCATATATATATACATATATATATACATATATACAATATAAAAAAAGGGTTGTGCCCATATATATATATATATATATATATATATATATATATATATATATATATATATATATATATATATATAAATATACATATATATATATATATATAAATATATATATATATATATATATATATACAATATAAAAATGGTTGTGCACCATATATATATATATATATATATATAAATATATAAATATATACAGTATATATATATGTATATATATATATGTATATATGTATATACATAGATATATAGGTATAATAGTTATATTGGAATATACCTATTATATATAATTTATTTACAAATCCGCTTTTATATATAAATATATATATATGTAAGATATATTTATATATATGCATATATGTAATATATATAATATAAATATATATGTAATATATTATATGTATATGCCTAATATACATAATTTATATATATAATTTGTACATTTGTCAGCTTGTACATATTTGAATATATATAACTAGATCAACATATATGTAATATATATATAATACCCTTATATATAATATATTATACCTGTTTATACATGTAGGTAAAAAAAATATATATATACTAGCAAACTAAATGTGGTCAGCAAGAGTCCTATTTTGCAATATGTTTTCCACAAGGTACCCCAAGAAGTAAACTGAATAGCGGTATATGAAATATGAAACAATTAATGAGTGGTGTACATACTATACATGAAATAAAATTGGAATTGAAAGCATTGGATATGCAAAAAAAAGGTTTGAACATTGAATAAAAAAAAGTTTGTCAACTATTAGTTTTTTGAAAATAGTTATGCATGTCTATTACAACCAATTTAAGGTTATGAAAAGAAAAACGTAATACAGAATGGTTAAAATAGGTAAGAATAAGAGGTCGGATCCAAAAGTTCTTTGAATTGAGTTGTATACACTGGCATATTTGCACAATGGAAAAACCTATTGCAGCAGTTGCTGGGAAACATCTTCGGATTGTTGTCATAAAATCTCAAGTTGCTATGACATTGCGTTCTCACGCGAGCCAACGATATGTGCCTTCGACAATTTTTGAACAAATTTATCCTCATGTCTAATCAATCGGACCAGCGTATTTGCATTACATTTTGTGTGAAAGTAGGAAAAACAAGGAATTCGATAGTTGAAATGTTAAATATTGCTTTTGGATATTCTGCTCTAAAAACACAAATTTTTAAGTTGCGCAAAAGTTTTTGTGAAAGTAGACACAGCACTGAAGATGGTGCGAGTTTTGGCAGACTAGTCTCGGCAAGAACTTGCTCGTCAACCGGCGATGTGAGGTCACTAGTCATGGCAGATCCACGTTTAACAATTAGATAGATATCTGGAAAGACTGGACTTAGTTTTGGAACGGTTCAAAAGTTTTAACTGACGATTTAAACATGAGACAAGTCGCAGCAAAGTTTGTGTCACGCTTGCTAACTGATGACCAAAAGGAGCTCAGGATGCACGCTTGCAACGATTTTAAGGAAGCTTTCAAGAAAGATCAAAACTATATTTCCTATTATATCCTTGTTTTCCCTAATTTCACACAAAATTTAATGCAAATAAGCTGTTCCGGTTTATTGGACATGACGATTAAAAAATCTTTGAAATCGCCAAGAGCACCTGACAGACCTTGACATATCGTCGGCTCTCATGAGAACGCGTTGTCATAGCAACCTGAAATTTTGTGACAACACACCAAAGATGTTCTCCAGCAAATGCCGCAATGAGTTTTTGCATTGTGCATGTATGCAAGTGTATACAACTCTATTCCGGAAACTTTTGGATTGGAACTTGTATTTGGTGATTGCTATTGGTAATCAAAAAATGGTAGGTGTAGTTTGAGTTTATTTTAAAAAAGACCTCAAAGGCAGATTTATTAAACGAGTGCTGAGGCAATTAAATAAATTCAATAAGTTACTCCTGAGTTGGTTATGGCATATGCCACTATGTAATTTAAGTCTGATTCTGGTTTTGTGATCATGATTTATGATCTACTCATTACTATCATTTTTTCAGTCACTTACTGTAGTTCTAATTTGCAAGTGTTAGACAAGGTCAAGGCCATTATAATAGTGCAACACAGCCAGATCGAGAATTTACTCAGCTGCGAGCCAGCACACTTTCTCCACAATACCATCACCATCCCTTTTCAAAAAGACACCATCACGGCTGAAAGCGCTTTATATTTTAAAATTGTAATTGGAATTGTTTACCCTTTTTGTAAATGTGTGGGTATCGTTGAAGAGCATTAGTACATAATTTCATCTGGTATGGGTAAAATCTGAATTTGTGCTTTACTTTCTATTAGTAAGAAAAATTGAATTAAAAAGTACTAATCCAACACCAGCTCTCTAATCCTATCTACAATGGTGCTTAATATCAATGCCTCTAGAATTAAGACTGAACCTGTTGATTTAAGCTCGACTGTAACAGACCTAAAAATAAAAGGTGGATATTACTAATTGTATTATGAATACAATGAAAACGGTCATAAACTATGGTTATAATAACAATAAATGCAGTCATTGTAGCAGAAATTATAGATAAATTGATAACAACCATTTAGAAGTCAAATTTGCGCTAAAGAGACGTATGCAGCTTTTACCCCCAAGCAATATACACTATGAGGTATATTGCTTAGGGATAAAAAGCAAGTGCCTAAAAGCAAAAGGTAAATGCCTTACGTAGTTGAAGGTATATACTGCCTCATTTACAGAAACAGTACATGTATATGCCTTTAACTTGTACTTGAGTACCAACTAGTTACATGCTGCCTTCATAAGTTACCCTCACTTTCGTTCCACCAAGTCTTAAACCAGCAATCACATGAGGACACAACTCTAATGTTAAAAAATAAGCAACTGACACTTAAATGATTAGCAGCGTTACTAACTTCCAGTCTCTCATACTTGCTATAACATGTCACTGAAGATGTTGACTTGCTGACAGCTGAACTACTTCACATAGTTGCCAAAACAGAAAAAATATTGTGTTTATCAGATATGCAACCAATTCAACCCACATTATCAAAATTAATTCTTATTTTCAGTGATAGATAAAGTTCTAATGGCCTGAGCCAAACTGAATGTCTTTATGACTTGAGACAATAAAATATCTTACTGCACAAGTGAGCTCATTATCTATTACTAAATATTGTAAAATTGATAGTATTCTTACATTCTTTGCACAGAACTTGCTGTTTGAGATATTTACAAATTTAGTTGTTAGCAACATTAATGTTGTTAATTTGTTCTAGTTGTTGTTATTTATTTATATTTTATATATTTTTATGAAAAACTGAATTGTATTTTCAATAAAATAAAAATAATGGGTGGTTACACTTAGCTTCAGTGTTCTGATTTAAGCTTCTGTGACAGAAGAATCAGATAATTTCATATAATCCACATTATAGCTATACTAGAAATTCCACTGTCATACAGCCCATGACCAAATTGATATTGGAATAAAAGAAAGGGTACTGATAGTTGAGAAATGCAATATTAGCAGTCAAATGGCAATGCAGTGCAATATGATAACTGCAATGGTAGCTGTAATGTACTGGGTGTGGGTGCTATTATATACAGCAAATAGCAATAATGAAAGGAAAAGATTATATGTTTTTATCTCTCCCCCTGCAATAGGAGAAATGCAATATTGGCCAGTATTACAAGTAAAATGCACTGACATTATTAGAATAACCAGTATTATTAATATAGTAATAATATAAAACTAATACACAATTTTGTTTACATTTCATAACGTCATAGCTAACAATATCACGAAGTTGTCCCACGACCAAACACGAGTGAAGCGATTGGTTTGGGAGATTTATGATAAATGCACATGTGCACACAACTCCCGAAAAATTATCTGTTAACGGCCGTCACCAAACCCTTGTACAAAATCTTATCAACAAATTCAACTATTTTTCAGTAAAGTCGTTTAAGTATAATAATGATACAAAATGCATATAAACCTATATAAATATGTCACCAAGTCTTTGAAAGGTTACCGCAAATTCCTAAAACTAACCCATCTGATCAGATTATACATAAATAAACAGATTTATTTGGCCAAAAATCGTTATTAAAACTTGCTAAGCCTCACTTTTATCAAAGTTAAGACCGGAAATTAAAACGCCGAGCGACAGAGAATAGAACCATCAAGTTGTGCGCATGTCACGAAAAAACTTGCACATTTCACCAGTCTATAGCATTGTCGAAGGTTTCTGTAATTAACGTAGGAGTACTGAAATCGTTTCATTTTTGCCGATTTCAAAGTAACTGACATTTTAGACACTTGAGTACTTTGGTATTCTAACTGATGTCCAACGCAATGTAGGTAAAGGAAATGACAATGATAGTTTTTTCTAACGATTCTTATGAGGTTATTACGATATTTAATTATAAGTTTGGATGACTACAGAACAATGACTACGTAGTACAGATTTTTTTAAAATCTATATAAATATCACAATTTCTTGATATTGTTAGCTATAACGTTTTGAAATGTAAACAAAATTGTGCATTGGTTTTATATCAATACTATATTAATGATATTGGTTATTATAATAATATCAATGCATTTTACCTCTAATATTGGCCAATATTGCATTTCTCCTATTGCAGAGGGAGAGATATAAACATATAATCTTTTCCTTTCATTATTGCTATTTGTTGTATATAATAACACCCACACCCAGTACATTACAGCTACCATTGCAGTTATCCTATTGCACTGCAGTGCCATTTGACTGCTAATATTGCATTTCTCAACCATCAGTACCCTTTCTTTTTTCCAATATCACATTGGTTGTGGGCTGTATGACAATGGAATTTCTAGTGATATTTATATAGATTTTTAGAAAATCTGTTGGTAGTCCATTCTGTAGTCATCCAAACTTATAATTAATTATTGTAGTAATCTCATAAGAACCGTTAGAAAAAATATCATCGTCATCGACATCAGTTAGAATTCCAAATCACTCAAAAGTTTCAAAAATGTCAGTTACTTTGAAATCGGCAAAAATGAAATGATTTCAGTACTGCTACGTTAATTACAGAAACCTTCGGCAATGCTATAGACTGGTGAAAAGTACGCGTTATTTTTTTCGTGAAATGTGCACGACTTAATCGTTCTTATTCTCTGCCGCTCGGCATTTTAATTTCCGGTCTTAAATTTGATAAAGGTGAGGCTTAACAAGTTTTAATAACAATTTTCGACCAAACAAATCTGTCTATTTATGTATAATCCGATCAAATGGGTTAGTTTAAGGAATTTGCGGTAACCTTTCGAAGACTTGGTAACATATTTAAATAGGTTTATATGCGTTTTGTATAATTATTATACTTAAAAAACTTTACTGAAAAATAGTTAAATTTGTTGATAAGATTTTGTAACAAGGGTTTGGTGACAGCCGTAAACGGATAATTTTTTGGGAGTTGTGTGCACATGTACATTTATAATAAATCTCCCAAACCAATCGCTTCGCTCGTGTTTGGTCGAGGGTTTATCACTTTATAATAACTATACAGGTTTATTATAACAGATAAACTAAAATTAGCCTTTAATGCTTAAGTTGCTTGTTATTTATTGAGTAGCCTACATATGTGTAAAAAGATACTATTCTCATGATTAAGGTAGCAGTGACGCTTGTGTGTTTTAAAAAGCTATCAAACAGCTCACTAGTTTTATTGCTTTATAAACTATTAAAGCTTATAAAGCTTTGATAGCTCATTAGAAATATAATTGCTGAATGAGAAGTTATATAAGATGGAGTTCATTTGAGATGCTCAGTTGATGCCTCGAAGATAAAAGGAAGTTTTGAAAACACCAAAACTAAGAAAACTATTGGAGCAGCGCTTAGCATTGTAGAGCCTCGTAGAGCCAGATGAAAACTCTTTTATCAGGTTAACGATCTGCTCTCTTTGCTTTCATTCACCTTTCATGAGTTCTACAAATGGAAGTCTTTAGTTTTTTGCCAAGATATCATAAGCTTTGTGCTTATCCACAGTTTTACTGTTCAAGAGCTTTTGATTTTAATCAATACATAAAAGTACTGGCTGAAGGTAGCTGGTTTTTTACTTCAAAATTAATGCTAGTTTTTGATGAAAGAGTGCTTACAAAATGATAAAACTATTTTGTGAGAACTCTGTTACAAACAGTTAAAGTTCTTCATGAACTTTGAAAGCTTTACCATTTTGGTGCATCTACATTAGGAATGCAACAAATAGTGTAAATGCCAAATTATTAATGTAGTATGCTAACCAGAGTGCAATCATAATTTTTTTAAAGCATTCTCAATGGTTATGTTCCAGCAGTTTGAGGTTTTTGTTGTGTATTATCGAGGTTTAGAACTAAAGCTAAATCTTTTCCGGATAATAGCTTTGCTTTCATGCGCCAAGTGCTAGCTTTCAAATTTTTATATCCAAAGCTTTTGTCATTGAGAATTGTATGAAGGTACTAGATGAAGGCAGTTGATTTTTTACTTAAATATTAATGTTAGCAATCAATGACAGAGTGTTTACGTTGATACATAATGATTAAAACTATCAAAAGGTTTCATGAGGTTTTCA
The DNA here is from genome assembly GCF_963576615.1 of Watersipora subatra. Taxonomy (NCBI): domain Eukaryota; kingdom Metazoa; phylum Bryozoa; class Gymnolaemata; order Cheilostomatida; family Watersiporidae; genus Watersipora; species Watersipora subatra. Next base: position 58,829,171 of record NC_088715.1, read on the forward strand.
TTCAACTTTTCTTTGGCTGCTAGGCCTTCTTTCATCGTATTCTTAGGTCTAGTTGATAAAAACATTTAATTTTGTGGTGCCCAATTTGAGACTAATAGATGCGTAAGTATGATCAAATGCCTCTGTAATTTTTTAGCAAACTTTTATGGCATAGACACAAATCACATTGTGATCAAAATCCTTTAGTTTTTTCAAATCCATTAATAAATGTAGAGTATTGCCTTGAGACTTACTGACCAATAAAAATTGAACGCTGCAAAATCAGCACTGCATTATTTTAGTTTTATAGACATACATATAATGCAGCCCTCAGTTTTATTAGTATAGTAATAGTTAGTTTAGTTAGAGTCTTTGAGTATTTTTGCATTTTATGCAGCTGTTTTTATTATCCCACGACCAAGCACGAGCGATGCAATTGGTTGGGAGAATTATGGTAAATGCACATGTGCACACAACTCACAAAAATTATTCATTAACGGCCATCGCAAACCATATTGGTTGCTATGGCCTGGAATGCTATGGTTGCTATACACAGCCTCCAGTTATATATATATATATATATATATATATATATATATATATATATATATATATATATATATATATATATATATATATATATATATATATATATATGTATGTATATCACACAGCAGCTTGCCATTTTACTTCTAATATTGCATTTCTCCTATTGCAGGGAGAGATATAAACATTTCATATTTTCCTTTCATTATTGCTGTTTGTTGTACATAATAACACCCAGCACATTACAGCTACCATTGCTGCTACTATTGCAGTTCTCCTATTGCGTTCCACTGCCATTTGACTGCTAATATTGCATTTTTCAACCAGCAGTACCCTTTACTTTTTTCCAATATCACTTTGGTCGTGGGCTGTATGACAGTGGAGTTTCTAATTATCTTCTTACTGCAGCGTTGGGGAAACCTGTGGATGTGGCTATCCTGAAACTTTGGTTGCATAGGAGATTATTTTTGGGAAAGTTTTTAGCCCCTTATTTGTATCAAGGTGAGAAGAAATGATCATAAATCATCATCATCATCAGAAATCATCATCATCTCAGTCATAAAAACAACTGCTAGTTTGCAGGTCCAGTCAGGATATGTTGGTTCTTGCAATAAACGTTTAACAAATGTGATTTCACTCGTATTTATGGCTTATTCAACAAGTGATGAAAAAGGCTGTTCAAACATATACAAAAAAATTTTGCCAGAATGTACTGATACTATCTACTACATCAGCTCATACTAAAATGCCAACATGGCTAGCGATTCTTTTATCGTTGGAGCATCATTTGAAGAACTAAAAATAAATGATAGTTGCAAAATGTTCAGGAATATTAAAAATCAGTCAATTATTTTTTCTTTACTGAGTTATTTATTCATTATAAAAGCTGTGATGATTTTATCTAAAAATTTCAGGACAGAAGGTTTCCAATTAATTCATACTACTGCTATTACTACTACTACTGCTACTAACACTATTACTGTTAATACTCCTGCTGGCAGATTTCTTTGATCAAAAAATGAGCGAGTCTTTTAAGATTAGTAAAGTTAAGAAATTAAGTATCTGTGGTAAACAGTTAAAAAAAGTAAGTGAAACATGAATTGCCATAGTTTTATGGCTTCTAGCCAGAAACATGAATATTTCTGAAGTGTTAATCCAGAGTAAAGATAAACCGCTGAGCGGTTTGAAGTTTGAGGAACTGAAACTATCACATCTAACCTTACACATTGAAAAAATCATTGGTAAGGTGGTGGAATATTCTTATGTATGTTTTACAAATTGAAAGTAGCACATATATCCTGTTTATGAGATGTTATAACTACTGAAACAAAAATGACCTGTGACCTCATATTTAAAGATAAAAACAAGACTGGTTGAGAACCCATTTGTTGAGTTCATATATTGTATTTAGAGAAATACATGCGAGTAGCTACTCTCATGTTTGAGTGGTTTTACTTGACTGAGTGTGCGTGGATGTTTATCTTAATGTATTTATATTAGCATACATCTTACCACTTCCATTTATAGGTACTTCTGTTTGAGTTTTTTGTTTATGCAACTGGTTTTAGCATATGATGAGTTATGATAAGATAATGTAGCTTGTATTGCTAGCTACCAAAACAGCTTCAACCCATGCAATTGAAATAAGTTTTATAGAACTTTGATTTTAACATGAGTCATGAAGTCATAATGAATTTGCAGTTAGTGAAAACTGAATGAGTTAAGTTTAACTTTGAAGATCTCATTTAGGTAGACACACTAAAAACAAACTTTGCTATGTCAGATGATGTACTATCTTAATGTTGCTAACAGCTAAGTTTTCAAACATTTCAAACACCAAAGAATGTGCGAAAAATTTAAGACAGATCTATCAAGATAATTTTGCAGTTTGTAGGAAAAAACTGCAAAATTAATTAAATTAGTTTTTAAGTTAGAATTAAATTAAAAACATCAATTAATTTAATCTACCAATTAAATTAATTGATGATTTGTTTACTCAATTTTTTATCACGACAGCTGCTTATAATAGTTGGTCATTAGCCATATCAAAAATCTTCTTAGCATAATTATAGAAACACTCAGATTTTAACTAACAATGAAGTCTGCTCAGCTTTAACCTAGCGTCGATAATAAAAAAAATAACAAAAAGTACCCAGAGGTGATGTGTGCAGCAAGAGTATTCATGTAACTTAATACATCTGCATGTCATCATTAACATTTATACAAATCAGTTTAGCCTGACATAAAAAGTTCTTATCTCTTAGTGTTCTTATGAAGAGAGTTTGTAGTAGACATAAAACCACTTTACTGATTACATTCAAGTTCTAGCTCAGGTATTACCGTGGCAAACACTAGTAAACTATAGTTGTTTTGCACTTTTTAAAAAATGAATTACCAGCTTGCATTCAGCTCAGTAAAGACACTGAGACGACATAGACTGTGGGACTAATAAGTGTGTCAAATAAGGTTGAGTAAAATGAATATTAACGTGAGGTAAAGTCAAACCTGATAGCTGACAGTATAATAAAATATTTTGTATTCTAAATCTGTATGTTTATTTTTGACCTTAAATAGGCTCTTATAATTGTTGTATAAACAAACAAACTAGAGAAAACAGTGTTAATGGGAACATGACCTCATTGAAACAGTTTTGAATTGTACCAGTTGACCAATTCTTTCACAGAAAATAATAAAAAGAGTCAAAAAAACTACATGATATTTTAATTGTACAGATTTGCTGCTGGCTGTTTAGTCATTGCTTGAACTCTTGTTTGAGGTTTTTGTAGTAGAACCGCAACTAGTGTCTATATAGCAAGATGACATCATTACTACTAAAAGGCCGACAATCTATTAAACACTTTATGCAAATCTTTCGTAGGTCATGCGCTCTATTGCAACATAAGTGCATAAATTTTCTAGTTAATCCTGATTTATTGTTGATCAAGAATCTGATAATAAGATAGTTAGAAAATAGATATAATTTATTCAGATTGTAAGCAAATAATCTGCAAATTGGAAACACGTGTTAGCGATATGTGACAAGATGCGGTATATTGCAAGAAATTTGACCAGTTCAGCAATAAGTGACAAGTTAGGCAATGTTTTGGCAGGTTGAACAACATGGTACAAGTTAAATAATTTGTAATAATTTGAGCCGCATTTGACAGGTTGACTAACACTTTATGTATTTAGTGACATGCAATACATCAAGTAGCATGTGATAGGCTAACCAACATGAGACAAACTGAACCTGCTGTTTTCGCTGTGTAAAATAAATTTGATTGTGACTATTGTGTACCTTGATCCGTAAAGCAGCTAACTAGAAGGTAATTTCTGGAAGGACCAGTTGTTTTTAGACTTTAAAGATCAAACAGTTTAGAAGGTTTAGATGAATTGACCTGCATGAATATCATATTTAAATGTCAATGCCTGTGCATTTAGTTAACAATCAAACAAACATAATTGCAAACAAATCAATTTTTTGTTTCCCTTTAGTGAAACAATTAGTAGTAGAGTTCTAGACATTTTGAAATAAAACTCACTACTCATTTAGTTAGAGTATTATACTCACCATCAGTAACAGATATAATAAGGGCAGCCAGTTGTTTACAGCTATTTACGTAATGATCATGACATCACTTTATGTAATTGTTAAGCTTAAAGCTTTAGTGCATTGACTTCAAATTGTCTCAAGCATATTTTATGCATAGACTTCTTTGAAAAATCTTTGTTCAACGTAAAAAGCTTACCTGTAAGTACCAAAAGTTAAAAAATGCTGGCAATTTACCATTTCTATGTGAGTTTTCAACCAAATTTTAATACAGAAATATGCATAGAAGTACTGTAATGGAAATGCTGGCTCGGTTGAATATTGTTGATAAGAAATGCGCCGGTATTTTGTGGCGGGTTCAGAACTCAGCACATGGGGAGTTCACCATCAAAGACCTTTCTCTGGATAGTGAGTTCAAAATCAAGTTTTCAAATGGTGTACTATTTTAATATTGCCAACAGTTAAATAGTCACACACCAAAGTGTATGTGAAAATTTGAGACTAGCCTAAATTTGTAATGAAAACTTTGCAAGTTAGTGAAAGCTGCATTAATTGCCTTTGCGTCTTGTTGAGATTACAAGGTAAAAATGAAGTTGCAAGATTTCTCAACAGAATCACAGTGCTTTACTTGATTATAGCTCTTCATTATAACTATAACCAACACGGTTTATAGACACGTACATAATGATGTACTTGTTGCTGTAAATAACAAACAACAATAAGGTTTATTTACCAATTGAATTAATTTATGGTTTGATCACATAGTGTTTACTATATCACCTCATTGATCATTATTCATTCAAAAGATTTCCTTGTTAACAGAGTTACAAAACAGCTTTATTAAAGCTAACATTTAAATCTGCACAACTCTGATATAAACTAATTAAATAATAATCAATGAGGAACTTAAGAATAATGCTGGAAAAGGTTGCTACACGTCATCGTCGGTGTTCTGACATATGACTTTAGACGGACATGGAGAATTCTTATGATATCTTGAGTTTTCAGGCCTTATGCTTAGTAGAGAAGCCAAGAATATATAGACAAACAACTAATGTACATGTAAAGGCAGAATGTGTAAAGAAGAAATTTATATCATACTACATGGAAGATGATGATTAATAATATTTTTTTAAATCTTAGTTTTCATTTTTGTGATTTACTATGTTCTTATCTTGGCTGTACCAGACTAGATAGAACTGACCGTTAATATGAACATCACCTATTTGCACAGCCATCCATTGTATTCATGTCATAGTTTTGTTGATTTGTTAGGTTTCGGAATTTAATTATTTCATGATTTATATACTGAAGTTTATTTCTGAAAAATTCTGAATAAAATTAGCGTTTAAATTAGTATAAAAGTAAGGTAAAGTGAACTCAGTACAAAGTTAACTCAATGTGAGTTGTATTTAGGCACGATACTTGCGTATTCAATCAGTGCTGTACATTAATGTTTGTTTAAGAGGTCGCTGCACATCTTAAACTACCTTATTAGGACATTTTGGTAGTCAAGAATACACACTAGGTTAAAGCATGTTCCTAAAAGGAGACAAATTGGTAAAAAAATTAAATGATCAATTAAAAACATTTCTCTTTGAGATGTAGAGAACATCTGGATTAACTGAGGAAGAGTTCAGCAACAGAATATTATTTAGGTGCTACTCCATGAGCTAAGATCACAGCTGGTTATTACACAATTTCATTATTACACTGTGAAAGCAGCTGTCAAATTTTGTGATTGTGTACTTGAAACTGACTAACAATTATGGAAGCCGAGAGCATTGCATTTGTTGATGAGCATATTATTCAATGACAGTTTTGTTAGTATGCATCGTAACATTTGAACCTGACCCTGAATGGAAGTCTTGCTTATCATATAAAAATTATAATAAGTTTAACTATCGGTTAGTAATATGATGAAATACCTTGTTAAACACAATAGCTTTTTGTTGGTGTAAATACATGAGTATGCCTAACTACCAAAAAACATGTATATTCTTTAATGTTTTACAAAGGGTAACAGAAATTAGCACATAAGAATCATCTAAGCAGTGTTTGTGTCAGTTGAAAGTTGCATCAGATCAGAGTTGCCTGTAGGTGTAGCTTTTTTGTCCTGGAACTGGTGGGTAGTGTACGAGTGTGTCTTGTAGTGATAGCCTGTACCCAAATGGTAGTTGAACACCAGTTCAAGCTATATATTGTCCGTGTACAGGAAAGGGTTGCGAGCCAGTATTAATGACAGTAGGAGTACCAGTAGACATACCGATAGATATCTGGTTGGTATCTGATGGTTGATACTGAGCAGTATCAATGTAAAAAGAGCTCTGCTGCACAAAATAGTACTCCAAATTGTTAGCATTAACTCCACAAGACTGGCTGTTATTATCACACTGTTAATTTCTGTAAAAAGCTTAATTTCACCACAGTATCTAACATCATCATAATAGTGATCCTTGAAGTAAAAACAGTAATATTGTATCCAGTAGATTCCAGTAGAACTTAAGCTAATAGGTACAATAAAAACTACAGAGGCAATTATGTTAAGCACTATTACAGAGGTTATGACGCATTTGGTCTTAGAGTTAGCAACTACCAGTCTAATTCTTCCTATTGTTATGTAGTAGCAACCGATCCAGATCCCGTAACCAATGACGCCATAATACAATTGCTCTTTGACGATTCCGACGATACCACAAGAAATGCAGATGATTCCAACCACAATCTGAAAAGTAGATAAAATCCTCATCTGTAACACTTTTTCTTTCGGAAGTATTCCATTGCCGAAATTGCGTTGAGGGATAATAACTGGCCGCTGGATGGCTTCTTGCTGTGACTGCATGCTGAAACTAAAAGGTAGCTGAGCTAGTCTAACGAATGCAGTGAGTGTTAAAGTGAGAATGATTGATAAGATTTTAGTTGTATTATTGTCAGGAAATCATAGCATTAGACTAAACTACCAATAACAGTTTAAACGGGTTGGATACACAAACGTTGCTCAACTGAAGAAGAAGTCAAGATTAATATTAATGAATTTTACAAGGTAGCTTGTTGCAAAGGAACTCAATCCTAAAAAAATATATAATTGGTAAGACTAGTAATGATTTGCATGTATGAAACTACCAAACACCACGTTCTCTGTAACTTTTGGTGTTATTCTACAAAGTTAGGCAACATGAGAGAAAATAACTCACCAAGGTTTAGTAGAAGCATGATTAGAACTTTGTGGATAGAAAATGGAAAACTGTGAAGCAATTTTGCTTGTTGCATGCATCTCGTCAAATTATTGAATATTTTAAGTTGATTTAATCTGCATCTCTTATTTCAGATTGCGCCAGCATTGCGGTTCACCAGCGAAGATCATCGCTAATAAATGACTAGCTTTACAATCTTCTAAATTGCACCAGCAACACAGCGCACTAGCAGGACAGTTTTATCTTCATGGCCATGTCCATTTTTCAGGCCCCATAGGAAGTGATATTTTTCCTTTAAAATGCAGTAGTAAGTTTGGAGTTGCGATCTCTGCAACAGAGGTTCAGACATCAGACAACCTCTCGTAGCTAGCTAACCAAAATCTACTTCTAATGTTTATCAAATACCAACAGGCCTGAATTTTGAGTTTAGCAGTTTCAATGAAAATTGTGTTGAAGGTTTATTGAAAAAGCTGAATGCAAATAAAACTACAGGATTACATTCGGTTTCATCAAAGCTAATGAAAATTGCAAAAGGTGCTTTGGCTTATTCTCTAGCCTATATCATAAATATTAGCTTACAATCTATATATATATATATATATATTTCTCAAAGTTTGCTATTTGTCTGTCATCATATGTTTGGATGGATATCTGTTAATCATGCTATATCTATTAAAATCTTGAAATTAAACTTTTGCACTGTGCTGGATTTGAACTGATGGCGATGCCAACGGGAAGTTTGAAATCCTCTTATCTATCCACGAGTCCATGAAAGATCTTACAATCCATAGATCTTGCCAAATACTCCATATATCCTTTTCCCAATTTTACACACAAAATGGCGTAATAAGGTAATTGAAGCTCTTTGAGCTCTATTTACTTTATGAAGCATGATGCTTTTCTGTCCTTACCGTACTAAGCCTAATTTGTTTTCCCCAAAACGATATCAAAAATAAATTTTCACGAAATTAAAATTTGGCGATTGTATCTTAGTTCAGCACCATCTGTTATGGTAAAAACGGATTTACAAACAAATAAGTGATAAAAATTTAATTAAAAGTTTACTAGAATGCATACTACAACTTCCTTCAAGTATGTTTTTAGTAAGCTAATTACAAATAAGTTAGATTCGGCGTTTATGCTACACGTCTGTCTTGAAGGTAAGAACTCTATATGTAGTACACTGCAATGTTACATTTTCTTGCAGATCATATCCACAAAACGTATTAGAGTTGTAGTAAGTACCTGTAGCTACTAAGTTTAACGTATCATTTTTTTACTATTTTTTAATGATGATGACTTTGATGAAATTTACCAGGCAGTGATTGCGTTAGATAATTACTATGGGTTTCTGTACCATTCTACGATATTTTCGCCTTTTGATGCCAACCCTGAAATGAACTACAATCATGTAATCGTATACCAAATAATTTTTCAATGTAATTGTAGAAAATAGACTATATCTAGCCATTACTTGCTAATTATTTCACATTTACATTGAACACCTTCACAGTTTTATTTTCCTTCCTAAATTAATTCAACAAAAGCCTTATTCCATGATTGGAAATTAAAAAGTTACAATTGTTTGAAAAAGTTTGAAATCTTTTACAGTTGTGTCAATTTTTTTTTAAATTCTTCTGAACTGCACAAATACCACTTTCTTATGATAGGAAATTGAAAAGTTAGAATAATAAATATTGTATAGTTAAAAAAAAACAAGTTTTTTGTCCAAAGGCTCTTTTATTAGTTAGGCAATGACAGGCATTCATCTAGTTTAGTACTTTATAGTAGTTTATACTCCCTGATAGCCTTAAAATAGCAAAAGCAAACTCTTTGTTTAAAAGAGTTTTACTAAAGATTTTATAAAGTTTCAAGCCACTATCTATATTGCCAATTTTTAGTAAATATTTTTAAAAAGCTACTAAAATGCAAATTTGTAAATAGTTGGAAAATAACAATATTCTTACAACACAAAAAATGGTTTCAGAAAAATTTGAAGCTCTAGTCAAGCATTATTACGCTTGAAAATAAATTTTTATCTACAATAAACCAAGGTAATGCAATACTAAGGGTGTTTTTTGATTTTAGTGAGGAATTTGACACTATTGACCACCAGATACTCATTCACAAATTAAAATCAATGCATTTTTCATCATATACTATCCACTTGATAAAAAACAAAGTAAAATATAGCAAACAGGTAACATTTATAGAAAACTATAAATCTCGCTTACCAAGTTTAAATTGTGGCATGCCTCAAAGCTCTGTCTTTGGTCCAACTTTAGGTTTGATATATATTAATGATCCTGTGTTGTCTACAAATTATTTAACACTTAATCTGTATGCTGATCATACAAACTTACTTTTTGAGTCTAGCAATTTTAATAATGACATAATTAATAATGAATTTATAAAATTGAAAAAGGTATAGTACAAATAAAGTAATCGTAAACATGAACAAACAATATGTATAGTAATGATAAATTAGCAAAACAAAGTTAAATTAAAAAAAAAACAATAAAATTATTTGAATTGGAGCAACAGGATGCATTTTTGATCAATTCTTCTGAATTCCTTTGAACAAATACATAGTATGGAATGGATAAATTGATAAGCTAAATAAGATAAGTTCTATGTCAAGGCTGGTAAGAAAATGCTCTAAAGTTTTTCCAAAAAGTATTAGGAAACTAATATACAATAAATTTATTACTTCTAAAATTAATTACTGTTTGGAATCATGAAAAAAATGCTTCATTGTGATATTGTGTTGTTAACCTTGATGAAATGGGCCAAATATGCAAAGTATAATGACTGATATGCCAAAATAAGCCACCTTCTGTAAGCCCAGTGGCTCAACTAGCTGCAGAGCTACTGCACATGTTGACCTCATCATACCTTTATATATAGGAGTTAGGTTTTCATTTATTTTATTTCCATTTAATAAATGTTGTAAGTATATCTTAAGTTTTGCTAAATGCTATACTTGTACTGTTTGACAAAATAAAAAATGCGCACACACACTTACTGACCGACTTGAATAATTTTTATTAAAAATTTTCTGATCATTCTGTGACAGGCACTGAACTAGAATTATTTTAAAAACCAAGTCTACAAGTTTCATTTACTATTAAAGTTTCAGCCTATGAATAATCATCTTTTATGATTGATAACATATTTTATTAGTATGAGTGATAACTACATTTAAACTGGACTAAAATAATAAAACCCTGATTATCATCAAAACCTTGAATGAGCTCGGTTATGGGTTAGTAATATGATACAAAAACTTGTTATACACAATTGCCTCCTGTTTGTGTAAATACCATTAAAAAATCAGCATATTTATTAACATGTAATACAGAGTACCGTGAGTTAACAAACGTAAATGCTAATAAGAATATTTTGTGTCAGTTGAAAGTTGCTTGAGACCTGAACTGCCTGTTACAGTAGATGTAGCTGCTTGTACCTGAAATGTTGGGTAGTACAAGGGTGTCGCTTGTTGAGGAATCACTTACCCAGTTGGTAGCTAACCACTGGCTAAAGGTATGTATTGTTTCTGTGCAGGAAAGGGTTGTTCACCACGATACACGAAAGAAGAAGTTCTCGTAGTCATACTGATAGATATCTGTTTGGTAGCTGCCGGTTGATAGCGAACAGTACCAGTTTGATAATTTACAACATCTAAATTGAACTCTGCTGCACTAAATAGTGCTTCAAGTTGTTAGCATTAACTCCATAAGACTTGCTGTTATTAGTACTTTGTTAATTGCAGTAAAAAGCCTATTTTCACCGCAGTATCTAGCATGATACAAGTAATCCTCAAAGTAGAAACAGTAATTTTTTCAAGTAGATTCCAGTAAAACCTAAGCTAATAGGTACAGCAAAAACAACAGAGGCAATTACATGTATATTGAGAACCATTGCAGATGTTAGGAGATATTTGGTATTAGAATTAGCAGCTACCAGTCTAATCTCTTCTACTGCTATGTTGTAGGAACTGATTCAGACACCATACCCAATGAATCCATTAAACAATTGATCTTGACAATTCCGACGATACCGCAAGAAATACAGATGAATCTAATAACAATTTGAAAAGCGGATAGAATTCTCATCCGTGATATTTTTCCTTTCCGAAAGTAAAGCGAATGTCGCCTTTACTTTGCCATCTTCCGGTAGAGCGATGTTAACCTTTTTGGATGCTATTGATCTGCTAACCTATCTCCAACTTGTCAAAGATCTTTTAATAAATATGCGCTGAGAAGCCGAGAAATATCTCGCCTGGTTGATACCTATTGCTTGCAATTAACACTTGATGATATTATAGCCTGAGTCTTGTTTAGCAATTTGTTGGAGGTTTCAACTTTTATTTCATTCTAAATTTGGAGACATACATGTATTTCTATTTTATCTTTACAATTAATCATGTTGCATAAAAACTCATTGTGCTCATTAATATATTTGCTACAGTTTGCAGTCAAAACTAGCTTTTTGTGTGAAATAGAAGAGAAGTTACGAGCGTCGAACAACTGTAAGATCAGATTACCGCAATGATGCTATCAAATAATATGCTGTAAATCTGCAAGTTTATAAGTTATATAGTGATAATTTATCAAATGCTGCAAATATATATTCATGAACAAGTAACATAAATGAACAATAATTATGATATATGCAAAAACAAAAATTAAATTTTTAAAACAAAAATACTTGCAGTTTGCTCGGTCAGCTGCATTTGATTGTTGCTTGTGAAGGAATGAACATTGTCATTTCATCCTTTTAACATTTCATTTTCTGGTTGTTCATTACATTCCTCAATGTTTTCTGACTTCAAATATTTTTCTGCCCTGCTGAAATGGTCAATGTTAGCGTCAAAATGGTTTTTAAGTAGAACAAAGCTTTCACACATTGCATTTTGCACAAATACATGTAATAGTATACAGTTTGCTGCATGTGAGTTAAGCGCAGCCTTTAGCCTAAAACTAATAATTCATATGCCATCATAAATGTAAGCCGTTTTTATATACTTCAAAGTGTAACTACTGCATTAAGCAAGCAACTACTGTCAGCCAAAGACAGTTTAACTACAGCTGTTAGCCAAAGACAGTTATTAATTATTTCTATGGTGTTGCTTTCAAAGTTTTAACACAAAAAAATGAAACACTTCAAAGTTGGACAATGAGAGAATTAATTGTTATTGATGTAAACAATTCATTATTGATACAATTTTGTGAACACTTTTCTGCTGATCACTTGCTAGTATAAGTTTGTATTCGTGTAGATTGAAAAATGTTAAAGTGGTAGTCAAATAGAGGCGGCATTTCAAATGGAGGTAGCGGTCAGTTAGAGGCTTTAAGGTATGTTTTTAGCATTCTTCAGCTATTATTTTACAATTGCTATAAAATTAAACAACATGAGAAAAAATAACTCACCAAGCCTTAATAGAATCATGCTTAGAATTTTGTGGAGAAAAAACCGGAAAAATTTGTACAAGTTTCTACTAATTTTAAATGCATCTTGTCAAAATATTAGCTATTTCGGTTGATATTATCGGCACCCTGTAAGTATTATTTATAAAAGTCAGCTAAAATAGCTACAGTTACGAAGAGTATAGAACAAATTCTGTTGAGTACCACTTCTATATTTCCAAAAGAGTCTTAAACAGTTCTCTTGACAATAAACATTTTTTTAATGGAATGAAATATTATGATAGAAAGGCTATTATGAGAACCAGTGATGCTGTATTAAATAAGTTGAAAGAAAGGCATATTTCTAAAAGTATAATTGCATATGTATGTCAAGCTGGCTATCACTACAATTTAAAACTCTAATATAAAAGTCTCAGAGTCCCACAATAACAATAACAGCAGATGCTACCCATTAAAGTTTAAAATACAGAAAAAACCTTATGAGCTGAAATTAATTGCTTCCAATAGTGTCCTAATGGGAAATAAGAAGACTATTATAGTCAGCTGCTTGATAACTTTTTGCTGTGGCTGCGTGCTGACACCAATAATCATTACTATGTCTAACCCTTATTGTTGAGAACTACACCTAGTGTACTTCAAAGCTCAAATTAATTGTTTTCAATTTTGTCCCAACGGAAAAACGGAAAGATTATAATAGACCACCATTAAATGAATTTTTGTTATAGCTGCATGCTGACACTAAAAAGTATTAATATGCCAAACCCTACTAGTAGATATAACCCTACTAGTAGATATAACCCTACTAGTAGAGAACTACATTTAGTGTACTTCAAAGTGCAAAGTGATTAACAAACTCATAGTTCGGACATTGCCAGGATTATGTAATACTAGCATGACCTTTCCTTAGCAGTTTAAACAGGTTGGATGCGTGTCTCCTCCATAAGTGTCAAACAGTCAAGATTAACATTCTACACGGTAACTAAGTTGCCACAATGAGAAATTTCGTAAAACATAATTTAGGAAATGCAAAGTAATTTGCAACCCTGGTGGTTATACTTGTAGCAATTCATTAGGGTCACTTGACCTCTGCCAAATAACTTGCACCTTAATTTTCTAACAATCAGGTTTTACACTTTATCGATATTTCCCCAGACTATCAGTTCACTCCTCAAAAATATTAATTGTTAAAATAGACTCACTCTCGAGGCACGTTTGCTTTGCAGTTCACCTTTTAAACACTTTTTGCACTAATTCAGCCACAATGGCTGATGAGTGTTTTCTGTTTTCCTCATTGCTGCCCTCTATATTACAAAACAGCAACATAATTTACTGCCTGCTGTACAGTTATTGCGTAGGCAATTGCATGAATGGCAGTTTTTTTTTATGATGATGATGGTGTTAAATATACATTGAATTAAATAAAAAAAGTCTTTACCTGCAGACAAGATAAAAGTGTGATATTTACAACATACATGTACATGACGCTGTCTAAACAAAAAAATTATATTACAATATGTGGTAGCCATACACCATAATGAAATAATTAAAAATATAATTATCTGGTTTTCGGTTGGACAATCCATCGTTAGTGATTACGGTCAAAAACGGCTAATGTTGAGGTATGATGAAATGCGCTGAAATTGTTCATTTACCTCTATTAGAGAAAACTTATCCAGGTATTATAAATTTAAATCGATACACATTGACAATTTCTGTGACGTTGAACATTAGTATCATTGCGAGTGCCTTTGCACAAATTTAGCAAAGTGAAACTGCAATGATTTTGCTCAAATTTGACCATTGTTGTGCTTCAGAGTAGAAGAAACTCTGAATTCGTTCGAAGTATGGAGACTCCATTAATTGTATAGTTACACAACTCTTTAGTTTTGAGAAAAATAATCGTACTAAAGTTGAAAAAGCTATTGACTGGATATTTGTAATGGATCATTGAGAGGAATAAGGTAGGTTACACTAAGCGAGTGGCAGACAAAAGTAGTGAGTTATGCGTTCAAAAATGTTGACTATTCAAAAGACTTATAGCAGTAGATTGTAAAGGCAATAACTGCTTAAACTTATTTGATGTTTAATTTTTCCATAACTGTAATTCCAGAACTACAGTTTAAGATTCTAAAAAAATTAATGCTCAAGTAAAGCATCCAGTAAAACAATTTATAAACATTTTTGGTTATAACATTCATGATAGATTTGAATTTTTATAAATACAAACTGAAATGTGAGACTTCGAATATTTAGTTTTCTCTGATGTAGTTTAGTAAGCAGATACAAGAATGTTTACTCCTAAAGGCCAGTGCTCACTATCACTCAAATCAATGATTAGCTGTGAGATGAGCCGTTATGGCGTCATGATCAGCACTATGATGTACTCACTATGCGCAATTAGCTGTAGGTAATAGCTAACCAACAAGTAATTGGAAATTACAAATTTTCTTTGGTGATATCGCGGATCCATTTGATATATTTTAATTATCTGATAACGTAATTCATTACATAGTTCTTCCCCAACCTTCCAAATGTGAATTGACACCAATCTTCACAGCTGTTAAAATTGGATCCGATCTGATCAACATACAGCCAATAAAAATGCTACTAGCCGCAATCATCGGTGTCATAGTTAATTATTTTGAAAGTCAATTGGGTCGTCGTTAGCAACGATTATGTTGGCCGCTAATTGCAACAACACGTCACAGCAGTCAATCATTGTTGTAAATCGCACAGCTAATCGTCAATTTGAGCAATAGTGTGAACAGGCTGTTATATATTCATACTGTAACACGTTCAGGAATAAAGACTCACAGACTAAATAGACTACTAGAAATTATAGCTACTGGAAGCTACGGCTTAGACGGCTATTAGGCTACGGCTTAGACGTCTAGGAGACACGTGACCCCCCATCGATATATAGTGACTGGAGACCAAGCTGACGGCCTCTTGCAATCTTGAGTTCACGGTAAGTGCTTAATTGCTCTTCGAGCAATATAAAATGGCGTCGTAGGCAGGATTGTTCAGGGAAAATTGTGATCGGTGATACTTTATTATATTGTGGTGTAGTGGTGAATAACTAGTGATATCGGCGATCGATAGTGGTGATACAGTGGTTAGTGATTTTCCGTGGAGAATTTTCTGTGAAAAGTGGGTGATACTATACAAGGTGAGTAGAGATTACACAGTGTTATAGAGGTTCTGAAGGGTGTTCAGAAGTAAGTTTAAGCTATTTTGAATATGGCTAAAAATTTGAATTTTAATGATTTTCCGAAACTAGTAATTAATAGCGATGATGTTGGTGGATCAAGCAAAAATTGGTTAAATAAGTTTGATTTAAGCGTTGAAATGATCACACTGAGATTAGGTGAAGAAAAAGGTACAATAGATGGTGAGGAAGAAACTGTTGATGTATTTAGAGGTAGAATGAAATTAGTATCTTTGTTGAATGCCGCGGGTAAGGCAGGTAGAGCAGCTTTGACATCTCTAAGTTTTGATCAAAAAAATGCAACTTCTACATACAAGAAAGCCATGGAACTTTTGAAAACTGTTTATGAATCGGAAGAAACTGTTTATGTTGAAACAATAAAATTTTTAACCGCTAGTCAGGCTATAGGAGAAAATAAAAATGATTATTTATTACGAATTGAAGATTTAAGTAGAAAAATGACTTTTGGAACTGAACGTGATGCTTTGAGACAAGAATTTGCTTTAGCGGTTGCAGTTAATGGGTTGAGAGAATCTTCTCTTCAATCCTAGCTGATGCAACAAAATGACTTGAATTGGACCAAGTTTTCAAGTATTTTGAAAGCTAAAAAAATAGCTAGAGATTCAGAAAGAGTTATGGAAACCGTTAAAGCAAGCAATTTTAATGTAAAATTGGAAGTAGATGCAGTAGAAAACAAATCAGAGGGCAAGGATAATCAATTTAAATTTGACTCTGATTCGGAGAATGAGAAAGAAATGAATAGAGTATATTCTAGAGATAAATATAAACCTAGAGGGTATGGTAAGGATAGGAAGTCAAGTAAATTCAATAAAGACTATAGTGAAGATAGAAACTTTAGAGACTATAGTAGTTCATCTAGGGATTCTGTTAGAGAAAGGCTACTTGAATGGCGTAGGAGAAGTAGAGACAAGTATTCTCCGAGGAGATATGATGATAGATCTAGCAAAAATTCTAGACGGTATCCATCTCCAGGGGCAGATAAATGCTATGGTTGTGGAGTGAGAGGACATGAAATCAGATTTTGTCCGGAGTTAAGATGCTTTTATGTGCTATCAAAGGGCACACAATTAAGGACTGCGAGGTACGTAGGAGTCAAAAGAGAGATAGGTACGAAAGTAGTGAAAGTAGTGAAGGTAGAAGAAGTCCTACTCCCAGAGTAAGGTTTTCTGAGTCTAGTAATAGCAGCTGACTAGACGAGAAATTTGTCAGAAATTTATCTGTAAATAATAAAGATATGAAGTTTACTTGAGCAAATTTTGAATGGAACTGATGGAAGTAGATTGAATGTTTTAGGAGTAGCTGATGTAGCTATTAACAGTACTTACAGAGCTATTGAAACTTCTGTTTACATACCTAAAGGTTCTAGAAGAAATATTTTAGGTATGCCCGAGATTAAGAAGTTGAATTTGTTAGCAAGTATTAATGCATTGTGTGCTAACAAATTTGACCCCTTGAAAAAATTTCCTAAGACTTTCGAGGGACTAGGAACAATGCCTGGTATTTTCAGTATTGACTTAAATAGGAATGCTGAACCTGTTAGATTGTACCCACCTAGGCCTATTGCAGCAGGCTTGCATGAAAAAGCTAAAAAAGAAATTGATAAAATGTCGGAAAGTAAGGTTATAGAACCTATAGAAAAAACAACTGATTGGTGTTCTGGTCTTACCATTGCTCCAAAACAAGGTGGTAAGATTAGAATGTGTGTGGACTTGACCAATTTGAATAAATGTGTTAGGAGGGAAGTATATCCTTTACCTAGGATATCAAACATGTTGAGTAAATTTTTAAAAGGAGTTATGTTTTCCAAACTTGATGCTAACTCTGGATTTTGGCAAGTTAGACTTGATAAGAAATGCAAGGAATTGACGACTTTTGTAACC
The DNA here is from genome assembly GCF_963576615.1 of Watersipora subatra. Lineage (NCBI taxonomy): Eukaryota > Metazoa > Bryozoa > Gymnolaemata > Cheilostomatida > Watersiporidae > Watersipora > Watersipora subatra. The sequence goes on from NC_088715.1 coordinate 58,846,978, forward strand.
CCATGGGGTAGATTTTGCTTTAAGAGAATGCCTTTTGGGATATGTTCAGCCCCTGAATTTTTTCAAAGAGAAATGGAAAAAATACTGAAAGGTTTAGATGGCATTGTATGTTTTATGGACAACATTTTAGTTTACGGGAAAACTGTAACCGAACATTGGCAACGTTTACATAAAGTTTTAAACAGAATTGAGAAGTCTGGAATGACTGAAGAAAGAAAAATGTGAATTTGGATATACCAAGGTGAAGTTTTTAGGACATTTGGTTAGCAGTGCTGGTATTAAACCAGACCCAGGTAAAAAAAAAACTATAGTTGAAATGAAGCCCCCGAGGAGCAAAAAGGAGGCCAGGAGATTTACCAAAATGGTTAATTATTTGATGAAGTTTAATAAAAGGTTAGCTGGTTTATGTACTGCTATTTATGGAGTAACGGGTAGTAAATCGGAATGGTTTTGGGGTCCTGACCAACAAGAAGCTTTTGAAACTGTTAAAAAAGAAATTTCTAATAGTCCAGTATTATGTACTTTCGAGATAAATGCTAAACATAGAGTCTCCGTTGATGTTGGTAAAAATGCACTAGGTGCAGTTTTGCTACAGTATAACGAAGAAGGTGCGTGGCAACTTGTAGAATATGCTTCTAGGAAAATGACTCAAACTGAAGGTAGATATGCCATGGTCAAAAAGAAAGCTTTAGCTATGACATGGGCATGTGAGAAGTTTGATTGCTATAGTTGGTAGAAAATTTGAAATAGAAACTGATTGTAAGCCTTTAATTGCAATTTTAGGGGGAAAAAATTTGTCTAAGCTACCTGTAAGAGTACAACGTTTTAAGTTAAGACTAATGAGATATGATTATGACATTTTTTACACTCCTGGAAATAATATGTTTATTGCTGCTTTGCTTAGCCGCCCCAACAGTGGTGCTGTTTGTGATGAGGTAAGTAAAGCTGTTTGTAATAAGGTAGAAGCTTATGTCAACTCGATAGTTTCCTCTTCTGCATATGGGGATGTTAAAGAAGAGAAACTAAGAGAAGAGGTTAGTAAAGATTCAGACGCTCTCAAGTGTAGAGAGTATTTGTATTCTGGTCGGCCATCTGAATTGGATGGTTCTAGTAAAGAACTGATAGGTTTATATAGATCTAGAGAAAGATTAAGTATCTATAATAATATATTGTTATATGACCCTAGGCTGTATATTTCTAAGTCATTAACACCACAGTGTTTAGAAATTTGTCATGAAGGTCATCAAGACATAACGAAATGTCGTAGACGAGCTCAGCGTCATTTTGGTCGCCTGGTTATAGAAAGGAGATTGCAGATTATATAAATAGATGCAATGTTCGCATTATGCATGGTCAAGTTTAACACCAGCCCATGTATGAAGCAGAAATGCTTTCTAAACCATGGGAGGTGATAGGTTCAGATATACTTGTGTTTAATAACGAATATTATCTGATAGCTATAGAATATTATTCGAAGTGGATAGAATGTCTGCATATAAAATCTCAAACTGCTAGAGAGATAATTCAAGTACTCAAGTATCTGTTTTCTCGATTTGGTATACCCAACGTTATCAGGTCTGATAATGGAACTTGTTATGCTAGTACGTAAATAATTTAGAAACTTTGGAGATAAAATGGGTTTTATTTTAGCTACTAGTAGTTCCCGATATCCTTGTTCTAATGGTTTAGCAGAAACCGCCGTAAAAATTGTTAAAGGAGAAAAGTCGAGATAAAGATGTGGCTTTGTCTGCGTATAGGACTACACCTTTGGCTTCAGGATATACGCCTAGTGATCTGACTTTTGGTCGAGCTATTAGATCAAACTTGGGCTTTCCATATGAAAGTGATGTAGACTATGAACTGTTTCAAGGAAATGAAATTAGACACAAAAAGAAAATTAAGAAACGGTGGGATAAAAAGTATAGAGTTTCAAAGTTAGACGAGTTAAAACCTGGTCAAATGGTTTATGTAAAAGCTCCTACTGATGTAGGTTCAAGAGGTATAGTTTTGAGAAAGGATAAATCCCCTGAAAGTTACTGGGTCAATGTAGGCATGAGTGAAATTCGCAGAAATAGAAAAAATTTGTTTTTGTTGAAATCTGATGACGAGAATACATTGTCTGACTCTTTTAAAGTTAATTGTCTTCCCTTGGGTAGCTACTCCTCAAAAGAGGGCAACTCTGAAATAATAGAAAATGCTAACTATTTATCTGAAAGTCGGGAGAACATGATCCCTAATTTAGAGATCCTTGAACAAGGAGAGGAGACTCCTGGCATCAGTGAACACGAGAGAGAGACTTCTGTTGTTGAGAATAGAATCATACCAGGAAATAGTAATTATTTGCCTAGAAGAAATTCTAGAAGTAAATTTGTGCCTCTTAGTAGAGAACCTGTCGTCACTAGCTCAGGTCGAGTTAGTAAACCACCTAAGAAATATAATATGGAATATTATATATGACCTAGTCTATAGTTTCAGATTGATATCAGACCAATCTTACTTCTCACTGGACTATCACTTATGAAGAGTGCTGACGATTCGGCGGGAGGTGGTGGTGCTAAGAGCGGCAGTGCAAGTAGAGGCACTGGTGGAGGTGTGAAGGTTACAAAGGATTCAGAAGGTAACACAGTGTTTAGTAAGCAGAAGGTGAGCGAGTCGGGTAAGAACGAGAGTGAAGGTAAGAAAGAAGCGTACGGTAAGCCAGGTAACATTAAGTGTGTGGTCTGCAAAAGCTTTAGAGACCACTATGCTGCTCAGTGTCCTGGATTTATTTGTTATAACTGTAAAGGTCCAGGACATAATGCTGTAGATTGCAAGAAGACATTGTGTAGATTTTGTGGGAAGTTAGACTATGGACTTGAAGGTTGTACTCTTGGTTGGTCTTCCTATAGAGATATTGCAGCGGGTATTATGCGTAGGGTAGAGAAGAGTAACAATAGGGGACTGGATTCTAAGTTGAAGAAGCCTAGTTCAAGCTTACCCTTTGTTGCTAAAATGGATAGCTTTGTAGAAGAGATGGAATCAGAGTCTTTTTCGACCGAGGCTGCCATCGAGCAGAAGAAAGCTATGCTCTTGCATAGGATTAGGCAAGTAGAGGAGCAGTACAAGCGCGCATTGTCTGCTATAGAGAAGGATGAGAAAGAGTTGGAGGAGGAGATTGAGAGTGAAAAGGAGTATAGAGAGGCTCTGTTGCACTTGGCTGCTGTAAAGCAAAAGAGGGCTCAGAGGTGGGGTGCAAGGAGCGCGAGTTCCATAACGACTACTAGAAAGGAGAGCAAGGTTGAGGAATCCAAAGAGGAAATCCAACCTGAAACCTCCGTTGTAAGAGTAGTCCCTAGCAGAGATGCTAGTTGTGAGGAGAGTAAAGTTGAGAAATCCAAAGAGGAGGTCCAACCTGAAAGCTCCGGAAAGAGTGGCAATGACGACCAGCTTGCTGGTTCCGAGCTAAAAGTTTAGAGTGGCAATGACGACCAGCTTGCTGGTTCTGAGCCAAAAGTTCAGAGTGGCAATGATGATCAGCTTGCTGGTTCTGAACCAAAAGTTCAGAGTGGCAATGACGACCAGCTTGCTGGTTCTGAGCCAAAAGTTTCAGATAACCCGCTGGCAATGGAGGAGGAACATGAGAAGGTCGATTGATATGGGGATATTGTCAGTATAGAGGAAGGTGATTTGCTAAATGAAGATGGGGTAGATTGAGATGAATTGGGTTGCGATTAAAACTGTTAAATTTGCGATAACTGATGACTGAAGGAAAGACGAGTAAGTAAACAGAATATTGGGTGAGTAGAGAGATATTTATCTCATCTTCGAAACGGTAACTATGATTTGAAGCTTTTGTGATTATCTAACCTGCTTGGCTTGATAACTCTGCTTCATTGAATTTAACGCCACTCTTGAGAGATTATTTGTTCTGCTAATAGTGGTTGCACTTGGGTGAATTTGAGTGTATTGGAATTAGAGTTTGGATTTGGGTTTTAGATTAAGCGGTGTAGTCTTGAAAAAAAGAGCATGTTATATATTCATACTGTAACACGTTCAGGAATAAAGAACAACGAGCTAAATAGACTACTAGAAGTTATAGCTACTGAAAGCTACGGCTTAGACAGCTATTAGGCTACGGCTTAGACGTCTAGGAGACACGTGACCCCCATCGATATTTAGTGACTGGGGACCAAGCTGACGGCCTCTTGTGATCTTGAGTTCATGGAGAGTGCTTAATTGCTCCCCCGAGCAATATAACACAGGCCTTTAAAAGTCATAGCTTGTAAAGTTTAGCCCATCAAGTTTTGCCTCTACATAAAAAACCAAAAACCAAAATTTCTGTTAGTCTGCTTCTTTCACTGCCGATACTAACAATTAATAATATATTGAAACATTATATTTATTTATATGATTTAATAAGCTCTAATGCTAACATATACATAAACTATGAATTCATAAGCTTATGTAAGTATGATTAGATGCAATAACATGGTTATATACACTCGGTCTCCAAATGTACAAAGTAACTGATTTTTATGTGCAGTAAAAACAGTGCTAATTCAGATGTGTAAACTGATCGTTGTAAAATTTAAATTTTGTAGAGTTGATTTTCATTGAGATAATCTAAGAGAAAATTAAACTTAATTTTACTTAGCATAAAAATAGGTTAATATGAAAACTAAATTAGAAAAGTTCAGCTACATTTAAAATAACACTCTTTATTGAAAAGTGAGAACTCATTAGCATTAACTAGATAGTTTGATGTCCTTTCAAATAGACTGAATACTAGTTGTCTTACACGATGTGTTAGGCCTACTATGACAACTGCTAATTGCGAGTGATGGCAGAAGTAATAATAAATAGACAGAAAAATGCTGATTTGCTGATGAATCTCAAATATCTGTCATTATTCAAAACTACATCAGCCTCATTTAACCTTAGTAGGAAAAATAAGATGACATCTGCTTTATGACAATTCTAAGTATGATTTAAGGCTCATAAATAGCCTATGTGAGACTTCACTTGCTTGTCAAATATTTCCAAATCTACATATATCTTAACAGTAGCCACAACAAGCTCAGCGTAAAAATACTCTGTAATATTGGAAGGAGCAGAAACAATTAATGTGCTTAAGTGTTTGTTTCTTTCAGTCCATTTAACTTCAACAGAGTTGTATGTTGATAAAAACTGCAAAAAAAAACTATAGCAAGTGTAATGTTGCTTTTAAAGATGCTTTTGTCAAACAAAGTGTTATAAACTAAGCTTGAAAATAGATTATTATCTTGATTATAGCTCATAAACTTCAGTTTTATGTCAACATATAAAAAACCATCATTATTATTTCTAAAAGCTAAATTGGTGGAAATCTTAAACACAAAGATGTGTGCAAAGAATGTAAGAACACTTTTGTTATTACAATATTCAAAAGTAGAAAATCATTTCAACTGCAAGAAATTTTATTATTGTTAGTATACAGCTGATTTTACCTCTCTGACACAAAAAAGCAAAAAGAACTCTTCCTGTCGCTACAAAATATAATGACACTAGTTATTGGCTGGTTCTATAATATAATATATTTATTTCCACAACAGCTTTTTGCTAGTTTCACGATCTTCTTCATTGTAATTGTCTACAAGTCAGCATCTCAATCGTGAGTCTTACTGACTATGATAGACTGATAATCAGTACTGCTAGTAGGCAGTTTGAATGCCAGTTGAAAATTGCTTCAGACCAGAGCTTTTTTTACAGATTCAACAGCTTGCAATCGAGATGCTGAGTAGGGCATAGGAATGGGTTGTGAAGTCATCTTGCACCCAGTTAGCAGTGAGGCACTAATTGATATAATATTTTTTCATAAAGAGGAAAAGGTTGCACACCACATATATGACAGTAGGTCCACCAGTATTTTTTGAGTGATGCATCTGGTCTGTAGTTAAGGTTGATGGTCAGCAGTGCCCATGTGTGATGGTTCACAGCAATGGATTGAGATTCTTCAGTACAGTATGAAACTGCCAAGTTGTAAGTATGAATTTAACATCACTCCTTGTCATCAGTAACATAATTGGTGCTAAAATGGCCGTCTGCACATAGTAACCATATTCACAACCTTCTAACAACAAAACTGTTTAACTATAAAGTAAAAACGCAGATAATCCACAAACTACCAAGGTAATAATATTTTAGACCGTTTTTGATATATTCCCTTTGGTGGTATAGACCACAGCAGCTGCTGATAGTTTAATCCCTCCCTCTCCTACTATAAAGTAAACATTAATTCACATTTCCTAATCTTTGAAGGATTGCTGGAATTACAGCTATAGAATCTAGCTACTTAATTGCAAAGCTTTTTCTGTGCAACAACTGATACCCCATCAGTTATTGTTGAGTCCAATACTGTGGACATTTTAGCTTGAAGCTTTAATAGGTATGAGTGTGGTTACTTCAGTCAGTAAGTTCCTTATGACTAGTCTGAGCTTTTACTTTAGTAGCTACATTATATTAATCCCTGCTTACATATTTTTACTATCTCCATGTTGTGAAGTAATCGCTGTGCACTAACCATGCCGATGACTATGATTCGCTTGACAAGCTAGCATGAGTACATGGGTGATGCTCTTCCGTGCATTTCTGTGAGGGAACACACTGGCATTTGTACTCACCCAGTTTATGCTTGCTAGCAGAGTTTTTTTCTGACTAATGATCCCTGTGTGAGACTCAAACTCAATGTGCGGACTTCCATGGTTTCGAATCTTGAGGTCTCTTCATGGCAGCCCAGAATTGGATCTTTTTTATTTGGTGTGTGTGTGCAATCTATTTGGTGTTCATTCATTGAATACATACATTTTGTTTCAGCAAATGAAGCTTTACTATTTCTTTGATTAACAACATGATGTGATTTGTTGAAATGCATGTATATAATAGAGTTAGCTTCACCTTTGGCTATCTCTGTGTTGCAAAATGGCACAACAGTTAATTATATGAAAAGTGTTTGATGTATCGCACAGTGTTTATTGATACACTAGCGCAATACTTGGCATTAAACAGGTAATAAAAACATTTTTGAACAAAAATGTATTCTTGGTCAACATGTACAATGTTCACTAGTCTAGCTTGTAAAAGAAGGTGTTTGTTTCTGTTTGCGCTATAAGCTTTATTAAAACTGCTATATACAAATATATTTATAGGCTTTTATGTCATTGCTAGTAGGCCGTTTTAATGTCAGTTGAAAACTCATTTAGAACAGAATTTCTCTACAGATTCAACAGCTTGTATTTGAAATGTTGGGTAAGACAAGTGTATGGTTTGTGGAGTCATCTTAAATTTAGTAGTGAGAGTATATTGTCCATATACAGGACAAAGTTGCGTACCAGATCTATGACAGTAGGTCCACCAGTATTCTTTGAGTGATGCATTTGGTTTGCAGTTTAACTTTGATGGTCATCAGTGCCCATGTGTGATAGTTTACCGCAACTGCATGAAATTCTGCAGCAAAGTACAAAACTTCCAAATTATTAGCATCAATTTAACACTGGTCATTGTCATCAGTATCATACTTGCTGCTAAAATGGCTGTCTGGGCATAACAATGTTTACAATATTTCAACATCAAGACTATTTAACTAGAATGTAAGAACGCAGATGCTGCACAAACCACCAAGGTAGTAATATCATACACTGTTGTCGATGTATGCTCTTTGGCGGTGTAGGATGCAACCGATAGTCTAATCCCTCCTCCTACTATAATATAAACATTAAATTACATTCCATAATCATTGAAGCATTACTGGAATCATGGCTATAAGATCTAGCTAACTAAGTGCAAAGTTTTTCTGCGCAACAACTAATACACCACTAGTTGTTGTTGAGTCCAACACTGTGGACATTTTATATTGACACCTTAAATTGATTTAAAAAGTGTACTAATTCTTACGAGTTTCGTAGCCAAGTAGATAAAGAGGTTTCAAGCATGAGGAAAATTTTTCAAAATTTTGCGCTCACCACAATAAAACTTCGGTGACCCTATTATGCACTTTAGACACCAACTTAGGCCTAAAACACGAATGCTTACTCTCCACAACTACTCCTAAACTGTTTCAACAAGTTATCACACCTCAGTTATTTTTCTTCCTTTCAAAGTAACTTGTTTTAAATTTTCTCAACCACAACCCGATCGTACCATTAATTAATCAAATTATGATGTAAACTTTTATTCTGATCTTACTAAAAGCACACTATCCGGTGCAGCAGCACCATCAGGCCAGGTCTTCCTCAGTCTAAAGGGCACAATCGTCATTGCAACAGAGCTGTAGAGGAGAGCGAGAGAGTGATATAAAGGGAGAGTAAAAAGGAGAGGGAGAGAGAGGGTGTGTGCGTGTGTGTGCGTGTGTGCGTGCGTGCGTGCGTGTGTGTGATACAATACTAAGACAGTAGTATTATTTTGTACTGTACAGTACTGTACTTGTACAGTAGTATTATTTTGTATTGTTTAGTTTTATCCATCAAAGTTGGCTAAGCTAACTGGCTTTGACATATCTCTTTTCTAAATGCTTAAAGATTGAACTTGAACAAAAACCAGGGCACATAGTTTTCCGGTAAATGTTTCCAGAAGAAAGTAAACATATCGATTAGAATTTGTAAACACTCCTCATGATGCTAACATTAATTGAATAGGTTTTCAAAACACCGATATATGCACACAAAATTTCAAGATATTCATACAGCTTTAATGAGTGAATAATCACTTTACCTGTAAAATAACATATTTTATTATAATGATTAACAGCTATCTTTACATAAAAAAGAAGCATGGTTAACATCAAAAATGAGTCTATTTATAGGTTAGTAACAGTATTTGTAACTCACTGACTCAGTGAATATAAATAACATTTATTATCAGATATTATAATAAGTTTAGTTGTGGGTTAGTATTACGATATAATATATTGCTAAATAGAATAACTTTTCGGTGGCATAAAAACATCAAGCAGTATAACTGTCAGTTAATAAACATGCCCAACATCATTTTACACGGAATATGATGAACTAGCAAACAATAACGCTGCTAAAAATACAATTTCAGTTTATTATTAAAAAGTATAATGAGCTTAGTAACTGGTTAGTAATATGATGCGTTATCTTACTAAACACAATGTTTTTTGGTTTTTGTAAACACACGGTATCTCTCAGTGTAAATTTTAAAACATGAACACCCTCGAAGACATGTTATGAATTTTCTGAAATCGCAAACAGTTATGGCAATAACTAGCTTTAGTATCAGTTGCAAGTCCTTTTATATCAGAGTTTCCTACAGATGCAGAGGCTGCTTACGTTTGAGTTTATTGGTAGAAAATGGGTAGAGCCCGCTGAGGCAGCATGTACCAAGCTAGTAGTTGAGCAGAGGCTAAAAGAAAACATGCTTGTCTGTACAAGAAAGAGTTGTGCACCAGGATACATAATGGTAGGAATACCACCAGTTTAAGTGATGTTCATCTGGCTTGAAGTTAATGGTTGATAGTGAATAGTACCATAGTGTAAAGGTTTTCAGCAGCTGCTTATGGCTCTGCGGCATAAAGTGGATCTTGAAATTAAAATTATCACCTCCAAAAGACTTGCTATGATCATTATCAGGTTTGTTGCAAGAATCGTCCTCAAGATGTGACAGTGTAAAGCATTACTACAATATTTTACCAAGTGTATTGGAAAAAAAGTTAGGCCCATATATATACTTGGACCATAAATAACAGCAAAAAAGACCGAAATCATAAATGTGAAGTTGCATTTGGTTCCATAGTCAGCAGCTGCTAGCCCAATCCCTCCTATTGTTATAAAATAGAGACCAGTGAAGATCCCACAGCCAACCGCGCTATAAACTTCACGCTCTGTGATCAGTCCCGCCAATCCACAGAAAGTGCAGATGATTCCCATTATGAGTTGGAGAGCTGAAAAAAGTTTCCTCAGACGCCATGATTGATTTTTCAGCATCTCAGAGTTTCCTTTATATTGTGGAACATGAATGATGACTGGTTGCTGTAAGAATTCTTTCTGGGGCTGCATGCTGAAAATTAAATGTATCTAAGGTTGTCTGGCACTTAATACTATGAAACTAATTTGCGATTAACTGCTTTTACTGGCTGTATAGTAATATGGAAGAGGCCTGGTTGAATATTAAGATGTTTTTTTGTTGTTGGGCCACATCTGGCACCAGTTGGCAAGATGTAAAGATAAAGTTTGATGTGCTTGATTGCTTGTTTATCGTTTTGGTAATACATCTTTAAAAGGTAAATAAAGCAAAACCTGTTTTCCAGAGCTCATACTTTGTTTTAATTCAGTGATAGAAACTACACTGAGTGAATGACAAGATCCGAGGGTATTGGTGCATTCATAGCTTTGACAATAACACAATTTCAGAAATATAAAATAAACTTTCAATAACACTTTCAGCAAGGTTGATGGAAAACTTTTCCAAAATCGATAAAAAATGACAGCTAATTGCAGTATACCGTGCTATTAGTGTCACTAAAGAATCTGATGCTTGTCGAAACATTGCAAATTATGAAGTACAATATGCTTTTCAAACTTAATAAATATAGAATGTAATGATGTAGTAACTTTGTAATTCTAAAACAAGCTTAACTTTTAGAAAAAATGAATCAAATACAGCTTTGAAAAAACAACGTTCGGGTATCAGTAAGCTAGTTGCTGATGCTAATACTGATGAAGCTTTTAGCTGTTTCAGCTTTACTGAAACAATAATTATGGAATTCATCAATATGCTCAAACATCGGTAATACAAAGCTGTTACCTATTCTGTTACAATTCTTTTCTGAAGAACAACTGACACATGACTAGTTATCGGCATGTCCATAAGTGTGAGGATCCTTTTTTCGCACATGGCAGTTGGGTGAGAAATTTATTTATTTGTTACAAACTAAGAAATATATGTACTTAACATTTACTAAACAGTTCATCTTCACACTCTACATGGTAGCAGAGAGTCCACTTGTACCTAAAGTACTTACACTGTAACTTATCACCTAAGCTTATATTCTGCTGTTGACTATTAGAGCGTGGGTAAAATAATCCATTTAGATTTAGTATTGAATCTACTGATAAAATATCTTCTTAATATTTGGCACAATCAATCTGATAATGAATCAAAGTACATGTCTCTTCACTCTAACTATGCAGGGAATGTTAAAACAGCAGTAATACTTTCATTTTAGTGTATGTCAAAATCATGTTTTTAAAGCGCTTTGAACTTTTGGCAAAATTGATAAACAACTAAAAACATTTAGAAAAGTCAGCCGAACTAACTTGGTCAAACACTCATTAATTAACCACTGTGTGCTAGCACGTTCTTAAAGAGTCATCTACTTGAACAAGATCTAGGAAATATGAGCTCATTACACTAAATGGTTACAAAATAGAAAGGCGAAAAATGGCTTGACATGTTCATTTGGTTAGTTAAAATTAGTCTCATAATTCAATTATTCTGAGCTGTATATTCCAAAGACTTATTAGGACCAAAAACAAAATAGGTATGATAAGCTAAAGTTTCTATACTTAATAGATATTGTGCTTGATAATAGACTCACCTAGAGGCTTAATAGGAATGAGTGTGGTTACTTTAGCCGTAAGTTCCATATAGCTGGCCTGACTTTACATCTTAGTAGTTATATTAATCTGAGCTTATATATTTTTACTATCCTGCTTTATGAGACATTAACTGTGCATTAACCGTGACCACAACTATGATTTGCTCTACAAGCTCACATGAGTACATGGTTAATGCTTTTCCGAGGATCATGGTTATGCATTATATAGGCATAGTTTTTGTGACTAAACACACAGACATCTGGACTCACCTAGTCTATGTTTGCTAGCACAGTTCCCCGCTGACTAATGATGCTTCTGTGAGACCAAAACTCAATCTGCAGACAACAATGGCTTCGAACCACAAGGTTTCTTTTTGGCAGCTCAGAGTTGGATCATCTTTACTTGGTACATGCGTGCAATTTATTTAGTGTTTATTCATTAAATACATAACTTGTGTTCCAGTAAACAAAGCTTAACCATTTCCTTGTCTAACAAAATGATGTGGTTTGTTAAAATGCATGTATATAATAGGATTATCTTCATCTTTTTGCTCTCTCTGTGTTCCAAAATGGCAAACCCGTTTGTTATATAAAGAGTATTTGATATGTCTCACCGTATTTATTAATATACTAGAGCAATGCTCAGCACTACACAGGTAATAAAAAGGCTGTTGAACCCAACATGTATTTTAGTCAACGTGTGCAACATTCACTGTTCTAGCTTGTAAATGAAAGCGATTGTTTCTGTTTGCTGTATAGGCTTTATTAAAATTATGCTACATACACATATATTGATAGGATTTTATGGTATTGCTGGTAAACAGTTTTCATGTCAGTTGAAGACTCCTTTAGAACAAATATTTTCTACAGATTTAACTGCTTGTATTTGAGATGTTGGGTAGGACGTTGGTTCGGTTTGGAGTCATCTCAAACTTAGTTAGTAGTGAGAATATATTTTCCAAATACAGGAAAAGGTTGCACATCTACTATATAAACGGCAATCGTTGTCTGTCTATCTGTCTGTCCGCTTTATAGAGTACCGTACTTTTCGGACTATTAGCCGCTACTTTTATATAAGGGCGTGTCTATTCTGTGGTTTTTTATTACCGCTAGGGCCCATTAACGGGAATCTCCGGTTAGTACACGCCTCTATTATAATACGTAACTTACTATTCATCGTTGGGATGGACCATAAATACTGATATGCTAATAGTATGAGTTGTCTTCTCGATATATTGAGTCACCGATAACTCCCAAATATGAGCAGTATAAATAAATTATATGGCGGTCTTTTTTTCGATTCGATCATACGAAGCAAACTTAATTAAAATGAGTAAGTAGTAAAATTAAATTAGTAGTAAATATTAGTAGTGAATTAAATAAAATTTACTACTCTTTAAATAAATTAATGAGTAGTAAATTACATCTAATTAATATTTATTGCCAACGTGTACCGGGAAGGTCATGTGAACATTTGTTTCTTGCAACCACTAGAAAAACGCTGTTCTCTATCTACTATATAAACGGCAATCGTTGTCTGTCTGTTTGATTGAGTGTCCGCCTTATAGAGCGGTCTTTCCTTTTATAGTCGTACGAATTTCGGTCGTACAAAGCGAACTGAATTAATATGTGTAGTAACGGTAAATAATTTATAGAGCGGTCTTTCTTTTTCCATTCGGTCGAACGAAGCCAACCAAACTAATATGAATACTAAATATTGTAATTTCGTAATATGGACTATTAACCGCTACTTTTCTCTGACGATTTGAGCCAAGCGGCTTATATAAAGGTGTGGCAATTCTGTTGTTTTTCTTTCACCGCTCGGGCGCATTAACCGAAATCCCCGGTTAGCACGCTTTTTAAACAGCAAATTTTCTGCCGTGTTAAAAAGCGCCTTCCTGAGTTCTGCGGCCTATACAAAGGTGTCTATACAGCTATACAAATGTACTATTTATTAAATAAAATAAATTAACGAGTAGTTATTTACATGCAATTAATATTTACTGCCAACGTGTACCGAGAAGGTCACGTAAACGTTTGTTTCTTGGAGCCACTGGAAAAACGCATTTCTCACCTACTAAATTTCCACATCAAAAAGGTAAGTGTTTCTTATACGATGTTGTATTGTATATGAATTGCCACATCTCCACTACCTAATAACGTTGGATTTGCCGCTGTTCGTGATAGTGGGTCATGTTAATTTCCTTCAGCAGCCGAGTTACTAAGTTTTTTCCAGCTACGAGTAGGCCTACTGTAACTTACTATTACAGAACTTTCATGAGTACTCCAAGGGTTGCGATACGCTATTGTGAAAAGAAAGAGAGCAGCTGCTATCGACTTACTGTCACCCTGCATCAGCCATGACCAGCTATACGTCGCCTGCTCAAAAGTAGGCACACGCCGAAAACTGTTTCTTCATACGCCCGACAGAAAAACCAAAAATGTTGTCTATCCGCAAGTGTTGCGTTGAACTAAGGGAGAGAGGGAGGGGGGGAGAAAGGGAGAGAGAGGGAGAGGGGGGAGAGAGGGAGAGGGGGGAGAGAGGGAGAGGGGGGAGAGAGAGAGGGAGGGAGAGAAGGGGAGAGAGAGGGAGAGAGAGGGAGAGAGCGAGGAGGAGAGGGGGGAGAGAGAGAGGGAGAGAGAAAGGGAGAGAGAGGGAGAGGGGGGAGAGAGGGAGAGAGAGAGGGAGAGAGAGAGGGAGAGGGAGAGGGAGAGGGAGAGGAAGAGAGAGAGAGAGAGAGAGAGAGAGAGAGAGAGAGAGAGAGAGAGAGAAGGGGAGAGAGAGGGAGAACGAGGAGGAAAGGGGGGGAGAGAAAGAGGGAGAGAGAGGGGGAGAGGGAGAGAGAGGGGGAAGAGGGAGAGAGAGGGGGAAGAGGGAGAGAGAGGGGGAGAGGGAAAGAGAGAGAGGGAGAGGGGGAAGAGGGAGGAAGAAAGAGAGAGGGGAGAGAGGGGAGAGAGGGAGAGAGGGAGAGAGGGAGAGATGGAGAGAGAAAGATGTAACTGCATATTTGGAGTTGTTTTACAAAATGAAAGCCAAATCTCAATAAACCTTATGCTGCCCGTGAATCTGTTACTGTAGGCGGGTAATGCAGCTAGTCAGATATATGACAGTAGTTCCACCGGTAATCTTTCAAAATTATTAGAATGTTAAAATGACTGTCTGCACATAACAATATTTACATTATTTCAACAACAAAACTATTTCACTAGAAAGTATAAGAATGCAGATGCTGCACAAACAACCAAGGTAATAATATCTTATGCAATTGTCGATATATGCTCTTTGGCTGTATAGGTATCTTACATCATTGTCGATATGTGCTCTTAGGTGGTTTGGCTGCAGCTGATAGTCCAATCCCTCTTCCTACTATCATGTAAACATTAACTCACATTCCATAATTTTTGAAACATTGCTGAAATCACAGCTATAGAATCTAGATATTTAATTGCAAAGCTTTTCTGCACAACTGCTGATACCTCATCAGCTATTGGAGAGTCCAGCACTGTAAAAATTTTATCTTGACACCTCAAATTGATGCAAAAGTGTACCAGTTCTTAAGGTAGTTTTGCTGTAGTTAATAACTAAAACTCGTGCTCTGTTGTCGCTCATTAAAGTTTGGAAACAATAATCCATCTACTTCTAGTGCAGTATTGCAGCTACGTACATTAGGATCTTCCAAATTTATAGTACAATTAAACTGGCAAAACTTATCAAATGTCGTATCACTATTACTAGGCATGAATGTGGTACAATACTAAAACACTCTACTGATATTAAAGAGTGAGGAGACAACTACTAAAGCATCCTATTTTACAATATTGAGAGAGTAGTTTACCTTCAGTTAAAAAACCAAGTCAGCCTAATTAAACCTCATTTCATGGCAATTTGCAATAAACTTGATGCACATCAATTACTTAAGTACTGTTCCAGCTTATTCAGGTTCTTCAATATTTTGGCTTTCAAGTGAGCCATTGTTTGACATGGTGAGACCAATCGTGGTCGGTGTTTTTAGGACTTCCCCAGAGCTTTACCGCATAAATTTTCAATGGTATAGGCTAGAAAATTGTGACGTCACAATTTCTATATTTGGTGTTGTGTGCTCTTACCGCTTATTTTATTGCTTACCGCTTGTATTTATCAACTACCTTAATGACGCTAATGGCAGGAAAAAGTAGGACCACTCCAGAAAACCAATGAAGACGAAAAAGGAATCAGTGTCATTAGCTCTCCATGTACAGATTATTTCTATGATGAATAACTCAAATTTCAAGCATCATACTATGTTTTCCCAATGAGATTATGCACTAGCCCTCTATTTTTATTGTGATGTTAAGGGGCAAAACTGAGTCTCATTAATTTCAAGCATTCCGCTATCTAGTGAAAGTGCATTTGACATAGATTCCTAGGGCAACGCCACTGCAGGCCACAATTTAATTGATGCGATTCCACTACCTTTAAGAACAACAGTATTTTTATTGAAGCATAATTAATTAACCCAGAACATGTGTTTGTATTGGTCAGATGTTAGCACGATCCCCGGGCGTTGTTGATTTTGTCACAAAAAAGCGCAGCCTCAATGGCAGCAAAAGGAATCAACAATTTAAGGCTAAATAATAATTATGACATCCCATTGTGGGAACCGCAACCAAGTGTTTTTTAATGCAGGACATACTTTTGACATCCTTTTTTTCACAGTTCTATTATTCTTTGTGTATTGAATATAAGCTCATTTGAAAGCCAAGATTCTGATGTATTGAAATATATAATAAAAATATTATATATTTTATGTGTTTTAACTAAAGTAAACAAATTCTACTATCCGATCTTGAACTTTCAAAATAGTGCTCTGAATTGTTAGCATTAACTTTACGCGACTCGCTGATATTATTACTTCGTTAAATACGGTGAAAGGTGTTTTTTCACCACAGTGTCTAGCATCCTCATAAAAGTAATCTTTGAAGTAGAAGCAGTAACATTTTTTCCAGTAGATTCCAGTACTACTTAAGCTAATACATGTAGGTACAGCAAAAACTACAGAGGCAATAATATTGGGAACCATTGCAGATGTTATGAGGCATTTGATGTTAGAGTTGGCAGCTACCAGTCCGACCCCTTTTGCCACTGCGTAGCAGGAACCAATTTAATTCCCATAATCAAGAACTCCATAAAACAATTGCTCTTTGACAATTCCGACAATACTACAAGGAATGCAGATGATTCCAATCACTATGATCATGGTTCACATGGTCATACGTAGTACAATTAGATGATGAAACCAAACTGAAGCAAAACTGCAAAGTAGTGAGCATCTATATTTGATATAGTCTTTCTGGTAGAACCTGAAATGTTTGTCATAAAATAGTGCTACAAGACATTTTATATTGGCCTTTAATTTCAGTGATAACATCATGTGTCAAAACAATAACCATAAGGTTTAGGCATGTCATCCAAATAAGGCGATTCCAGTCTACAGTGTTTTTGTGATGGCTGCCATTAACTGTTACTTTTGGAGCTTTTATGAGCTGGTAATCCTATTTCACATATTTTTCACCTACAACACAGCAGAGTACAGCATGGTGAACCTTTTGACACTATATAATTGTAATGTAAATTTTGTTGCTAATCAACCTTTAACAGTTTAAACAGGTTGAATGCGTGTCTCTTCCATAAGTGCAAAAAAGTGAAGATTAACCTGCTACATAGTGATTAGATAGCTGACATATGAGACTTAGCGAAACAACTATATATATTTATATATATATATATATTTCTAAAAGTCTGTAGGTTTTCCGGCTATAGCTATTATTAGAACAGCTGAGCTGGACAACAATGCAGACTCAAAGTCATGGCTTACCGTCATTGGAAGCCTAACCATATTAACTAGCTTAGTGGAGTTTTCCATTGGCAATATGCCAGGCTACTAGCTTGAAAAGTACAGTTGTTTGACAAAGTTTTAAAACCTTTACAGTTGTTTTCATTTTTCTCTCAATTTATTTCAACTACACGACACACTTCTCTCATGATATGTAGCTTGAAAGTAAGAATGGCAAATTTTGTTATATGTTAACTACAAATCAATTTTCTGTCCAAGACTCTTCTATTTTACGGGTAATGCCGAATGACACAGCTAGTAATTTATAAAATGCAAAGTAGTTTGCAACCCTGATGGGGATGGACTACAATGCAATCTGCATCTTGTAGCTAATGCAAAATTATTTTATTGTAGTAATTCACACGGTTCACTTGAGCTCTGCCAATGAATTTGCACCTTACCGATCTAACAATTTAGAGTTGCACTTCATCAATTTTTCTTCAGACTAGCGATGTACTCCTCAAAACAGAAGTGGTTCAAATATACTCGCTTTCGAGTCACGGTCGCATTGCAATTCACTTTTCGTACACCTGCTACTCTAACCTAGTCACAATGGCCCATGAGTATTATTTGTTTTCTATATTGGTGCCTTCTATGTTACATAACAGCACTAGAATTTACTACTTGTTATACAGTTATTATTTCAGAGGTCACATGAACAATAGTCTCTTTTTAATGATAAATTATACATTGAATTGAGTAAGAAAAAGCCTCTATTCGTAGACAAGATGAAAGTGTAATATTAACAACATAGACAATGTGTATAGTCAAAACAAACATTTACATGTATATTACAAAATGTCGTAACCATAAACCATAATGAAATAAATACAAATATAATCATCTTGTCATCGAAGGGGAAACCCATTGTTGGCGATAGTATTCAGAAAAGACCCATTTGGTGGTGTAATGAAATGCGCTGTATTTTTTTTATTTCCACTGAGAAGAGCTTAGCCAAGTTTTTTAAACTTGAATCTATTCGCAATAAACCTTTCTATGACGTTAAAAAGGGGTATCATGGTGAGTGCTTTTGCAAAGATTGAGGAAGGTGAAACTGCGATGAATTCGCTCAGACTTTCCCATTACTATGCTTCAAAGTAGAAGAAACTCTGAATCTATGAAAAAGCATAGAAACCCCAATAATTGTATAAATACACAATTATTTGGCTTTGAGAAAAACAAGTGCACTAAAGTTAAGAAGCTACATACTAGATATTTGTAAAGGAGCAGTGAGAGGAATAAAAAAAGCTACCCTAAGTGAGTGGCAGAGAATTGAAGTGTATTCATAAATATTGAACATTTTCAAGAGCTTATAGCAATGTATTGGAAAGGCAATAACAGTTTAAAATTATTTGCTACATAGTTTTTACATAACTGTAAATTCAGAACTATATCTTAAATCCTAAAAAAATTAATGCTTCAGTAAAGCATTTAGTAAAATAGTTTACAAAATGTTTCGATGATAGAATAGCATATAACGGAATAGAATAAAATTCATGGTAAAACTGAATTTTCAAAAACAGAAACTGGAGGGTAAAATTTCGAAAATTTCGTTTTTCTTAAAGTAGTTCAGTAAGCAGATAATTTCACTCTGTAGAATTCATGGCCTGTATTATTCAGCACATCAGGTGAGCTAATGTAAATATGGTTTGATACAATTACATAATTACACACAGTTTCCAAATGTACAAAGTAACTGATTTTTATGTGTAGAAAAAAACATTGCCAATTAATAGATGTAAATTGGTCGTTGTAAACTTTAAATTTTGTAAAGTTGATTTTAATTGAGTTAATCTAAGAGAAAATTGAAATTAATATAATTTAGCATAAAAACATATTATTATGAAAATTAATAAAAAATGTTCATCTAGCTATAAAATAACATTAATTACTGACATTTGAGAGTAAAGCAGCATTTTCTAGATAGTGTGGTGTCATTTCAATTAGGTCGAGTAATAGCCGGCATAAAAAACGTGTTACTATGACAACTCCTAATTGTGAGTTATGGCAGAAGTAATAATAGACAGAAAAATGCTAATTTACTAATAATATAATATAAAATATAAATAATAATAATAATATAAATAAATAAATAATAAACATAAAATATCTGTCAGCCTTTAAACCTATATCAGCATCATTTACTAGAGGTGAAACGAGACACGAACATCCTGACTATCGACCTGTATCGTCTCGCATCGGTCTCGTCTCGACCTAACTATTGCCAAACTCGAGACAGGAAATAGAACTGAAGCGCTTGCGCACAGCTGTTAAAACATGGTTTCTCGTGGTAACAACAACTCTATATATTGAAATGGATTGCGAGAAACTACCTTTAAAGTTATACCTGGTCCGTTACTACCTGTTGTTATTGATTATGTTGGCCACCGAGTCTAATCATGTAGTCTGGACAATGGCCCTGTTAATACATTGTGGTCCGGTTCTGTGTCTTTAAAACAGATACAGGGTCGTATCCAATTACCCTCCAGATCATCCGATTTAATAAATAAGACTGTTTTGGGTAAAATATCTGTATTTTATCGTATTGTGTCCAAACACCAATTGTCCTTCATAAAATTCGGGCATCTTTTACATACCACCAACTGCGGGTGCAACTCGCCCAGACACGGAAAAACGAACTAAAGGCCGTGTTGACCATAGTCCGTGTTCGGGTAACAAGGACATCATTAGTTCAATATAAGAATATATGCAGTAATTCATTTAATTTTATGAGTACAATTTAAATATAATTCACATACTACAGTTAATGCACAAACAAAACTTAACATAACTGAAACAATAAGAATGAAAGTGTTATCGTGTGTTCTTTTAGGAGCGGTACTTCTAGGTAGATCGACGGCTATCGGTTTCATTACACATTTCATTAAATTAAAAAGTAAGACCTAGTCAATATATGGTAAAAATATACATGTACAAAGCAATATGTTTACAATAATTATTATCAATCAAGCAAAAATTTTTTAGAAGTATATAAATTCGCTATTTTAGAGCTGTTTGTGCCACTTCTGTTTACAAAAAATACATACATATCGCTATTAAAATGTTGTATTTTAATCGTTTACACCAGGTAAGAATTCAATTTTAAAAAAGGTTTATCATTTTTTATATATCAAGTACGCTAGTCCTTGTGAGTGAAATCATCATCAAATGCTCATTATTTTACTGTCTCGTGTCTCAAATTTTTACAAGACAGTGTCTCGAGTCTCGTCTCAAACTTAATAGACCTGCCTCGTTCCACTTCTATCAATTACACCTAGTAAGAAATTTCAATGACATCAACTTTGGGACAATTTTATTTAAGACTTGATGCACATAACGAGGCTGTGGGAGACTATATGCTTCCTTGTCAAGTATTTCTTAACCTACACATATCTTAACAGTAGCCACCAAAATCTCAGCATAAAACTAATATGTAATATACGAGAGAGCAGAAGCAATTCATTTACTTAAGTGTTTGTATTTTTTAGTTTATTCAATTTTAACAGTGTTGTACTTTTATAACAATTGCAAAAAAAACCATTCCAAGGTAGAACGTTGTTTTGGTAAACAGTTTTACCATGCAAACTATTACAAACTAAGCTTAAAACTAAGTTATTTCCTCTGATAAAAGCAAATAAACTCAAGTTTAATTTCAATTCATAGAAAAACTATAATGCTTTCTAACAGCTAAATCGGTAAAAAATTCATACAAAAAGGTTGATGCAAAAAAATGTATAAATGCTTTTACTATTAAAATATTCAAAAGTAAAAAGTTGTTTCAACTGTAAGAGATTTTATTATGAGTCACAACTGTTTTCACCTATCCGGCACAGGAAACCAAAAATTGAGCTCTAATCATCATCATAAATATAATGAATCTAATTAAGGTTATGGCATAATCTTTTTTCACACAATATTTTTCTGCTGGTTTAGCTATTATAATCATTGTAATGGCTCGTAAGTTAGCATTTCCCATCACATGTTTTACTAAGTATGAAAGACTGATAATCAGTAGTGCTAATAAGTGGTTTTGATGTCAGTTGAAAACTACTTTGAACAGAGTTTTTCTACAGATTCAACTGATTTTATTTAAGATGTTGGGTAAGACATGGGTATGGTTTATGGAGTCATCTCAAACTCAGTTAGTAGTGAGAATATATTGTACATATATAGGAAAAAGTTGCGCACCAGATATATGACAGCAGGTCCACCAGTATTCTCTGAGTGATTCGTCTGATCTGTAGTTTAAAGTTGATGGTCAACAGTGCCCATTTGTGAAGATCAACTTTCAAATTGTTAGAATCGATTTAACACCACTCCCTGTCATCAGTTACCTACTTGCTGCTAAAATGGCCGCCTGTGCGTTACAATATTCACACTATTTTAACAATAAGACTATTTAACTAGAAAGTAAGAACGAAGATGCTGCACAAACAACCAAGGTAATAATATCTTATGCCATTGCCGATATATCTCCCTTGGTGGTATAGGTATCTTACATCATTGTCGATATATGCTATTTGGTAGTCTAGTCAGCAGCTGATAGTCCAATCCCTCCTCATACTATAATGTACACCATTAATTCACATTCCATAATTATTGAAGAATTTTTGGAATCACAGCTATAGAAACTAGCTGTTTAATTGCAAAGCTCTTCTGCACAACAACTGATACACAACCAGTTATTGTTGAGTTCAACACTGTAGACATGTTATCTTGACAGCCTACATAGATGGAAAAAGTGGAGTAGTTCTTAATATGATTTCACACCAACTATTAACTAAAAATAATGTTTTGTCGTCACTCATTACTGTTTAGAAACAAAAATTCTTTTAAATCTAGTGTATTATTGAAGCTACATTTAAAGCTAAATCTTCCTACTATATGGTACAATTAAACTGGCAAATTAAACAAACTGGATTATCACTCTAGGCATAAATGGGTACAATACTAAAACAACGCACTACTAGAGAGTGGGGAGACGACAACTAAACATCCTACTCTCCAATATTGAAAAAGTAGCTATCTTACGTTAAAAAACAATTCAGTTTAATTAAACTTCCTTTGATGGCAATTTGCAATAATTTCAGCTAACAAAAAAAATTATGTTATTCGATCCCAAGCTTTTAAAATAGTGCTCTAAATTGTAAGCATTAACTCTACAAGACTTGCTAGTATTAGTACTTGGTTAATTACAGTGAAAATATTTTCAATTCTTAAAATAGAGACAGTAATTGTTTGTCCAGTAGATTCCAGTAGTACTTAAGCTAATAGGTACCACATAAACAACACAGGCAATAATATTGAGAACCATTGCAGATTTTATAAGGCATTCGATGTTAGAATTAGCAGCTACTAGTTCAACCCCTTCTATCACTATGTAGTAGGAACCGATCCAAATCCCATAGCCAATGACTCCATAAAACAATTGATCTTTGATAATTCCAACAATACTACCAAGATTGCAGAAGATTCCAATCACAATCTGTAAAGATAGAATCCTCATCTTTGATAGTTTTCCTTTTGGAAGTATTCAGCTGGTGTCATTGTGTTGATGGATGATGATTGACTGCTGGATGACTTCTTGCTGTCTCTGCATGCTGAAACTAGGATGTAGCTGAGCTTGTCTAACGGCTGCAGTGAGTGCTAAAGTAGTAATGATTAGTAAGTATTTAATTGTATCATTTCCAGGTGTGTTATTATGCTTATTGTGCTTTATGTAGCTTTATGTATAGCTTTGACTTTATATATTGAATGCTTTATTTATGAGCCAGCAGTCTGTTTCCTGTAACTATTTAATGAAAGCATAAACTCTATAAACTTTCTATTCATTAAAACTCCATCTTATTAATTAACATAATACAACAGGAAATCATAGCATTTGAGCAAACTACTAATGAAAGTTTAAACAGGTTGGACGCATAAACCTTGCTTGACTGGACAATGATTCAGGATTAATTCTAATGATGAGTACAAAATAGATTGTTGCTAAGGAACACAATACTAAACAAATTTATAATTGGTAAGACCAGTGATGCTTAGGATGTATGAGCAGTATCAAAATCCATGTTCTATGTAGTTTTCAGCTGTTATTTTATAATAATTATAAAGTTACGCAACATAAGAAAAAACGACTCACCAAGGTTTAATAGAATCACGCTCAGATTTTTATAAAAAAAACAGAAAAACTGTGTACAATGTTCTGTTTATTCTATATTCAAATTGTCAAAATAGTCATTTTAAATTAATATGATCGGCACCTGATAAGTGTTCTCTATAAAAGTCAGCTAAACTATCTACTGTTACTAAACATATAGAAAAAGGATGAATGGGTGCCACTTTTATATTTCAAAGATAGATTTCAACAGAGACATTGACGAATAAAGAGAGGCCTCAACAGAGACCTTGACAAATGAAAATTATTTGTTATGCAATAAAATAATCTAATGGAAATATTATTGTGAGAACATGTGACGTCGTATTAAATACTACACACACATAATATATAATATATATATATATATATATATCTAAAACAGTATTTTTTATGGAATGAAATATTATGATAGAAAGGCTATTATGAGAACCAGTGATGCTGTA
The DNA here is from genome assembly GCF_963576615.1 of Watersipora subatra. Lineage (NCBI taxonomy): Eukaryota > Metazoa > Bryozoa > Gymnolaemata > Cheilostomatida > Watersiporidae > Watersipora > Watersipora subatra. Next base: position 58,871,023 of record NC_088715.1, read on the forward strand.
TTAAATAAGTTGAAAGAAAGCCATATTTCTAAAAGTATAATTGCATATGTATGTCAAGCTGGATATCACTAAAATTTAAAACACTAATATAAAAGTCTCAGAGTCCCACAATAACAATAACAGCAGATGCTACCCATTAAAGTTTAAAATACAGAAAAAACCTTATGAGCTCAAATTAATTGCTTCCAATAGTGTCCTAATGGGAAATAAGAAGACTATTATAGTCAGCTGCTTGATAACTTTTTGCTGTGGCTGCGTGCTGACACCAATAATCATTACTATGTCTAACCCTTATTGTTGAGAACTACACCTAGTGTACTTCAAAGCGTGAAGTGATTAGAACACTCGTAGTTCTGACAATGCCCTGATTATGTAATATTACCATAAACTTTCCTTAACGGTTATAACAGTTTGGATATATGTCTCTACCAAAAGTGTCAAAAAGTCAAGATTAACTTGCTACTTGGTAACTAGGTTGCCAAAATGTGAAACTTAGTGAAACATAATTCATGAAATGCAAAGTAGTTTGCAGCCCTGGTGGGTATAGACTACAATGCAATCTGTAGCTGGTGGCTAATATAAAATTATTGTATTGTAGTAATTCATTGACTTCACTTGACCTCTGCCAACTAATTTACGCCTTACCTTTCTAACTATTTGAATTTGGGCTTCATAAGTTTTTTTCTAGGCTAGCAATATGTACTCCTCAAAACACAAATGGTTAAAATAGACTCGTTTTCTGGTCAGGGTCGCTTTGCAATTCACTTTTTGTATACTTGTTGCATTAACTCAGCCACAATGGCTGATGAGTATTTGTTTTTTTTCTTTATTGCTGCCCTCTATATTACAAAACAGTAACACAATTTACTACTTGCTATTCAGTTATTACTTCAGCAGTTAGATGAACGATTGTCTCTTTTATGATGATGATGATAAATTCTACAATGAATTGAATAAAAAAGCCTTTACTTGTAGTCAAGGTGAAATTGTGGTACTAATAACATACATAATTCAGTCAAAACAAAACCATTGTATTACAACGTGTTTTAACCATCAACCATAATGAAATAAATAAAATATAATTATCTTGTCGTCGATATGGCAACCCATTGTTAGCGATAGTAGTCAAAAGAGACCTATGTGATGGTGTAATAAAATGGCCTAAAAATATTATTTACCTCCACTAGGTAAAGCTTAATCAACTATTATCAATTCGAATTGATACGCAGTGAGTATTTCTGTTATGTCGAATAATAGTTTCATTGCAAAGTTCTTTGCACAAATTTTGCAAAGTGACACGGGGATGAATCCGTTAGGATTTTATCAATGCTATGCTTTAAAGTGAAGGAAACTCTGAATCCATCCGAAGCATTACAACCCAGTAATTGTATAGTTACACAATTATTTTGGCTTTAAGAAAAATATTTGTACTAAAGGGTAAAAAGCTACTGAATGGATATTTTTAAAGGAACAGTGAGAAGAATAAAAGGAGCTACACTAAGGGAGTGGCAGACAAAAGAAGTGGTTTACGCATATATAAATTTTAAACAATTTAAAGGTCTTAAAGCAATAGATTGAAAAGACAGTAGCAGTTTCAACTTTTTTGTGGACAGTTTTTTCATAACTGTAAGGTGAGAACTACATTTCAAGATTCTAAAAAAATGCTTCAGTAAAGCATCCAGTAAAATAATTAACTAAATGTTTTACATCTGAAATTTATGATAGAACTGAATTTCTAAAAATAGAAACTGGAGTGTGAAAGTTCAAAGGTTTTGTTTTCTCTGATGCAGTTTAGTAAGCAAATATGTTTACTCTTTAAAAGTCATAGCCTGTATGATTTATCGCATCAAGTTTAGCCACTACATTAAGAAACCAATATACTAAAATATCTATTATCAATAATTTGGTTAGACTGCCTCTTTTAATGCTGATACAAACAATTAATAATATCTTGATAACATTATATTTATAACTTAATAAGCTTTAACTCAAACACTTACATGAGCTTATAAAACCATAAGCTGGTGTAAATATCATTTGAAATAGGCCTACTTACATGGTTATATGCATGCAGTCTTTAAATGTACAAAGTAAATTATTTTTATGTGTGCACAAAACAGTGTCAATTAAAAGACGTAAGTTGATCATACTATAGTTTAAATTTTGTAGAGCTGATTTTCATTGAGTTAATCTAAAATAAAATTGAAATTACTATAATTTAGCATAAAAATAGGTTCATATAAAGATAAAATTAGAAAGGTTCATCTACATATAGAATAACATTCCTTATTGACATGTGAAAGTACAGTAGTATTTGCTAGATAGTTTGAGGGGATTCAACTAAGTCGAGCAATAATTAGCGTACACGATGTGTTACGATGACAACTGCTGATTCCAAGTGATGGTATAGGAGTACTAATAAATATACAAAAACACCAACTTACTGACAAATATAAAATATTTGTCATCATTCAAAATTGCATCAGCATAGTTTACATTTAGTAACAAAATAAGATGACATCAACTTCATAACAATTTTATGTAAGACTCGATGAGCATGATGAGCAATGGAAGACTATGCTTGCTTGTCAAGTACTTTTTGACCTATATATATATCTTAACAGCAGCCACCAAAAGCTCAGTATAAAACTAGTCTGTAATATCCAAGAGAGCAGAAGTAATTCATTTACTTAATTTTTTGTGTTTTCAGGTCATTTAACTTTAACAGTGTTGTATGTTGATAACAATTGCACAAAACCTATAGCAAGGTAAAAATGTTGCTTTTAAAAATACTTTTACCAAAGCATAAAAAACTAAGCTTAAAACTAAATTATTTATCCTGATTACAGCACGTAAAATTCAGTTTTATGTCAATATGTAAACTAACCACAATGTTTTCTAACGGCTAAATTGGTAGAAATCTTAAACACAAAAAGTTATGCAAAAATTGTAAAAATATCTTTATCATTACAATAGTCAAAAGTAAAGAGTCATCTCAACTGTAAGAAAATTTATTATGATGAGTCACAACTGAATTTACCTCTCCGGCACAGAAAAGCAAAAAACGAGCTCTTTTTACCAACATATAAATAATATAATATCTTTTTTCACACAATAGCTTTCTGCATGTCAAAATATATTAATTATTGTAATTGTCCACAAGTCAGCAGCTCTATTCTTTTAACTTTGTCTGAGTATAAATGACTGATAATCAGCAGTGCTAGTAGGCAGGTTCAATGACAGTTAAAAACTGTTTCTGTTAAAAATGGTACAATACTACGACTGGAGAGCGAGGAGACGACAACAAGACATCCTACTCTACAAGATTTAAAAAGCATCTGTTCTTCAGTTAAAAATCCAATTCAGCCTAATGAAACCTTCTATGATGGCATTTTGCAATAAACTTAGCAAGCGTAAAACATTCTATTATCCAATCTTTAACCTTTATGATGGCAACTACATGTACATAGATTCAGCCTACAATCATCACATTGATTAATACTATGAAGCGCTAATAAAAAATTCTAAAATTATCCACTCGTATCCCGGTTGTAACTAAGGTTTACTTCCTTTTCGTGAACAACAATTTGATGACTCAATAGCTTGTCATGCTATGTTGCCATCCTAGTAATATTGTCTGTGGTTAATGTTGAAATCACAAAACTGAGTCCATCCTTTGTATATCTAATAAAACTATTGAGTTTCATAGCCAAATAGGTAGTCAGGTTTCTAGTATGAAGAAAATATGTGACTACTTTTGCGCATTTCCTAATAAAAACTCTGCTACACTCTTATGTACTGTACCCACCAACAATGTATATTCTCCACTACACTCTCTGTCAAACTATTTCAACAAATCATTACATTTCAGTAAATTGTTTTTTCTTTTCAGAGTAAATTGCTTCTAAATCTTTTCAACTACAACCCAATCTTACCATTAATTAATCAAATCATGAGGTCAACTTTTCATCTGATCATACTGAAAGCACATTCTTTAGTGCAAGCGGCACCATCAGGCCAGGTGTTTCTTGGTCTAAAGGACAAACTCATCATTGCAACACAGCTGTAGTTGAGAGAGAGGGGGTAGAATTGGCAACCAAACAAACTAAAATCAGTTTAGTACCAACCTGCTTTGCCAACCTATCAATCAAATGTAATTTGACTTTTAGAACCGTGCACTTTGGCAACAGTAAGCCATTAATTGGCATGGAGGCCGGTTCCACATCAGCAAATGGCTCTGCTCTAAACTCCAGGTTTAAGTACAACAAATCAACATTTTCAATTTTTAGCACAGATAAGAAAGTGTATAGGTGATTTCAGTCATTCTAGTGTATGCTTGCCACTAAAAAATTCATTTTAGATCAAGAGCCAACAGTACGAATGTTTCATTTTCATACCCTATACTGAAGCAAAGATTTTACAATGCAACTAGTCGGTAAAGCTCATGCTATGTTGTTGACCGATAAACCATGGCCACTATGATCCATATAAATAAAGTATTGTATTTCTATGTAATATCTCCCTAATATTTGGCATAATTAAACTTATGATGGATCACGGCAAATGTCTCCTTACTGTAAACATGCATGTGATACAATACTAAAACTGTAGTATTATTTTGTACTGTATTACATGCCAAAATCAGTTTTTAATTGTTTTGAATCTGCAGTTGATTTGATAAACAATTGTTTAATTCTATCTATAAAAGTTGGCTAAATTAGCTAGCATTGACATACCTCTGTTCTAAATGCTTAAAGATTAAACTTGAACAGTAACTAGGGCCATTAGTTTTTTGGTAAACAGTTCCAAAGGAAAGTGAAATGTACATGTAGAAGGTCAACTTGTGAACACTCTTCATGATGCTAACACTAAATCTGTAGGTATTTACTACACCAATATGTGCACAAAAAGTTTCAAAATATTCTTACAGCATTAATAAATGAACAATCATTTCACCTGTAAGAAAAAGTATTTTATTATAATGAACAAAAATGACCTTTAGATAATAAGAAACCTGTTCAACATCAAAAATTATAATTAGTCTATTTATGGGTTAGTAATACTAACTGTAATTCACTGAGAGAATATAAATAATTTTTATTATCAAAAACTATGATGAGTTTAGTTATAGACCAGTATTATGATACAATATCTGTAACTGTCAATAAATCAACATCCTCAACATCATTTTAGACAGAACATGATAAATTAGCCAACAATAATGCTCTTAAAAATACAAATTCAGTTTATTATCAAAAGGTATGAGTTTAGTAACTAGTTAGTAATATTTTGCATTATTTTGTTAAACACAATATTTTCTAACTTTTGTAAAGACATTGTTCAGTGTAAATCTTAGAACTTTAGCACCCTTAAAAACATGCTATAAAAGTTTTGAATTGGCAAACGGTAATGGTAATAAGCAGTTTAATTATTAGTTGAAAGTTCTTCGACATCAGAGTTGCCTACGGAAGCAGCTGCTTGCATTTGAATTGATTGGTATGGAATGGATGAATCATGTGGAGGCAGCATGTACTAAGCTAGTTGTTAAGCAGCAATTAAAGGAAAGCATTTTCAAATGTACAAGAAAGAGTTGTGCAACCGTTCACATAGCCACTGTTTTAAATGATGTTCATCTGATTTGGAGTTGAAGGCTGGTAGTAAATAGTACCGTGGTGTGAATGTTTACGGCAGCTACATACGGCTATGCAGCATAAAACGGCACTCAAAATTGCAATTATCCCTTCCAAAATATTTGCTATGATCATAATCACATTTGTCACAAAAATATTCCTCCAAATGGGACAGTATTCGAAATCACTGTATAAAATATTATCGCAATGTTTTACCCGATATGTTGTAAAAGTACTTAGACCCACCGGTACAGCACAAACTGAGAAAGCAACGATACTGAGTGTCATCGTCAATGTGATGAGGCATTTAGTGTTATAGTCAACAGCCACTAACCCAACCCCTCCTACTACTATAAAATAGACACCAGTCCAGATCCCATAGCCAATCAAGCTATTACCACCATGCTCTTCAATAATTTGCGCCAATCCACAGGAAGTGCAGATGATTCCCATTATAATTTGAAGAGCTGAAAGAACTTTCATCATAGACCATGATCGATTTTTCAGCATACCGGAGTCTCCTTTATATTGTGGAACATCCATGATGTCTGGCTGCTGAATGACGACTTGCTGGGACTGCATGCTAAAAATATAACGTATTTAATGTTGTTTGGCATTTACAGATAAGAATTATACCGAGTAATGACAAAATCAGAGGTGATTGGTGCATTCATAATCTTGACAATGACACAAATTTAGAACAATAAACTAAACTTTCAATAACACTTTCAGCAAGGTTGATGAAAAACTCTGCCAAAATCGACATAAACTGACAGCTAGCTGTAGTGTAACCCAATAAGTAGCGTGACTAAATAATCTGATGCTTGCCAAAGCATTGTGATTTATGAAGCACAAATATGCTTTACAAACTTAGTAAATATAAAATGCAGTGTGCACTGTTGCTTGCAACTACTACATGTATGTTATGGTAACTGTGTAATTGTAAATCAAGCTTGGCTTTCAGAAAAATGGATCTCATACAGCTTTGAAAAAAATATGGCTAGATATCAATAAACTGATAACGAAAGACGCTTCTTGCTCTTTCAGCTTTACTGAAATGATGATTATATAATCAATCAAATGGTTTGAGCATCGGTAAAGCAACAGCTGCTAGCTATTTAATTACAACTTTTTTCTGAGGAGTAACTGACGCATGACTGTATAGCTATAGGTAAGTCCAACAGTGTAAGTTCTTTATTTCCACACCTGGTACTGGGGAAAAAACATTTACTATTTCTTTTTATTAACTAGGACATACTTAACATTATTAACATTAACTAAGAAATTTAATTTTCACACTCTACACTGTGGTAAGAATCTACTAGTACTTAAAGTAATTAACTGTTAACTAATCACTTAAGCAAATATTCTGTTATTGACAATTGAATCATCAATACAATAATCTATTTAGATCTAGTATCGTATCTACAGATAAAACATACTCCTAATATTTAGTACAAACAGCTTGATGATGAACCAAAGCAAATGTTTCTTCACTCTAGCCATGCATGAGATGTTAGAACGTTAGCAGTATGTTTTATTTTAGTAATGTCGAAGTTATGGTTTTTAGGCCCTTGAACCTTTGGTTGACTTGATTACCGTTCAGAATGTTAATTTCTAAAAGCATTTAGAAAAGTCAGCCAAACTAACTTGATTAAACACGCATTCATTAACGATTTTGTAATAGCAACATTTTAAAAAGTCATGTACTTGGACAAGAACTAAGAGTTTCGTGCTCATTTCAATAAACAGCTGCTAATTAAAAGGCAAAAAATGACTTGAAATGTTTAATCTGTTAGTTAAAACTAGTCACCTAGTTCAATTAGTCTAATTGTAGATTCCAAAGGCTTATGAAAATCAAATCAAAATAAGTATGAGAAGCTAAAGATTCTATATCTAATAGACATTGCGTGTAACACTAGACTCACCTGGAAGATTAATAGGTATGAGTATGGTTACTTTAGCCAGTAAGTTCCTTATGACTAGCCTGAGTTTACACCTTAGTAGTTATATTACTCTGAGCTTAGGTATTTTTACTACCCCCTATTTGTGAGGTAATCTCCCTGCACTAACCGTGACCATGACTATGATTTGCTTTGCAAGTTCACATGGGTACATGGTTGGTGCTCTTCCGTGTAGTATGATTATGCATAAAATAGGCATCGCTTCGGTGACTAAACACAATGGCGTGACTACATACATTGGCATCTGTGCCATAAACACAATGACATGACTAAATACATTGGCATCTGTACTCACTTAGTCTATGTTTGCTAGCACAGCTCTCTGCTAATTATTGACGCCTGTGTGAGAATCAAACTCATTCTGCAAACAATACTAGTTTCGAACTTTGAAGTCTTTTCATGGCAGTTCAGAATTTAATAATTGGATCTTCTTTATTTGGTCTGGTGTGTGGTGTGTGGCAGGTGGCGGGTGGCTTGTGGCGTGTGGCCTGTGGCGTGTGGTATGTAGTGTGTGGCGTGTGGTATGTAGTGTGTGGTGTGCGGTGTGCGGTGGAGGGCGTGCGGTTTGTGGCATGTGGTGCGTGGTGTGCGGTGTGTGGTGTGTGATATGTGGTGTGTGGTGTGTGATGTGCGATGGGAGGTGTGTGATGCGCGGTGTGTGATGCATGGTGTGTGTGTGCGTGCGTGCGTGCGTGCGTGTGTGCGTGCGTGCGTGTGTGTGTGTGTGATTTGTGGTGTGTGTATGTGTGTGTGTGGTGTAGGGTGTGTTTCACATGGCACATAGCACTTGGTTTGTGGCACGTGGCGCCTGGTGTGGTGGGTGGTGTGCTGTGTGTGTAATCTATTTAGTGCTCATTCATTGAGTACATAATTTTTTGTTTCATTAAACAAGGATTTACCATTTCTTCAACTAACAACACAATGTGATTTGTTAAAGTCCATGTATAAATTAGAGTAGTCTTCATTTTTTGCCATCTCTGGGTTGTGAAATTCCACAACAGTAAATTATACAGAATAAAGAGTGTTTGATATACTCCACCATCTTTATTGATATAGAAGCACAATGCTTGGCATTGCACAGGTAATACAAAAGTTTATTAACAGAAAATATATTTTTGATAAATATGTACAACCTTTACTCTTCTAGCTTGTAGAAAAAGGTGTTTGTTTGTTTCTGTGGGTGCTATAAGTTTAGTTAAATTTATGCTAAACACACAGACATTTATCGAATTTTGGGGATGTCTGGACACATTTTTTTAGCAATTCAAGTGTCAGGTGTTCTAGATGAAGCGTGATGTATGCATATTTTAACAGACCGCTATTAAAGATTGGCCGGTGTAATAAGGACAAGCACAATTATTCCATAGTATGGTAAGTACTTAAAGTGGTGCGATAGACAGCAAGCTTTTCAGCCAAAAATGTGTTGTTTGAGTTCAACTTCAGTTCAAAGCGGTTTTTTCATTCCTAAAGTTTATTGCTACATCTGGACATACCGACAACAAATGAAGACATGAAAAATGGCAAACAAAAACTTACATTTATATTAATAAATTGCTTTAAAATTCAAAGACAGCATTTAAGTTGCAAACAACCAATGATTGTCTATGAGTAAAAGGTTGATGAATGCTTATATGAGTGGGTATTAGCTATTGAGTAACGTTTGATCAAGCTTATAGTATCATTTCTGTACACATTGAATGATCAGAGTAATATCAAATGATTTCAAGCTGCTGTACTTGTACCTCATGTTACTGTAGAAAAAGTATCATTTAGCAAAAAGATCTCCAATGCTATCAAGAATGTTAAAAATATGAGCGAGAGTGAACCCTGCTGTTCTTGTGATTTTGTGTAACTGTAGACACATGCATCAGCCGCCAAAGAATATATGTTGTTGTCAAGAATACTGCAATTGAATAGAAACACTTTGTCATGCTCATAAAGAAAAAAGTACATTATTCTCCGCATACACTGAAGAACAGAGTTTGAAATGTTAGTAAGTTATATGTTCAGTTTTAATAATAAGCTTTACATTTCCCACCTCTAGTAAATTGTTGAGTTGGGGTCGGTAGCTATCAAAGTATATACAAGTTTTGTCTCTGTTTTTGATAAAACATACCAAATGTTTGCCTTTGTTTGTAAATGGCTTGGTGTTGAACCCATGCACAATTAAATATTAGCTCTTTGTTCAAAGCTTGGTCAAGGGAAAACGCTTTTTTAATGATAAGTTTTTGGCAAGTCCAGTTTTATGTCTCTTTCAACCTTGCATAAATTGTGAATCTGCAATTTATTCGTCTTGAGCAGATTGGCAAAGCTGGGCTGTTTTTACCAAATTTTACTGCTGCATCATTTTAAGCCAAAGCAATGAAACTTGCTGATTCTGCTAAGGCTTCAGCAAATTATACTTGTAGTTTACGGCCTTAATTAAGAACAGGCTAACAACCGGATTTGTTATCATCTGGGCTTTGATCTGAGGCTAAAAGCATATAATCTATGTTAAAATCTGTTTTGTTTTGAACTCAATACCTCTGTCATTACATATGTCTCATGTTCTTTTTTAGAACGTTGAATGATTTACTAGCAAGCTCCTGTAGTGAATTTACTCGCTAGTTTTTTGGAACCATTTTCAATTCGTCTCTATCAGTTAGTAAAGTGCATAGGTTTTAGAGAGAGAAACTAATTTGCCTTACACAAGCCACCAAAAGCTTTAGAAATAAACAAAATCTAAAACATACTTTTGGGAGAATGCCATTGAATAGTCTTTCTTTTTTCATTGAAGGTAGGTCTGTATATAATATTGTATCTTTCTATATCACCCTTTTTAATTAGGTAATTAGCTGGCTGCATCTTTTTATTTATCATCCTAATGTGGTGTGACAGTATGTAATTGTTTACTTAAATTTTTTAGCAAAAAATGATAAAGTAGTTATGTATAATTTTTAAATCAAGTTTACTGTTTCTCCGAAAAAAAAATTATGAGTGTTTCTGATAAGTTTTGTTCTTATGCCTACACCAATGAATAAAGGCTGTTTTGGAGAAGGACATTACAATGCAGTTTGCATATGAGTCTCTACTAGGGTTTGCAACAATATCTGAAAAAGCTATGGTTTTATGGGAATGTCAGGAAGACACTTTGGTATTATTTGATACACGACAAGTCAGCCAGATCTTTAGCAGAAGTTTATACTCACTGTTCTATTTCCACGTTCCTTGATATATACAAAGCATAGGGCCAGACCTATTCATTATAGGACCCTATAGGACCCTAAAGTACTATAGTACTTTTCTTATTTCTGTTGAAAAAAAATCAATACTTGCTTTTTAGGTCAACCTTCCTATATTTGTATTTCACTAGTGAATAATCGAATTCCTGTAGATCTTAAATTAATTTTTTACTGCAAAGAACAGTTATCACTGTGCATCTTTTTATATTTTACTGATAAATATAGCAGAAGTAGCAATCAAACCCTATTTTAAGACATTTTTGCTCCACTACTACTTTTCAAAATTTAATAAAGCTTTCATTGTCTTAGAGCTTGAGAACTTACCATCTAAGGTCTTGATAAAACTTTCTCTTCACATTCTTTCTTACTAAAAGCTTTATATAGAGTTTTATTAGTTTTATGGTAAACTTGATATTTATTATAGTATCTTGAAAAACAGAATAACACAAAATTAAAATTATTTTTATGTTTGAGTTTATATGATATCTTAGGATTCTTTTCTTGCCCAGTTTTTACAATTTTTTTTATCAGTAAATTGTGATAGTAACTGAAGAAGACAAGCACTGAAGTAAACTTATATACAAATATGCAATGACTTCTGTATTATTTCAAAGTAGGCCTATATGTAAAATAAACTGCACTGTACTTGAAGCTGTGTCAATATCTTTTTAACAGAAGTGGTAAAGTGGTCATACCAACAGCAATTATACTCGCAATCTTCTTTTTACTTTATACGTGTAGTTTAGTCTGTTATGTTGTGAATCTACCTAAACATAGAGTTATTCTGCTACTGCTTTATCTATAAGGATATGCAATGACTTCTGTGTCAAGTAAGGAATAAAGAGCAGCAATGAATTTGAAGCTGTCTCGATATGTTTTATATCGGAGGTGATAAAATGGTCATACCAACAGTGCATGCAATTACGATTCTCTCTTTATAGCTGCAGTTTAGTCTCTTTATGGGGTTGGTCTACATAAACATAGAATTACTCTGTAACTGAATCATTCGGTTTAGTTCTACGAGCATTAGTGCAAGTTTATAAAAAAAAAACGTTATAGAATATGCTTTGTATGCTACTGAATTTAGAGCAATACTTTAGCTGCTCACTTGGACCAGGTGTCAAGGCAACTGCCCACTCTTTTGTTTTTCACAAAACAGCACAGCAAATATACACACCAAGTGTTTAGCCACAATGAGCTATATATTTGATAACAAATATACATGAATACATGAAGTTTAACAATATAAACAATATAAACAAACATAAGAGAATGTACGCAATTATACTCTACTGTGGCAGTCTTAACAGGCTTCCTATGTATCAATTTCATTATTATAGCCTCGGCTCCTGCTTTATCACTTGCCGCAATATTTATTCTGTCTCCTTCGTCTTGCAAAGTCTGCTCACCGATGCCTAAGTCTCCTGCCATGATAACTAGAATTGGCTCAGTTATACCAGCACTCGTTTGGTTGACCTTGCCTGTTCTGGTCACGGCACTCTGTTATTACGTAGGGGAAAATTGTCAAACGTGATGAACTGTGGTAGAGAAAAATAACCAAAATGTAGCGAAAGCAACTTTTATAAAATTTTGTTTGTATAGGTTTGCTCAAACTCTTTGAATTTTCTACATCGATTATTCTACGTCGATCTATTTTCTTTAGATTTCAAAACTGTTGATTATTGATAAAATCATCTACCAAGATATTATCTGCCTTGGGAAATGCTGTATCTGTATGCTTCTCCATTTTGGTGTGCGTCCTTTCATATGCATTGCTTTCTATAGTTTAAAAATAACAGAGTATATCAGAGAGCTGAAATACTATAAAATTGTCTCAACAGTTTTATACATATTATTGCTATCATGCCGTTTTATAATTCCTACCTATTAGTTTACTGTTAGTCTGAATTAGTTTTCTTCGTGACATCGGCATCGCCTTCTGTTCATGCATCTATGACATTTTGGCACAATTTTGCTACACATTTAGATGGTTCATACAAGATGGCTTGATAACAATGGCGCAGCTCATGCCATGCCTTAGGTACCACCACAATGGAGGAACTGCTAGTAAAATGTTTGTAGGAAAGTAGCTGCTCGATGAAGTTTTCATTAGCTGTTTTGTATAATGAGGTCATGCTCAATAATAAATTATCTCATATTCACACCAATATTGTCTTTTGATACCTGAATGCGTTGGATAGTTGGTCGAAACTGTGAATATTTATTAATATTTACTTCAAACACGGGTGTCCAGTTTACCATTTTAAACACAGGTGTCCAGTTTACCATTTTAAACACAGGTGTCCACTTTACCATTTTAAACACAGGTGTCCGCTTTACCATTTTAAACACAGGTGTCCGCTTTACCATTTTAAACACAGGTGTCTGATTTACCATTTTAAACACAGGTGTCCGCTTTACCATTTTAAACACAGGTGTCCGCTTTACCATTTTAAACGCAGGTGTCCGCTTTACCATTTTAAACACAGGTGTCCGCTTTACCATTTTAAACACAGGTGTCCGCTTTACCATTTCAAACATTTAATCATGCCAAGTTTCTTTAATTTTCTTTTGCGATTCTGTTATCTAGTAATAGCAATATGCTGAAATCTTCAAATACTTGCAAAATTGAGCTACATTACTTCTGGACATAATGAGTTCATTCATTCTGTCAACAATACATTCTCATACATGATGCACTTTGTAACACATTTTTAAATATGTTGCAAAGAATCATAGGTTTTCAATTTGAGTTGTCTGTGTTTTTCTTTGTCTTTGAATTCACAGATTGCTGTTTATTAGCGCATATGCCTGTGGTATCAACAACCACCTCATTTTGCAATTTTTCTTCATCACTTTTTTGAATACTACAGCCTACTACATTATTGAAATGTTTAACCTTTGACTTTGTTTTTGTGTGTCACTAAACTGATGCTTCAATTGAATATTCATCAGATGACTCATCCATCCTACCCGTTCAGTAGCTTTGTCACTAGTTGAAAAATGATTTAAAAGTTAGTCTCTCATCTTTATTTGCTAGAAGACTCAGTAGACATACCACATAGACATATGGCAACAAGTTGTAAATTTTACAAGTTACAATTTTAAACCATTCGGACATTTGCGCATTTTTTTCCCCAAGCGACTAACTTTTTATATTGTTTTTCTCAGTCTTGACATTGAACAAACACCAGACTGATAGCTTGTTATATGTTTCTATAAGTTAGCTTATAAAGAACATTTTCAAACATAAATATGGTTGCTTTTGAGCCTTTCAATTAAAGCATGTAATGTTTAGATACTATTGGTACAAAAATCCCCAATTAATTACCTTAGCCTGTATTTTTGAAAAACTCACTTAGCCTTTGAATGGCTATAAATGATGATAGGCCTACTATATCAGCTTAATTGTAATAAATGAAAATATCTCATGATCTTTTCATTTTTAAACCCAGATACTCTTACAACACTCAAAATCTTTATCTGCAATATCTTTTTTGTTGTAAAAATGTTCTTTCTTTAAAAAACAGTTATTTTTAACATGTCTATGGATGAGAATTGTTTGAAAATCTAATATAATTTTTGTCTCTACTTCCATAAGCTTTATATAATTAGTTTATATAGTATCTTTCAGCAAGAAAGTTTAAAGCTTTAAAAGCTTTATTTTGTCATAAATTAAAGGTGTTTATCTATTTTAGAAAAATGTTTGGTTTGTATGAGTAAATATGGCTTTTTTTCTGTAGTTGTATTTTAATCAAAAGACTGCCACAGCTAAGAAAATGTCTTCATTTCCTTCAAGTCTGCAGCAATTAATTGAGATGCTAAATACCTTTTAGAAGTCAGGTAGTTCTTGTAATGAAACACTTTTGTGATTTCTGTTTTACAGCTGGTCCTATCAATGTCTCTTTTGAAATACTGTTTTATATTTTTCTCTAACGCCTAAGTTTTCATATAACTGGCTCATAAAAAAACAAAGTTTGTTAATATAAAGTGTGTCAATGCTAGCCAAATTAGCTGATATTATTACCTTGGTGCTCTTGATGTAACTTGGCAATATGACAGGTTATCCTATAAAATGCTTTGATATGCTTTGATAAAATGCTTTGATAAGCTTTCAAATCAAAAACAGTTTTAGTGATCAAATACCTAGACCAAAAAGTTGAAGGTTGAATTGCAACAAAATTCACATTACCGTTATTTGATATGAAAAAATTCACCATGTCTTACTCTGTTGTGTTGTAGGCGCAAAATATGTGGAAAGGTGATTACAAGCTTTTAAAAGCTCAAAAACAAACAGAAATTCGCAGCCACACGAGACCGCTGTAGTTTGGATTCCCTTTCCAAAATGGCTCAAATGTGATGTAGTTGTGAGAGATGGCTTCTGTTTACACTTTCTTGCAATCTTATTTGTCAAAATATTTTCACAAATATACTTCACGCATTCAACAAAACTATCTCTATTGTTCTTGCGCGTCTGTTTTATCGTCATTGTAATGCTGTCACTTTTAGCACTGATATCTTATAACTTACCATAAAAAATCGTTAAACTTTTTAACCTTAGCTCGAAAGAAACGTATCATTGTCTGAAAATTATGACGAGCCTGTTGGTCACCTGTGATAACTGAAAAGTGCTGCAAAAATTATTTGTGAAGTAGTGGGTCACATGCATGATCAGAGAACGACTCGACGATTGAATAATGCCGAAATAAAACTGTTAAGTAGCGAGCATCTATATTCGATATGGGGTCTTCGGTAAAACCTGAAGTGTTTGTCATAAGCTAGTACTACGATAAGTTTTATATTGAGCTTTTTATTGGCCTTTCAATTCATGTGAGAACATACGTGACAAGACGATGACCAAACGACGTGGTTACGTCATCAAAATAAAGAGATTCTAATCTACGGCCGCTTTTCGTTTTTGAGCTTTTTAAAGCTTGTAATCACATTTCCACATATTTGGCACTTACAACACAACAGAGTAAAACATGGTGAATCTTTTGATACTAAATAACTGTAATGTGAATTTTGTTGCAAATCAACCTTTAATGGCTTCAGGTACAAAGCATTGAATGGTTTTTCAGGCATCTGTTCAATAAATATTTTATAGTCTGCTTCATTTTTGATAAGGAAGGGGTTGTCACAGAGTTTTTCAAGTCTAGCGCTAGCATGCTAATATTCATATGCTTGGTGTCATTGATTATGAGTGCAAACTATAATAAAGCTAGTTACTTAAATTTAATATCTTGTATAATATAATAAAACATTTGACTCTGACAGTGTTTCTTTAACGCAATTGTTTTTTGCCCATATAAGGTAGAGCCAAAAAGCACTTGCAATACTTGCTGTTAGCTTTTACTACTTACTACTAAATTTTCTGTAAAGTTTGATCAGTTCAATATGTGCATGCGTCATCAGAACGAGTTTCAACCTCAGAGTCTTACCTGGAGGCCTAATAGGAATGAGTGTGGTTACTTTAGCCAGTAAGTTCTTTTGGCTAGCCTAAATTTACACATTAGTAGTTATATTAATCTGAGCCTATGTATTTCTACTATCCCGTTTTATGAGACACTAGCTGCATTACCCACCTACAGGAACAGATTCACGTGCAGCATAAGGTTTATTGAGAGTTGTCTTTCATACTGTATAACAACTTCAAATATGCAGTCAACTGAAATCGTTGTCCTGATTAGAGTATGTATGCACATATACATGTCGATGTTGGAGATAACAATGGAAATCTGCAATGTGTCTTACAGCTAGATGTGTGTAAAATCTAGTAAATATTCTAGACTCATGTGTCTAGATTCATGCATTCGTTCACCCTTGTCTATATTTGCAGTTGACGGCCGCGCACTTCTGCCGCTGAGCCCTCGCCTCGGCTGACCATTCTTTACCCGCCGAGCAGTTGACAATCGCGCTCTTGCAGTCGCCTCGCAATCAATCGCCTTGCAATCACTTGTCCCGCACCCGCCTCACACTCAATCGGCCTGCGCGCCTCGCAATCAATCGCCTTGCACTCGCTTTGCAATCACCTCCCACTCGCACTCGCAATCAATCGCCTAGCACTCAATCGCTTTGCAATCAATCGCCTCGCACTCGTCAACTCATTCATCTGGAAAGCCGCGCCTGGAGACTCTCGCTGTACTCGGAGCGAAAAAGGTCTACCGCGCATCCCCGAGTGGCGCCACGGCCCCAAGCCTAGCTGTGCTACCCGGCGTTGCCCGGGTAGTAAAAAAAGTCTTTGCACACAAAATTGATTTGTATTTAACATATAACAACATTTGCCATTCTAACTTTCAAACTACATATCATGAAAGAAGTGTTTTGTGTAGTTGAAATAAATTAAGAGAGAAAATAAAACAACTGTGAAGGTTTTCAAACTTTTTCAAACAACTACAACTTTCAAACTTCTTATTATGAGGAGAAGGTTTTGGGCATGACAACTGATTTAAAAATAAATAAAACAACTGTAAAGGTTTTCAAACCAATGTAAATTTAAAACTTCATAGCTTTCAGCGACCTATATCTTTTGATAACATATCGTGGAACCTCAGTTCTCAAACATAATCAGTTCCAGAAGTTCGAGATCCAAAACAATTTTTTCCATTAAAATAAAAGAATGTAAATTTTAATCCGCTTTAAGGCAAGAAAACAACTTCGGTAAAGTATTTTCTCAACATTTTACACCATAAGCTGTACTTGTACCCGGGTAATAAAAAAGTTTTTGCACAGAAAATCTATTTGTATTTAACATATATAACAACATTTACCATTCTATCTTTCAAACTACATAGGTAACACGAGAAAACATGATAGGTAACCTATCATGAGAAAAGTGTTTTGTGTAGTTGAAATAATTTAAGAGAAAATAAAAACAACTGTAAAGTTTATTAAACTTTGTCAAACAACTGTAACTTTCAAACTTCATATCACGGAAAAAAGGTTTTCTAATAAATTAAAAAGAATAAAACAATTGTAAAAGGGATTAGATGTAAATTTCAAACAATTAGCAAGTAATAGCTAAATTAAGTCGATTTTGCAACAATTACAATAAAAGATGATACGGTATTGATACAATTAATACAAACTGAGAAAACAAAATAAAATTTGTGATTATGTTGGATCAATAATAACAATTATTGCATATAAGTGTGTGGGTATAAGAAGGTTACTGTTCCACCAGAAACTATCCATCAATTCTTTGAATACGACGATATTAAAAATTATGACAAAATATCATAATATTTTGTAGTTGAAATTTTATTAGAACAATGCCTGCTAAAAATGGTTGAATAAAAGGATAATACTAATAATAAAATTAGAAACTAATCAAGTAATAATAACAGTGATAGGAAAATAAATAATGTTTTAACTTCAAACACGATACTCAATTTATGTTAAAATAATGCAAGTTGAAATAATAACAACGATGAAACAAACTTTAAAAAACCTATATTATAAAAGTTATACAAACTTTATAAAACCTATTATTCAAAAGTCATAAAAAGTTTTTAAATGTAAGAGAATTTAAAATTATATATCTTTTATATCTATATATGTATTTCTCAAAGTATGTAAATGTATGTAAATATAAGAGAGTGGAGAATAACTGATACTTGCAATTTTACACGATAAATCTTACAGTAATTTTACAAATGTTTGTTGTAAAATGTGAAATTAATTATGAAAAACTAATTGGTTAGGTTTAAAAGGAAAGATGTGTAAGCTAATACATCTATCTGTAAAACCCAGCATTGCCCGGGTAATAAAAAACTGAACAGATAATTGATTTGTATTTAGCATATAACAACATTTGCCATTCTACCTAAAACAACTGTAAAGGTTTTCAAACTTACTTTGTCAAACAACTTTTAAACTTCATATCATGAGAAAAATGTTTCGTGCAGGTCAAATCAATTTTAAAAATAAAACGACTATAAACATACCTGCCAAGTCTCACGCATTGGGCGTGAGACTCACGCAATCACCCTATAGAAAAAATGAAAATGCGTGAGATTTTTGCCCCAATTTCCACAATTTTATATATACTATCATTGATACATCAATTGCCCCAAAACCAAATCTCATGCATTGCCCCACTCTTGGTTTAGCAGGTCTGACTATAAAGGGTTTAGATGTAACAGTGAAATAATTAGCAAATAATAGCTAAATTGAGTCTGTTTTGCTACGATTACAATAATATTTATGATATGATTTGGTACTGATACAGTTAATACGAACTGAGAAAACAAAATAAAATTTGTGAATATGTTGAATTAATAATAACAATTCTTGCATAGAAGTTTGTGTATAAAAATGTTACTGTTCCACCAATAGCTATCCATCAAAACTCTGAATACGACGATACTGGTACGGTATATGTTATGTAAAAATAAAATATTGTAGTGTCTTTATCTGATCGAAGGTGAGAGAATCTAAACACTATTCCTATTCGAGGTACTACAATTGTCCGCCTGAAAAGTAGTGACCTTAACAGCGATTTAGCAATTGAACCTTAAGAAAAGTCAGAAATAGAGGTTCACAAAAACGGTATCGCGTTTCATAGAATTAAGAAAATTTAATCGCCAAGTTCTAATATCGAAAGAGTCTATTGTCAATAACGTTTTGCCAAAAATAAATTAGCCCTAATACGTCGAGGATAAAAAAGCATCGCGTGTCATGAAGCTAAAAGAAAGCCATAGAGTTGTAATTATTACGTCATTTTTGTGTGACAACGGCAAACGATTACTAGGTTATGTATAATAGAGGCGTGTACTAACCGGAGATTCCCGTTAACGCGCCCTAGATACTTAGTAGCGGCTAATAGTCCGAAAAGTATGGTACTCTATAAGGCGGACAGATAGACAGACAGACAGATAGACAACGATTGTCGTTTATATAGTAGATTAAATGTGCACTAACAGTGACCACAACTATGATTTGCTCTACAAGCTCACATGAGTACATGGTTAATGCTTTTCCGAGGATTATGGTTATGCATTATATAGACATAGTTTTTGTGACAACACGCAGACATCTGGACTCACCTAGTCTATGTTTGCTAGCACAGTTCTCCGCTGACTAATGAGGCTTCTGTGAGACAAAAACTCAATCTGCAGACAACAATGGCTTCAAACCACAAGGTTTCTTCTTGGGAGCTCTGAGTTGGATCATCTTGATTTGGTACATATGTGCAATTTATTTATTGTTTATTCATTAAATACATAACTTATGTTCCAGTAAACAAAGCTTTACCATTTCTTAGACCAACAAAATGATGTTGCTTGTTAAAATGCATGTATATAATAGGATTATCTTCATCTTTTTGCTCTCTCTGTGTTCTTAAATGGCAAACCAGTTTGTTATATAAAGAGTTTTTGATATGTCTCACCGTATTTATTGATATACTAGAGCAATGCTCAGCACTACACAGGTAATAAAAACACTTTTGAGCCAAAAGCATATTTTTGGTCAACGTGTACAAAGTTCACTGTTCTAGCTTGTAAATGGAAAGCGTTTGTTTCTGTTTGCTCTATAGGCTTTATTAAAATTATGCTACATACACATATATTGATAGGATTTTATGGCATTGCTAGTAGGCAGTTTTAAAATCAGTTGAAGACTCCTTCAGAACAGAGATTTTCTACAGATTCAACTGCTCGCATTTGAGATGTTGGGCAGGACATTGGTTTGGTTTTGGAGTCATCTCAAATTTAGTAGTGAGAATACAGGAAAATGTTGCACACTAGATATATGACAGTAGTTCCACCGGAAATTTTTCAAAAGTGTTAGAATCGATTTAACACCACTCCCTGTCATTGGTAACTTACTTGCTGCTAAAATGGCCGTCTTCGCATAACCATATTCACATCATTTCAACAACAAGACTATTTAACTAGAGAGTAAGAACGCAGATGCTGCACAAACTACCAAAGTAATAATATCTTACACCATTGTCGATAAATGCCCTTGGGTGGTATATGCTTCTTACATCATTGTCGATATATGCTCTTTGGCGGTTCGGCTGCAGCTGATAGTTCAACCCCTTTTCATACTATAATGTACACATTAATTCGCATTAAATAGTTGTTGAAACCTTGCTGGAATCACAGCGATAGAATCTAGCTATTTAAGTGCAAAGTTTTTCTGCGCAATAACTAATACACCACTAGTTGTTGTTGAGTCCAACGCCGTGGTCATTGTATTTTGACACCCTACATCTATCTAAATTGATCTCTAATTCTTTCTTCTACTACATGTATATTATAGACATTGACTCACATTCCATAATCATTGAAGCATTGCTGGAATAACAGCTGTAGAACCTAGCTATTTATTTGCAATGCTGTTCTGCGCCACCGCTGATACCCCACCAGCTATTGTAAAGTCCACCACTGTGAAAATTTTATTTTGACACCTTACATTGATGCAAAAGTTGTACCAGCTCTTAAGGTAATTTCGCTGTAGTTAGTAATTAAAATTCATGCTCTGTTGTCGCTCATTAATGTTTGGAAACAATAATCCATTTACTTCTAGTGCAGTATTGTAGCTACATACATTAGGATCTTCTAACTTTATAGTACAATTAAACTGGCAAATTATATCAACTGTTGTATCACTCTTACTAAGCATGAACGTGGTGCAATATTAAAACACTCAATTACAGGGCACCTCCGAGATACAATGTTGATCTATTCCAAGGCTGGCATCGTATGGCAAAAAAATCGTATGTCCGGGTATATAAACCATTGTAATTATACAATGAAAAAAAATGGTAAAAATCGTCCAAAATTTTATAAAAATGCTGTACATATTGAGAATGAGTAACAAAATAGTATGTTAACTTTAGCAACTATAGGCACCTACAGTAGCTGCATTGTATTAAGTGCACCTAGTGATTATAATTTGCCATACTGTAAAAGTGTAATCTGTGTGCCAAATGCAGATCGTACGATAAGAATTTCTTACCTTCTAAAGGTACGCATAACATATACTTTGAATTCAGTTCAAATAAGTTTAGCTTGCCAAACTCATCCTTAAAACTAAGTTTTAGTATGTATTTTGAACTACTTTAATGAATTTCAACTTGTTATCCCGAACTTTTATCCTTCATAAGTTTCTGTCTTTGCTTCCAGTATAAAATTTAGCATGTCTAGTTGAAATTTTTTTCAACCAGAATTCAATAAGAAAGACCGAGCGATGCAGTTATCAAAAGCAGGCCTCTCACACACCTGACCATTTAATGGCTACCAAAAAGAAAAATTAAGTTTGGTTTACACGACGTACATACCTTTGGAGTAACGTGACTTTAACTGGTACATGTAGCAAATTAAGCAGAGAGGAGGCAAAAACGTGTCGATGCTAATTATGTTGCTGTACACTTGAAGAGTAATTTAATAGGTAATGAAATGGAATTTTTAGCAGGCTAAAGAAAGTTGTCTAGTCCTGTCCAATCTTTCTTCTGGTTTAAAAGAAAAAAATGCTGGTGCAATGCAGAAAACTGCTAGCTATCTAACGCTTGTAAAAGGATCCAGAGAAGGTGCTACAGTAGTTTTTCTTGTATGAAATGTGCACAAGAATTAATATAATCATATGTACAAAGTCTGTACGTATTTATACCCTAGATGACAGGGCTTTAACAAGTTTCAGAAAGTAATGTAAATGCATCACCCATTTTGAGTAGCTAGTTATATGAGTGACATGCATATGATGAATTGTCTTCACGTAGGAGATAACAAGCCCACCTGCAAAGCCTTGGTTAGACAAGAAAAACAAACATAAAATCAAAAGGAAACAAATAAAATGGATAAAATGTGAAAAACATGCCACACAAAAGATAAATAATATATATTATACATGCATTGTTTTAATGTACCAGTTCACATCAGTAAATTAAACGCTTGAAATATTTCTGCTAATGTGGGGTTTTCTGTATCTTCTACTTCCTCGCCCTTACTAAATGGTTGCTTCTTTTGAATGCTGATCGCGTGCATGGCCTTCTAACTCTTTCAAATCTTCAGTCGTAAGCTCCTTCTTGTGCTTGCTTTAATAATGGAGTTCTTGTTTTAATAATAATTGCAAAAGCTGATTGGTTAAGATCATATTCCTTGACAATGTTAATAATACGAATGCCTTCTTCTTATTTACGACATCCAACTTTGTTGACATAGAAATCATTTTTCCTTCGTTTTGTAACGTTTGGATCGGTCTCAGATTCTATAGCTAACGAATGAAATGTAGATACTTGTAGTTATACACGTATGCTGACTTGAAAGTTTATAGTAAAATATATTATAACGCTACAAATGAATATTTGTTCTCGCTTGTGTATTTTACACACAGGTTTCCTTTAGCGGAATATTGCTGAGGCCGGGCCGTAGTCTACACACACACAAAAACAACAAAGCTCTACTTAGTTATGAGCAAAAACAAAAGTATTCACCCAAATATCTCACCAATCCAATGAGCAGCACACACAAAAACTAAACCAATCGACACAGACACCCATCATATCAAAATATTCCAAGTTTCAAGTCATGTATTGCGCAACTCACCTTATGGTTTCTCAAACTTGTCCCAAAGTCCCTATTAATTTCAGACTGTCCGATTGCTGTTTTAGAAATGATCACCGCTAGCCTAACCTAACATCCTGATTCAATATTTCACTAACTATCAGGGCATTGCTAAAAGAGGGAATCAAAAAGTTCAGGAGCACTCAGTAATGCCCCGATAGTTACTGAGATGTTGAATTATGACGTTAGGTTAGACTAACGGCGACAATTTCTAAAACAGCAGTCAGACAGTCTCAAATTAATTAGGGACTTTGGAGCATGTTTTGAGGAACCATAAGGCGAGTTGTGCAAGACATGACTTGAAACTTGGAATATTTTTACATGATGGTGACTCTGTCGATCGGTTTAGTTTTTGCGTGTGCTGCTCATCAGATTGGTGAGATATTTGGGTAGATACTTTTGTTTTTGTTCATAACTACGTGTACCTTTCTTGTTTTTGTGTGTGTAGACTACGGCCCGGCCTCGGCTTTGGCAATATCTCGCTAATGGACACTTGTGATTTTACACAAACCTTTCTACGCGGAATGCTGACATGAGAGAAGTCGATCATCGTGTCTCTTCTAAACTTTCTGAAAATGTTTTCGGCAAACTATATTTCAGTGTCTTTTTTTATTTTGACGTGCGTTATGAGCACACCGATCACCAAATTTTAACTTGAGTGAAACTTTTCTCAAAATCGTATGGGGAAATAAAATTCGTATAACGAGGTGAAGATCTCACAATGTTCGACTTCGTAAGGTAAAAAAATCGTATATCAGGGTAATCGTATCTCGAGGTTGCACTGTACTACTAAAGACTGAGGAGACAACTACTAAAGCATCCTATTTTACAATATTGAGAGAGTAGCTGTCCTTCAGTTAAAAACCAGGTCAGCCTAATTAAACCTCCTTTGATTGCAATTTGCAACAAACTTGAAGCATATCAATTACTTAAGTACTGTTTTAGCTTATTCAGGTTCTTCAATATTTTGGCTTTCAAGTGAGCCATTGTTTGACATAGTGAGACAAATCCTGGTCAGTGTTTTTAGGATTTCCCCAGAGCTTTACCACAGAAATGTTCAGTGGTATAGGCTTGAAAATTGAGACCTCACAATTTTTATATTTGTTGTTGTGTGCTCTTACCGCTTATTTTATTGTATACCGCTTATATTTATCAACTACCTTAATGACGCTAGTAGCAGGAAAGGGTAAGACAACTCCAGTAAAACAATGATGATGACAAAGGAATCAGTATCATTAGCTCTCCATGTACATATTATTTCTACGATAAATAAATGAGATTCCAAGCACCATACTATGTTTTCCCAATGATATTATGCACTACCCCTATTTTTTTATTGTGATGTTGAAGGGCACGACTGAGGCCAATAAATTTCAAGCATTGCGCTATCTCGCGAAAGTGTGATTGACATAAATTTCTAGGGTGACACTACTGCAGGTCACAATTTAATCGAAGTGATTCCACTACCTTTATCAACGACATGGTCGTTGATATTAATTATGTTTTAATTATGGTAATTATGGTAATACTAATTTAATTATAGTAATACTAATTATGGTTATCCTATAATTTTTTTTACACAATAGCTTTCTGCTGGCGTATCTATTATAATCATTTTAATGGCTCGTAAATCAGCATCTCCCATCACATGTTTTACTGAGTATGATAGGCTGATATTCGGGATTGCTAGTAGGTGGTTTTAATGACAGTTGAAAACTATTTCAGAACAGAGTTTTTCTACAGATTCAACTGCTTTTATTTAAGATGTTGGGTAAGACATGGGTATGGTTTGTGGAGTCATCTCAAACTCAGTTAGTAGTGAGAATATATTGTACGTATACCAAAAAAATTTGCGCGCCAGATATATGGCAGTAGGTTCACCAGTATTTTCTGAGTGATGCATCTGGTTTGTAGTTTAAATTTGATGGTCAACAGTGCCCATTTGTGATGATCAACTTTCAAATTGTTAGAATCGATTTAACACCCTCCGTGTTATCGGCAACCTACATGCTGATAAAATGGCTGTCTGCGCATAACAATATTCACAACCTTTCAACAATAAGACTGTTTAACTAGAAAGTAAGAATGCAGATGCTGCATAAACTACCAAGGTAATAATATCTTACACCATCGTTCATATATCTCTTTTGGTGGTGTAGGTATCTTAAATCATTGTTGATATATGCTCTCTGCTAGTCTAGTCAGCTGCAAATAGTTTAGCCCTCTTCCTACTGTTAATAAATGTAAACATTATTTTACATTCCATAATTATTGAAGCATTATTGGAATCACAGTTATAGAATCTAGCTATTTAATTGCAAAGCTTTTCTGTACAACAACTGATACCCCACCAGTTATTGTTCAGTCCAATACTGTGGAAATTGCAATAAAGTCAATATAAACAACATTTCTTATCAGAAAGTATAATAAGTTTTGTTATGGGTTAGTATTATGATATAATATATTTCTCAATAGAGTAGCTTAATCAACAGTTAATCAGTTAGTCAGTTAATCGACATGCCCAACATCACTTCACACAAAATATGATGAAATAGCAAAAAATAATGTTGCTAAGATTACAAACTCAGTTTATTATTAAAAATAAAATTAGTTTAGTTAAGGGGTTAGTAATATGATGCATTATTTTGTTAAGCACAATGTTTTTACATTTTTGTAAACATACCATTTATCATTGTAAACATATAAATTAGAGAATGCGGACACCCTCATGACATGTTATGAATATTCTGAAATGGCAAACAGCAATGGCAATAACTGGTTTTAGTATCAGTTGAAAGTTATCTTAGAAAGAAAGAATTGTGCGCCAGGATAAATGATGGCATGGGCACCACCGTTTTAAGTGATGTTTATCTAGCTGGGATTGAAGGTCAATTATAGTGGATAGTACCGTGGTGTGAATGTGTGCAGCAGCTGCATACAACTCTGTGGTATTAAGCAGCTCTCGAAATTACAATTATCATCTCCAAAAGATTTGCTAGGGTCATTATCAGGTTTGTTGCAAAAATCATCCTCAAAAGGCAACAGTATAAAGCATTTCCACAATGTTGTACGAAATGTATTGAAAAAGAAGTAAGGGACATTAATAAAGTACTAGCATATAAAATAGCAACATTGAACGACATAATGAATGTGAAGAGGCATTTGGTTTCATAATCAACAACTGCTACCCCAATCCCTCTTACTGTTATAAAATAGATACCATGCAAGACCCCGCAGCCAAACGAGCTAAAAATGCTATGCTCTTCGATCATGTCCGCCATTCCAAAACAAGTGCAGATGATTCCCATTATGAGTTGAAGAGTTGAAAAAGCTTTCATCAGAAACCATGATCAATTTTTCAGCATACCGGAGTCTTCTTTAAACTGTGGGACATCAATGATGCCTGGTTGCTGAATGACTCCTTTCTGGGGCTTCATGCTAAAAATGATATATCTGGCACTTAATATTGTTAAGGTCAAGCGCCTTTCCTTAACTGGAGCACCTTAACAAGCGACTTCCCTTAACAGAGAAAGAGTGTATGAGTTCAAAGGGAATAAGTTTGTATTTTACTGTAAGCGCCACAATCAATGTACAACAGAGGCATTCACAACTCCACTTGGAGCCTGGCCCATCATGCCAAGTCACCCAATTTACTACCATATAAAAGGAAGGTGGATATGTACAAAAACAAGTAAAACATAACACACGGTTAAAACTGAATATAATAATAATATAAAAAGAAGTATAAGTATGATAAAATAATTATTAGCGTCGCCGATTAAAAACGTACAGAGTAATAAGAAATAAGCATATACATCAGACAGGGGAGACGAATAACGATATTTAAAAGGACAAGACAGTATAAGGCATATAGGAGTAAATAAGTAAATGCAACGTCCGCCACAATACTAAAATACTAACTCGTGGTTAATTGCCTTTACTGGCTGTATATCAATGTAGAAATGCTAAATGGTTAAAGGCTATTATGTTGTTTTGTTGTTGGACCACACATTGAACCATTTTGTATTGCTGTAAAGATAAAGTTTTAGTGTGCTTGATTGCTTGTTTATCGTTTTGGTGATATATTTTTGAAAGATAAATTAAGCAAAACCTGTTTTCCAGAGCTCATACTTCGTTCTTCTTCAATAATAAAAGCTATACTGAGTGAATTACAAGATCAGAATTAATTGGTGTACTGATAGTCTTGACAATAACAAACATTCAGAAATATAAAATAAACGTTCAATAACACATTCAGCAAGGTTGATGGAAAGCTCTTCCAAAGTTGATTAAGACTGACAGTTAGCTGCAGTAGATCGCGTTAAATGTCACTAAAAATCTGATGCTTGTTAAAACATTGTGAATTATGAAACACAATGTGCTTTATAAACTTGGTAAATATAAAATGTAATATTATATTGCCTGAGTAATTGTAAAACAAGCTTGACTTTGAAAAAAATCGATCTACAACAGCTTTGAAAAAACAACGCCTGGACATCAGTAAACTGATAATGAGATAAGATTTTTGCTGTTGAGGCTTTGGGGCTTGAGGTTTGGGATTTATCATTATATTATAATTTCATTACTAAAATATTTATTATAGAGTCGATTGAATCGTGTAAACATCGGTAATACAACAGCTGCTATTCATTTGCAATTCTTTTATGAGGAATAGCTGACACATGAATATCTATCGGTAAGTCCAATAGTGTAAGGATTTTATTTCCATATCAGACATTAGAACGAAAAGTGTAATAAATATTTTTATTAACTTAGACATACTTTACATTCCTAACATTTACAAAGACATTTCATCTTCACACTTTACACTGTGGGTTAAAGAGTTAACTAGTACTTAAAGTAAATACACTCTAACTAATCACTTAAGCTGATACTCTGTTGTTCTAGATTAAACCGTGGGTGCAAGTGATCCATCCAGATTTGGTATTGTATTTACAGATAAAATACCTTCCTAAAATTTGGCGCAATCACTCTGATGATGAATTAAATTAAATATCTCTTTACTCCAGCCATGTATGAGATGTTAGAACTGCAGTAATATTTTTGTATTTTAGTAAATGTCCAAAATATGGTTTTTAAGCGCTCTGAGTCTTTGAATAATTTGATTAACAAACAACTAAAATGTTCAGAAAAATCAGTCAGCTGTAACTCATTATTGCAGCACAGCTGTAATGGATAGGGAGTAGAATTGGCAACAAAATAAATTAAAATCAGTTTCCTACTAGCCTGCTTTGCCAACCTATCAACCAAATGTAACTTGACTTTTAGGACCATGCACCATGGCAACAGTAAGTGAAGGGCATGACTTGACCTGAAGGGCTGTTTCAAACCAGTAAATGGTTCTACTCTGAACTTCAAGTTCAAGTACAACAAGTTAACATTTCCAATTTTTAGCAGAGATAAGAAAGTGCCTAGGCAATTTCCGCCATTGCTTGAAACTAGAAAATTCATTTTAGATCAAGAGCCAACAGTATAGATGTTTTATTTTCACACTCAACACTGAGACAAATAATTAACTAATTCTAACAGCAGTTTCAATGCAACCAGCTAATAAAGCTTGTGCTGTGCTGTTAATCAATAAACCATGACTACTATTATCCATCTAAATTTAGTATTGTATTTCTATGTACTATCTCCCTAATATTTGGCACAATTTAGCTATTGATAGATCAAGGTAAATGAGGAAATGAGCAGTTTTAGGTTCAGTTGAATGTTTTTTATATAAGAGCTTTCTACGGATGCAGCTGCTCGCATTTGAGTTGGTTGGTAGAAAATAGATTGGGCCTACCGAAGCAGCATGTACCATGCTAGTAGTTGAGCTCCAGCTAAAGAGAAGAGTGTTTGACTGTACCAGAAATAGTTTTGCGCCTGGATACATGATGGTAGCATCACTACTGGTTGAAATGATGTTCATCTGGCTTGGAGTTGAGAGTCGATAGTGAATAGTACCATAGGGTAAATGTTTGCAACAGCTGCATTCGGTTCTGCAGCATGAAACGGCATATATATGACAGTCATTCCACCAGTATTCTTTGAGTGATACATCGGGTTTGTAGTTCAAAGTTATTGGTCAACAGTGCTCATGTGTGATGATCAACTCCCAAGTTGTTAGTATCAATTTACCACCATTCCGTGACATCAGTAACATACTTGCTGCTAAAAATGGTTGTTCATGTATAACAATATTCACAATCTTTCAACAACAAGACTGTTTAACTAAAAAGTGAGCATGCATATACTGCACAAACTACCATAGTAGTAATATCCAACGCCATTTTCGATATATGCCCTTTGAAGTTAGGGGTAGTAGCTGGTAGTCCAATCCCTCATTCCACTATGATGAAAATGTTAATTCACATTTCATAATCATTGAAGCAATGCTAGAATTACAGCTATAGTATCTAGCTTTTTAATTGCTTATCTTGTATGCACAACAATTGATACCCCACCAGTTCTGGTTGAGTCCAACACTGTGAACATTTTATCTTGAGACCCTACATTGATGGAAAAAGTCTACTAATTCTCAAGGCGATTGCACTGTAGCTAGTAACTAAAACTCATAGTCTGTTTTCACTCATCAAAGTTTGGAAACAGTAATCTATCTAGATCTAGTGTAGTATTGCAGCTAAATCATGTTCCTACTATGTTGTACAATTACACCAGCAGAATAAACAAACTGTCTTATCACTTCAGGCAAAAATGCGGTTCAATACTAGAACGATGCCTTAGTGAAGAGTGAGTAGACGGACAACTAAAACATCCTACCTCACAAGATTAAGGAAGCATCTGTACTTCAGTTGAAAAACCCATTCAGTTTAACGGAACCTCCTTTGATGGCAGTTTGCAATAAACTCAGTTCACGTAGACACATTTTACATATATTATCCAGTCTTAAGCTTTTGTGACAGCAAATAGATTCAACCTACAGTCATCACATTGATCAATACTATAAAGTGATACCTGACCAAAAATTCTGAGACTATCCGCCTACATCCAGGTTTTCAACTTTAGGTTTACTTACCTTTCTGTGAACAAAAATTCGATGATTCAATAGCTTGTTATGCTATGTTGCCATTCAGGTACGATTGCCTGTTGTTAATGTTGGCATCACAAAGCTCATTCTATGCTTTGTATATCTGATTAAAATATTGATTTCAATAGCGAAGTAGGTAATGAGGTTTCACGCATGGGGAAAATATGTAACTATTTTTTAGCGTACCCTAATACAAACTCTGCTACCCTAGACATGTATCTTAGACACCAACATAGGCCTAAAAAGCATGAATGACTAATCTCCACAACAACCCCTAAACTATCTCAACAAATCATCACAGCTCAGTAAAAAAAATTCCTTTTAGTGTGAGTTGCTTCTAAATGTTTTTAACAGCTACCCTAAAATACAATTAATTATTCAAATCATAATGTCAAGTTTTTTCTGATTTCACTGAAAGCACGCGGTCTAGTGCAAGCAGTTCCATCAAGCCAGGTGTCCTTCAGTCTAAAGGGCCAACTTATCATTGCAACACAGCTGTAGTGAAGAGAGTGTAGAATTGGCGACCAAACACACTAAGATCAGTTTAGTACCAACCCGCTTTGCCAACCTATCAATCAAATGTAATATGACTTTTAGAACCATGCACCATGGCAACAGTAAGTCATTAATTGACATGGAAGACAGTTCCAAACCATCAAATGGCTCTTCTTTAAACTGTAGGTCCAAGTTTAACTAATAAACATTTTCAGTTTTAGCAGAGATAAGAAAGTGTATAGGCAAATTCAGTCATTGTAGTGTAGTGTGTGCTTGTTACTAGAAAATTTATTTCAGATCCAGAGCCAACAGTACGCATGTTTTATTTTTACACTGTAAACTTAGGCGAAGCTTTTACTGATTCTAATCGCAATTTCATGTAACCAGTTGGTAAAGCTCATGCTATGCTGTTAACCAATAAACCATGACTACTAGAATCCATCTATATTTAGTATTGTATTTCTATGTACAACCTCCCTAAAATTTGGCACAATTTAGCTATTGATGGATCAAGGCCAATGTCTCCTCATGGTAGTCATGCATGTGATGCATTACTAAAACATAGTAGTTTTTGGTATTGTAGTACATCCCAAAATCATAGTTTTTAGTTTCTTTGAACCTGTAGTTGATTTGCTAAACAATTGTTTAGTTCTATCCATCAAAGTTGGCTAAACTAACTAGTTTTGACATATCTCTTTTCTGAATGCTTAAAGGTTGAACTTGAACAAAAAATAGGGCACTGAGTTTTTTGGTAAATGGTTTTAAAAGCAAGTGAAATGTTGAAGTCAATTTGTGAACACTCTTCATGTTGCTAACACTGAATATGTAGGTATTTAGAACACCAATATGTGCACACAAATTTTGAAATGCTCTTACAGCATTAATGAATGAATAATCATTTCACCTGTAGGACAACATATTGTATTATACTGAATAATAACTACCTTTAAATAATAAGAAGCCTGTTCAACCATAAAAAATACAATTAGTCTATTTATAGGTTAGTAATACTATTTGCAACTCATTGACTCAGAGAGTATAAACAACATTTATTACTAAAAAGTATAATAAGTTTAGTTATTAGTTAGTAATATGGTATAATATCTTGCTAAACCAATAGCTTTCAGTGTGGGTAAAAACATCAAGCAAAGTAACTGTCTGTAAATCAATATGCCCAACATTAGTTCATACAGATTATGATAAACTAACAAACAATAATGCTGCTAAGAATACAAACACAGTTTATTATCAAAAAATATAATGAGTTTAGTAACTGGTTAGTAATATGCTGCATTATCTTGTTAAACATTGTTTTTCCATTTTTGTAAACATACCATTTAGTGCAAAATTTAGAACCTGAACACCTTCAACGATATATTATGAATATTCTGAGTTGGTGAACAGTAATAGTAATAAGCAATTTTAGGATTAGATTCAAGTTCTTCTATATCAGAGTTTTCTACAGATGCCGCTGCTTGCATTTGAGTTGGTTAGTAGTAAATAGGTCGGGCTCGCGAAGGCAGCATATACCAAGCTAGTAGTCGAGCACCACTTCAAAGAAAGTATGTTTTACTTTACAAGATAGAGCTTTTTACTACATTATGGTAAAAATCACCAGGTTAAGTGATGTTTATCTGGCTTGAGTTGAAGGTTGATAAGGAATAGTATCATGGTGTGAATGCTTACAACAGCTGCATACGGCTCTGCAGCATAAAAAAGCACTTAAAATTGCAATTATCGCCTCCAAAACACTTGCTATGATCATTATCACGTTTGTTGTGTAAATCTTCCTCCAGAGGTGACAGTATTCACGGTAACTGTATGAAGTATTACCACATGTTGGTGGAAAAGGACTTAGGCCCACAGGTATAGCGCAAGCGAAAAAAGCAATAAAACTGAACACCATTGTCAATGTGATAAGGCCTTCGGTGTTATAATCAACAGCTGCTAGTCCAATCCCTCCTACTACTATAAAATAGATACCAGTCCAGATTCCATAGCCAATCAAGCTAAAACCGTCATGCTCTTCGATAATTTGCGCGAGTCCACAGGAAACGCAGATAATTCCCATTACAATTTGAAGAGCTGAAAGAACTTTCATCATAGACCATGATCGATTTTTTAGCATTCCGGAGTTTCCTTTATATTGTGGAACATCGATTATGTCTGGCTGCTGCATGACTACTTCCTGAGACTACATGCTAGAAATAAAATGTATACTGTGGATGACCAGTACTGAGTGGATGACTAAATCAGAAGTTGTAGTTCATAGTCTTGGAAATAACAGAAGTTTAGAACAACCTAAACTTTAATAACATTTTCAGCAAGGTTGATGGAAAACTCAGTCAAAGTTGAAAAAGACTGACATCTAAACTTGAGTTTAACGTGCTAAGCAGCATCATTAAAGAATCTGATGCTTGTCAACGCATTTAAATTTATAAAGCACTAAATGCTTTGCAAACTTGGTAAATATAAAATGGGTAGTTATTTTTATTAACAAAAGCATGCTTAACATTTACTGTAAAATTTCATCTTCAGACCCTACACGGTAGCAAAGAGTCTACTAGTACTTGAAGTGATTGCACTGTAACTAATCACTTAAACTTATACTCTGTTGTTGACAATTAAGCCATGGGTACAATAATCCATTTAGACCTTGTATCATCTCTAAAGATCTTCCTAATATTTGGCACAATTGATCTGATAATGAATAAAAGCACATGTTTCCTCACTTTAGCCATTTTTGAGATATTTGAACTGTAGAAATATTTTTTATTTTTGTAATGTCCAAATTATGGTTTTTAAGCGTTTTGAAATTTTTGTTATTTCAATAAACAGCTAAAAACTTTTAGAAAAGTCAGCCAAACTAAGATGACTGAACATTCATTCATTAATAACTGGGTGCTAGCGAGTTCTTAAAAATCATATACTTGAACAAGACCAAAGAAATTTGTGCTCATTCCAATAAACGGTTACAAGATAGAATTGAAAAAATCCCTTGACATGTTTATTCTGTTAGTTAAAACTAGTCACCTAGTTCATTTAGTCTGAACTGTAGATTCTAAAGACTTATGAAGATTAAAATAAAAATAAGTATATGAAGCCAAAGGTTTTATACCTAATAGACATTGCGTGTTATACATGTAAATATACTCACCTTGAGGATTAATAGGTATGAGTTTGGTTACTTTAGTCAGTAAATTATCAATGGCTAACCTGAATTTACAGCTTAGTAGTTGTATTAATTTGTGCTTATGTATTTTTACTATTACCATTTTGTGAGGTAAGCACTGTGCACTAACCGTGACCATGACTACGTCTTTCTCTGCAAACTCACATGAGTACATGGTTGATATTCTTTTGTGTAGTATGGCTATGCATTAGACAGGCATTGCTTCTGTGACTAAACACACGGACATCTGTACTCACCTAGTCTACGTTTGCTAGCACAATTGTCTGTTGATTAATGGCGCTATTTGAGACTCAAACTTAATCTGCAGACCATGGTGGTTTCGAACTTGGAGGTTTTTTCATGGCAGCTCAGAATTTGATAATTTGATCCTCTTTATTTGATGTGGTGTTTGTAGTGTGAGTTGTGCGGTTTGTGGTGTGCGGCGTGCAATGTGTGGTGTGCGATGCACGTGTGTAGCATGTAATACGTGGTGTGTAGCGTGTGGCGTGTGTGGAGAGGTTGGTGTGTGTAGTGCATGAGGTGTGTGTGGTGCGTGTAGCGTGTGGTGTGTGGCACATGGCGTTTGTGGTATGTGGAAAGTGGTATGTGTGTGTAATTGGTGTGGGTTTGGGCGTGTGTGCGTGCGTGTTTCTGCGTGCACACAATCTATCCAGTGTTCATTTCAGCAGTATATAACTTTTTGTTTCATTAAACAAAGCTTTACTAGGTCTTCGAATAACAAGGCAATAAAAGATGTTAAAATTCAGGTATATATTAGGGTGGTCTTCACTTTTTGCCATTTATGAGTTGAGAAATTGCCTAGCTGCTGTAACTTATACAAAAAGTGTTTAATACATCTCACTATTTCTATAATATGATTGATATAATATAATATAATTGATGTACTAGCACAATACCTGTCATTGCATAGATATTACAAACGTTTTTTAACACAAAAAGTATTCTAGCTTGTAAATGAAGGTGTTTTTTGTTTCTTTCTGTGTATACTATAAGTGTAATGGAATTTATGCTATATACACATATATTTGTAGAATTCTAGAGAAGTCTTGGCAAATAGTATTTTCTAGTAGTTCAATGTTATGTGTTCAGTTTTAACCTCCAACCTTTAGTAAATTGTAAATTAGTTGTCTGTATAGCTATCAAAGTATATACCAGTTATGTCTCTGTTTTTGATAAAACATACCGAATGGTTACTTTTGTCTGTACGTTGTTTGGTGTTGAACACGTGTACAATAGAAATACGAGCTCTTCGTTTAAAGATTTTTCAATGAAAAAAGTTTTTTTAAAGTTAGGTTTTGGCAAGTCAAGTTTTAAGGCTTCTTTAATCTTGCATCAGTTGTATATCTGTAATTTATTTATCTTGGGAAGTTTGGCTAAGCTTGTCTGCTGTTATCAAATTTTGTCCGCAGTATCGTTTTAAGCAAACAAAACAAAGTTGGCTGCTTTTGTAAGAGCTTTAGGAATGTGCTAACAACCAGAATTGTCTTCATCTGAGCTATGGTCAAAGACTAAAAGAGTATAACTTACGTTAAAATCTGTTCTTTTGAACTCAAAAAACCCCTGTCACGAAAATTGTTTCCTGTTCTTTGTTAGAACATTGAATTATTTATTAGCATGTTGCTGTAGTAGATTCACAGGTTTTAGAAAGTAAAATTATTTTGTATTGCGCAAGTCATCAAAAACTTTAGTAGCAAACACAATCCAAAACATATATCTTTGAGAGAATGCCACTGAAGAATCTTTCTTCTTCCAGTGAAAGTAGGTCTGTATATAAAATTGCTTGTTTCTATATCAAACTTTTCAATTAGGTAATTAGTTGGCTGCATCTTTCTATTTATCATCTTAATGAGGTGCAACTGTATGTGATTGTTTACTTTAATCTTACTTACTTTAATGCAGCAAAAAAATAAAGTAGTAATTTCTAAATTTTAAATCAAGTTCTCTGCTTCCATGAAAACAAATTTGTGAGTATTTTTGATAAGTTTATTCTTATGCCTACAAAATTTAATAGAGGCCTTTTTGAAGAAAAACATTACAATACAGTTTGCATGTGAGTCCTTATTAGGGTTTGCGGAGATACATAAAAAAGCTATATCTCAGTGATAATGTCACGGTGATACTTTGGTATTATTTGATATAAAAGAAGACAGCCAGATTTTGAGCAGAAGTTCACTGGTTTATTTCTATGTTCCCTGATATATACAACGCATAAAGTCGGACCTATTCATTATAGGACCCTAGTACTTTTCTTATTTTTGTTGACCAGCATCAACATATTTGTGTTTTACTAGTAATAATTAAAGGTTCTGTAGATCCTAAATTAAATTTTTAACTACAAAGAACAGTTATCACTGCGCATCTTTGTATATTTTACTGATAGATATAGCAAAAGTAGCAATCAAACCCTATTTCAAGACATTTTAGCTCTGCTTCTACTTTTCAAAAATTAAAAAGCTTTCATTGTCTCAGAGCTTGATAACTTACCATCTAAGATCTTGATGAAACTTTCTCTTCACATTCTTTCTTACTAAAAACTTTATATACAGTTTTCCTAGTCTATGGTATACTTGGTATTTATTATAGTATTTTGAAAAATGGAATCACACAAAATTAGAATTATTTTTAAGTATGAGTTTACATGAAAACTTAAGTTTCTTTTCTTGCACAGTCTTTACAATTTTTTTGATCAGTAGATTGTGATAGAAACTAAAGGAGAAAGAGACTGAAGTAAACTTGTATTTAAATATGCAACAGCTTCTGTATTATTTTAAGGTATAAAGAACAGTACTGTATTTGAAATTGTGTCAATATGTTTTATAACAGGTGGTGAAGTGGTCATACTAAGAGTGCTTGCAATTGCAATTATCTTTTTATATCTGTAGTTTAGTCTCTTTTGTGGTGGATCTAAATAAAAATAAAGTTATTTTGCCAGTGAATCCTTTGGTTAAATTCTACAAATATTAGTGTGGGTTTGTAAACCTTTTTTTTTATAAATTATGTGTTGTGTGCTACTGCCATTGAACTTATACTTTAGCTGCTCACATTAGATGAGGAATAAAAGAAACTGCTGTCTCACTCTGCACAAAACATCGCACCAAATAAACACACCAAGTGTTTAGCCACAATATGGTATATATTTGATGATAACATACAATAATACAAAAAGTTCAATGTCATAGACAGATGAGCAAAAATGCAAAGGGTGTGTGCAATATTCTGTTGTACCAATCTTGACAGGCTTCTTATATATCTATTTTATCACGATAGGCTCCGCTCTTTTGCTATCTCTTGCCTCGATTTTTCTTTTACCTTCTCTGACCTGCCAAGTAGGCTCACCGACGTCCGAGTTTCCTGCCATGGTAGGGAGACTAGATTCAGCTGTACAGGCACTTGTAAAGTTGGCCTCGCCTGTTCTGGCCACGACACTTTGTCATTACAAAATAAAAATTGTGGAACATGATAAACTGCAGTAGAGAATAATGACAAAATTGTAGCAAAAGCCACTTTCATAAAATTTTGCTTGTACTAGTTTGCTAAAACAGATAACAGTCTTTGAATTTTCTACAGCAATGAGTTTATGTTGATCTGTTTTCTCTAGATTTCAAAACTGTTGACTGTTGATAAAATCATCTACCATGATATTATCTGCCTTGTAAAATGCTGTATCTATATGCTTCTCTATTTTGGTGTGTGTTCTTTCATATGCACTGCTTCCTATAGTTTAAAAATAACAGAGTATATCAGAGAACTGAAACACTATAAAATTGTTCCAACAGTTTTATACATTTTATTGCTATTATGCCATTTCATCATTCCTACCTATTAGTTTACTGTTGTCTGAAACCGTCTTCTTTGTGACATTGGCGTCACCTTCTGTTCACTCACCTATGACTCTTTTTTAGCAAAATTATGTTACACATTTGGATGGTTTATACAAGATAACTTGATAACATTGGCACAGTTTATGCTATGGCTTAGGTACCATCACAGCAGAGAAACTGCTAGTAAAATGTTTGTAGGAAAGTAGCTGCTCGGTGAAGTTTTCATTGGCTGTTTTGTATGAGGCCACGCTCAATAATAAAATCTTTCAGTCTCACCAATATTGTTTCTTAATACCTGAGTGTGTTGGGTAGTAGGTCGAAACTGATAATATTCAGTAATATTCAACTCAAACATGGGTGTCCACTTCCCCATTTCAATCATAGGTGTCCACTTTATACCACTTCAAGCATTTATCCATATTATATTTATTTAATTTTTTGCAATTCTGGGATCTAGTTATAACAGTATCCTGAAATAATTATCAATAATAATAATAATTAATAATAATCAGATCCCTGCAAATTGAGCTTTTTCAGGACCTAATAATTTTATTCATTTTACCAAGAGTGCATTCTTATACATGATACACTTTGTAACACAATTTTAAAGACATTGCAAACTATTATAGGTTTTCCATCAGTGTACCTTATCTTTTTCTTTGTCTTTAAATTCATGTATGGGCTTTCTTGAGCGCACATGTCTGTGGTACCGACAATCACCGCATTTTGCACTATTTCTTCATTACTGTTTTGAATACTACAGTGATCTACTGAAATGTTTAAGCTTTCCATTTTCTTTTATGCATCACTAAACTAATGCTTCAATTGAATATTTATCTGCTAACTCATCCATACTATCTGTTCAGTAGCTTTGTCACTAGTTTGAAGTTGATTTAAAAGTTAGTATTTTATTGTTACCTACTAAAAGACTCAGCAAACATGTCATATGGCTCTAAGTTGAAGAAGTACTTAAAGCTACCATTTAAAACGATTCAGACGTTTGTGCGCTTCACTTCGCCAAACAATAAACTTTTGATATTGTTTTTTTCACGGTCTTGATATTGAATAAACACCAGACTGAGAGCTTGTTTTGTGTTACTATAAATTAGCTTATAAAGAACACCTTCAAACATAAACATGGTTGCTTTAGGGCTTTTCAATTAAAGCATGCAATGTTTGGATACTCTTGGTACAGAAATTCCCAATTTAATACCTCAGCCTGTACATTTGAAAAACTCACTTAGCCTTTGAATGTCTATAAATGGTAGTACTATGTCAGCTTTATTGTAATAAATAAAAGGATCTCATGATTTTCTCATTTTGAACCCAGATACTCTGACGACACTCAAATTTTTCATTTGCGATATATTTTACTTTGCAAATTTTTTTATCTTGAATGAGTGAATAAGGTTTTTTCTGTAATTGTATTTCAATCAAAATACTGCCACAGCGAAAAAAATGTCTTCATTTCCTTCAAGTCTGAAGCGATTGATCAAGATGCTAAATACTTTTTATAAGTCAGGTAATTCTTTTAATGAAACACTTTTGTAATTTCTGTTTCACAGCTGGTACTTTCAAGGACTCTTTTGAAATACTGTTTCATAGTTTTCTCTAATGTCTATGTTTTCATATAACTGGCTCATAACAAAACGAAGTTTGTTGATATAAAGTGTGTCAATGCTAGCCAAATTAGCTGATATTATTACCTTGGTGCTCTTGATGTAACTTGGCAATATGACAGGTTATCCTACAAAATACTTTGGTATGCTTTGATAAAATGATTGGATAAGCTTTGAAATCAAGTTATGTTAGTAATCGAATGCCTTGATCAAACAGTTGACGGTCTCAGCTACAAAAAATTTACACTGAACGGTTTTTCAAGTACCTGTTCAATAAATCTTTCACAGTATGCTTCACTTTTGATAAGTAATCTAGTTATCAGCTAGTATCCAATCCAAAAGCTAATATCCAATTGCTTGAATCCATTGATTTTGAGTGCAAAATTTAAAAAGGCTTGTTTCTTAAAATTAATATCTTATTCTTGAAATAGCGTTATAACATTTGACTTTGACAGTTTATCTTTAATGCAACTGATTATTACCCATAGAATGTAGAATCAAATAGTAATTGCAGTACTTGCTGCTAGCTTTCACTTTTACTACTATTTTTTGTGTAAAGTTCCGTCTGCTCAATATCTGCATGCGTCATCGGAATGAGTTTCAAATCAATATCTTCACAAAAATTGGTTGGTATATGCTGAGAGTTGACTGACTCATACTTATTTTCATTTTTTATTTTCAAGCTCAAACAACAAAGGAAAGCAACGTTATCCAATGAAATGATGACTAAAAATGATGACCATTAGCTTGATGTAGCTTGAAACATGCTGATATAGGCAAAAACTTACAGAACATTGGGCAAATTAAATTGTCAGCACTTGACTTTATTACCTGACACACACGTTTAATTTTCTTTTATGAAGATATTCATCATTAGCAGAGTGTGCATTTTTATGTACTTTCAGATGCTCTGATAGTTCAGATTGATACTTGAACTTTTTGTGTATGAAAAGGAATTATATTTGCCTTTATCTATACTAATTTATATGTAAGATAAAATTTTAAAGACTAATATATGAAACTGTTGGATATTAAGCTGCTTTATTGTGAAGGAGCAAAAAGTTTAATTTAGTTACAGTACAAAACTACAGCACTCTACAATACAATAGTACAGTATGCAATGTACAGTCTCAAAATATATTTACAAATTTCATAGATTCACTACCTGGATTTGCACTTCTGGTTGACTAGCGTCATCAACTATCTGGTTAATGAGCACTAAGCTATAATACTTATCTTTGACATTATAAGTACATTTAATTCTGTTTTCTCTTCTACCAACTAGTTATAAACGTTTTTGAGTAGTGCTAAAATCCATGATCTAAAATGCTCAGACTTTTTTGTTTTCCAATAATGATGATAAAACAATCCAAAGAAGTTCACCACTTACACACACTAGGTAGCAGCAGATCACAATAAAAACAAAAGAAAAGTTGTGAATTTTACTGCGTATAATAATTGCTATACAACTTCTCTATAAATTATATTGATTATAGACTAAAAAATTGGCATCGTTGGTAGCCAGATCTTTATTATTTACTTTGACCTCAACAAATAGATGGTTTGTAGAATATGTGAAACCCTCATTTAGATTGTGCTGCCTTCTGTATCTTTCTTCAAGATGTCAAATTGTATTCTTGGAATAGTTTGCTGTTAAAATGTACGCAATAGTTTTGCGCAGCTCTTAAGATTTGTATTTGCACCTGTACACGCTTATCTTGTGTCACATATATATGTGCGAATAGTATGATATAAACAATTTATTACATGGTATGTCTGAAAAGCTTATATACCTTTTAAGCAACCACTGTCTATTAATATGATAACAGAGACTAAACCAAATATATAGTCTCTGTTATCATATACAGAAGAGACCAAACATTTGGCATAGTTTCTACCATATATAAACTACACATGGTGTATGTTAAAGTAAAAAATAAAGTTGCAATCATCATAAATATATAACAGTAAACTAAAACATACATAACCTTTATTAACAACTAAAAAAACTAAATTTTTGAATATTTAATAGATGACTGCAGGTTTTATGTTCTGGTAAAACATCTGTTAACTTTGTTTCTACGATATGCACCTTCATTCATATTATTCACAATTTTTTTTATATTTTTTAATACTTGAATGCCACTTAAAGTGTTCTAACTTTCTAATTAGGCTTTTCAAGCGCAATCAGTGGTGCTGCACCATTTTCATATAAGTTTAACCATTTTCGCTTTTTAATGTTTTATTTTGTGAATAGAAAATTACATATCTAAAAAACAAAAGCCTGTGGAGTCTTTTTGGCGCATATCCGATGCATTGTATCATCTGTGCCAATTGTTTTTATTTTGACCTGTATTAATGTCAAATATTTGAGTTTGTATTTTTGTGTACCACTTGTGAAAATTTTTAATTTTACATATTTGGTACTTTCAGTTTTATACACTACTGTAATTGTATATGTGTGGAGGACGGGACTATACTAAACCATATGTTTGTGCTTGAGACCACATTATGCCTAGTCACTTGTGTATATTTCTTAACCGGTTATATAATACCCTGGTAAAACTGTTATATCATACTAAATTTTTGGGCCTGCTTCACAGGCCTGCTAGCACACCATTATGCCTATTGTCTGGGCCTGCCTCACAGGCCTGATGTGAAATAATGAATGTTATATAATTGTGGGCGGAGCAAATAGTATAAAAGGAGAAGGCATAAGCCAACTCTTTGGGATTCTGCTAACGGATTTTATACTGTCAAGACAAGTTATACATGTACTGATATACGCTAAATACACTATACTTATTCTTATAAACTGCCTACGTTTGATGCCTGCCTGGTTGGCATAAGGAGGATCCTTCCGCCAGAACTGCTCTGGCTTCGAAACACGAACTGCTTGGGGAGACACCTAAGGAAGGCTAGGGGTGGGCTACGTTACGATCGGACCGGATCAGAAATGCGATAGCATTGGGGATCAGGCCCTACAGTAAGTAGTCGGGACCTAAACTAGCCAAGATAGGGTCTCAGAGAGCAGGCCGTGCTAGCCTTCCAAGTGAGCCTGAACTGCGGATACCCAGCCGCGGCCTGACCCGACCACTAGGTGTGTCAGGCAGGCCGACGAGGGGAAGGCCCAGTGTTCAGACTGCACTGCCTTGCTAGGAAAAGTAAAGCTGGCTCAGCTACCGGGGCCAGACCTTTACATATGCTTTGAATTTTGTTGGCAAATCAAAATATTCTTTTTTTATAAAATAAGTTTTTGTTTGATTATAAGTAACTTGAGATAGTTCATCATTGTCATCAGCATCAAATAAACTCTTTTTGTTGGATTTATCATATTTTTGAGCTGGTTCCATATTAGGAGTTTTAAAAACAGAAGGCTTACAGTTATTCATTATTTTGGTTTATCCAACAAGTCATGACATAAATAAAACTCATTTTTTTAATGGTTTATTATATCATTTACAATCGTTCACAGTTTTCTACACTTAGTATGTTCGTAAATTCGGGTGCATTATCAGTAGCTAGTGTAAACTCATCATTTGCTTAAAATTTGCCAAGTTGGTTGATGAGCTATCTGAGGGTCCACAGTAGTAGTAGTAAGTTTATTTTGATTATCAGCCATAGTACTTGTTTTAACTAAATCTTTGGCTTCTGCTCCAGCATTAGTTTCCCTTTTCATATTAGTTTTATGAATAGCTAACTTTCTTCCTTATTGTAACATACAAAATAACTAGTCTAGTCTCCTCAAGTGCAAAGTA
Source organism: Watersipora subatra (assembly GCF_963576615.1). Classification (NCBI taxonomy): domain Eukaryota; kingdom Metazoa; phylum Bryozoa; class Gymnolaemata; order Cheilostomatida; family Watersiporidae; genus Watersipora; species Watersipora subatra. The sequence goes on from NC_088715.1 coordinate 58,914,350, forward strand.
GAATATATATATAGTGCTTGTATCAATTTTGCCGAATTCACATTTTGTTCACATTTTTCTCATAGTCTTTGCATCTCTGACAGCCGTTTTTGCAACTTGTCAAAAAATTCTTTAGACAGCGCATCTTTCATACTAAAATATTGCAACCTACTGGAGTTTATGCTTCTTCTGTTCTACAGATAGTAGTTAGTTCAAAGTCCTTCCACTTTGGCTTCTTTTTATCAGTCTTTTTAACAGACTTGACAATGTCTATCGGAATTGTCAGTTTAGGTTTTTTTTACGAGTAATATTTTTGAAGATTTACTTTAGACATTAACCTTAAACTTTTTTTGTCCACATAATAACCCACCTACATGTAAGTTTACTATGAAAGTGCTAACTAGCATCAACAAATTTTTACACAAAAGGGTTCATCTTAGATTACATCATCATTACATGACTAAATGGAATCATATATAAGGTGGTTAATTAGACTCCTCAGAAAGAGAGCATTCTGTGACTCACCAAAGTATTCATGCATAATTAATTATGCATGAAAACCTATTAATTATTGATTTATTATGTTAGAAAGTCATGGTGTTGTCACAACATTAGCTGGCTAATTGGGCAGCAACCATCTATTTTTTTAACTCAATGACATTCTGTTTAGACGGAAGGAGAGCTTAGTCGAGCTCTAAGAGAAATTCATTAGATAAGACAAAATAATAAAAAGCATTTGAGAAACTATGAACTCGTAAGTAACATGATCAGATGTAGAATAAATGAATGACCTGCTTAAAAAACATATTCGATCAGTACAAACACTGCTTTTAAAATGATGTCACTGTAAACATTTTTGCCATTAACACTATAACTAACCTAAATTATCAGATTGCTTTCACCAATTGTAAACTCACTACAATGGCTAAATGTGGTTACCCGGCAGAGTTGTCACCTAGCTTTACTTGCATGATTCTATTTTGTCGTCTTTTGATAGCTATTAGACACCATCTTTTTTATGAATGTTTATTGTTGTACACACATTGAAGTCGTTTTAAATACATACATAGTAAAGTTATGGGCATCTAACTCATCCTAAAGGAATGATGGAACATCAATCAAGCATGTGAGCATAGCACAAATGATGTACACTTATAATTTTGAGCAGTAATAAGTCTTGAGGCATAGCTAGCACTGTACATATGGTAACAAAAAGCATTCAAAATCTGAATTTCACTGGCAGGACCTCAAAGGTCACAACAAATATTCTCTGCAGATTGTTTGAAGTCACAACCGGTTCACAAAAGTAAGGTGGTTAAGGTATTTCAGTACCTAGGTAATAACCTCATTACTTATTTATAACTCAATACTTTCAGGTGTGGATTGGTAAGAACTTTCTGTCAACTAATGCTAATTTGAAAGAGCATGATTTGAAGAAACCAGACTCCTTACCAGCAGTAAAGTGATATCGTGCTATATGTAAAGTTATAGCACATCTGAAGATTGCTTTACATGGTTATTTTCTGCCATTTATGCAATGGTTATCTTGATGAAGTAAATAAGCTGGCATTTTTGTATGTAGACATACTAACAAGACAAATTGAACTTATCGTTTCATAATTGAAATGTTAAAGTTGTGAGATAATAACATCAATATAAAGCAAATTAGAACTATAGGTAAAGTGGTACATGTATACCTATGAAGTAGTATATCGATTATGTATTGAATGAATATAGATTAGGACAATAATATGTCTTATCTACTATCTAACTTTATAAAGTTTCCTATCCATAGATGTTTTAGAAATTAAAAGTTAGCCTTGTTTAGACATAAATTATACCTCAAAGGCTTCTACTATTTAAGCCCTCATCACCATGGCCTAAATTTATTAAAAATTCTATGAGAAACTAAAGTGACTTGACAGACACGTTTGCAAAAAGAGTATTAATGTCTCATCAGGTGTCGACAAGTTATCATAAATCATCATCAAGTTTAGTTCAGGTAACTGCAAACCCAACATAAATAATTCTGTCTCTCTTTATCGATACACAACATTTTTTTTAAAACTACAGAAACTTGACTGATTGTGTTTATTTTGCTGGCGTAAGTACGAAGCATTCATTTAGGACGGGACAAACGTGACAACTGCTAGTGAATATACTATGTTTTTCTTTTGTTATTTTTAAAGAGCCTCAAACAGTATTCTTCATGCTTAATGAAGAAATGTAGAAAAGAAGTTGAAAGCCTATTGTATAGGCACACTGTGTACAAGTAGTACTTTTGTAAAGCATCTTCAAACAGCCAAATACACTGTCTTTAGCCATTAAAAGTTCAACATGAATGGCGGCCTTGGCTGTATTCTATTAGTTTACGAAATTAAAAATAATGAGTTACATCACAGATTGTGATTAGAACTTCATCATGAAACACGTGCTCCTACAACTTGCTGCTACAAATTCAACAAACTAAAAAACCAGTGCATAGGCATACTGTATACAAATATTGTTTATGTAAGGTATCTTTAAACTACCAGATACGCTAAGTTTTGCGATTCCAAGTTCTGGTCTTTGTGTTAAGCTACATGTATTTGTTTACAAAAGTAGAAATAACGAGTTACGTCACAGATTACGATTAGAACTTCATCATAAAACACATGCTGGTAGAACTTGCTGCGTCATCAGATCTCATCATGGTAGTTTGATATCAGTTTATGGAAATACATTCTTTGCTTCTGCTTTTTTTTAGGTAAGTCACTTTAGCCCTATTTATCTAGAAACTACCATCTCTCTAATTATGTATTAATCTATGGCGGTATTGCCAATGACCGCTTAAATACATTTGTATATGTATTGACAGTATATATAGTATTTATTTATGTATATATTTGTATATATATATGCATGTATATATAATGTACGTAAATATATATTTATAAATATATATAAATACTAAAAAGACGCTTTTCTATATATATTATAGTGAAACATCTTTCTGGTATTTAAACAACAGTGTTTGGTGTTTCACCACCAGACAAAACTTTGATGCCAAATTCAGAACAAGCAGAGGCAGGCAAAAGTTTGGCTTTACAAATTCTTGCAGCTTGCACTTAAATTTTAATTGGCAATTTGTAGCTGAACAAGATTTTTGAAAAAACAACATTGGATGTCCATTTGAAATAACAAGAAAAAAGGAAAGCTTCAAATAAGGTGCAATACCTTGATTTGTACTTTGAAGGCATCAGTTCAACTAGATTGGAGTTAGTTTTTGTCAATTCACTGTAACAAAGGGAACCAGGAAGTGTAAGAGCTGAGCAATCTTTATGTTTGCAAATTTTATCCTTTTGTAGCTCAAATTTGCCATAAAGCTTATAGTCAACCAAGATATGGTTTATCCTTTTAGCAACAGATATCTGAATAACCGAATTTTTCTATAAAATAGTAAACCAGCTATTAAAATATCTACATATTTGCTGTAGCCATTGGTACATAAACACTTCTTAGGCGACCACTGACTCACCCTGAGTAACCATTCATGTAGTAACCTAGTTACATGGAAATAATGATAAATGTGTCCTGTTTTGAAGTTTCCTAGACTTTAGCACATGTATACTGCCTTTATCAATAGTAAGTCGTTACATGTAGCAGATTAATACTGCAAATTAATTCATGTGGATTTCATAATTTTAAAATTTCAGGGTACAAGTTTGAGCTAAATATAGCTCTAGTGTAAAAAGACCCACAATATATCCAATAATAAAGTGTGTGCTCACAATCATCTGTGTTGTTAAATTTTTTTTTCTATTATAATTAAACAGTTTCTGGTGATGCTAAACTAGCAATAATCAATAAATGTTACAACTACAAGTAGTTTTTATGCCAAACATTTATATATCTAAAATTTGTCACAAATAACTTAAAAAGTATTTTACGAATTATAAAGTATTAGGTTTTCATTAAAATCTTGTTGAATGCATTAGACTTTTATCCAGAACAGTCACCAACTAAAGTTGTTTATGCTAACAATCATCTTGCACAGTTTATACTTGTATCTATTAGACTTAATGTAAAGAGGAAATATTATGTTTTAAAATCTTTATGCTGATATTGAATATTAATTACAGCAGGTGTCTATGCTTGTGGTACCTCAAACCAAACAATGTAAAATTTACCCTAAATGCAAAAATGGTTTAGTGTTTTCATATTATTTGATTTACAATGGCTTCAACATGACCAAGTATTTGTGTTTATTAGATATATAAAAAGGAAGCCAAGTCAAAGCTCGAAGTTAACTATTTACAATTTAAATGGTAAAAGGTTGAATCTCATCAAATTAATGCAAAATATTAAGTCTATTTGACAAAACAATAAATTACAATTAAAGCCAAATAATCATACAGGTAAGCTAGCAGTATAGCTGAATTGAGAGCATGTGTTCAGCAAGAGTTGTGGCTAATATGAATGATTGGTTGTCATGACAACCATTGTTGGAAAGTATTGGAGAAAGTTATAACTATTACACCAGGTAGGTCTTACTTTACTAACAAACATTGAATATTTTTGATTGCTTAAATCTATGTCAAAAAAATGTTTTATAAAAATATATAATGATATGAGTTAGAAGACAACAAATTTACATGGAATTACGCATCTAACTGTTTTTGCAACTTATATATAAGAGCATGATGTCCAGAAGTTTTATCTGTGTTAACCCAATGCTTTGCGACAATTTTTTAAACAATAAAATGTGTTGATAATACATGTGTTGATGAGCGCTACATGCTCAACAAAAAAGCCTATCCATAACATACAATGGGGAAGAAAAAGTTTATGGCATTTCATTGATTTTTTTTTCAATTCTTAATAAATTTTTGAATGTTGATGATTGGTGAAGGGCGAAATATGATAGTGGCAAATATTAAAAGCTCTCTTTTTCACAAGAAAATATAATGATTAGTTATGGGTTAGTAACATATTTGATGTAGTGGCTTGTTAAACACCATAGTTTAACAGCGTTTTCACAGCATCTCAAAATACTCTATTAAAAATCATTTGATTATTCTATGACAGGTACTGACCAATATTCATTTAAAACAAAAATAAACACTATGAATTAAAAGATACATTTATTAATAAAACCTTTAAATGTCAATACTCATCTTTCATATTTGATAGCATATTCTATTAGTATGAGTGACAACTACATTTAAACCTGACTAAGGGAATACAAACCCTGTTTGTCATCAAAAATTATAATGAGTTTGGTTATGGGTTAATAATATAAGTCAATATCATTTTATTCACAATGGATTCACGCTTGTGTAAAAATACGAAGCAGTTAAATCTCAGCAATTCTGCATTTCCATTAACATGTTATACAAAGTATGACAAATGAACCATTATTCGTGCTGTTAAGCACTTCTTGCGTCAGTGGAAAATTGCACCAGACTTGAGTTGCCGGTAGATGTAGCTGCTTGTACCTGAACTGCAGGGTAGTACATGAGTGTCGCTTGCGGAGAAAGCATGTAGCCAGTTGGTAGTTGACCACTAGTTGAATGTCTTTGTGCAGAAGAAGGATTCTCGCCAGGATATATGACAGTAGGACCACCAGTATTTGTAGTGAAATTCATCTGGTTTGTGGTTTGGGGCTGATAAAGAACAGTGCCATGGTGTGATGGTTTACAGCAGCTGCATACAGCTCTGCAACACAAAAAGGCACTCCAAATTGTTAGATGCAACTCAACATAACTTACTGTTAGCAAAACTGCATTTGTTGCCAGTGCCGCCTTTTCCTGAAGACAGTCTTTGGTGTAATAACGCGATGAATATTCATCACAATCTCTTGACCAAGATATTCCGAAGGAGCTAAAAATCACAGATATGCCACAAAGTACAGAGGCAATAATATTGAGCACAATGGCTGATATGGTGAAGCACTGAGTGTTAGAGTTGGCAGCTCCTATTCCAATCGATCCTACTAGTATGAAGTATAAACCGGTCCAAATCCCATAGCCAATATAATTATAATACTCATGCTGTTGAACAATCCCCGCGATACCGAAACCGAAACAGATCATTCCAGCCACAACCTGAAACGCAGAAAAAACTTTCATCTGCGATCTTGCTGCTTTATGAAATATGCTGCCACCAACTTTGTGTTGTGGGATAAGTGCTATGACTGGCTGTTGAATAACTTCTTGTTGTGGCTGCATGTTGATACTGTAATGTAACTGAGGTTGTCCAACACTTACGGATGAGTACTGCGCTTATCGACTAGCTCAATGGCAAATGAAGTAAATATTAGTGATAGCTTATGACCTCACACTTTTCTCTCAACAGCAGCTTTACGAGGCCAATTAAACGTCTCCTCAGTACTAGGAAAGCTTTTACAAGGTAAATTTAATGGAGCATATCAAATAACTCTTTTTGCTAAGCTCCACATTACAAAATCAAACATCATTAGCTATGACACTTTCGGTACCTCATCAATCACAAAGAATGTAGCTCATGTATATACTCAGTCGCTAATCATACAGTAATTAGCTATTGGTAGGTTTTCACTGCATGCTAAAATATACCATATGTAGACTGAAGGGTACATCACGTCTAGTCTTTTGCTATTGCATAGATCAATAAATACATATTGGGTTTGTTAAAAATAATCGGATAGTGGAATGATCACTATTTAATACTAGTTTGATAACAATAAGCTTTCGTTTTCATTTTTGATATATTATTTGGCAGTTGCATGCTTTTTTGCAGTTGTACGCATGTCATACACAAAAAAGCAAGCAAGCAGAGGGTGCATATGCACAAAATTCTGTTGTACCAGTCTTGACAGGTTTCTCACATGTATATATCAATTTCATCACGATAGGCTCCGCTCTTGTGCTATCTCTTGCCTCAATCTTTCTTTTGTCTCCTTCCACCTGCCAAGTTGGCTCACCGACGTCCGAGTCTACTACCATGATAGGGAGACTAGGTTCAGCTATACAGGCACTTGTAGGGTTGGCCTCGCCTGCTCTGGCCATTACACTTTGTCATTACAAAGACCAAAATTGTTGAGCGTGATAAACAGCAGTAGAAGAAAATGAAAAAATTGTAGCAAAAGCAGCTTTCATAAAATTTTGCTTGTACAAGTTTGCTAAAACAAATAATAGTATTTGAATTTTTTACAGCAATGATTTTATGTTGATCTATTTTCTGTAGATTTAAAAACTGTTGATTGTTGATAAAATCATCTACCATGATACTATCTGCTTTGTAAAATGCTGTATATATATGCTTCTCCGTTTTGGTGTGTGTCCTTTCATGTGCACTGTTTTCGAAAGTTTAAAAATACCAAGTATATCAGAGAGCTGAAACTCTATAAACATTTCCTAACAGTTTCCTACCTGAGTGTGTTGGGTAGTAGGTCGAAACTGATAGTATTTAGTAATATTCACTTTAAACATGGGTGTCCATTTTATCATTTCAAACATATATATCTATTTTAAGTTTATTTAAGTTATTTGCAATTCTGCGATCTACGTGTAGTAATAAGAATATGTTGAAATATTAAAATATTCAGATCTTAGCAAAACTGAGCTACTTCTGGACATAATGATTTCATTCTGCCAAAGGTACATTTTTATACATGGTACACTTTGTAACGCAGTTTTAAGAATATTGCAAAGCATCATAGGTTTTCGATGATTATATTTTATCTTTTTCTTTGTCTTTGAATTCTCAGATTGGTGTTTTGGAGCACATATGTTTATGGTACCAACAACCACCACATTTTGCACTGTTTTTTCATCACATTTTTAATTACTATAGCCATCTACTGAAATGTTTAATCTTTCAATTTTTTGTGTGTCACTAGAATAATGCTTCAATTGAATATTTATCTGTTAACTCATCCATCCTACTTGTTCAGTAGCTTTTTCACTACTTGGGAGCCGATGTAAAAGTTAGTCTCTCATCATTATCTACTAAAAGGCTCATTAGACATACCACATGGTGCCAAGTTGTAGAAGTACTTAAAGTTACAATTTTAAACCATTGAGGCGTTTGCTCGCTTTCTTTCACCAAACGATTAACTTTTTATATTGTTTCTTACAGTCTTAACATTGAACAAATACCAGACTGATACCTTGTTATATGTTTCTATAAATTAGCTTAAAAAAACCATTTTCAAACATAAATATGGTTGCTTTAAGGTTTTTCAATTAAAGCATGTAATGCTTGGATACTCTTGGTACAGAAATTCCTAATTAATTACCTTAGCCTGTACTTTTGAAAAACTCACTTAGCCCTTGAATGGCTATAAATGGTAGTACTATGTTAGCTTCATTGTAATAAATGAAAAGATCTCATGATTTTCTCCTTTTTAAACTCAGACACTCTTACGAGACTCAAAGTCTGCTGAAAATTTGTTCTTTCTCTAAAAAAGAAGTTACATGTATCTTTAACAGATCCATTGATGAGAATTGTTCAAAAATCTAATGAAATTTTTGTCTCTACTTCCATAAACTATATGTAACTAACTTATATAGTAACTTTCAGCAAGAAAGTTCAAAGCTTTAAAAGCTTTATTTTGTCATAAATTAAATTAATGTGTTTATCTGTTTTACAAAAAGGTTTATTTTGTATGAGTAGATAAGGCTTTTTCCTGTGGTCATATTTTAATCACTAGAAATTCCACTGTCATACAGCCCACGACCAAAGTGATATTGGAAAAAAGAATGGGTACTGATGGTTGAGAAATGCAATATTAGCAGTCAAATAGGATAACTGCAATGGTAGCTGTAATGTACTGGGTGTTATTATATACAACAAATAGCAATAATGAAAGGAAAAGATTATATGTTTATATCTCTCTACCTGCAAAAAAGGAATGCAATATTGGCCAATATTAGAAGTAAAATGCACGGATATTATTAGAATAACCAATATTATTTATATAATAATAATAATAAAAAACCAATGCACAATTTTGTTTACATTTCAAAACGGCATAGCTAACAATATCACGAAGTTGTGATATTTATATAGATTTTTAGAAAATCTGTACTACGTAGTCATTGTCCTGTAGTCATCCAAACTTATAATTAATTATTGCAATAGTCTCATTAGAACCGTTAGAAAAAATATCATCGTCATGCCTTTACTTACACTGCGTTAGATTTTTAGAAAGTCTGTACTACGTAGTCATTGTTCTGTAGTCATCCAAACTTATAATTAATTACTGTAATAAGTTCATAAGAAACGTTAAAAAATATCATCGACATTTGCTTTACTTATACTGCGTCGGACATCAGTTAGAACCGTTAGAAAAAATATCATCGTCATGCCTTTACTTACACTGCGTTAGATTTTTAGAAAGTCTGTACTACGAAGTCATTGTTCTGTAGTCATCCAAACTTATAATTAATTATTGTAATAATCTCATAAGAAACGTTAAAAAATATCATCGTCATTTGCTTTACTTATACTGCGTTGGACATCAGTTAGAATGGGAAAGTATTCAAATGTGTCGGCAAATGAAAATGAAAAAATTGAAATCGGCAAAAATGAAACGATTATTGTACTCCTATGTTAATTGCCAAACCTTCGGCAATTCGACAATGCTATAGACTGGTGAAAAGCGCACATTATTTTTTCGTAAAATGCGCAAGACTTCATCGTTCTATTATCTGTCGCTCGGCGTTTCAATTTCCGGTCTTAACTTTTATTAAACCGAGCTTTTCAAGCTTTTTGTGGCAATTTTCGTTCAAATTAATCTGTCTATTTGTGTAGAATCCGATCAGATGGGTAAGTTTTAAGATATTATCGTAGGTTTACAAAGACTTGGTAACATATTCAAATAGGTTTAAAGGTGTTCTGTATCGTTTTTATACTTTAACGACTTTAAATTTCGATGCTTAAATTTTTTGATGAAATTTCTTGACGAGGGTTCGTCTCATTGTTGATGAATAATTTTCGTAAGTTGTGTGCACATGCATTTATCATAAAAACTCCCACACTTCCGCTCCGCTCGTGTGGTCGTGGGAAAAGACAGTCAGAGCTAAAAAAATTTCTTCATCTCCTTCAAGCCTGAAGCGATTGATCAAGATGCTAAATACTTTTTTGTAAGTCAGGTAATTCTTGTAATGAAACACTTTTGTAATTTCTGTTTCACAGCTGGTCCTTTCGAGGTCTCCTTTGAAATACTGTTTTATAGTTTTCTCTAACGTCTAAGTTTTCATATTAGTGGTTGACGAAAAACAGAGTTTGTTAATATAAGGTGTGCCATGCTAGCCAAATTAGCTGATGTTATCACCTTGGTTCTCTTGACGTAACTTGGCAATATGACAGGTTATCCTATAAAATGCTTTGATATGCTTTGACATCAAAAGTAGTGTTAGTAATCAAATGCCAGGACCAAACAGTTATTAGCCTCAGCTACAAAGCATTGAATGGTTTTTCAGGCATCTGTTCCATAAATCTTTTATAGTCTGCTTCATTTTTGACAAGGAAGGGGTTGTCACTGAGTTTTTCAAGTCCAGCGCTAGCATGCTAATATTCAATTGCTTGGTTTCATTGATTATGAGCGCAATCTATAATAATGCTTGTTTCTTGAATTTAATATCTTATATAATTATTATATATAATATACAGTTCTCATATATAATTCTTATATAATCTTATATAACATTTGACACCATCAGTGTTTCTTTAACGCAACTGATTTTTGCACTTTCAAGAGAAAGCCAAAGAGTACTTGCAATACTTGCTGCTAGCCTTTACTACTTACAACTAATTGTTGTGTAAAGTTTTGGATATTAAGCTGCTTTATTGTGAAGAAGCCAAAAAATATAACTTTGTTCCAGTACAAAACTACAGTACACTACAATACAATAATACAGTACTCAACTTACAGTCTCAAAAGGTATTTACAAATTTCATAGAGTCACTACTTGGATTTGCACTTTCAGCTGACTAGCGTCATCAAATATCTGCTAAATAAACACTAAGCTATCATACGCTTTTTTGAAACTACATATAAATTTAGTTCTGTTTCTACCAATTTAGTTCTATCTTTTCTAATTCTACTCTTATTTCTATTGTAATTCTACCATTAAGTTCATTCTTCTACCAACTATTTATAAACATTTTTGAGTAGTGCTAAAACTCACAATAAAAAACGCTTAAAAACTTGCTTGTTTTTTGATATTGAAGGTAGAACATATCAAAAAAGATCACTATAAAAACTGATCACCATAAAAACAAAAGAAAAATTATACATCTCACTGTGTATTGTGGCTGTGAATGATTCTTTTTTATACAATTTTTCTAGATTGATTATGGACTACAAGATGGCATCATTGTTAGCCAGTTGTTTCTTTCCCATTTGAGCTCAACGAATTGATAGTCTGTAGAATATGTTGGTGCACTGCAAACAAACTAACTCTTAACGTTGATAAAACAAATTTTATAATAATCAAAAATCTGCAAAATAAATTCAAAGTTAGCCAAAATATAAGTATCAACGGTAAGCCAATAAATAATGTTACAAATGTGAAATTGTTAGTAGTTATTGTCAACTCATTAAACTGGTCTTCTTATATTGATTATTTGAAAAGTCAACTGCATAAAAATTTGGGTATAATTTTCAAAGCCTCAGAAATTTTTCTAACTGGCATGTTAATATTGCTTCATAACAGTTTAATAAACAGTAATCTAATTTATTGTTTAGAAGCATGGGGCAATGCTGCAGAGTGTCATTTGAATAAAATATTCCTGATTCAAAAGCGTCTAATGTGAATAATCTTCCATCAATAAGTCAAAGACCACACAGTTGATCTGTTCAAAAAGGCTAATGTTCTTCCAATTAAAGATCTATACAAACTCCATTTAGGTATTCTCGCTCATTCATCATTCTACTCTGACACTCATGTTCATAGCACTCTTATGCTACTCGTTATTCTTCTTATGCCTTACCTTACCCTAAGTCTACATCTACAGCTGGATATCGACAGGTATCTTACCAGTTGTCCAGTTTTTGGAATGACTTACCAATATCAATCAGGTACATTGAAAATTCAAATAGTTTTAGGATTGCTTTAAAGAGGCATCTACTTGACTCATTGGGATAGCTTTAGGTCTTAATATCTGAACATTATTATATTAAAAAAATTATCAACTCGGGCCCTGCACCTCGATTAGCCTTGCTACTGTGTACGTGGGCCTTCATCACTCCCTATTGTATTATGATTGCTTAATCATATATGTATATTTATTTAGTTTATGTCTCTGTTTGCATGTGTTTTTATGATGAAAATAAACTAAAATTAAGTTAAATCAAATATGTAAAGCCCTCATCTAGATTTCGCTGCCTCCTGTGTCTTTTTTCAAACTATCAAATTTTATTCTTGGAGTAGTTTGCTGTTAAAATGTACGCAAAAGTTTTGCACAGTTCTTGAGATTTGTATTTGCATTTGTACACCCTTATCTTGTGTCACATATATGTGCAAATAGTATGATATAAAAATTTATTACATGGTGATGTCTGAGAAGCTTATAAACCGTTGAAGCAACTACTGTCTATTAATATAATAACATAGACTAAACCAAATGTGTAGTTTCTGCTATCATATATAGTAGAGACCAAACATTTGGCATAGTTTCTACCATATATAAATTATACATGGGGTATGTTAGAGTGAGAAATAAAATTGCAATCATCATAAATATATAACGATAAACTAAAACATACATAAGCTCTTTTAGCAACCAGAAAAATTACACTGTATATCTTTTGAAACTGTAATAGACGACTGAAGGCTTTATGTTCTGGTAAATAATCCGTTCACTTTTTTCCATGATATGCACCTTCATTCATATTATTCATTACTTTTCTTTACATTTCTTTAAATCTGAGTGCTATCTAAAGCTTGCTAACTTTCTAATTAAGCTCTTCGAGTAAAGCCAGTTTTGCTGCATCATTTTCAAATAAGTTTAGACATTTTTGCATTTTACTGTTTTATTTTGTGAATAGAAAATTACAAAAATTTAAAGCTTGTAAATTCTTTTTAGCACATACGTGTATTTGATGCATTGAATCATCTGTATCAATTTTTTTCTGCTTTGACCTGTATTGATGTCAAATATTTGAGTTGGTGTTTTTGTATACTACCTGTGTAAACTTTTAATTTCACATATTCGATACTGTCATTTTCATACAATAATGTTATTGTATATGCATTTGAATTCTGTTGACAAATAATAATATTCTCAAGTGTAAAATATGTTTTTGTCTGAACATATTTAAACACCTTAAGATAAGTCATCATTGTCATTATCATTGTCATCAACTGAACTCTTGTTATAGGATTTATCAAACTTCTGAACTTGTGCCACATTAGGAGTTTTAAAAATATAGGATTAAAAAATTTTCGTTACTCTGATTCATTTAACCAATCATAAAATAGAACAAAACAAAATTTTCTTTGGGTATATTGTATCATTTACAATTGCTTATAATTTTTTGCACATATCCTGTCCTTGAATTTGGGAGTATTATTAGTAGCCAATGTAAATTCAACATTTGCTTGAAAATTACCAAGTTGGTAGATGAGCTATCTGAGTGCCCACAGCAGTGGTAATAAGTTTATTTTTAGTATCAGCCATAATACTGGTTTTGTCTTAATCTTATGGCTTCTCCTCTAGCATTAGTTTCCCTTCTCATATGAATTTTATGAGTAGCTAAATTTCTCTCTTCTTTTAACATAGAACATGACTAGCGATTTATAAATTTTGATCTATACGTAAATATCTAAACAGTTTACGAGTACAGATAAGAGTTGAAGCAATAGCAAGCTTAGTTTTGCTCGCATATTTTGTTGCCACAACTTAGTTGTTCCTGTTTTTTCTCCTAAAACCATGCATCGATTGTACTAGTTTTCATTTAACCAAATAGAATGTATCCAAAAAAATCGAATCTTGTTTTATCAGACTCAACTCTACTTCAGTGCAAACTAGAATATATATAGTGATTGTATCAATTGTACCAAATTCATCTTTTGTTCACATCTTTCTCATAGTCTATGCATCTCTGACAGCCGTTTTTGCATTGTCAAAACATTTTTAGACAGAGCATCTTTTATCCCAAAATGTTGTAACCTGCTGGAGTTTATGCTTCTTCTGTTCTACTGATAGCAGTTATCTCAAAGCTCGGTAATTTTGGCCTTTTATTATCCATCTGGTGAAGATTTAACAATGTTTATCAAAATTTTCAGTTTTCGGTATTTTGACGAGTCATCTTTTAGGAGATCTACTTTAGACACTAACTTTAAACTTTTCTTTGTTCACATAATTACCTACCTATATGATCTACATGTAAGTTCACTATAGAAGTGTACCTACCTACATGTACTACATGTAAGTTCACTATAAAAGCGTACTTACAGTACCTACATGTAAGTTCACTATGAAAGCGTACTTACAGTACCTACATGTAAGTTCACTATGAAAGCGTACTTACCTACATGTAAGTTCACAATTTAAGAGTGACCTAGCATCACAAAATTGTTACACAGAAAGGTTCATCTTAGATACTATCATCATTACATGACTAGATGGAAGCATATGTAATGTGGTCAATTAGCCTAGCAGGAGAGAAAACGTTCTGTGAGTCGCCAAATTATTCATGCGTAACCTATTAATTCATGATTTATATTGTTAGAAATTCATGGTGTTGTCACAACATTAGCTAGCTAATTGAGCAGCAACCATCCAGATTTAGGACTCAGTGACATTTGTTTAAATGGGAGAAGAGATTAGTTGAGCTCTAGAAGAAATGTATTGGATAAGATAAAATAATAAAAAACATTTGAGGAACTGTGGACCCGAAAGTAGCAGGATTATAGGTAGAAGAATTGCATAATATGCTAAAGCAATATATTGGAAGTGTCTAAAAGCGGATTTTTGAAATAAGGTCACTGTAAACATTTTTGACCATAAACACTTTAACTAATCTAAAATCATCAAATCAGTTGCACCAGTTGTAGATTCACTAGAAAGGCTGAGTGTGGCTACCTAGCAGAGTTGTCACCTAGCTTTAGTTGCATGATTCTATTTTTTCATTTTTGATAGCTATTGGGCACCGTCTTTTTTTATAAATGTTTGTTGTTGTACACACGTTGGAGCTGTGTTAAATACATACATAGTAAAGTTATGGGCATCTAACTCATCCTAAAGGAGTGATAGAGCATCACTCAAATGTGTGAGCATACCACAAATAATGGACTCTTATAATTTTGTGCAGTAGTAATAAATCCTGAGGCATAGCTAGCACTGTACACAACGGCACCAAAATGCATTCAAAATCTGAGCTGCACTAACGAAACCTGAAAGTTCACATCAAATATTGTCTGTAGATTGAGTTAAGCTTTACACAAACATTCATCAGGAATTCTCAGAAATGTGGGTGCTAATAATACACAAAAAGATAAAGTTTAAGATTTTTCACGGCAATAACAACAAAATCACATGCACATTTGAGCCTGAACAGCGACGTATAGTTGTTGTAAAATTTGGCGCAGTCACAACCGGTTCATAAAAGTAAGGTGATGATGGTATTTCAGCATCTAGGTAATAGTATCGCTACTTACCTATAATTGACCATTTTATAGCTCATTATGTTCAGGTGAAGATTGGTAATGACATTCTGTCAACTATTGCTAATTCGAAAGAGCACGATTTAAAGCAACAGTGGTGTAGCGTCATGCTATATGTGAAACTACAGCACACCTAAAAATCGCTTAATATGATTGTTTCTTGCCAATGAAACAATGCTCATTTTGTTAAAGTAAATAGGCCAGCATTTTTGTATGTAGATATGCCAATTAGATGCTATGAGTTTGTCAGCTCATGAATCAAATGTTAAAGTATTAAAATTAATCAAATGTTGAAATGTGGAGATAATCAAGTCAATATAAAGTAAATTACAACTATAGTTAAGTTGGTATATCTATGAAGTGATAAACCATTTTTGGTTATAAATAGATGTAGATTAAAACAATAATATGTCATCTACTTTCTAGCTTTATACAACTTTCTATCCATAAATGTTTTAAAAATTGGAAATTTGCGTTGGTCTGACTTATAAATAATACCTTAATGGATGCTATTGCTTAAGCCCACATCACCATAACCTAAATTTATTAAAAATTCTATGAGGAAATAAAATGACTCGACAGACATGTTAGCAAAAGAGTATTTGTGTCTTATCAATTGACTACAAGCAACTATAAATCATCAAAAAGTTTAGTTTAAGCAACCAAAAACCTAACACAAAGAAATTTTCTGTCTCCCTTGATCGGTATGCAAAAGGTTTTTAAAACATGCCCAAACTGGACTGATTGTGTCCATTTTGCTGGCCTAAGTACTGAGCATTCAGCCAAGACAGGACTACTGTAGCAACTGTGAGTGAATATATTGTGTTTTTCTTTGTTATTTTTAAAAGACTTACAACAGTATTGTCTATGCTCAATGAAAAACAAAGTAAACAAACTGAAAACCTGTCGTATAGTCCCGCTGTGTACAAGTAGTACTTCTGTAAGGTATCTTTAAACTTCCAGACACGCTGTATCTAACCCTTAAAAGTTCAACATGAATGCTAGTCTTGGCTATATTCTATTTGTTAACAAAATTAAAAAAAATGAGTTACATCACAGATTATGATTAGAACTTCGTCATGAAACAAGTGCTCGTAGAACTTGCTGTGTCATCAGATCTAATCATAGTAGTTTGATATCAGTTTATGGAAATATATTCTTTGCTTCTGCTTTTTTAAGTAAATTCCTTTAGCCCTGTTTTTCTAGAAACTACCATCTCTCTAATTATGTATTAATTTATGGCGACTGACCGATTAAATACATTTGTATATGTATTTATATATATATAGTATTTATTTATGTATATATTTGCATATATATGTATTTATATATACATAAATATATATTTATAAATGTATATAGTTACTAGAAAGACGCTTTTCTATGTACATGTATAAAGTAAAGCATCTTTTTGATATTTAAGCAACAGGGTTTGGTGTTTCACAACTAGACAAAACTTTGATGCAGAATTCAGAATACTAAAGACAGGCGAAAATTTGGTTATATAAATTATTGCAGCTTGCTCTTAATTATTAATTGGCACTGTGTAGCTGAACAATATTTAAAAAAAACTACATTGGTTGTCCATTTGAAATAACGAGGAAAAATGAAAGCTTCAAATAAGGTACAAGGCCTTGAATTGGATTTTAAAGGCATCAGTTCAACTAGATTTGAGTTAGTTGTTGTCAATTCGCTGTAAAAAAGGTACCCAGGAATTGTGAAACCTGAGCAATCTTTGTTTGCAAATTTTAGCTTTTTGTAGCCCAACTCTGCCATATAGCTTAAAGCCAACCAAGATATGGTTTGATACCGATTTATGAAAATATATTCTTTGCTTCTGCTGTTGTTTAGGTAAGTACCTTTAGCCCTGTTTTTCTAGAAACTACCATCTCTCTAATTATGTATTAATTTATGGTGGTATTGCCAATGACTGATTAAATACTTTTTTATATATGTAATTGTATATAGTATTTATTTATGTAGCTACATGTATATGTACATACATTTACATATATACATGCATATGCATATGTATATATATTTATATATATGCGTATACATATGTGTATATATATTTTTACAAAAGTATATAGATATATATACATATGTGTATATATATGTACATATACACATACGTATATATATATATACATACATATATATATATATATATATATATATATATATATATATATATATATATATATCTATATATATATATCTATATATATATATATACATACATATATATATATTATATAAGCCACTGTCAACAAGGCTTCGAGCCATTCAATCTTGGCAGCTGAGACTACCAAATAAGATCAAGAACTTGCGCAAGAAAGTTAGTAGGCTCAGTGAAAAATCTAACCACAGTTTCGAGCGTCCAACAAGGGAAACCACAATAGAAGCTCTAGAATTTGCCAAACAGCAGCTAGTAGCACTCTCAGCACGACTGAAGCGGTACACCAAAGAGTGGAATAACAAGAGAATGAACAAACTGTTCATCAATAATCTATCTAAAGTGTATTCTCAGTTCAAAGGTGAACTGCGGAGGCCATTGTCAGATCCTCCCAGATCCAGCACCTCAAAGTTCTAGAAGGACATCTGAGAGAAAGAGACTACTCATAACACCACTGCAAATTGGCTGAAGAGGCTTAAAGAGGGCCACCAACACACTGTGGCTTAGCAAGGACACACCATCAGCGAAGTGGACATCAAGTGCAGAGTGCAGCGTATGAAGAACTGGGCAGCATCTGGCCATGACATGATTCAAGCTTTCTGGTTAAAGAAATTTACATCACTTCACACTAGAATGGCTAAGCAGATGGAATGCTTAATAGAAAAAGGCGACCATCTGGAATGGCTGACCGAAGGACGAACTGTACTTCTGATGAAAGATCAAAAGCAGGGGCCGATTCCCAAAAACTATCGACCAATAACGTGCTTGCCCACCACCTGGAAACTGCTCTCAGGAAGAGTTGTAGACAAGCTGGAAGAGCACATGAGTCACTATATGACCAGTGCTCAGAAAGGAAATGGGCGCAACACCCGAGGAGCCAAACATCAGTTAATGGTAGATCAGGCGGTCTGTCATGACAGCAGGAGAAGGCATACCAATCTTGCCATGGCTTGGATCGACTACAAAAAGGCCTATGACTCAATTTCCCATAGTTGGATACTCGAGTGTCTCAGTGTGTACAATGTTCACCCTGCTCCTGTGGCATTCATCAAGATGTCAATGACCAAATGAAAGACGGAACTGGAGGCTAATGACAAAAAGCTGGCGAGTGTACAAATTAAGCGAGGCCTCTATCAAGGT
The DNA here is from genome assembly GCF_963576615.1 of Watersipora subatra. Taxonomy (NCBI): domain Eukaryota; kingdom Metazoa; phylum Bryozoa; class Gymnolaemata; order Cheilostomatida; family Watersiporidae; genus Watersipora; species Watersipora subatra. The sequence goes on from NC_088715.1 coordinate 58,933,286, forward strand.
GACTCCTTATCACCGCTGCTTTTTTGCATTTGCCTAAACCCTCTAAGCAATATGCCGGAGAAGACTCACTATGGGTACCAGTTTAAGAGTGGCACCAAGATAAACAACCTCTTCTACATGGATGACATCAAGCTGTGCGCTAACAAAGAAAGGGACATTGATTTGCTAATACACCTCACTCAGGTATACAGCAAGGACATCGGAATGACCTTCGGTATTGAGAAATGTGGAAGGCTAATTCTTAAGAAAAACCATTCTATGCTCACAGATGGCCTAAGAATGTCAAACGGTATTATCAAATATATAAAAGAAGGGTACAAGTACTTGGGGATTATGCAAAGCAACATCAACCACGAAGCCGAGGTACGTCACAAAGCCATTACTGAATACAAGAAACGCCTTCAGCAGGTCCTACAGAGCCAGCTCAATGCCAAGAACCAAGTCATGGCAATAAATACGGACTGCCAGTAATAAGATATCCAGCAGGCATAATAAAGTGGACTGAGGAAGCCATCAAGGAAACAGATATAGCAACTCGTAAAGTGCTGACCATGCATGGAGCACTCCACCCAAAATCTGATACTACTAGATTGTATCTTGATAGGAAAGATGGTGATAGGGGACTCAAAAGTGTACAGCAGACAGTGAAGGAGGAAGAGCAAAGCATCAAAGCCTATGCAGCCTCCATGGCCACTTCAGATAAGTTGCTTGCTGAATTTCAATCGGCTGCTCTTACAATGGGCCTTCGCCCTGATGATGAGGAAATTGACTGGCACACGAAACCTCTTCATTGTGCTTACCACCAACAAATATCTAAGATTGGCGATCTTCACCAGACATATATGTGGCTGAATAAAGGAAACCTAACGGCCATTACAGAGTCGCTAATCATGGCAGCCCAGGAGCAAGTGCTCCCAACAAGGCAACTCTAGACAAAAATCTATCACACTAGAGACGATCCTAGATGCAGACTGTGCAAAGATGCACCTGAGACCATCCAACACATCACCATTGGATGCAAGCAGCTAGCAGGAAATGCATACACTGAGCGGCATAATCATGTCGCAGGTGTTGTGTATAGAAGTCTATGTGACGAGTATGGCTTTAATAAACCACAACACTGGTGGGAAGCTCCTGGTAAGGTCAATGAAAATGATTGCGCTAAGATCCTCTGGGACCTCTACATCCGGACTGACAAGCATGTCTTAGCAAACCAACCAGATACAGTGGTGGTGGACAAGGAGAAAAAGAGAGCTACTATAATAGATATTGCAGTACCCAATGACTACAATATAGACAGCAAAGAAAAAGAAAAGGTAAAGAAATATCTCCCTCTTGGAGAAGAGATTGAAAAATGCTGGGATGTAAAAACAACTGTAATCCCAGTAGTCATTGGGGCACTGGGCGCAATAACACCGGCGCATAAAATGTGGCTTACCCAATTACCAACAGCATTCAACTCACGTGAGCTGCAGAAAAGTGCGTTACTGGGAACAGCTAAGATCTTGAGGCAAGTGCTTAAACTCCCAGGTCTGTGGTAGGAGACCCGAGTTAGAGCAGAAATTACCACCCATACGGGATAACCGGGGTGAGGAAACAATTTATATATATATATATATATATATATATATGTATATATATATGTATATACATACATATATATATGTATATATATATATATATATATATACATATATATATATATATGTATGTATATATATATATGTATATATACATTTATATATATAGATGTATATATAAATATTGGTCTCTCACCCCGATTAACTCATGTGGATTGTAATTTCTGCTCTAACTCAGGTCTCCTACCAGAGACCTGGGAGCTTGAGCACTCGCCTCAAGGTCTTAGCTGTTCCGCATATTGCACTTTTATGCAACTCACTTGAGTTGATTGCCGTTGGTATCTGGGCAAGTCACATTTTATGCGCATGTGTTATTGTGCCAAGAGCCCCAATGACAATTGGAATTCCATTTGTTCTTACACCCCAGCATTTTTCATTCTCTTCTCCAGGAGGGAGATATTTCTCTATTGTTTATTTGCTGGCTATATTGTAGTCATTGGGTACCTGTATCTATTGTGGTAGAACTCTTGTTTCTCTTGTCTACCACCACTATATCTGGTTAGTTTGCTAGAACATACTTGTCAGTCCGGATGTAGAAGTCCCAGAGGATTTAACATGGTCATTTTCATTGACTTTGCCAGGAGCTTCTTACCGGTTTTCTGGTTTATTAAAGGCATATTCACCACATAGACTTCTGTACACAACACCTTCAACTTGATTATGCCGTTCAGCGTATGCGTTTCCTGCTAGCTGCTTGCATCCACTGACGATGTGTCTGATGGTTTCGGGTACATCTTTGCACAGCCTGTATTTCTAATCATTTCTAGTGTGATAGATCCTTGTTTGGAGCTGCCTTGTTGGTAACACTTGCTCTTGGACTGCCACAAGTAGCAACTCAGTATTGGCCATTAGGTTTCTTTTGTTTAGCCACATGTATGTCTGGTGGAGATCGGCAACTCTAGATATTTGTCGGTGGTCGGCACCATGAAGAGGTTTAATGTGCCAGTCAAGTTCCTCATCATCTGCGAAGCTCCATTCTGAGAGCAGCCAATTGAAATTTAGCTAGCAACTTATCTGAGCTGGCCCATAAAGGCTGCATCGACTCTAAAGCTCTGTTTTCCTTCTTTCACTGTTTGCTGTACACTTTTGAGTCTTTTGTCTACTTTGCTGGTTTCAGTTTCCTATCGAGATACATGTACAATCTTTAATTAGTATCAGATTTTGGGCGGAGTGCTCCAGGCATAGTAACCAGTTTATCCGTTGCTCCATCTGTTTCCTTGATGGCTTCTTCAGCCCACTTCATTATGTCTCGTGGGCATCTTATCACTGGCAGTGCGCAGGTAGTTATTGCCATGCCTTGATTCCTGGCATTGAGCTGGCTTTAATGGACCTGCCAAACGTATTTCTTGTATTTGGTAATGGCTTTGTGGCGTACTTCGGTTTCATGGTGGATGTTGCTTTGTATAGTTCTCAAGTACTCTTAACGTTATTTTATATTTTTCTATGTTACCAAAACAGGCAAAAGCTTTTCATACAAATTTTTGCAGTTTGCAATTGAATTTTAATTGACAGGTTGTAGCTGAACAAAATTTAAAAAAATATATTGAGTGTCTATTTAACAAAAAATAGAAAAGGAAAGCTTCAAATAAGGTGCAAGACCTTGAATTGTACTTTGAAGGTACCAGTTTAACTTGATTTGTGTTCGTTTTTGTCATTTGGCTGTAAGAAGGGTATCCAGGAAGTGTATGAGGTGAGTAATCTTTATGTTTAGCAGATTCTAGCCTTATGCAGCTCAACTCTGCCATAAAGCTTATAGTCAACCAATCTATGGTTTATCCTTGTAGCAACAGATATCTGAATAATAGATTTCTACTAAAAAGAAGTAAATAAACCATTAAAATCTCTATATATTTACTGCAGCCATTTGTACATAAACACCATTTAAACAATCACCGAATAATCCTGATTAATCTTTCATATAGTAACCTGGTTACAAGGAAATAATGATAAATGTGTCCTGTTTTCAAGTTGTCTATACCTTGAATATGTGTCCTGCCTTTATTAATAGTGAATGATTACATGCAGCAGGTTAATACTGTGAATAAATTTATGTGGAATTCATAGTTTTAAAATCTCAAGATACAAGTTTAACCTGATTATAGCTGTAGTGTAAAAAGGCCTGCAATATATCCAGCAATAAGGTGTATGCTCACAATCATCTGTATTGTTAAATATACAGTCAAACATGGATAACTCGTTCTCGGATAGCTCAAACACATAGTTAATTTGAACGGTTTCTTTAGTCCGTTCCCACGTAATGATAACTTGCTTTAGATAACTCGACCTCAACTCTGTTAACTGGAACAGTTTTTTGCCCAATGGCTACCGAGATGGTTGTTATCGCTTTAGAAAATTACTTTATTCCAAGCTATAGAGGTAAACCTCGACTTTTGGTAATTTATAAGCGTCGTTATTACCACCATCGGCAAATTTTTTTGTCAACTACTTTTCTAAAGGTTTGGTAAAATTTGATTTTTACCAAACATCTGCCTGGCAATGGTCCTTTGGAAGCAAGGAAAAAGTGAGGTAACCTTTGCATAAACTTCAAGAAAAATCGGCAAAATTGATCTTGGTTAAATCGCTCAAAAGAAAAAGATGTATTTTTTCTGAGCATTTCAACAACAATCAATTTTTGTCAATTTTAATCTAAAAACGTCCTGGCAATAACATCATCTCAAACAAAAAACCAATCTTAAGTGATAGAAAATTCTGTATACTATTTGATAAAAAGTTGTAAACTTTACGTTAGAAGCATTTAATTTGAAACAAGCCATTTAAGCTTTTGATTTATATTATAGTTTGTATATGTACATGTATCTACTAATAAATAAATACATTGACTTGTGACAGTGCTCTGATAACTTGAACACTCTGATAACTCGAACACTTTCGTTCGGTCCTGTGAAGTTCGAGTTATCCATGTTTGACTGAATATCTTTATTTATTATCATTAGACAGTTTAGAGTGATGCTAAACTAGCGTTGCTCAATCAGAGTAACAATCACAAATAGTTTCTATGCTAAACAGTTATATACATAAAATTTTGCAAACAACTTTAGAAGCATTTTACAAATTATGTAAAAAATATTAGGTTTTTAATCAGAATCTTATTTAGCGCATTAAGCTTTTTTTATTATCCAGAACAGTCATCAACCAAAGTGGTTTATGCTAACAATGATCTGGCACAGTTTATACTTATATTTAATAGACTTAATAGACATCTAATAGACTTAATGCAAATAGGTAATGATATGTTTTAGAGCCTTTAAGATGAAGTTAAATATTATTTAGGTGTCTAAGCTTGTTGCATCTCATGGGCTTGTATGACAGAGGAATTTCGAGTAGGTAATATAAATGTTTTTTGCCATGGCAATCACTCTTAGAAAGGACTGGAGTAAATTGTAACCATTACAAAAGGTACGTGTTACTTTACTAACAAATATTAAATATTTTTTATTGTTCTAATCTATGCCACCAGAAAGCTTTTTGAAAAATGTCCATAGTGACATGAGTTTAAAGACAATACATAGGCATACACATGAAATTATAGTTGAACTCTTTGGCCACTTACATCCACGAGCATGATGTGCAAAGAATGTATCTGTGTTAACCCAACTCAGTGCAATGATTCCTTAAACAATAAAATATGTTGATGATAACCACTGCAAGCCCAACAAAAACTTATCTGTAACATACAAAAGAGCAGAAAAAAGAATCTGTTTCATTATTTTTTTCAAATTAGCAATCAATACTTATATTTTGATAATTGCTAAAGTGCACATAGAGATTTGCTGAATTAACAATTTTGGTAGAAGTTATAGATTATTGTTTATTCACTAAATAGAACCTAACTTTAGCAAGGAAAGTTATTAAAGAACCAAGTCAGTGAAACTAAGACACTTGTACCAAGTTATTCATAGGTAAATTTGTAGGCATCTGAAACACCAAGATGTGAACAAACAATGCCAAAATACATATTGTATGTTACTAAGCTATTGAAATGAATCCATCTCTCTTGTGTGACAATGTATTTTGTTATTATACATCACCCATAGCATCAACTTGACATAAAAGACAAAAAATTTTCCTTAACCCCAGAAAATAAAATTTTTAGTTATGGATTAGTAAAATATATAATGCAGTGGCTTGTTAAACACAATAGTGGTCTGCTTATAAAAGAATATTTAATCATTATGTGACAGGTTCTGTCCTCTGTTTGTTTAAAACTCAAAAATGAACACTATAGATCAAAACACACATTTAATAATAAAAAATTGAAATTCGAGTACTCATCATTCATGTTTGATAACATATTTTAATCGTTTGAGTAACTGCATTTAAACCTGTCTAAGGGAATAAAAAACTCTGCTTATTATTGAAAACTATAACAAGTTTGGTTATGGGTTAGTAAGGTGAGTTTGTAGTTTGTTATGAACAATGGCTTTCTGCTCATGTGAGAAAATGAAACAGCTTAGCTGTCAGCAAACCTGCATTACTATTAACATGTTGCACAGGTATTGCAAATAAACAATCATTTGTGCTGTTAACCAGTTTTTGTGTCAGTTGAAAGTTGCTCCAGACTTGTGTTGCCTGCAGATGTAGCTGCTTGTATTTAAACTGGTAGATCAGACATGGGTGCATTCGCTTGCGGAGACATCATGTACACAGTTGGAAGCTGACCACTAGTTGAAGATATGTGTCGTCCCTGTGTCGAAAATGGTTGTGCATCAGGATATATGACAGGAGGACCACCAGTATTTGTAGTGAAATTCATCTGGTTTGTAGTTGAAGGTTGATAAAGAACAGTGCTGAGGTGTGACGGTTTACAGAAACTGCATACAGCTTTGCAACACAAAACGGCACTCCAAATTGTTAGTAGCAACTCAACCAAACTTGCTGCTAGCAAAACTGCATTTGTTGCTAGTGCCTCATTTTCTGCTTGGCAGTCATCCATGTAATAAAGCGATGAATCTACACGACAATCTTTTGACCAATCTATTCCAAATGAGCTAAAAATCACAGATATACCACAAAGTACGGATGCAATAATATTGAGCACCATGGCTGATATGGTGAGACAGTGAGTGTTAGATTTGGCAGCTCCGAGTCCAATCGATCCTACTACTATGAAGTATAAGCCAGTCCAAATTCCATAGCCAGTATAATTATAATCTTTTTGCTTGTTAATAATCCCCACAACACCGGGGGCAAAACAGATAATTCCAGCCACAATCTGAACCACAGAAAGACCATACATCTGTGATCTCACTTCTCTCTGAAATACGCTGCCGCCAACATTGTGTTGTGAATTGAGTCTTATGATTGGTTGTTGTATGCCTTCCAGCTGTGATAGCATGCTGATACCGAGACTTAACCCAGGTTGTAAAACACTTGCGAATGAGAACTGCACAGAATGACTAGCACAATAGCAAATGAATCGGAAATCAGTGATAGCTTATGACACCAGACAATTAGGCACCTCCTCAATACTAGGAAAAGTTTTTCAGGCTAACTTTAATGTAGCTGATGAAATAATTATTTGCAAGGCAATCCATTACAAAATCAAGCATCATTAGTTATGAGATTTGTAACACCTCATAAATCAAAAATATTAATATACTCAGTTGCTAACCATACAGTAGTTAGATACAGGTACGTTTTCACTGCATCTTGAAGTATGTTATATGTAGACTCAGAGGTACAGATTTTTTAGTCTTTTGCTATGGCGAAAAATCAATAAATACATGTTTGGGTTTAACAAAAGCAGTCAGATAGTAGTTTGATAACTATATGTTCACTTTCATTATCACTTTTGACATATTGTTTAGCGCCTGCATGTTTTTCTGATAGAGTTAAACTTTTACAAAGTATTGAAAAAGGCGCTGCCAAAGCATTAAAAAGTCCCATGACCAAACACGAGCAAAGCGGTTGTTCGGGAGATTTATGATAAATGCATATGTGCACACAGCTCATGAAAATTATTCATCAACGCCCGTCGCAAACCCTGGTACCGAAATCTCATCAACAAATTTAACCTTTGTTCAATAATCGTATAAGTATAATAACGATACAAAACACATATAAACCTATTTAAATATGTTACCAAGTCTTCATTATATGTAGAAAATTTTCTAAACCTTATTCATATGTTTGGATTATACATAAATAGACAGATTAATTTGGCCCAAAATCGTTTTTAAAACTTTACATGCCTTATTTTTATCAAAATTAAGACCGGCAACGGAACGCCGAACAACAGAGAATAGAGCCATTAGGTAGTGGCATAGCAATTCAGTTCCATGGGCGTTCACAAGTCTATAGCGTTGCCCAAATGCCAAAGGTTTCTGTAATTAACGTAGAAGTACTTAAAGTAATCGTTTACCTTTTGCCGATTTCAAAGCAACTGACATTTTGGACACCTATGAGTACTTTGGTATTCCAACTGATGTCCAAAGCAGTGAAAGTAAAGGAAATGGCGATAATGTTTTTTTCTACTAATGCTTATGAGATTATTACAATATTTAATTACAACAATAATTATTCGATTTCATAAGATTTAATTATAAGAATAATTATTTGATTTTATAAGATATAATTATAAGAATAAGCACTCGAATTTGCAAGATCAAAGTATATAGTGACCGATGTTGGGATATATGTTACTGTTATTATTTTTTCTAAAGAGTTTTGTTAATTGGATTTTCTAAAAATCTATATGAATATCACAACTTCTTGATATTGTTAGCTATGTTGTTTTGAAATTTAAACAAAATTGTGCATTGGTTTTCTATCATTACTGTATTATTATATTAATAATATTGGTTATTCTAATAATATCAGTGCATTTTACTTCTAATATTGCATTTCTCCTATTGCAGGGAGAGATATAAAAATATAATCTTTTCCTTTTATTATTGTTGTTTGTTGTACATAATAACACCCACACCCAGTATATTACAGCTATTATTGCAGTTATCCTATTGCACTGCAGTGCCATTTGACCGCTAATATTGCATTTCTCAACCATCAGTACCCTTTCTTTTTTTCAATATCACTTCGGTCGTGGGCTGTATGACAGCAAAACTTCTAGTTAAATTATATTTGTATTTTTTATCCAGTAAGTAGTAAGAATGCGTGTACAACAATATTATTTGCACATAATGATTTGTGTTGAAGCTAGTTATAGCCTACTTGAATCAATGCCTGCTTCGTTTTAAATACTGCTAAAATAGTTTAGGTAGACTGAGACTGTCCAGATCTGCTATTTGCTCAAACATAACTTCTATCAAATCTAAGCTTTGTTGTTAGCTTGTACATCACAGCCTATTTGTACATTAGCTGTAATACTAACCGACTGAGTAGACTTTTTCAAATACGTGCATGTGAGTTAAAAGGTTTTATAAAAAACCACACAAATTTTTATGCTAATAAAAACTATATTTGTCACTTACATGTGATATTTCTGACTTGTCTATTTACTAGTAAAGAGCAGATAACTACTACAATTTTGAAAGGAAAGAAGTCTTTTGCCATGATCTTAGCTTTTATGGCCTGCAGCTGTCTAAGAAGCCGTGGTTCTACCTTGATATAAAATACCAAAATAGAACCAATACCTCCTGAATAAAAATAGTTATATTATTATATATGAGTCAATAGCACTAAAGCCATTCAAAGTGCCAGAATTTGGCAATAGCTTTAGTTAACAAAAATTATATCTGCTTAGCTTGCTGAAAACCAGAGACTGTGCATTTGTAAAAACATTATAACATTAAACACTGTGTGTGTGCGTGTGCGTGTGCGTGTGCGTGTGCGTGTGCGTGTGCGTGTGCGTGTGCGTGTGCGTGTGTGTGCGTGTGTGTGCGTGTGTGAGTGTGTGTATTTTCATCAACAGAAACAATACAGAAAAATAAACTGCATATTAGTAAATATATCAGGTTAATTACAAATTAGCGAAAAAATGAAAAGAGTATAGCAAAATTCACTCAACCTGAGCACGAGATAATGATGATGGAGCCATAGGTGCGCTGTAGCCCAGCTAATGTTGCGCAAGCCCCAAAAACAGTCAACAGCAGCAGAACAAAGGCAGGCCTCAGCCCACCCTAATCAGAGAGACAGGAGATAGCATTTTACTTGTTTTTTAAAGTCAAATTTGTTTATAATTTCCTTCAATCTGTCAGGTAAGTTATTCCAATAAAAGGTTGTTTGATATTGAATGTATATGTCATGTTAGCTGAACATAACCAAACTCAGTCGCAAGCAACTTGGACGACTGGAGGCACGACCGGTTGCAGAAAAGGATTTAAGCTTGGATGCCATTTCAGTCATCACTGGTGAAAGAAATGGTTGTTGGAATATTTGATAATTAAATCCGCCTTGTTGTTCGCAGGTCAGACTTTCCTGACAACTATGCTATAGCTGGTAAATTGTTGCTGAGAAAATGTTCAGGCAGTGGCACAACAGTGCCTTCTAGCTAAAGAAACATAAGTTTATCTTTTAACGTTATTAGTATGAGTAACAACTACATCCAACCATCAAGCTCCTGTAAAAAGTATCCAATTATAAACAGACACTAAAGTGAGCTCTCGTATTGGTTAGTAAAATGGCGGAACATTTGTCTAAATGCAGCAAAATTTAAAGCAGGAAATTTTGTGTTAGTGAAATAAATTTAATATAGGCCTATAATCTAACAGTAAACAAACTAGCACTAGTCATCTCATGTCAGAATCGGAAGTATGAGCAGCGTACAATTATGAGTCTAAGCTTTATATTGAAATCAGAAGCTGTACGTTGAATAAGTAGAAGGATTTTTATACCGAGGTGTTAAGTACAACTGGTAACAACAATGCAAATTGTATTGACAAAATCAAGCAGATAAAATGATAAAATGGCTTAAAACCTAGCAGCTCGTGGTTCAGTCTTGTTGTTGAATTAGTATGCTGATCTTTAAACCACTTTATCTCTATAGAACTTATATACAGTAAGTTAAAAACTGCTTTAGATACAGTTTAAATACGATTTTGTTTAGATACAGCAGAATCGAGCATATACATTTTATGTAAGCTAAATAAATCTATTATATACTCTAACAGTAAACAAACTAGCACTGGTCATCCTATGCCAGAGTCAGCAGTATGAACAGCATACAATTATGAGTTGAAGTTTTATATTTGCATCAGAAGCTGTATGTTGAATAAGTACACTGGTTTTTAGACCTGCTTGTCATGGTAGAACTTGCAAGCACATACAAACTTTATAGACAATAAAATTTAGCAAGCAGATACAACGAGAGAAATTATTTTATAATTAAATTTCATAATTATTTCATTTTTAAGATATATTCTATCTCTTTTGCATGTATCGCATTTTATTCCAAACCAGATTTGGAATAAAATGGTCACAGCTGAATATACTGTGACCATTTGCGCATGGGATTGTCAGCTCTTAGATTGGTCTTCTTACTAACTCAAAGTAAGAACTAAATTTGGCAGACAGTAACACGTGAATTATTATGCTTTTTGACAATTTCTATAATATCAAAGAAATTGTAGATAATTTTAGTTATAAGCTAATATGTAAGAAACTTTTTTTATTGGTCATCTTGTATCTTTTTAAAATTGGTTCACAAGATACCAAGCTTGTACAACAATTACATAATGTGAAAAACAAAGTGAAAAAATAAGTATTGGTGCATTTCAGACAAAACATAGCCAGGAATTCATAAAATTAGCATAAAAATAAAAAGATTAGATAGTTAACACACTCATAACTGACAAAGAATGTAGTATGTCATCACACAAAGAACTTGGTATTTAACAAAATACTGCTGTTTGTAAAATCTTCAACATTTCAAATATTTAAAAGCTAAAAAACATAGTGAGTAATTTTTGTGCATTCATACTCCGACTAAAAACGCAATTTTCAAAACATGTAGTGAAATTTCAACAAATGTCTATTTTGAAATAGATGATAGTTTCTACGCTACGACATTCAAAATTTTCAAAAACCATTATTTTTAGTGTTGATTAGAGTAAGTTATTTGGATGTTTCAAAGGACACTTTATTTTTCAAAATAATGGAAGATAGGCCTACCCATATAAAAAATTCATATGCATAAAAATTTGTTAAATACTCTCTCAGAAGCAATCAACAGCCATTTATAACATTTATAACATATAACATTTATACAAAAAATATTTTTTCAGTTATTAAAAAGGAATATGCGCATATAAGGCATACAGTAAATTTCCGCCAATCAACATTAACTTGTTTTGATGATGAGTCATAAGGCAAAAATGTTGTATGAAAAGGTTTGGAAACCTATAGTAATTATCCAATGTAACCTCCTCCCCTTTGGTAAAAACATCAAATTTTTGTACTCAGACTGCATATGTTAAAAATTTGTAAAAATAGTATAGCAACCTGAGTAATTATACTATTTTATTCAGTGGTTATGATTTTCAATAAAATGCAACATTATTATCTACAGTAATGTAAGTAGTCCCCACCTTTAAGACAAACATACATATATAGTGGTTAACAGCGGTGTGAGAGAAACTTGGACCACAACGCTTTTGGTGCCCTTGACTTTCGTGATGGTGCAGAACATAAAATTTGAATTTGTCTTTAATGAATTTAGCCTATTCAACAAACACAAAACTTAATTTCGTCATCGTCTTAACTTTTTATTCTCTGTTTTTGACCATGCTGCCTTTGCCTCACTTTTACTATAAATTCTAGCTTACATTATTGATTAAAAAATCTTTCAAATTACATTAATTAAAAAAACGTGCAATGTTGTTTAATTTGGAGTTTCAGAGAGACACTTTGATGTTGTATGGTAGAAAAAGGGCATAACGAGGGATCAGAAAAAAACTTTGTGCTTCTTGTTGCAAGGCGAAACAACCATAAAACGGTGAAGGTTTAACAAACTAAGTCCACTGCACTTAGAACATATAACAAATCAAAGAGTGCGGATGAGTACCATTAGTTCATACACTTGCTCAAACATTGCCAAGAAAAGCAAATTTTAGTTACATTGTATGTAAAACAACAGTCATAGTTTGGCTATCCTGGAAACAATCAACTTAGACGTGCAAGCAGACATAACTGGTGCTGCCAATATGAAACATACAATGTGGAACTTTATTCTTTTTTTGCATCTTTTGAATTGGATTTGCTTCTTTGTTTTTAACTTGTCAAGACACTTTTTAGACACCCCATATTTCATATTAACATGCAGCAGCCTTATTTAATCATGGGTTTATACTGCGTATGTTCTACAGAGAGTAGTTGTCTCAAAGCTCCGCCATTTTAGCCTCTTATTATAAGTCTGGTACAGACCTCACAATGTCTATTAAAATTGTCAGTTTTGGGGCAAGTCAACAGATCATTGCCAAACAAATGCCTACAGGTAATTTCGCTATCTAAGTGCACTTACATACATGTAAATTCACTATGAAAGTAGTAGCTACATGTAAGTTTGCTATGAAAGTGTACCTACCTGCATGTAAGTTCGCTATGGAAGCGCTAGCTAGTATCATAAAATTGTTAGACAAAAAGGTCCATCTTAGATTCTATCATGATTAGTTGACTAGATGGAAGTACTGTATATGTAAGGTAGTTAATTAGCCTTGTAGAAAAGAGAGAGTTCTGTGAACCACCAAGGTGTTCTTGTGCAACTTATTAATTCATGATTTATCTTGTTGGAAAGTCATGGTGCTGTCACAACATTAGCTGGGGAACTGAGCAGCAACCATCCAGTTTTGTAACTCTGCAACATTACCTGTACACAAGGAGAAAGCATAGTTGAGCTGAAAGATAAACTTTAAGCTCATCTCAGATTAATATTTCACTTTTAAATATTGTGAAGTAAAATTTAATAGTAAGCAACAACTGTAAAAAGTTTATAACAGCTAAAAAAATAATAATTCAACTTACCTTATGAGAAAAGACGACTTAATTACCGTCATCACAATCACTGGCAATTCATTAAATAAGTAATAATAATAATAATAATAATTTTGGCCTTTTGTTAAGACCCGGACTCAACATGGACTACAACTAGTCACCTACCACCACACGACTGTGAAGAAAAACTTTTACAATAATAATAATAATAAGGTATCACTATGTTTTGATCATAACGCAGTCATTAAAAATGTCTTTCATGTACAATTTGTGCCACTCTTTCATGTTTCTAAAAATATATTATTATAATTACTAGGTTTAAATACTTTGAATAGATTCGGAATTGACCTCTACCAATTAATTCACACCCTACTGTTTCAACAATTGGGAGTTGCACGTAATCAATTTTTCAGTCTATAATGAAACAAAACAGAACTTAGTAAGGTTTTGCTTAGATATTAATAATATTAATATATTTCTACAGTATTACAAAGCAGCAAGAAAATTTTCTACTGGCTTCACAGTTATTACTTCAAAATTCGCATGAACAACAATTGCATTTTTTTTCACTATGTAGTGAAAAAACAATCTACGCTAAAAAGGAAGGAGATATGCAACAGTGCAGTGTGAATCTGTATCATTGATATGTTCAGATATTTAATGAATAAGATAATAAACTAAATAAAAAATATAATTATCTTAACATTGCTGTATGAGCAACCAATCATTGACAATAGTAGTTCAAATATTACTGCGTGGTAGTGTGATGAAATGCGTTGAATTTCTTGCTTCCACGAGAGGAAGTTTTCTTGAGTATTATAAATTTCAATCCATCAAATGTAGGTTTTTTGTGACATCAATTAGTAGTCTCACGGTAAATGCCTTTTCACAACTCTTGAGAAGCAAAATGGCGTCAAATTAGTTTGGGTTTTACCTTTTTTGTGGTTTGTATTGGAAAAAGCTTCCAATCTATTCGAAACCTGGAAACTCTGTTAAAAGCTCCAACGTTGACTTGTACAAAAAATATTTATAAAGATGCTTCAATTCAAAAATGATGACTGTCTGGTATGTTTCATTTTTTGATGTAGCATTGTAATCTGTATTTCTTGTAAACAAATTGGTTATAGGATAAATATTCAATAAAATTTCAAAATTGTACAGCTAGACAAACGCACAAAAGGAACAGATTTACTTGATACTTGTTAGTAAAAAATTATTGATTTGCTCAAAAATGTAGACTAGCATTTTGTTCTACTGAAAATTTTATGTGATTGCAAACCCTGGTAGGATAAATCAATCTCATGAAAGTTCAGCTTTAATGAATCTTATGAACAGTTAGATGAGTCAACATAATACAAAGCATTTGAAAAGCTGTAGACTCTGATTAGACAGTAGAATTAACACGAATAGATGTAGAAGAAATGAATGACATGCTGAAGCAATATATTTAAAGTGTACAAACACTGCATGTAGAATGATGTCACTATAAACATCTAAAAGCATTAACAGTATAACTAAGTTAGAATATTCAAATCGGCTACACAAGTTGTACATTAACTACTGAGGCGACTAATCAGCGGAGTTGTCACTTAGCCTTATTTGCACAATTTTGTTTGTCATCTTTTCAGCATTTGGACAAAAGCTTAACTTTATAAGTTTTTATTGTAGTATACACATTTGAGACATGTTTTATACGTACATATTAAAGTTATGGGTATTAAAATTACCCTAAAGTAGCAATAGTGCATCAATCCAACGTGTGAGCATAGCACAAATGATATACACTCATAATTTTGGGCAGTAGCAATAAGTCTTGAGGCATAGCTGGCAGCGTGCAAATATAGCAACAAAATGCATTAAAAATTTGAGCTGCACTGACGAGGCCTCAGAGGTCAGAGGTCACAACAAATATTGGCTGCAGATTGAGTTTAAGTTTCACAAAAACTTTCATCAGCAATTCCCAAAAATTGGTGCGGGCGCTAATGAGACACAGAGGCACAAAGCTTAGGATTTATTTGCTGTGATAATGACAAAATCTCATCCAAATATGAGCCGGTACAGCAGCGTATAGTTGTGGTTATTATTGGCTCTCAGTCACAACTGGTTCACAAAGTAAGGTGATTAAGTTAACTGAAGCATCTAGGTAATAATACTGCTACTCATTGTAATTGACCATATTTAGAATTCATTACCTTCAGGTGTAGATTGGTAATGGCTTTCTGTCAACTAATACTAATTTAAAAAAGCATGATTTAAAGAAACCAGACTCCTTAGCAGCAGTGAAGTAATGTCGCACTATATGTAAAGTTATAGCAGATCTGAAGATCGCTTTACATGATTGTTTTCTGCCATTTAGGCAATGCTCCGTGTGATAGTCATTTGGCTGGCCTTTGTGAATGTAAATATGCCACCTAGGCAATATGAGTTTATCATTTCGTAGTTGAAATGTTAAAGTGTTGAAATTAACCGTGTAAATGTAAAGTAAATTAAAGCTATAGTAAAGTTAGTATGTCTTTGAAGTGATATATCGATTTTGTATGGAATAGATATGGATTAGGACAATAATATATCTTATCTACCATCTAACTTTATACACTTTCCTATCCTTAGATGTAAGATTGAATTTTTAATTACAGTAACGGTTTTTCTACTTGATGTGTTGTTGTGTCACTTGATCAAAAAAGTACCAAGACAGGATTTAAAATTCATAAATTCGAAATTTGCTTTGTTCTGACCTATAAATAATACTTCAATAGCTACTATCTCTTAAGCCCACATCACCGAGGCCTACATTTATAAAATAATCAAGGAATAACTAAACAGATTTGACAGACATGGTTTGCAAAAGAGTATTTATGTCTAATCAAATGACTACAAGTTATCATAAATCATCATAAAGTTCGGTTTAGGCAACCGCAAACCTATCATAAAGAAATTATCCATCTGCCTGAATCTTTACTGTAAAGGTTTGTATAAATATGCACAAACTTGACTGATTATATTGATTTTGCTGGCGTAAGTACTCAGCGTTCAGCCGGGACAGGACTGCTATGGCAACTGTTGATGAATAATTATACTATATTTCTCCATGTTATTTTTAAAGGGCCTACAATAGTAATGTCTATGCTCAATAAAGAAACAAATTCAACGAACTAAATGACCAGTGTATAGGCATACTGCATACAAATAGTATTTATGTAAGGTATCTCTAAACTACCAGATACGCTAAATTTTGCCATTAAAAGTTCAACATGAATGCTTGTCTTTGTTTTATTCTGTTAGTTTACAAAGTTAAAAATAATGAATTACATTATAGATTTTGTTTAGGATTCTCATAATAAAAAGTGCTAGTAGAACTCGCTGTGTCATCAGATCCAATCAGGATAATTTGATGCCAGTTCATGAAAATACAGTCATTGCTTTTCTTTAGGTAAGTTATATTGGGCCAATTTTTTTAGAAACTATCTCTATCCAGATATGTATTAATATCTGGTGCTCTGTCACTGACTGACAAACTACATAATATGTAGTTTGCTGCTTATATTATAAGCAGCAAAAAGTATTTCTGGTATTTAAGAAACAGTGAGTGAAGTTTTGCTACCAGAAAAGACTTTGGTGCAAAACTCAGAACAAGCAAAAAAAACAAAATTTTGGTTGTAAAAACTCTTGCCACTTGCATTTAAATTTTGCTGTTATTTTAGAGCTGAACAGTATTTTCAAGAGAAACAGTATTTTCAAGAGAAACAGCACTGGGTGCCCATTCAACAGAACAAGGAAAAATAAAAGCTTCAAATAAGGTGCAAGATCTTCTATTGTACTTTGAAGCAGTTCAACTAGATTTGAGTTCATTTTTGTTATTTGGCTGTATGAAAGGTATTCAGAAAGTGTGAGAAATGTATAAATTTGATGCCTAACAGAGTATAGCTCCATGCACCTCAACTCTACCGTAAAGCTTATAGTCAACCAAACTATAGTTTAGCTTTGCAGCAACAGGTGTCTAAAAATGGAGTCATACTACAAAGCAGTAACCAAGGCATTAAAATCTTTATTTATTAGCTGCAAAATGTTTTACCTAAACACTGTTTAGACAACCGCTAGCTAATTCTGAGTAATCATTCATATAGTAATCTTGTTACAAGGAAAGACTGATAAATGTTTCCTGTTTTAAAATTTCTTAGGCTTTAGAATGTATTTAACAACTTTATCTAGAATGAGTGACTATATGTAGCAGGTTATTAATGCAAATAAATTCATGTGGAAGTCATAGTTTTAAAATATCAATCAGGAATAATCATAAAGGTAGGTTAGCAGTATAGTGAAGTTGAGAGCACGTGTACAGTATGAGTTGCGGTTAATATGACTGATTGGTTGTCATGAAAACCATTTGTGGAGAAGGCTGGAGCAAGTTGTAAGCATTACAAAAGGTAAGTGTTACTGTACTAACAAATATTGAATAATGGTGATTGCTCAAATCTATGTCAAAGAGCTTTTTTATAAAAAGTCCATAGTGACATGAGTTTGACGACAATACATACACATGAAATTACGCGTATATCTCTTTTGCAACTTACTTCTCAGAGCATGGTGTGCAGAAAGTGTATCTGTGTTAATCCAATGCACTGCGATGATCCTCAAACAATAAAAGGTGTGGATGAAAACCGCTGCAGACCCAACAAACAAACTTATGTGTAACATACAAAAGAACATGTAAAAATAAATTGTTTCATTTTTTTTCCAAATTTTATTTCATTTTTCAGTTTCAAATTTATAATCATTCTTTAAATGTGAATAATTATTGAAGTGCACTGAGCGACTTGCTGGAACAATCTTTCTAGTAGAAGTAATAGATTTTTGTTGATTCACTAAATAGAAGCCAATTTCAACAAGAAAAACAATGTAAGAACAAAGTAAATAAAATTAAGACATTTTTACCAAGCTATAAACATTCATAGATAAGTTGGTAGACATTTGAAACACCAATATGTGAACAAACAATGTCAAAATACTTCTGTTATTAGACTATCACAATAGGGGTCGGCTTGCAAAAGTTTATTTGATCATTTTGTGACAGGTACTGTCCAATGTTAATTTAAAACACAAAAATAAACACTACGAATTAAAAGATACATTTATTAATAAAATCTTTAAATATAAATACTCATTTTTCATGTTTAGTAACATATTTAATTTGTATGAGTCTAACTACATTTAAACCTGACTAAAGGAATGCAAACCCTGCATATCAACAAAAATTATGAGTTTGGTTACGGTTTACTACTATGAGCTTACGCCTTGTTATACACAATGGCTTCCAGCTAGTGTAAAAACATGAAACAGTTTAACTGTTAGTAAATCTGCATTTCTATTAACATGTTACACAAGTATGACAAATAAATAATCATTTATGCTGTTAGGCAGTTTTGGTGTCAGTTAACAGTTGCTCCAGAGTAAGTTCGCCTGTAGACGTAGCTGTTTGTACATGAACTAGTGGGCAGTACTTGAGTGCTACTTGTGCAGGCACCATGTACCCAGTTGCCAGTTGACTTGTAATTGAAGGTGTGTAATGCCCTCTCTACAGAAACAGGTTGCATGTCAGGATATATG
Source organism: Watersipora subatra (assembly GCF_963576615.1). Classification (NCBI taxonomy): domain Eukaryota; kingdom Metazoa; phylum Bryozoa; class Gymnolaemata; order Cheilostomatida; family Watersiporidae; genus Watersipora; species Watersipora subatra. The sequence continues at coordinate 58,952,437 of NC_088715.1, forward strand.
ACAGTAGGACCTGCAGTATTTGTAGAGAAATTCATCTGGTTTGTAGTTTGGGGCTGATAAAGAACAGTGCCGTGGTGTGATGGTTTGCATACAGCTTTGCAACACAAAACAGCCCTCCAAATTGTTAGTAGCAACTCAACCAAACTTGCTGCTAGCAAACCTTTATCTTTTGCTAGTGCATCCCTTTCTTGATGAAAGTCTTTGGTGTTATAATGTGATGAAAATTCATGACAATCTTTTGACCAATCTATTCCAAACGTGCTCAAAATCACAGATATACCACACAGTATAGAGGCAATAATATTGAGCGCCATTGCAGATATGATGAGACATTGAGTGTTAGAGTTGGCATCTGTTAGTCCAATCGATTATATTACTATAAAGTATAAACCCGTCCAAATCCTATAGCAAATAGAATTAAAATGAATATGCTGTTGAACAAACCCTGCAATATCAAAAGCAAAACAGATTATTCTAGCCACAATCTGGAAGGTGAAAAAACCTTCATCTGTGATCTTGCTGCTTTCTGATATACGCGGCCATCAACATTGCGTTGTGAGATGAGAGTTATGACTGGCTGTTGGATAACTCTTTGCTGTGGCTGCACACTGATATGTAGCTGAGTTTGTCTAACACTTACAAATAAGAACGGCACCGAGTGACTAACACAGCGGCAAAGGATTTTTAGATCAGTGATACTGTAAAACACCAATCTTATCTCTCAATAGCAGCTTTACGCAGTTAACTATGCACTTTTACAATACCAGGAAAAGTTTTACAGGCTAGCTTTATTGTAGCAAATCAAATAGTTTTTTGCAAGTTTTGCATTACAAAATCAAACATCATTATTTATGAGATTTGCAATACCTCATAAATCGCAACTATGGATATACTCAGTCACTACTCATAGTTGGCTACAAGCACGTTCTCGGCGCATCTTGAAGTACGTTATATGTACATGTAAACTCAAGGGTGCATTATGTGTAGTATTTTGCTATTGTAAAGATCAATAAATACATATATGGATTTGTTAAAAGCAATCAGATATTGTTTTGATCATTATGCGTTCTTTTTCATTTTTATCTTTGATATATTATTTAGCAGTTGTATGCTTTATTAGCTGCATTACCCGTGTTCGGGAACAGATTTAGGCCAAGCAATAGTTTTATTGAGAGTTATCTTTCATACTGTAAAACAACTCCGAATATGCAAGTTTTATTGAGAGTTGTCTTTCATACTGTAAAACAACCCAAATATGCAATCTACTGAAATTTTTGTGCTGATCTGACTGCATACACATATGCAGTCCTACATGTCAATAATGTTAAAGAGAACAATGGAAATATGCAATGTGTTTTACAGCTAGTCTACAATGCATCAGTCTTGAACCACTCAAATCGGAATTGTCCTAATTTTGTACACAGAACTGATAACGAAATTGACATTGCTAGGCAAACTGACGTTCTTCAAATTGGCAGTATTGAAAAGTTTTACATATTTTAAGAAATTCTAGAAAATATTTTCCTATTGCACTGCTTAGCTATTGCCAGCATTTATTGAATTGAGACTTTTACATGCTTGAAACACTAATCATGACTCACCAGTTCTTCATCTATAGCCTGTGTTTTGACATGGTATATACAAACTGTGCAGCAGTAATGTGGTAGTGTTGATAAATTTATTATCAATAAAATCTACTATATAAACTATATATATGGCCTCTTGCCTTTTCAACGTAAGGCATTACATCTGGAGCATTTTTGGACATTCCTCCCATAGAAAAATTTGGCCCTATACTATGTTGCAGGACTGTAGTCAAGTGCAAAGTTTTCTGTCCATACACGGTGCCTGGTAGCAGCTGCTGTAGTTAGTGCATCTCGCTGTTGTCACCGTTTCATCTGCTCAAAAAATTCAGCTCATCGAGCAGCTGTTGTAGCTAGTGCATCATGTTCTTGTCACCGCTGCATCTGCTTGGAGGTTTCTGCACGCCTGGCCGGTATAGCGGCTGCTCTGAGCCGTTTGAGTTGCTACTGGGTCGGTTCAGTAGTCTCTGCACTTCTAGCGGCTGCAGCATCTATTCTGGCCTGCTCTCGATGTACCTGTGTTTGTTCAGCGGTTTCTGATCTTCTAGCAGCTGCTATTCTGTTTCGTTGTAGGCGTAGCTGTGTTTGCTCTGCAGTTTCTGCACTTCTAGCAGATGCAGTAGCAGTTCCGCTTCGTTGTGGGCGTAGCTGCATTTGCTCTGCAGTTTCTGCTCGTCTAGCTGCTGCTTTGCGAATTCGGTCTCTTTCTCTACGGGAATCAATCTGTTCTTGCGTTTGGGGGGTAGGCTTTTTGAAAAGCATTGCACTGCTTCAAGCATTTCTAAAATTGAATGAGACGGTGTGCTTTTTTTGTAATATACACTGCTCACTTTCTTCTCACCGTCGCTTATCGCAACGCTCGGAGTGCCCGTGCAAGTTCTGTAGTAGCTGTAGATCTAAAGTACTTGTAGCTGGAAAAAAGTAAAAGTAACTCAGCTGCGGAAGAAAATAAACATGTTTAATATCACAAACAGTGGCAAATCCAACGTTTTCAACCCTTTCCCTGAAGTAGACTCATTCATGTGCTTTCCATGGTCGACCGCCGTAAACACATTTTTGCCACTGTCCCAGGATTTGCTAGCAACTGAATTTTATTATTCGTTGACAACATAACCAACAATCTTTAAGACTTTTATAGTAGTGACAGTGTTGTCCAAAGATTTCTCTATAAAATTAGCCTAAAATTTAATTTTAAATCTTCATTTGAGAATTTCCAACTTAAAAACAAAGATTCTTTGTGCGAGTTCATTAAACAGTTAAAAAAGCAAATGACTATCTATGCTGATGACACTATAGCCATTTCAGATTTTTGTGATTACACAGATAATTAAAAGGCACAAAGTATAGATACAATGAATTTTTCGCATAGCAGTTCTTGTTAACATGTTGGCAAAATCTATTATATAACTAAAACAAACGTTATACATGGAGTTTCAAATTGAAAAAATATCATGAAGCAATATCGGCAAAATGGCTGGCAGTAGGCCAATAGCTAAATTTTTACATTGAAAAGGTTATGTAGTGGAAGTGTGGCAATTCAACTTTGATTAAGGAATACTTACCTTTTTTTATGTAGAAATCTAATAAGTGAGAACTGCGTTTTCCAGTGGCCGCAAGAAACCAATGTTCGCGTGACCTTCTTGGTACATGTTGGCAGTAAATATTAATCATATGTAAATTACTATTCATTAATTTAATTTATTTAATGATTAGTACATTTGTATAGCTGTATAGGCCGCCGAACTCAGAACGGCGCTTTCTAACACGACAGCAATTTTGCTGTTTCAAACGCACCAATGTCGTTGGACGACGTAAAGAGGCGGGCTAATCAGATATGACGTGTTCCGTGTAAAACGATGATGATTAGGTTATGTATAATGAGGCGTGTACTAACCGGAGATTCCCGTTAATGCGCCCAAGATACCTAGTAGCGGGTAATAGTCCGAAAAGTATGGTACTCTATAACGCGGACACTCAATCACACACACACGCACACACACAGACAACGATTGCCGTTTATATAGTAGATTCTGAGACAGTTAAACATTAACCAAGTATAGGAATATCACTGAAAATGGACTTTGTTTTTAAATAATATTTTAATTTTATACAGTGTGTAGCAAGGATGGTTGTAACAATATTATTTACACATAATGGCTTTTGTTCAAACTAGCAATATTTTAATTAATGTTTACCTCATTTTAAATACTGTTTGTCAAGTTGTAAAAATGCATATTTCATAATATTATGCAGACAAATTGTTATGCATCTAAGCTAGTTATATTTTAATAAATGTTTGCCTCATTTTATATACTGCTAAAATAGTTTAAGGAAACTGAGACTGTCAAGCTCTGCTATTTGCTCAAACATAACTTCTATCAATTCTAAGTTTTGTTGTTAGTTTTTACATCACAGCCTATCAGTACATTAGCTGTAATACTAGCAGATTTGGTGCACTATTGATTCTTCAAATACGAGTATGTGAGTCAAAAGGTTTTATAGAAAAACTAAAAAATTTGTATGCTAATAAAAACTATATTTTTTGCTTACATGTGACATTTCTGACTTGTCTATTCTAATAGTAAAGAGCAGATAACTACCACAGTTTAGCGTATTTCTTAAAATAAAAAATTAATATATGAGTAAAAAAATTTTCTAAAAGTGCCATAAAACTTTCTATGCAAAGAAAAAATATATTTGTCGCACGCAAGTAGATTTTCCAACATCTATTTTTTGAGTAAAGAGCAGACAATTACCACCATTTAGTGGAAAACAAATTTTTAGCAGTGAGCTTTGCTTGTCTGACATGCAGTTGTTGAAATAGTAGTAGCAGAAAGTAGTGTTTTAACTTTGATATAATGTATTGAAGCAAAATCAATTTATATTATTATATAATATAGATTATATATGATTTTATAGCACAAAAGCCGATCAAATTCCTAGATTTTAAAGTTACGTAGAGTTAACAAGAATGATGTCTGTTTAGCTTGAAGAATTGCAGAAGCAGTGCATTCCTAAAAGCTTTGTTGCTCAACTAATGTATCTGTAATTTTGGCTAAACATAACTGAACTTAGTAGCAAGCAACTCTGATGAATTGTTGTCGAAAAAGATTTAAGGTTAGACATCATTTTTATTATTACTTGTGATAAAAATAAGTGTTTGGAAGTTTGAGAATTAGCTTTACCTTGTTGGTCAGACATCTCAGACCATTAGCTAAAGCTAATAAATTAATGCTGAGAAAATGTTTAGGCAGTGGCACAAATATGCTTTTTTTGCAAAAAACTTAAGTTTCTCTTCGAGAGATATTAGTATGAGCGAAAACTATCTTCAACCCTGTATTTTGTACTTATATTTATACTCCCGTATATAAGGTCTACTTATCAAAAATCAATGAAATGAGTTTATTTATCAGTTGGTGAAATGAAGGAAAATTTCTTTCTTTTCAAGTACTGCTAAATTAGCTTTGCTGGACAAAGATTGCTAAGCCCTGCTATTTTCCCCGGCATAACTTTTATCATATTTGAGTTTGTTTGTCAGTTTTTACATCAAAGCATCAAACATTTCAAAGCTACTGAGCTCTAGTGCTCTTTGTGTGCTCTTAGTCACTTTTTGACTCACAGCATTAGTTTTTCAACATAAAATTTGAGCAATATTTATTTTAAAATAAGAAGCAGTCGAATGGCTACGACATTCAAATTTTGAATTAACAGTTTTATCGGAGTAAGTTGTTAAGTTGTTCTCAAAAGGGCATGGTACACATCTTCTTATAAAAGAAGCTACGCGTGTTAAATAAAATGAAAAGCAAAGAAATATACTAAACGCTCTCAAAGGCATTTAAAATCTTGAACTACTTTGAAAATCACAATTTGTCATTCTAGGTGCAATGTTATTATTTTTTAGTAAGTTTTTACAAATGCATTTTAGCCATAATGCAGTTGATAAGTTTATTTTCTTTGGAATAACTTCCACCAAGATATCTGTGGCTACAGAAGCAGTAGTCTTTAGAAAATTTATACATGGAAAGTCCTGCAACCATGACAACTCCTACTATGTTTTAGATCTTAGTACGTAGGTTGGTTGAATGTCCACTAGATTAATCTCAGTTGTTTTTATTGACATGATAAAACAACTCCATGTGCACACATAGTAACTCAAAATTTATGCAAGATTTAAAATTAATTAAGCGTATATTGGCTTAAATTATTGCAACCCAATTAAAACTAAACACTGAAGTCTTATAAATTACTTGCCAGTTCATTCTTATCACACAGGAAACAACAAACCATTAGTCATGATCTCTCACTATAATAATTTTTTACTACACCTTTGTGATTTTCACAGCTAAGTGATTGTCTTTGCCAAGTCAAGAAAAAGCTAAGTTAGTTAAACTTTCATTTATAGTGTGGAAATTACTATTTTTGTGGTTTATTTTTGTTCAATATATTCAATACTAAAAGTGCTCAAAGCCTTTATGTTCATATTGTAGAGAGAAAGCACTACATCAAATTTTAACTTTCAATCAGAAGGCAGCAGCTGAAATCTATTTTTGAAGTTTTTCAGCTTTTATGAGACCACTTACTTTTGTAAGAACCTGTCTATACCTGTCTTAATTAGGACATCACCATACTTGTTACAACCATATTAACTCATACGTATCTGGATCTGCTATGGCTCATTACTTCAACTCTAGTTCAGAATATTTAGCATAGTGCATCAGTCATTGTCCCTGCTTGATATGTTTTAATTAACCTGTTATGAGTTTTAAAATCTATCTGTATATCTACTTCAGTTAAGTTGTTCTTTGTTATATATAAAGTCAGCAAGTTACAGCCTCTTGTAATCATCATAACATCATTATTGCAACCGATGTTAGTCAATATTCGTTATTGTTGACAGGATACTTAGCTTATTGACAGTCCTTTTGCTCTCTTCGAAATTGAAAGGTGTGTGAATATACGCTAAAGTGGTCAAGTTTTAAACGTTTAACTTTTATAACTATTTGTCTGATTAACTATTTTGACTAGCTTAAACCTATTTTTGTTGAACCACCAATATAATAAGGAAGAGATAAATACAGCAGAGTATTATTCTACACATTTAATTACAATACTGTAAACCCTGAGAGGCTACAAGATGGTTTGATATAAATAATAGAAGGAGTAACATACCTGTCTTTGATATGTTTTGCAGAGTTATTATTAGGTACACTTAGAAAGCAAAATTTGCACACAAACAAGTAGTTACACACCAACCTGATAACTAGGTATTCAGTTCAGTGAGTAGATTTATACAGAAAGCATATTTTAATTATTAAAAAAGCATATGTACATATTAGCCAACTCAGAAATCTGAACATTGAATCATAAAATGCAAATGAGTGCCATCAGTCTATACATTTCCAAAAAAGGTTACTAAAAAGCAAACTTTAGTTACATTTTCTTTTAATCATATATAAATAGGTAGTTGTACACTAACCTGTTAACTAGACATTCAGTGAGTAGATTTATACATAAATCGAATTTATAATTATTAAGAAGGGATATGTGCATATTAGCAAACTTAAAAAATACATTGAATCAAAAATGCAGCTAAGAGCCATCATTCTATATACTTCCACAAAGGTTGCTAAAAAACAAACTTCAACAACATTGTTTTTAATCAGCTGTCATAGTTTGTTCATCTGAAAAACATTCAAATTACACACACGCAGACAAAGCTCATGTTGCTCAGAGAAAAATGCCTGAATTTCAAATGTTTAATTTTTTTGTTATAATTTTCAAGCAAATACAGCAGACAAACAAACAAAAAAGAGATATAAATAATCAAACTTAATCTACTATTAGAACTACTATTCCTCATCTTTCATTTATAAAAACATTTTCATTCATAAAAACACTGTGTTTGCTTCTAATGTCCTTCAGCTCTGGTGGCCTCAAAAGCTTTTTATTCTGAGACAGTATAGAGGTGAATGTCAATGCGAGAATGGTTTACTGTCACCAAATTATGCTATTCCACCACACTTTTCATGTAAAATGTCCAATTCTTTGAATGTCTTAGAAATACAAAAAGGAAAGTTAATTCAAAGGTGGAAGTTATTTATTTGTATTTCAAGTGCTATAAAAGGTTGAAGTTCATTGAGGTAATGGAGCAAAAACCTTAAATTAACTTAGAACAAAGACAAGTCAGAAGGAAAGTTAAAGAAACACAGAGCCACGTACGCTAGCCATGAAGTGAAGGTAAGCTAGTTATCTGCATACATGTTTAGTTGGTGGTATAGATATTGGTTAATATTCATGATATGTTGTCATGACAATTGTTTATATAGAGTGCTGGGGCAAGTTTTAATCAATGTACACTAGTTAGGTTTGCTTACAGTAAATATTTGGGATCACTTAAATTTATGCCAAAATTATTTGTGAAGTTTCTTGAACATTTAAAAAATGAAAGTCAATTCAGAGCTTGATACTATTCATTTATAGCGTAAATGCTATAGGGTTGAAATTCATTGAGGTAATGGAAATTATTAAATTAATTTCACACTCATTAAAAATGTCTTGCAGGCAAAATTCTTGCTCTTCTTTCATGTTTACAAGAAATTATTATTATAATTGCTGGGTTCCCATACTTGGAATAGATTTGAATTGACCTCTCTCGATGAGCTGACACTCTACCGTTTTAACCATTTGGAGTGGCACTTGATCAATCTTTCCAAGACTATCGATGTACTCCTCACAACAGATCTTGTTAGATCTTGTTAGATTTGATTCCATGTGTCAGTTAATTTTTAATTCACGATTTGCACACTCAATGCACTAGCTCAGCCAGGATTCCTGATCAGAGTTTTATTCATAACTAATAGTATTATTTCCCCTCTAAAGTATTACAAAACAGCAAGATAATTTACTGCTTGCTATACAGTTATTACTTCAATGACCGCATGAATGACAATCGCTTTTAGTAAAAAGTTTTAATGCTAGAAGAGGCTTGCAACAGTGCAGTGGATATCTGTACAATCGGTAGGTTCATTTATTTAATGAACAAGGTAATAAGCTGAATATAAAGGTAATTATCTCACCATTGCTGTATGAGCAACCTATCTTTGACAATAGTGGTTCGAATATACCTGCGTGGTATAGAGATGAAATGCGCTGAACTTTTTACCTCCACCGGAGAGAGTTTTACTGTGTACTTCCAAATTGAATCTATTGGCAGTAAGTGTTTTCCTTAATGTCGAATAGTAGCCTCAGTGCAAATGCTTTCACACAAACTTTGCTAAGCAAAATAGCGTCGAAATCATTTGGGTTTTATTTGTTGTTTCTGTGAAACGGAATGGAAGAAACTTAAAATCTATTCAAAGCATGGAAACCCTATAAGAGTTTCCAAGATCGACTTGTACAAAGAGTTATTATAAGGATAGTTCAATCTGAAAATAACGACTGTTCATTATGTATAATTCCTCAATGTAGCATTGTAGTCTGTATTTCTTGTTAACAAATCAGTTATATAGTGAATATTCAAAGGAATTTCAAATTCTACAGTTAGGAAAATGAAAAAAAAATGATAGATTTGCTTGATACTTGTTATCAAAAAGTTATTCACTTGCTCAGAAAACGTAAACTTGCACTTTGTTCTACTGAAAGTGTTTCTCGGAAGTGGACACGATGGACTCGGAAGTAACACGATTAGATGTAGTAGAAATGCATGACATGCTAAAGCAATATACATGTATCTGAAGTGTAAAAGCGCTGCTTTAAAATGATGTCACTAGAAACATCTTTGATCATTAACACTTTAACTAATCTAAAATCATCAAATCAGTTGCACCCATTGCAAATTCACTGCAGAGGCAGGATGTGGCTACTCAACAGAGTTGTCACCTAGCCTTCGTTGTGGGACTTTGTTTACTTGCCTTACTTTATAAGTTTTTATTGTAGTATACACATTTTAGACATGTTTTATACATAGTAAGGTTATGGGCATCTAACTCACCCTAAAGGAATGATAGAGCATCAATTAAGTATGTGCGCATAGTATAAATGATATGCCCTTATATTTTGGTTAGTAATAAGTCATGAGGCACAGTTGGCAGCCTAAAAGTATGACACCAAAATGCATTCAAAATCTGAGTTTCACTGACAGGACCTTTGAGGTCACAACAAATATTGCTTGCAGACTAAGCTCAAGCTTCACAATAGCTTTTATCAGTAATTCTCAAAAATAGGTGCAGGTGCTAGTGAGACTCAAAGACATATAATTTAAGATTTCTCTACTATGATAGCAGCAAAATCACATCCAAATATGAACCGGTAAAGCAGCGTATAGTTGTGGTTATTATTGGCGCGCAGTCAGAACTGGTTCACAAAGTAAAGTGATTAAGTTAACTGAAGCATCTAGGTAATAATACTGCTACTTACTTGTAATTGACCATATTTATAACTCATTACCTTCAGATCTAAAAAACCAAGGCTCCTTAACAGCAGTGATGCGATGTTGTGCAATATGTGAGATTATAAATTATTTGAAGATTGCTTTACTTGATTATTTTCTGTCGTCTAAGCAATGCTCATTATGATGAAGTAGATAGGCTTGTCTTTGTGTATGTAGATATGTCAACTAGATGCTATGCGTTTGTCATTTCGTAATTCTAATGTTAAAGTGTTGATATTAATCAAGTCAATATAGAGTAAATTACAACTATAGTTAAGTTGGTATATCTATGAAGTTATATACCGATTTTGTATTGAATGGATATGGATTGAGGCGATAATATATTTTATTTACCATCTAATTTAATACACTTTTCCAGCCTAGATGCAAGACTGAATTTGTTTACAACAATAATGGTTTCTCCGTTTGATGTGTTGTCGTGGCAAGTGGTCAAAAAAAGTATTAAAACAGGAGTTATAGTCATTCAGAAATTAAAAATTTGCTTTGTTCTGACTTATAAATAATACCTCAATGGCTGCTATCGCTTAAGCCCACATTACTATGGCCTACATTTATTAAAAAGTCTCTGAGGAACTAAAAATGATTTTACAGACATGGTTTGCAGAAAGAGTGTTGATGTTCTATCAAGTGACAGCAAGCTGCCATAAATCATCATGAAGTTAGGTTTAAGCAACCACAAACCCAACATAACAAACTTCTCTGTCTCCCTGTATCTTCACCATAAACAGCTTATAAAAAATTGCACTAACTTGACTGATCGAGTTAATTTTTCTGGCATAAGTACTAAGCATTCAGCCACCACAGGAGTACTATGGAAAATGATGGTGAATATACTGTGTTTGTTTGTGTTATTTTCAAAGTGCCTACAAAGTTATTCTCTATGCTCAATAAAGAAACAAATTAAACAAACTAAAAGACTAGTGTATAATAGTAAAACTGTGTACAAGTAATATTTATGTAAAATATCTTTAAACTGCCGGATACACTAACTTTAGCCATCATAACTTCAATGTGAATGCTGGCCTTTGTTATATTCTATTTGTTTACAAAATCAACAATAATGAATTAAATTATAAATTAAGTTTTGCATTTTCATCATAAAAATGGTGCCGGTAGAACTCACTGTGTCATCATCTATATGGTAGTTTATTACCAGTTTATAGAAATACAGTCTTAGCTTTTGTTTAAGTAAATTATTTTAGCCTTATTTTTCTAGAAACCGCCTTCCCTCTAATGGCGTATTAGTATCTGTTGGTATTATCACAGTCTGATTGAAAACATATGTATAGCAGAGCATATTTCTGGTATTTAAGCAACAGTGGCTGGAGTACCACTACTAAGCGAGATGTTGGTGCAGAATTCAGGACAAGCAAAGACAGACAAAAATTTTCTTATACAAATTCTTGCTGCTTGCACCTGAAATCTAACTGGGTACATGTAGCTAAACAGTATTTTTAAGAAAAACAGCACTGTGTGTTCATTCAACAGAACAAGGAAAAAGGAAAGCTTCAAATAAGGTGCAAGAACTCAAATTGTACTTTGAAGCTAGCAGCAGTTCATTTAGATTTGAGTTTAGTTTTTGGAATTTGGCTGTAAGAAAGGTACCGAGAAATTGCAAGAGATGAGCAATCTTTATGCTTTGGAGAATCTAGCTTCATGCATCTTAACTTTGCCATAAAACTTATAATCAACTAAACCGTGGTTTATCCTTGGAGCAACAAATATCTGAATAACAGATCCCTACTACAAAGAGGTAAACAAGCCTTCAAATCTCTATATACATGTATTTACTGCAGAATTTTGTACTTAAACACTGCTTAGAAAAGCATGACAGCCACTGGCTAATCTTGATTAATCATTCATATGGTAACCTAACTACGAGGAAATAATGATAAATGGGTCGTGTTTTGAAGTTTTCTATACTTTGAATATATGACCTGCCTTTATCAAGATTGAACGACTACATGTAACAGGTTACTACTGCAAGTAAATTCATGTGGAGTTCATGGTTCTAAAATCTGAATGCGTAAGATTGACTTAAGTGTAGCTGCTGTGTTAAAAGACCTACAGTATATATCCAACAATGAAGTGCAGGTTCACAATCATCTGTATTGTACAAAATGTATTGTTTTTATTAGGGCTGAAAAGTTTAGGATGATGTCAAACTAGCAATGCTCAATAAATGTAACAATCACAAGTAGTTTTTATGCCAAACAGTTATATATATCTAGACTTTGTCGGAAATAACTTTAATTTTATTTTACGAATTATCCATAAAATATTAGTTTTTTTCATCAAAATCCTGTAGAGTATAATATTAGGTTTTTTCATTATCTAGAACAGTCATCTACTGCAGTTATGCTAACAATGATCTGGCACAGTTTATAGTTGTATCTACATGTAGTAGACTTGATGTAAATAAGTAATGATTTGTTTTAAAGCTTTTACGATGATGTTGATTATTAATTAGGTGTCTACACTCATTGTACCTCAAACCAAACTAAGTGAACATAAAATTGAATGTAAAATTGGTTTAGTATCTCTGCATTATTTTATTTGCACAGAACTCAATATGGCCAAGTATTTGAATTTCCTAGATATATGAAAAGGAAAGCCAAGTCAAATCTCGATATTAATTATTTACAATTTAAATGGTAAAAGGTTCATAAATCTAATGCTAAATATTAATTAAATCAATTTTGAACAGCAATAAGTTAATAATAAAGCCGAGTAATCATAAAGGTAAGCTAGCAGTATAGTGAAAGTGAGAGCATGTGTTCAGTGGGAGTTATGATTAATATAAACGATTGGTTGTCATGACAACAACTCATGGTGAGCACTGGAGCAAGTTGTAATCATTACACCAGGTATGTGTTGCTGTTCTAACAAATATTGAATATTTGTGGTTGCTTAGATATACAGTATGTCAAAATGTTATTTTATTAAAATATTGATAGGAAAATTAGTTTAAAGACAGCACATGTAATTAAGTGTTCAACTGTTTCCCAACTTACATTTAACAGCATGACATGTCAAAACCGTATGTTTGTAAACTCAATGCATTATGAAGATTCGTTAAACAATAAAATATGTCGGTGATAAGTGCTAAAGGCTTAAAATAAAACACTTATATCTGTAACAGAGAAAAAAAGAAAAAATTAAACTGTTTCCTTTTTGTATTTTTAAAAGTTTGTAATCAATTTTTAAACGTTAGTATGTTGATAACTGTTGAAGTGCATATGCTGACTTGCTTGAATAAAATTTATAGTAAATGTTAAGGATTATTAAGTCACAGATACTGAGTTTACTTGATTTTAATTTCACTGAGTTTGAATACTGAAGTTTACTGAACTTTAATACTGAGTTTAATTAAATGATTGTATTATTACATGCAATTTTTTACATAAAAACCATTTAAACTTAAATTGAATTAAGCTGAATGATGTCAGCTTAGCTTGATGCAAGCAGAGGCTATGCATTGTAAAAGCATTGTTGCTCTGATAATGTGTCTGTGGTGTTGGCTAAACATAACTGAACCCAGTAACCAGAGACTCTGATGAGTAGAGGCTAGACCAGTTGCAGAGAAACATTTTAGGTTGGATGTTATTCCTGTCATCACTGGTGATAGGAATAAGGGTTTGAAAGTTTTAGAATTAAACCCACCTTATTGTTCCCAGGTCAGACGTTATTCCTGATTCCCTACTAATAAATATGCCAACAATTTACTAAGAATTTACATCATTCAAAATTCTACTAAACAAAATGCTACAGTGGGAACAGTTATTGCTAGTATGTAACAATATACATTAAACTGAAAAGCTTGCAACAGCTTGTGCAACACGTGAAAAGCCATACAACTTGTGAAAGGCTGAACAATGTGTGACAGGTTGATCAATATGTAACAGATTGATTAATATCTAACAGATTGCGGAACGTGTGTTTGGTTGAGCAATATGTGGTGTAAACAGTGAATCCTTACACATTTACATGTATATGTAGTCATCTTAATTTTTTATTTCAATTTGGAAATGAAACTTGTTGGAATCTTAGACTATATGTTCATCATCAGATTAAATCTGATTTAGATGTCTGCAAACGTGTCAGTCACTAATTAACCCTTGGCATATTATATGATCTAGTATTTATAGCATAACTCGAGCTAGTAGATGTGTTTTTATACTAGTTTTGATCCACATCACTTTGACAAATTGAGTAATGGCATCCAACATAAAATTGCTTTCTGTAATTAGGCATATCTTTAGCCATCAAGGTTAGCTTACCACTAGACTCAGACATTTATAGCTAAGATCACCAAGTCATTGTATGTGCAAAACATGCTTAAAAGACTCACACAGCCTGTTCTTACGGTAAGTTAAGCAGACATCATGCGCGCACACTTAGCGACATCTAAAAGCATATTTTAGAGCTTGCATACCAGAAAGTTTACTGCCTTTTTGTAGTAGAATATTCTTCTGCTGGGATAACTCTTCAACCCTTTACCTCTTTCACAAATATTTCCCAGGATTGATGATATACTATGTTCAGACTATGTGCCTGTTTGCCAGATCCCTGTTAGATAGTACAACCTAACTATATAACAGACTTACCTACTGGGGTACATAGCGGCTAAATGCTACATTTTGTATGTTCATATGCAATTAGCCACATGAAATTGTGTGCATGGAATGCATTTGACTTTTCTAGTTAATCCATTGACTGTAAAAACGATTTAGTTTGTGACGACCAGAAAGATTTACTGGTGGTGACTCCAAGTTTATTGTTTTCACATGGCTTTCATGTTCAAATTAACAAAGATGGTCATTCCGCATGATCCTTCAAATTTAGGAGTAAGAGCACACAAAAAAGAAAAAAAAATTTCATGCCTGAATTAAATGTTTTTAATCATTTATAAAAATTTTCAATATTGATGCCTTAATTATAAAACAAACATTTTTTCTCTGCATGGGGGGTCTCTCGAAAACTCAATTTTAAGCAATAAATGTCAGGACCTAATGCTAAAATATTCAACTATCAGCAACCATTGTTCAAGCTTTAAGTGCCTTTAGAAGATAAGTAAACTACAGAAAAAGCAGGAATACTTTGGGCAGCAAAATAGATTTTGGTTGGCAAAAATCGTGACTTTTTGGGTTGCAAAAATACTTTACTGCTAGCTAAAATGTATTTGGTCAGCCATGTCACACAGACTTTAGTTAATTTTTCTATGTTAGCTCAAAGCAAGAACAATAATTTGAAAACCTATTATGCTTTTAGCACCTTCTAGCTTGTCTACGCTAAACATAAAATCTGTTTTTGTTGTTTTGATGGTGGCTGTTAGCATTACTTATAAAAAGTTCAAACAGCAGTTAGTGTCAAATGATGTACTTTTAATAATTTACAGCAAATTCTCAACATTTAATATTAAAGATGCTAGCAAAAACATAAATGTGTAGAATTACCTACATTTATGCTAACTCTGCCTATCAGAGGTTTTCATGGTAACACATCAATTATACTGATGTAACTTTGGCTAGCAGGCACAAAAAAACAAGAATTTTCTAAACAAACAACAAAAACCTTAAAATTACAACAGAGGCGGGTTTATTAGGCATTTTAGTAATTGGCTTACTACTAAAACAAATATAGTAGCAAGTCCTTTTTCATAAGGCACTCTCTAAATGGTTTACTGCTATGTGTTAACCCCTCCTTCTAGAAAGGCATTCTATTAAGTGTTTTAAAGAAATTTGAATAAACATATAAACATTTATGTGTGAACATATTATATAAGAGGATGTGTAAGCACAAGTTAGTTGTACCACTGAAAGTAGGACCGATAAAACAAGACTTAATCATAAAGGTTCAAGAAGTCATCAATCTTGAAAGGGCATGGTAAGAATACCATGATGACGGCTTGAAAATATAACATCGCTTATTAAAACTAATTAGTGTGAAAAGACGTTGCATTATTTTAGTATTCTATATTGATAAATGGCCCTCTGTAATTGTTGTAAGACAGTCAATTAATCCAGGTATTAAGAGTAGAGTGTCAGTCTACTAAACTGAATGCCACGGGTTTGTGTCCTGTACAAGGCATTTGTTAAGCATACAAAGCATACAGTGTTGTATTAAGCATCTTAATTATCCTTAAATTATTTATTCAGAGTGACAGTTTCAAACGAGACTATGAAGCTATCAGAGTTTGATAAAAATGAATTATCCACTCTTTCCTGGTTTGGCAGAAGATTGTTTACTGCAATGATAATGTTTCTTCTTGTATGAGAGAAAGAAATACTGAGCTAAGAATGCATTATACTAAGCAAAAGTGAATAACCAAACATACAACCACAAAGCAACCTACATAGGACTTTGCTCAACAGAGTTTAAAACCAGATGTAGTAATCATAAAGCTTTGGTTAACAACAAAAACAAACAGTACTACACAAAACTGAGCAAGCACATTTAAAAATTGAAAGACAGCAAATCATCATACAACATAACATGGACAATATACACTATAGCTCAAGCACAACCATATACAAAAAAAACGGAACGATGCAAACTAAGTTTACTAGAAAAAATACTTCATAATAATTATGCTAACCCCACTTAAGCGCATTGAATGAAAGGAATGAATTGTCTTGTAATTGCAGACGCGCTAGGAGTTATCTTCTCGGTAACACTTGACACTAAATTACTTGAATAACACATCAAGCCTTTATCTATAATTGCGATACAGCTTTTATTTTAGTCAAATCGCGCCTGAGGAGTGCATTGCACAAAACATTTGTAGAGCTTTCACTGAAAATTTCCTTTACTCCTAGTGTTTATTTTTTTATTCTATACTCCACTAATTAGCGTTTAGGTTTTCAGTGTAGAAATATCTTTTTATATCTATTTGCTCCTGCTTTTAGTTACTATAAAAATTGTTTACTCACCCCGGTTAACCCGTATGGGTGGTAGTTTCTGCTCTGACTCGGGTCTCCTTCCAGAAACCTGGGATTTTGAGCACTCGCCACAAGATCTTAGCTGTTCCCAATAGCGCACATTTCTGCAACTCACCTGATTTGATTGCTGTTGGTATCTGGGCAAGCCACACTTTATGCGCCAGTGTTATTTCGCCCAGTGCCCCAATGGCTACTGAAATTACAGTTGTTCTTACATCCCAGCATTTTTCAATCTCTTCTCCAAAATGGAGATATTTCTCTACATTTTCTTTTTCTTTGCTGGCTATATTATAGTCATTGGGTACTGCTATATCTATTATAGTAGCCCTCTTGTTCTCCTTGTCTACCACCACTATATCTGGTTAGTTTGCTAGGACATGCTTGTCAGTTTGGATGTAGAAGTCTCAGAGGATCTTAGCGCGGTCATTTTCATTGACCTTACCAGGAGCTTCCCACCAGTGTTGCGGTTTATTAAGGCCATACTCATCACATATACTTCTATATATAACACCTGCGACATGATTATGCCGCTCAGTGTATGCGTTTCCTGCTAGCTGTTTGCATCCACTGATGATGGGTTGGATGGTCTCAGGTGCATTTGTGCACAGTCTGCATCTAGGATTGTCTCTAATGTGATAGATTTTCGTTTGGAGTTGCCTTGTTGGGAGCACTTGCTCCTGGGCTGCCATGATTAGCGACTCTGTATTGGCCGTTAGGTTTCCTTTGTTCAGCCACATATATATATGTCTGGTGAAGATCGCCAATCTTAGATATTTGTTGGTGGTAAGCACCATGAAGAGGTTTTGTGTGCCAGTCAATTTCCTCATCATCAGGGCGTAGGTCCGTTGTAAAAGCGGCCGATTGAAATTCAGCTAGCAACTTATCTGAAATGGCCATGGAGGCTGCATATGCTTTGATGCTTTGCTCCTCCTCCTCTTTTACTGTCTGCTGTACACTTTTGAGTCCCCTACCACCATCTTTCCTATCAAGATACAATCTAGTAGTATCAGATTTTGGGTGGAGTGCTTCATGCGTGGTCAGCAGTTTACGAGTTGCTATATCTGTTTCTTTGATGGCTTCTTCAGTCCACTTTATTATGCCTGCTGGATATCTTATTACTGGCAGTGCGTAGGTATTTATTGCCATGAATTGGTTCTTAGCATTGAGCTGGCTCCGTAAGACCTGCCGAAGGCGTTTCTTGTATTCGGTAATGGCTTTGTGACGTACCTCGGCTTTGTGGTTGATGTTGCTTTGCATAATCCCAAGTACTTGTACCCTTCTTCTATATCTTTGATGGTACCATTTGGCATTCTTAGACATCTGTGAGCATAGAATGGCTTTTCTTAAAAATTAGCCTTCAACATTTCTCAATACCGAATGTCATTCCGATGTCCTTGCTGTATACCTGAGTGAGGCGTATTAGCGAATCAATGTCCCTTTCTTTGTTAGCATACAGCTTGATGTCATCCATGTAGAAGAGGTGGTTTATCTTGGTGCCACGCTTAAACTGGTACTCATATTGAGTCTCATCCAGCATATTGCTTAGAGGGTTTAGGCATATGCAGAAGAGCAGCGGTGATAAGGAGTCACCTTGATAGATGCCTCGCTTAATTTGTACACTCGCCAGCTTTTTGCCATTAACCTCCAGTTCCGTCTTCCATTTGGTCATTGAGATCTTCATGAATGCCACAAGAGCAGGGTGAACATTGTACATACTGAGGCATTCAAGTATCCAACTATGGGGAATTGAGTCATAGGCCTTTTTGTAGTCAATCTAAGCCATGGCAAGATTGGTTTGCCTTCTCCTGCTGTCTTGACAGACCGTCCGATCCACCAGTAACTGATGTTTGGCTCCTCGGGTGTTGCGCCCAATTCCTTTCTGAGCACTGGTCATATAGTGATTTATGTGCTCTTCCAGTTTGTCTGCAACTATTCCTGAGAGCAGTTTCCAAGTGGTGGACAGGCACATTATTGGTCGATAGTTTTTGGGAATCGGCCCCTGCTTTGGATCTTTTATCAGAAGTACAGTTCGTCCTTTGGTCAGCCATTCTGGACAGTCACCTTGTTCTATTAGGCATTCTATCTGCTTAGCCATTCTAGTGTGAAGTGATGTCAATTTCTTTAACCAGAAGGCTTGAATTATGTCATGGCCGGGTGC
This sequence comes from Watersipora subatra, assembly GCF_963576615.1. Taxonomy (NCBI): domain Eukaryota; kingdom Metazoa; phylum Bryozoa; class Gymnolaemata; order Cheilostomatida; family Watersiporidae; genus Watersipora; species Watersipora subatra. Next base: position 58,971,568 of record NC_088715.1, read on the forward strand.
TGCCCAGTTCTTCATACGCTGCACTCTGCACTTGATGTCCTCTTTGCTGATGGTGAGTCCTTGCTGAGCCACAGTGTGTTGATGGCTCTCTTTAAGCCCCTTCAGCCAATTTGCAGTAGTGTTATGAGTAGTCTCTTTCTCCCAGATGTCCTTCCAAAACTTTGAAGTGCTAGATCGGGGAGGCTCAGACATTGGCCTCTGCAGTTCACCTCTGAACTGGGAATACACTCTAGATGGATTATTGATAAACAGTTTGTTCATTCTCTTGTTATCCCGCTCTTTGGTGTACCGCTTCAGTCGTGCTGAGAGTGCTACTAGCTGCTGTTTGGCAGATTCTATAGAGCTTCTATTGTGGCTTCCCTTTTTGGACGCTCCAAACTATGGTTAGATCTCTCACTGAGCCTACTAACTTTCTTGCGCAAGTCCTTGATCTTATTTTGTAGCCTCAGCTGCCAGGATGAAATGGCTTGAAGCCTTGTTGGCAGTGGCTTAATATCCATCTCCTCCAAAATGACGGTTGCTGTACTGTAGATTAAGGTTTAGTCTCACTGATTGACGAAGTTGAGATCGACTCCAGTGCCAAGTTAATGTCTTATAACAGTTTCTTAGGTATGGCCTTGCTAACTCTTCGTAGTGGTACCCTGCTTCCATAATCATTAGCAGCTGACATCTTGTTGATGATATTTTCTGCAAGCTCTCACCCTTGGGTCAAGGTCCAAGTGCATGTCTTCTTCAAACCGTGAGTCAACACATGATCCTGTATGTGTGACAGTGTGTGTTGATATGCACTCCTCGTTGGTTGAGATTACTTGGGTGAAATGTTCCCTAATTTCATCTACCTCAAGTTCCGATATGAGGTGCCGCTTGATTATGTTACTCTTCTGAGCTACAAGTTGCTTAGCGGTTAGTGGCAATTCAGGGCGCATGTTTATCCACAGTTGACGCATCCTTCCCATGTAGCCCCACTTTTGAGGTTCACTTATAAATTAGCACTGCATAAGGTCCGTGTAATCAGTCCGAGTCCATTTCATCCGTTTTGAACCAGTAGACCATTTTTCACTGCCTTGTCCTGGTTCAGCTACAGGCAGCGCGGACCTTGTTTGACCGAGCGACGTCCGAGCCGACATGGCTTTGGTTATTGCACTCATCATAGAAGTTGTAGACGTTATTCAAGCAAGGGTCTTGTCTAAGGACCACTAGAAAAGTGCAGTTGTTGGGATTTGAACCGAGGACCTAATGATCACGGTACCGACACCTTACCAACTGCGCTATATATATATATATATACAGGACGGATAGCGCATATGTATATGTATATGATCCTGTATATATATATACATATATATATATATATATATGTCTATATATATATACATATATATATATATATATATATATATATATATATATATATATATATATACAGTCAAACATGGATAACTCGAACTTCAAGGGACCGAGCAAAAGTGTTCGAATTATCAGAGCGTTCAAGTTAACAGAGCACTGTCACAAGTCCATATATTTACTTATTTATTAGTAGATACATGTACATATACAAACTATAATATAAATCAAAAGCACAAATGGCTTGTTTCAAATTAAATGCTTCTAATGTAAAGTTTAAAACGTTTTTATGAAAAAGTATAGAGATTTTTCTATCACTTGAGATTGGTTTGTTGTTTGAGGTGATGTTATTGCCAGGACGTTTTTCAGATTGACATTGGCAAAACTTGATCGTTGTTGAAATGCTCAAAAGAAAAGACATTTTTTTCTTTTGGGGTTTTACCCACGATCAATTTTGTCGTTTTTTCTTGAAGTTTATGCAAAGATTATCTTACTTTACCTGGGGATTCGTTAAGAGCAACACTCCGAGGCAGTTCAATTAGAAGTTTTACGAGGTTTTACGTACATTCTATATCACTCACGTTTTTTTAATAGATACTTATTGAATGTACACACGTATTCTGTGTTTAGGTCAAACGATGAATAGTTTTTTGTAGCTCAGACAACGTTAAAGTTTAATTACAACAATTTTTAAGACGTTTTAAACATTCAACATTCCGACGTTGATTCAACACGGAATCAACGTCGGAAAACTATTCATCACGGGCTAGCCGGGTCACGCACTCAAGGATTTTCGCCACGCACATACAAAACAAAAACAACATGCGATTTTTGTTTTGTATGTGCGTGGCGAAAATCCTTGCGCGCGTGACCCGGCTAGCCCGTGCTACTCATCGTATAGCAGTATAAATCAAGTTTAACCAAACCTTTAGAAAAGTCGTTGACAGAAATATTTTGCCGATGGTGGTAATAACGACGCTTATGAATTACGAAAAAATGAAGTTTACCTCTATGGCTTTGAATAAAGTGATTTTCTAAAGCGATAACAACCGTTTCGGTAGCCATTGGGCAAAAACCAGTTCGAATTAACAGTGTTGAGTTCGAGTTATCTATAGCAATTTATCATTACGTGGGAACGGACCAAAGGAAATGTTCGAATTAACCATGTGTTCGAGCTATCCGTGGACGAGTTATCCATGTTTGACTGTATATACATATAATATACATATATATATATGTGTATATATATATATATATATGTGTATATATATATATATATGTGTGTACAGTAGATGCAGTATGAACAGTCTCTTGTTTTAAACTTAACTTTAACTTTCATTTTTACCCAATTTTATATATATATGTATATATATATATATATATGTATACATATATTCATATATATATAGCAATAGCAAAATCCAATTTGAGTAAAAGTTACCAAAATGGTTAAAGCATTTCACAACTAACCATTTTAACCATTTTGGTAACTTTTACTTAAATATGATTTTAATCAGCTCTGGTTTTACTATTGAGCACATTATTAAACCATGCAATAATCTTTCATTTATATATATATATAGTAACTAAAGCGTGCAAAAGGATATATATAAATATATACATATAGACAGCCTGACTAGCTAGCATTCACTCTAGAAACATAAAAATAGCTAGAGAAAAGCCACACAACCCTTTGAGAAAAGCAGGTGACCATTCGGCTGGAGGACCAAGGGGAGCCTCCTGTATATGCATCAAGAGACTGTGTTTAGCTTTAAAAAAAAGAAGGTGAAGGGACAACCCTAAACTACTGGCAAAATTTGTAAAGCTTTTCTAAGTTAACAAGGTGTGGCGAAACTAAGCATGCTTAGTAGAGCGCCAAGGCCAGTCCTCGGTGCAGAATGAAAGCAGGCCGAAACTGCTCCATACCTGTCTGGAAAAGTGTGGAGAGACACAGGCAACCACAGAGCAAAAAAGAAGGCTCAATATAAAAGCAGGCAAGGGCTAGGAGCAAGCAACAAGAAGTTGAGATAGAGATGGAAGGCTAAAGACAGATTCTTACATCTCTCATACATCCTTCATAGGGCTAAAAGGCCAGCTGTAGGAGCAGCTCCAGAAAGGAAAACCAGAAAAGAAAACACCTTGGATCATTAGGCAAAACCCCCAGCTAGACAGAAGCACTCGATCATCTGAATGTTATGGAGCGTGGAAGTGGTCAGCCGTAGTACGGGCTAATGAGAAGCACAACAGTAACAGGGGTGCCAGAACCCGAATAAACAGAGAAGCTAATGGAACCAAAGAAATAGCACCTTTTTTTCATTCTCTGTCAGAAAAGCTATTCAAGTACAGCTTTGTTTTTGCATACAAAACTACAAAGGTTTTTGATGAGTTCAGTATGGCAAGCACAGGAAAGGATGTCTATTCTGAGGCCAAGATATTGAAAACGCTTGACTCTACCAGGGAAGAGGAGCTGCTGACAGGTCTGCTAGACTGAAAGGAGGAGACTGTGTACGTGTGTCAGAGCTCAGGCCCAGCTACCCCCCACCCGCAACTATAGCAAAGTTTTCCCACAGATCAGAGAAGTTACTTGATGATCAGGTTGCATATTTTGGCTGATCTGTTATCAGCAAAAAGAGGCTCAATTTGATGCAAACCTAGTTGACATTTTAGCTACAATAAAGCAGAGAATTCTGGCATGCATCTGTGCCATGCAAGAAGATGCCGGATTCGGTGGCCAACGATAATCCAGCTACCCCTACAGAAGCTCAGCATCAAGCTGGCTCTGGTCCAGGCAGAAGGAAAGACGACTGCGCAAACAAAGCGATATGTCACAAGCAGTACTTGTGCTATCTGCGTGTCACGAAACACATAAATTGCACACAGGAGAAGGCAACACTAAGTGAAACAATTCTGCCTCTGACGTTATCAGCGAATATCGAGGGACCAGCTGATGGCTTACAGGAAGACCAACTGAACTGCAGAGTGTAGCAGGACAGTGTACCTGGTTGACTGGGCTAGCTGGCAACCCTTTCTGAAATTGTCATACTTTGTATAACATGCTGATTATATTGAAATGCTGATTTATTGACAGTAAACCAGTTTGATGTCTTTACACAAACAGGAAGTTATTGCGCATAACAATATATTAACTCATATTACTAACCTATAGCCAAACCCATTAAAATATTTGATGATAAGCATGGTTTGTATTTCCTTGGTCTGGTTTAAATGTAGTTGTGACTCATACTAACAAAATATATTATCAAGCATGAAGGACGATTATTTATAGTTAAATATTTTATTAATAAATTTGCCTTTTTATCCATAGTGTTCATTTTGGTGTTTTAAATAAACATAAGTCAGCACCTGTCACAGAAAGATCAGAAAATCTTTAATAAGCAGATCGTCATTGCGTTTAAAAAGCTGCTCCATCATATATATATTATATGTTACAGTACTATCATATATATTCATATATATATTTCTCAAAGTTTGTCATCTACCTGTTGGTCTGTTTGTTTTCAGTGTGTTCAGCTATAGCTATAGCTATAGCTATAGCTATAGCTATAGCTATTGAAATTTTGAAAATATAGTTTTACTTTCTGCTAGACTTGAACTCATGAAGATTACTACCACAGTTTTGCAATCCACTTTTCAAACCACAAGAACATGAAAGCTCTTACAATTCATGGCGCTTACTACATAATGTGTAAACCATTTCTCCATTTTCACGCCTAAAATGACGTATTAATTGAAACTTTATGAATTCTATTTACTTTATGAAACACGATGCTCTTTTGCGTTTTTATGAACTTCTATTTCCGGCTTTTTGTAAAGTTCAATTTCTAAAGTGCAATGAAGATCAATACTTTTTACGCAAACAATTGTATTATCTTGAATAGGAGTAGTTTCTACTTTCTTTCACCATTCAGTCAGACAAAGACAGTCCGATATCCTGTTTTTACATTTGTACCGGTGTCGGGAGGTACCAATATTTTTGTAGTCAAAGTTTAGATGGTTAGCTTTTGCTGGAACAGTAGCCTTTTTATACACACACACTTTTATGCCCCAATTGTTGTTATTAATTCCACATATTCAGGAGATTCATTGCATTTTCTCAGATCGTATTAATTGCATCATTACCAAACCATCTTTTATTGTAATAGTAGCAAAGCAGACTTAATTTAGCTATTGCTTGCTAATTATTTTAGATTTACATTTAAGCACTTTTAGATTTGTTTTATTTTGTTTCTTAATTATTTGACCTGCACAAAATTTTATTATTGATATGAAATTTGGAAGTTACAGTTGTTTGACAAAGTTTTAAGACATACAGTTGTTTTGTCTTTTTTCTTTCAATTTGCTTAAACTGCACAAAACATTTTTTCGTGATATGAAGTTGGAAAGTTAGAATAGTAACTGTTGTTATATGCTAAATAAAAATAAATTTTTTGTGCAAAGACTTTTATTACCCAGGCAACGCCGGGCATTCAACTAGTATATATATATATATATATATAAGTATATATATATAAGTATATATATATGTGTATATATATATATATATATATATATATATATATATATATATATATATATATATATATATATATAAGTATATATATATATATATATATAAAGTGGATGCTATCTAGTCAGGGAGTGGCAGCTTTTGTTGGAGCATCAGCAGATTGCCAGTCTCTCCTTTGGCTAAGTTTGGCAGTTCACAATCTGCTCAAATCTGTTGAGAGAGCGACCTGTTTTGCTATCCCTGATCCATGGTCAGCAGTAGTGCTTGCAGAGAGTTGCCCAACTGTCCGTTGTTATGCTTAATCAGACTGTTGGCTTGTAGGTAATAGGTTGTCATGTGGGTTTTGTCAATCTGTCATAGTTGGCACAGCTCAGGCATCAGTTATATTTAGAACTGTGCACTCCGGTCAGAGTGAACCTTGACCAGTAAACCTATGCAGTAGAACACCCGCTCATCCATTGCACTTGCCATCACTGGAGCTCTAGCCTCCAAGAAGGTTATGGCATTCTGCAACCTCATGAAGTGGTCTATTATCCCCAATATCCTTCTCCTCAGGATCTCTTCAGCCTACTGAAAAAGGCCCGCTAGACTCCGGAGCGGCATACTCACCGCGTTATAACTACTCACTACCTTACAACACCCAAAGCTTGCTTGAGTTAAATTTCTTGTAGAAGTTACAGAACATTGTTTGTTCACTAAATATAAGCTAAATTTAACGAGTAAAATTATCAAAGAACAAAGTCAATAAAATTAAGACATTTATACCAAAGTTATAAATACTCATAGCTAAATTGGTAGACATCTGAAACACCAAGATGTAAACAGACAGTATCAAAATACATATGTTATTAAACTATTAAAATGAAAAACTATCTCCTCTGTGTGACAACATATTTTATTATTATAAACCACCAGTAACATCAACCTGAGACAGAAATTCAAAACTCCTTTTCACCAGAAAATATAATGTATGGTTATGGCGGAGTAATATAAATGATACAGTGGCTTGTTAAACACAATAGTGGTCTGCTTATAAAATATCATTTAATCTTTCAGTGTCAGATGCTGACCTACATGTATGTCTGTGTAAAGCACAAACATGAACACTATTGATTAAGAGATACATTTATTAATAAAATTTTGAAATGTAAATAATCATCTTTCATGATTGATAACATGTTTTATTAGTATGGGTGACAACTACATTTAAGCCTGAATAAAGGAACACAAATCCTGCTTATCATCAGAAATTATAATGAACTTAGTTACGGGTTAGTAAAATGAGTTTATATCTTGTTACACACAATGGCTTCTTGCTCATGTAAAAAATCCAACAGTTTCACTGTCAGTAAATCTGCAGTTCATTAATAGGTTACACAAAATATGAGAAATGAGCAACCGTTTGTGCTGCTAAGCAGTTTTGGCGTCAGTTAAAAATTGCTCCAGATTTGGTTTGACTGTAGATGTAGCTGCTTGTACTTGAACTGGTGGGTAGTACATGGGGGTAATTTGTGAAGGCACCATGGACCCAGTTGGCAACTGAAGATTAGTTGATGGTATGTATTGTCCCTGTGCAGAAAGTGGTTGTACACCAAGATATATAACAGTAGGAGCACCAGTGTTTGTAGTGAAATTCATCTAGCTTATAGTTGAGGGTGGACAATGAACAGTTCTGTGATGCAATGGTTTGCAACAGCTGCATACAGCTTTGCAAGACAAAATGGCACTCCAAATTAGTATTAGCAATTCAAGCAGAATTACTGCCAGCAAGCTTGCATTTGTTGCCAATGCCGCCTTAGCCCAAGAACAGTCGTTCATGTTCCATGGATCTGTATATTTGCGACAATCTTTTGACACAAGTATTCCAATTGAGCTAAACATCACAGATATACTACAAGGTACAGAGGCAATAATATTGAGCACCATAGCAGATATGATGAGACATTTGGTGTTGGAGGTGGCAGCTCCTAGTCCGATCGATCCTACTACTATAAGGAATACACCGGTCAAAATCCCATAACCATATTGACTATAATCATCTTGCGGTATAAGAGCTCCCGCAATACCCAAGGCAAAACAAATAATTCCAGCCACAATCTGTATGGCAGAAATAACTTTCATCTGTGGTCTTGCTGTGTTCTGAAATACGCTGCTGCCAAAATTGTTTTGTGGGATGAGTGGTATGTCTGGCTGTTGAATAACTCCTTTATGTGGCTGCATGCTGATACTGAGATGTAGCTGTGGTTGTCAAACACTTACAAGTAAGAACTGCATTGAGTGACTTCCACAATAGCAAATGACTTGGAAATCAGTGATAGTTCATGACATTGGCAAAGAAGGAGAGCAAGCGCTCGCTCACACGAAAGTGGTGCTCAATTGGCCGCCTAAGTGGCCAATTAAGCACCTCCTCAAAGCTAGGAAACGGTTTATTGGCTAACTTTAATCTAGCATTTCAAATTATTTGTTGCCAAGCTACGCATTACAAAATCAAGCATCATTATTTATGAGACTTTCAGTACCTCATAAATCACAAATATGAATATACTCAGTCGCTACTCGTTGTTAGCTGCAGGTACGCCTTCAAGGAAGTACGTTATATGTAGACTCAAGTGTGCATTACACCCAGTTTTTTACTATTGCAAAAATCAATAAATACATATTGGGTTTGTCAAAAGCAATCAAATAATGGTTTGATAACTATCTGTCCATTTTAATTCTCATTTTGACATATTATTTAGCACCTGCATGTTTTTTTCCTAAGACGGTTAAACTTGGTCAAAATATTGAAAAAGCGCTAGAAACACACCAAAATGTTAAAACTTGTTTTTTATACATTTAAGTAGTAAGGATAAGTGTGTAACAATATTATTTACACATGAGGGTTTGCGCCTAAACTAATTATATTTTAATCAATGTTTGCCTCATTTTAAATATTTCATTTAAGCTGTAAAAATGCGTGTGTCATAACATTGCCATAATATAATATCTAAGTTTTGTTGCTAGTTTGTACATCACAGCCTATTTGTACATTAGCTGTAATACTAGCAGATTTGGTGCACTTCTTCAAATACGAGTATGTGAGTCAAAAGGTTTTATAGAAATGCCATAAAAATTCCTATGCTAATCAAAACTATATCTGTTGCTTACACGCGAATTTTTTCATGTTTTCATAGCAATGAGCAGACAGCTACCACCATTTTAGAGGTGAGAAAGCCTTTAGCAGCGAGCTTAGCTTTCTTGATTTGTGGTTGTTTAGGAAGTAATGGCTCTACCTTAAGATGACATATCAAAGTAGACCCAATATCTCCTGAACAAAATTATTATATCATTGTATATATTTTGACAGCACAAAAACCGTTCAAGTTTTCATAATTTTGAGCTAGGTTTAGTTAATAAGAATGACATATGTTTATTTGTAAAAAGCAGAGGCTGTGTATTTGTAAAAGCTTTGTTGCTCAACTAATGTATCTGTTATATTGGCTAACCATGATTGAACTCAGTAGCAAAGGACTCGGATGACAGGAGGCACGAACCCTTGCAGAGAGCAATTCAACGTGTGATGCCGCTACCGTCATCATCGGTGATAAAAATGAGTGTTAGAAGATTTAATAATTAAACCCGCGTGGTTGTTTTCAGGTCAGACTTTTCAGACCACTATGCTACGACTAATAAATTGACACTGCGAGAATGTTTAGGCAGCGCCAAAATATAACTTTTAGCAAAAAAACCTAAGTTTTTCTTTTAAAGATACTAGTGTAAATAAAAACTGTCTTCAATCCTCAAACTAATGTAAAAAGTGTTCAATTATCAACAAAAACTGAATTGAGACCATTTGTCGGTTAGTAAAAGAAGGGAGCATTTTTCTCAATGCGCGAAAATTTGTAGCAAAAGACTTTCATGTTAATAAAATAAATCTACCATATGCTATAACAGTAAACAAACTAGCACTAGGCATCTCTTGTCAGAATCAAAAGTATGAGCAGGATACAATAATTATGAGTCTAAGCTTCATATTGAAACCAGAAGCTGTACGTTGAACAAGTAAAATAATTGTTGGATCAGATTATTTTAGCTGAACTTCCAAGCGTGTTGCACTTCCACTACTTGCAAAGTGTGTGGACAATAAAATTGAAGAGATAAAAAGAGAAAGTTGGTTTTAAAATTAGCTGCTCCATGTTCAGCCTTGTTGTATGCCGATCATTAAACCACTTATTTTGATAGAACTTGCACCAGTATCAAACTGCAGAGACAATAAAATTGAGCATAAATATGGAAACAATAAGACAATATCAACAGACATTGAGGTGATGTCACTTATTGGTTGGTAAAATAACGAGAAATTTGTTCAAATTCAGTAAATTCGAGCATATACATTTTATGTAAGCTAAATAAATCTATTATAAACTCTAAGAGTAAAGAAAATAGCACTAGTCATCTCATGTCAGAATTGGAAGTATGAACATCATACAATAAGGAGTCTAAACTTCATATTGAAATCAGAACCTGTACGTTGAATAAGTATGCTGATCTGTAAACCAACTTATCTTTATAGAACTTGCACTAGTTACAAACTGTAGAGCCAATAAAATTGAGCATCATTGCCAAAACAATGAGATATTTGAGTGTAGAGTTATCAGCTCCTAGTCTAGCTTATTTTACTATCTCAAAGTAATAAACGGATCACACAGACAATAACACACAAGCTGTAAATTATAAACAATTTCTACATATCAAATACACTATGTACAAAAGTACATAGGGTCCATTAAAGGCCAAAGCGTAAGAAGAGCTTTTCCTATGAACCTTGAATCTTTTTAAAATTGTTAAAAGAGTCATGGAATTGATGAGCTGTTACACAAACCTTGTATGTAGTTACATGATAATGCTAGGATGTAGCAAAGCTTGTGTAGCAGTGGCAGATATCGTTTCAAAAACAAAGCTAAAAAGTTATTGAAGCATTTCAGAACAAAGATTGTCTGAAATTCATAAAAATAAAGTAAGATTAAAAAGTTCGGGTATATACGACACCCATATATCTGACAAATATTTAGGATTCCATTGAACTAGTTACCAAAGAACCTAGCATTTTACAAAATAATGCTAATTTAAAACCTTCAGCAGGTCAAGCATTCAAATGCTACTAAATTATAGCACTGTTTGTGTGCATTTACCCTTTGACCCACAACACTAACTTTTCAACATAAAACTTGAGCAATATTTGTTTTGAAATAGGAAGCAATTGTAAGGTTACTGCGTTAAAACTTCATAAAACTGTTTACTTTAAGTCTTATTGGATTAAGTTGTTCGGCTGTTCTCAAAAGAGTGAACATTGCGCATATTTCCTAATAATCGAAGCTATGCATGTCAAATAAATTGAAAAGCAAAATATTCTATTAAACACTCTTAGAGACATTTTAAATTTTTTAAATTAGTTTTTGAATTATTATTTGTCATTTGAAGTACAATTTTATTGTTTTCTCAATAAGTTTTACAAATGCATTTCAGTCATAACTTAGTGTAAATGTTTTTTTAGTGACCTCTAAAAAGGTTTCTGTGGCTACTGAAGCAGTAGCTTTAAAAAAACTTACACAAGAAAAGTCTTGCAACCGTGACAACTTATGAATTGTTTTAGATCTTCTCAGTAGATTGATATATTTTCTACTTAACTAATTCAAGTTGTTTTCGTATTGACATGACAAAACAACTTCATTTTTACACATAATGAATCAGAATTTATGCAAGATTGTTTATAATTGACTAAGCGTGAACTGGTTACAAATTCCATCTAAGAAAAACTAAACATGGAAGTTATAAAAATAGTTTGCCACTCTCTTCCCATTAGACAGACAACAACAAACCACCAGCCTTGATTTCTTACTATAATGCTTTTTGACAACACCTACATGATCTTCACAGCTACATGTAAGTGATTGTCTTTTCCAAGTCAAAAAAATGATTGGTTAGTTAAACTTTTATTTATAGAATGGAAAGCATTATTTTTTCTCAATCATTGTTATTCAATATATTCAATATTAGAAACACTCAAAAAATACACTTCCAAATTTTAGAGACAAACCACTTCACCAAATTTTAACTTTTAATAAGAAAGCAGCAGCAGATATCTATTTAACTTTTTGAGCCTTTCACCATGCTCACTTCCTTTCATAACTACCCGTCTATAAGTGTCATACCTAAGACACCATCGCACATGTTACAGCCATCTGAACTCTTATCTAGATCTTCTATGGCCCATTAATTTGACTCTAGTTTAGAATATTTAAGATTGTTCATCAGTCATTGTCTCTACTTTACATGTTTTGATGAATCTTAAATCAGTTGTAATATCTGTCAGTATGTCTACTTTAGTCAAGTTATTATTTGCTATATATAAAGTCAGCAAGCGACAGTCTTTAGTAATCATCATAACATCATAATGCAATCAATGTTAGTCTATATTCCTTATTGCTGATAGAAGTACTCCATTTATCAGCAATTATTTTGTTCCGTTCGAACTTGAAAGGTGTGTGAATACAAGCTAAAACTTTCCATTCTTGAAAGTTTATTTTTAAAACTATTTGTCTCATTTATTATTACTATTATTTATTATGACTAACTGAAACCTATGATGGTTGAACCACAAATATAATAAGGGTGAGATTAATACAGCAGAGTATTATTCTATACATTTAATTAGAATACTGCAAACCTTGTCAGACTACAAGATGGTATGATACCATAAATAGAAGGAATAACATATCTGGCATTTATGTTTTGTAGAACTATTATCAGATATATTTGAAAAGCAAAAATCACACCCAAACAAGTATTCGTACACTAACCTGTTAACTAGACATCTAGTTCAGTAAGCAGATTAAGGAAACTCTTACAGCAAACATATTTTTAATCATTAAAAATGGATATGTGCATATTAGCAAACTTAGAAACTGAACATTGAATTAAAAAATGCAAATACATGTAAGTGTCGTCAGTCTATACACTTCTACAAAGGTTACCAAAAAGCAAACTTTAATTACATTGTCTTTTAAGCAGCTGTCATAGTTTGTTCATGTAAAGAAAATTCAAATTACACACAAGCAAACAAAGCTGGTGTTGTCCAAGTAAATTTTTTTGTTATCCTAAATTCCAAACGAGAAACAATTAAACAAAACAAAAATATAAATAAGTAGTCTTTACCTATTATTGGAAGAATAATTGTTACTTTTACAGTAATTATTACTCTTACGCTTTGGAACATCACTGATTAGTTTAGTTGATTAGAATAGCAGTGTAATAAGCTGTGCGTCAAGAATTTATTTTTATTAATAAAAACACTGTTTGTAGTCCTGACACCCCTCAGTTCTGGCTACTTTCAAAAGACTTTTATTCTGAAACTGTATAAAGGTAAATATCAATGTAAAAAGAGTTTACTGTCGCTACATCCTCCTACTCACCCACACTGTAACATGTTTAGTTTATTGATTTGTTTTAGAAATACAAAAAATAAAGTCGATGCAAAGGTGGAAGTTAATTATTTACACACACACACGCAGACAGACACACACACGCACGCACGCACACACACGCGGGCGCGCGCACACACACACGCAGACAATGCCGGTACTGTCCAAGTAGAATACGTAAATTTGAAATATTTATTATTTTTATTATTTTAATTTTCAAGAGAATAGAGCAAACAAATAAACATAATATCAAATATCAGATATTTGTGATTGCTTAAGTCTATGGCAGAGAGTTTTTTTATAAAAACGGTCTACAGGGAAATGAGTTTAAAGACAACACATACACATTTAGTTACACATTTAACTGTTTGCAACTTACATCTAATAGCATGATGTGCAAAAGTGTATCTATGTTAATCCAATGCATTGCGATGATTCCTTAAGCATTAAAACATGTTGATGATAAACATTACAAGCCCAACAAAAAAACTTACCTGTAAAATTCTAAAAAGCGAAAAAAGATTAATGCGTTTTGTTCTTAAAATTTTTAATCCATTTTCAAATGTTAATAATTATTGAAGTGTGCATAGTGAAATGCTTGAATGAAATTTGTATTAGAAGTTACAGATTATTCTTGATTCACTAAATATAAGCTAAATTTAACAAGTAAAATTATCTGAGAACAAAGCCAATAAGATTAAGACATTTATACCTATAGTTATAACCACTCATAGCTAAATTGGTAAACATATTAAACACCAAGATGTGAACAAACAATGGCAAAGTACATATGCTATTAAACTAATAAAATGAATATTCCTCTCTCCTGTGTGACAACATATTTTATTACAATTTATCACCACTAACATCAACCTGAACCAGAGATTGAAAATTTTCCTTACCATCAGAAAATATAGTGTTTAGTTATGGGTTAGTAATATATATGATGTAGTGGCTTGTTAAACGCAATAGTGGTATGATTATAAAAAATGTTTGATTCTTCTGTAACAAGTGCTGTTCTACGTTTATTACAGGTGCTGGCTAATGTTTATTTAAAACACAAAAATAAACACTATGAATTAAAAAGATACATTTATTAATAAAATGTTAAAATGTAAATATTCATCCTTCATGTTTGATAACATACTTTATTAGTATGAGTGACAACTACATTTACACCTGAATAAAGGAATACCAACTCTGCTTATTATCAAAAAATTTAATGAGCGTGTTTATGGGTTAGTAATATGAATTTATATCTTGCTATATGCAATGGCTTCCTACTTGTGTAATAATATGAAACAGTTTAAGTGTCAGTGAAGTTACATTTCCATAAACATGTTACACAGAGTATGACCAATGAACAATCGTTCATGCTTTTAAGCAGTTTTGGTGTCAGTTGAAAATTGCTCGAGACTTGGTTTGCCTGTAGATGTAGCTGATTGTACCTAAACTGGAAAGTAGTGCATGGGTGTCGCTTTGGAGGCAGCATGTACCCAGTTGGTAGTTGACTACTAATTGACAGTATTTATTGTTCCTGTGCAAAAAAGGGTTGTGTGCTAAGATATATGACAGTAGGAGCACCAGTATTTGTAGTGAAGTTTATCTGGTTTATATTTGAAGGTTGATAAAGAACAGTGCCAAAGTGAGATGGTTTACAGCAGCTACATTCAGCTTTGCAACACAAAGTTGCAGTCTGAGTTGTTAGTAGCAACTCAACCAGACTTGCTGCTAGTAAAACTTCATGTATTGGCAGTGCCGCCTCATTCCAAGATCAGTTTTTCTAATACCATTTGATGAATATTCATGAGAATCTTTTGACCAATCTATTCCAAGTGACCTAAAAATCACAGATTTACCATAAAGTATGGGGCAATAATATTGAGCACCATGGCTGATACAGCGAGACAATCAGTGGTGGTGTTGATAGCTCCTAGTCCAATTGGTCCTACCACTATAAAGGTATGCGCTGGTTCTTATCCCATAGTGATAATAATTTAAATCATAATGTGGTATAATAAGCCCCATAATACCGAAAGCAAAACAGATGACCTCATTCTGTGGTGGCATACTAATACTGTAATGTAGCTGAGGTTGTCCAACACTTACGGATGAGTACTGCACTGATTGACTAGCACAATGGCAAATGATTTGAGATCAGTGATAGCTTATGCCATTAACAAAAAAGGGAGAGAAAGAGCTCACAAAAAAGAGGTGCTCACAAAAAAGAGGTGCTCACAAAGTTGCTTACACGGCCAATTTAGCTCTTAAGCTAATCAAAATCAAACATCATTGTTTATGAGACTTGCACTACCTCATAAATCGCGAATATGTATACACTCAGTCACTACTCATAGTTAGCTAAGGGTAGGTTTTTGATGCATCTTCAAGTACGTTATATGTAGACTCAAGTGTGTATCACGCCTAGTCTTTTACTATTGCAGAGATCAGTAAATACTTACTTGGGTTTGTCAAAAGCAAATAGATAACGGTTTGATAACTATCTTTCCGTTTTAATTCTCATTTTTGAAATATTATTTAGCGCTTGCATGTGATTTCCTGAAACAGTTAAACATTGGCAAAGTATTGGAAAAGTGCTCAAAAAGCACTAAAATTTTAAATTATATTTTTAGTCAGTCAGTAATGAAGATGAGTGTGGACCAATATTATTTATACATTATGGTTTATGTTTAAACTAGTTATATTTTAATCAATCTTTGCCTCATTTTAAATGCTTTATATAAGTTGAGTTGATGCATGTGTCAATCGACTCTGGGTGCAAGCGACTCTGATGACTGGAGGCACTACCAGTTGCAGAGAGCAAATTAAGTTTGGATGGCTACTTTGTTATCAGTGGCAATAGGAATGAGCGTTTGAAGGTTTGAGAATTAAACCTGTTTTTTGTTTGCAGATCAGGCGTTAATCCTGGTTTATTATTAATAAATACATTTTTTGCCAATAAGTTACTGAGAATTTACACCGTTCAAAATTCTACTAAAGCAAACTCTACGGTAGGAACAATTATTACTAGTATATAACAATATACAGTAAGTTGAACAACTTGTAACTGTTTGAAAAACATGTGAAAGGCTATACAAAGCGTGAAAGATTGAACGATGTGTGACAGGCTGATCATATGTAACAAATTGATCAATATCTAGCAGTTTGTGCAAAGAGTAAACAGTTGAGCAATACGTGTTGTAAACAGTCACTCCTTACAGATAGGTATATAGTCACTTGAAATTTACTATCTTATCTGGAAATAAAACTTGTTGAAGGTCTAGACTCAACATTCAGGATCAGAGTAAATCTAATTTGGATCATGGCAACCATGTCAGTAACTGACTCAATTTTGGCATATTTTATGATCTAGTCTTTATCAGCATAACTTGAGTTAGTTATAGATCAGTTTACTTTTCACTAGATTTCATCCATATCATTTCGGTGCATCAAGTAACGACATCCAACCTTAAATTTCTCTCTAAAACTAGGTATATCTCCAGTCATCCAGGTTCCCTTGCCACTTGACTCAGTCATGTTCACCCATGTGTCCTCATGTGTACCCAGTTGGCAGCTGATCACTAAGTAAAGGTATGTAATGCTCCTGTATAGAAAATGACTGTGCACCAGGATATATGACAGTAGGAGCATCAGTATATGTAGTGAAATTCATTTGGTTTGTAGTTGAGGCTTGATAAAAAACAGCGCCGAGGTGTGATGGTTTACAGCAGCTACCTTCAGCTTTGCAACACAAAATGACACTCCGAATTGTTACTAGCAACTCAACCAAACTTTTTGCTAGCAAAACTGCATATATTGATATTGCCACATTTTCCCGACGACAGTCTTTGGTGTAATACCACGTTGAATATTCGTGGCACTGTTTTGACCAAGCTATTCTGAGCGAGCTAAAAATCACAGATATACCACAAATTATGGAGGCAATAATATTGAGCAACATGGCTGATATGATGAAACATTGAATGTTATAATTAACAGCTCCTACCCCAATTGATCCTACTATTATAAAGTATAAACCAGTCCATATGCCAAAGCAATAATACTTAAAATTGTCATGGTGTTTAACAATTTCCACAATACCGAAAATAAAACATATTATTCCAGCCATAATCTGAAATTCAGAAAAATCCTTCATCTGTAATCTTGCTGCTTTCTGAAATACGCGGCCACCAACATTGTGCTGTGGGACAAGTGTTATGACTTGATGGTGAATAACTCCTTGCTGTGACAGCATGCTAATACTGTGATGTAGCTGAGCTTATCGCACCCTTACAAATAAGAACTGCACTGAGTGACTAGCAAATTGGCAAATTAACTTGAGACTAATGATAGCTTCAGACTTATCTCTCAACAGCAGATACACACAACCATTATAGCACTATGCTAGGAATGCTAGGGTGGGTTTTACAGGCTAACTTTGATGTAGAATCAAATAGCTTTTTGCCAAGTTACTCATTACGAAGTCAAACATCATTATTTATTAGACTTTCAATACCTCATCAACCACAAGTATGTTTATACTACGTATGAACTGTATAAACTCAGTTGCTAGTCATACTTACTACTTTTCACTGAATCTTTTCCATCGTTATATGTAGGCTCAACTGTGCATCCCGCTTAATCCTTTGCTATTGCGAAGACCAGTAAATACATATAGGAGTTTTAGTAAGTTTTTACTAATTCATTTTTATCATAGTTCAGTTTAAAAGTTTATTTTCTTCAGAATGACTTCTAGAAAATTTTGTGTTGCTAGTGAAGCAGTAATCTTTTGAAAAGTATAAACAAGAAAAGTCATGCAACCATGACAACTCATGATTTGTTTTAGATGTTACATGTAGATTGATCAATTTTCTACTAGACTATTCACAGTTTTTATTCTCAATGACATGACAGAACAACTCTATTATTACACATAGTAAATCAGAATTTATGCAAGATTCTTTAGAATTGACTAATTGTATACTGGTTTAAAAATTTCAATTCATTTAAAACTAAACACTGAGATATTAAAAATAGTTAGTCAGTCTCTTCTTATTTGACAGGAAACAACCAACCACCAGCCATGATTTTTTACTATAATGCTTTTTGACAACACCTGTATAATCTTCACAGGTAAAATATTGTTTTTTCCAAGCCAAACAAAAGCTAGGTTAGTTAAACTTTCATTTATTGTATGGTATAGTTTCAAATACTGTTAGATTGTCATTCATTTTTATCCAATAAATTTAATATGAAAATGCTCAGAAATATCTCCTTCAAATTGTAGAGACAAAAAACTACATCAAAGTTTAACTTTCGATCAAAAGGCAGCAGCTGAAGTTTATTTGAGTTTTTCAATCTTTTACCAGGCTTACTTGCCTTCATAAGTACCTGTCTATACGTGTCATGACTAAGACATCATTGCATCTGTTACAACCATCTGAACTTTAATCTGGTCCTTGTATGGCTCATTACTTCAAATCTAGCTCAGAATATTTCGCGTAGTGCGTCAGTCTCTGATTTATCTATTGTAAATTACCTATTTACCAGTTCCAAAATCTGTATTTATGTCTACTTTAGTCAAGCAATTCTTTGCTATATATAAAGTCAGCTGATGACAATCTTTAGTAATCATCATAACATCATTAATGCAATCATTGTTAGTCATTATTCATTATTGCTGAGACATTACTTCATTTATTGACAGTTATTTTGTTCTTTTCACACTTGAAAAATGTGAATACAAACTAAAGTTATCAATGGTTAGAGATTTATTTTTATAATTATTTGTTTGATTTATTATTTTTCACAGTTGAATCATAATGTGGTTCAACTAAAAATATAATAAGAGAGAGAGATTAATACAGAAATGTATTATTATATACATTTAATTAAAATACTGTAAACTCTGAGAGACTACAAGATGGTCTGATATAAATAATGGAAAGAATAACAGACCTGTATTTGATATGTTTTGTAAAGTCATTATCAAATATATTTGGAAAGCAAAGATCACACAAAACAATAGTTACGCATCAACGTGATAACTAGGCATCCAGTTCAGTAAGTAGTTTTACACAGAAAGCGTATTTTCAGTTATTAAGAAAAAGATATGTGCATATTAGCAAATTTAGAAACTACAACATTGAATCCAAAAATGCAGGTAAGTGCCATCGGTCTATACACTTCCACAAAGGTTACCAAAAAAGCAAACTTTAATTACATTGTCTCTTAGAGCAGCTGTTATATTCTTTTCATTCAAAAAACATTCAAATTATACAAATGCAGACAACGCTGGTGTTGCCCAAGTGAAAACACGTGAATTTCACATGTTTTTTGCTATCAAAATATTCAAGCGAATTGAGTAAACAAACAAAAGAGAGATATGAATAATCAATCGTAAGCTATTATTAGAACAATTTCTCCTACCCTTTAGAACATCACCGAAGACCTTAGTCGATTAGAATAGCATTGTAATAAGCTGAGTTTCATGGGTTTATTTTCATTCACAAAAACATTGTCATTGGTTCTAATGCCCCTAAACTCTGGTAGCCTCAAAAGTCTTTTTGTTCTGAAATTGTATAAAGGTAAATGTCAATGTGAAAATGGTTTACTGTCACCACAATATCACCCACACTTTAACGTGTCTAATTATTTGAGTGTCTTAGAAATACAAAAAGGAAAGTTAATGAAAATGTGAAAGTTAGTTATTTATACTTCATGGGCTAAAAGGTTGAAGTTCATTGAAGTAATGCAGCAAAGCCTAAAAAAACTCAAAACAAAACTAGGTCCGAAGGAAAGTTAAAGAAAAGCAGAGTCAAGCTAGCTATAAAATAAAGTTAAGCTTATTATCTGCATACATGTTTACTGAGAGTTCATATCCATGATATGTTGTCATGGCAACTGTTTATATGGAGTGCTGGAACAAGTTTTAATCATTGCACTCTAGTTAGGTTTGCTTACAGTAAATATTTGTGATCACTTAAATTTGTGTCAACATTATTTGTGAAGTTTCTTGAACATGTGAGAAATGAAAGTCAACTTAGAGCTTTAAGTTACTTATTTATAGTAAAAATGCTACATAATTGAAATTCATTGAGATAATGAAAATTATTAAATTATTTTCACAGCTGTTACAAATATCATGCCTGCAAAAATTGCGCTCCTCTTTCATGTTTACAAGAAAATATTATTATAATAACTGGGTTTCTATAGTTTGAATAGATTTGGATTTGACGTCTATCGATGAACTCACACTCTATTATTTCGACGATTCAGAGTTATATCTGATCGATCTTTCCAAGACTAGCGATGTATTTCTCAAAAGAGAAATTATTAAACTAGACTCCCTTTTGTGGCTCGGTTGCGACTCAATTCATGTTTCACACACTTGTTGCTTAACTTAGCCAGGATACCTGATCAAAGCTGTCTTGTTTATAAATAATGTTAATATTCCTCTTAAGTATTACAAAACAGCAACATAATTTAATATTTGCTATACAGTTATTACTTCAAAAGTTGCACCTGCGACAATTATTTGAGTAAAAGAAATTCTATTCTAGAAAAGAAAGCAGTGGGCACAAATGCAGTGAGAATCTTTACAGTCGGTAAGTTTAGTTATTTAATGGATAAGGTAACATACTAAATGAAACTATAATTATTTAATCATCGAATTTTTAAATAAGCATTTTCGTTGCATCAAATAGTAGCCACACTGCAAATGTCATTGCACAAATTTTGCGAATAAAAATGGCAGCAAATCTATTTAGGTTTTACAGTTTCTGTGATTTGGAGTGAAAGAAATGCCAAATCTATTCAAAGCCTGAAAACTCCGTAAAAGTCTCCAAGATTGACTTGTACAAAAAATTATCACAACAATGTTTCAATCAGCTAATGATGACTGTCCAGTATGTATCATACCTTGATGTAGCATTATAATATGTATTTCTAGTAAACAAGACAGTTCTATAAAAAATATTCAATAAAATTACAAAGTCTACAGCTAGACAAATACATAAAAAAACCTATTCACTTAATAGTTTTTAGTAAAAAATCATTCAGTTTCTCAGTAAGCTTAAGTTCGCTTTTGTTCTAGTCTGTGTGTTTGCCAGCCATGATATGATAACTCTTAGGGAAATTTAGGTTTAATGGCTGTTATAAACAATTGGATGAGTAAAAATAATAAAAAGCATTTGAGAAACCGTGAATTCTAAAGTAACACAATTGGATGTAGAAGAAATAGATGATATGCTGAGGCAATATATGGCACCACTTTTGATATGATGCCGCTATAAACACTGTCTACCTTCAACTTGAACTATTATATAACTAATAACTAGACTAGTATAACTAATCTAAAATCATCAAATCAGCTGCACCAGTTGTAAATTCACTACGAAGGCTGAGTGTGACTACCCAGCAGAGTTTTCACCTAGCCTTAGCTACACAGTTTTGTTTTGTCGTCTTTTGATAGCATTCGGACACCCTCCTTATTTTATAAATGTTATACTATTGCTGTATACACGTTGGAGTCATTTTAAATACATACTTAGTAAATGTATAGGCATCTAACTCATCCTAAAGGTGCAATCTAGCATCAATCAAACACGTGCGCGTGGCACAAATGATATGCGCTTATATTTTTGAGCAGTAGTAATAAATCCTGAGGCATAGCTGGCAGGGTACAAATATGGTACCAAAATACATTTTAAATCTGAACTGCCTAGACAGGACCTTGAAAGTCGCAACAAAGCATGTCTGCAGGTTGAGCTCAAACCTCAAAATCACTTTCATCAGTAATTCCAAAAGATTGGCGCAGGTGCTAATGATACACAAAAGCATAGAGTTTATTATTTCTTTGTTGCGATAACAACAAAATCACATAAACTTTTTAGCCTGAACAGTGACGTATAGTTGTGGTCAAGATTGGCACTCAGTCGCAACCAGTTCACAAATAAAGGATGATTGTTATTTCAGCATGTAGGTAATAATATCACTACTTACTTAATTGACCATAGGTACACTTTCAGGTGTAGATTGGTGATGACTTTCTTTCAACCATTGCTAATTTGAAAGAGCATGATTTATAAAAACTAGACTCCTTAGCAGCAGTGACGTGATGCCTTGCTATATGTGAAATTATAGCAGATCTAAAGATTGCTATACATGATTATTTTCTGCCATCTAGACAATGCTCCTTTGGGTAGTTATATGGCTGGCCGTTGTGAATGTAGATATGCTAACTAAGCAATATGAACTCATCAGATCATGATTCAAATGTTAAAGTGTTGCGATAATCAAGTCAATATACAGTAAATTACAACTATTAATAGTAGTCAAGTTGGTATATCTATATAGCGATACACCAATTTTGTTATGAATAGATGTAGATTAGGACAATAATATATCTTATTAACCATCTACTGTAACTTAATAAAATTTGCTATCCCTAAATGTAAAACTGCATTTTAATTACAATAACAATCTTTCCACTTGATGTTTTGTTGTGTAATTCGGTCAAAAAGAAATATCAAAACAGGATTTAGTCAGTCTGAAAATTGAAAATTTCCTTTGTTCTGACTTATTAATAATACTTTAATGGCTGCTATCGATGAAGCTCACACCACCATGACCTACATTATAAAAGGAAAGTAGAGGAGGATCTAAACTGATTTGACAGACATGGTTTGCAAAAAAGTATTTATGTCTAATCAAATGACTACAAGTTATTATAAATCATCATAAAGTTCGGTTTAGGCAACCGCAAACCTATCATAAAGAAATTATCCGTCTGCCTGAATCTTTACTGTAAAGGTTTGTATAAATATGCACAAACTTGACTGATTATGTTGACTTTGCTGGTGTTAGTACTCAGCATTCAGCCAGGAAAGGACTGCTATGGTAACTGTTAATGGATAATTATACTGTGTTTCTCAATATTATTTTCAAAGTGCCTACAACAGTAATTTCTATGCTCAATAAAGAAATCTATTCAACAAACTAAAATACCAGTGTAAAAGCATACTGTGTACAAGTAGTATTTATGTAAGGTATCTTTTAACTAAAGTACCACACACGCTAATGTTTGCCCTTACAAGTTCAACAAAAGTGCTGGATATTGTTTTATTCTATTTGTTTGCCAAATTAAAAATAATGGATTACATTATAGATTATGTTTAAAAATCTCATCATAAAAAATGTGAAGTAGAACTCACTGCATTATCAGATCCGATCATGGTAGTTTGATGCTAGTTTATGGAAATTTAGGCTTTGCTTTGGTTTAGGTAAACTACTTTAAGCCACTTTTTTAGAAACTACATCCTTTCTAGTTATGTATCAATATCTGGCATTTTTTCATTGACTGATAAACTCCATATATGCAGCAAATATTATTTCTGGTATTTAAACAACAATGAGTAAAGTTTAACTACCAAACAAGACTTTAGTGCAAACCTCAGAACAAGCAAAAGCAGACAAAGATTTTGTTCTAAAAATTATTGCCGTTTGCACCTATATTTCACTGGTAATTTAGAGCAGAACAGTATTTTCAAGAGAAACAGCATTGGGTACCCATTCAACAGACCAAGGAAAATTAAAAGCTTCAAATAAGGCGCAATATCTTCTATTGTACTTTGAAGCTAGCAGTTCAACTAGATTTGAGTTCTTTTTGTGATTGGCTGTATAAAAGGTATTCAGAGAGTGTAACAAGTGTACAAACTTCATGCCGAGTAGATTGTAGCTTCGTGCAGCTCAATTCTGTCGCAACATTTATAGCCAACCAACCGACGGTTTATCCTTGTAGCAACAGATATCTGAATAATAGAATCATACTACAAAAAGGTAAATAATAATTTTGTGTCTCATTTTGAAGTTTTTTAGACATAATGGTGTATTTAATAACTTTATCAAGAGTCAGTGTATTACATGTAGCAGGCTAGTACTGCAAATAAACCCATGTTGAAGCCATAGTTTAAAAATCTCAATCAGGAATAATCATAAAGGTACGCTAGCAGTATAGTGAATTTCAGAGCATGTGTACAGTAAGAGTTGCAATTAATATGAATGGTTGGTTGTCATGACAACCAACATGGAGAGGACTGATGCAAGTTGTAACCATTAAAAAAGTAAGTTTTGCTGCACTAACAAATATGTAACATTTGCAATTGCTTAAATATATGTCAAAGAGGTTTTTATAAAAAAAAAATCATATTAACGTGAGTTTGAAGACAATACACGCCCATGAAATTACGCGTTTAACTCTTTTGCAACTTACAACTCAGAGCATGATGGCCAGAAAGTCTATTTGTGGTAATCCAATGCATTGCAACGATTCCTTAAACAATAAAAGATGTTGATGATAAACACTGCAGGCCCAACAAAATAACTTATCTGTAACATACAAAAGAACAGAAAAAAATAATGTGTTTCTTCATATTCATATTTCCAATAATTCTTTAAATGTTGATAATTGTTGAAGTGCACATAGTGACTTTCTTGAATGAACTTTGTAGTAGAGGTTATAGAATATTGTCGATTCACTAAATTAAAACTAAATTTAACAAGAAATATTATCAAAGAACAAAGCCAATAAAATTAAGAAGTTTTTATCAAGTTACAAACACTCATCCCTAAATTGGTAAACATCTGAAACACTAGGATGTGAACAAATGATGCCAAAGTACATTTATTATTAAACTATTAAAATGAACAACCATCTTCCCTGTCGGGCAACATATTTTGTTATAATGAATCAGGACTAACATCAACCTGAACCAGAGATTAAAAACCTTCCTTACCATCAAAAACTATAATTTTTACTTTTTGATCAGTAATATATATGATGCAGAAGCTTGTTAAACGCAATAGTTATCTACTTATGAAAAATTATTTGAACATTCTTTGACAGGACCATTTCTTTACCATGTTACAAAAGTATGACAAATAAACAATCAG
The DNA here is from genome assembly GCF_963576615.1 of Watersipora subatra. Classification (NCBI taxonomy): domain Eukaryota; kingdom Metazoa; phylum Bryozoa; class Gymnolaemata; order Cheilostomatida; family Watersiporidae; genus Watersipora; species Watersipora subatra. The sequence goes on from NC_088715.1 coordinate 58,996,852, forward strand.
TTGTGCTGTTTAGTAGTTTTGGTGTCAATTGAAAGTTGCTCCAGATTTGAGTTGGCTGCAGATGTAGCTGTTTGTACTTGAACTGATAGATCAGACACGGGTGTCTTCGCTTGTGAAGCCATCATGTACCCAGTTGGCGGCTGACCACTAGTTGAAGGTATGAATTGTCCCTGTGCTGCAAATGGTTGTGCACCACGATATATGACAGTAGGATCACCAGTATTTGTAGTAAAATTCATCTGGCTTGTAGTTGAGGGTTGATGAAGATCATTGCTGAGGTGTGACGGCTTACAGCAGTTGCATACCGCTTTGCAACACAAAATAATACTCCAAATTGTTAGCTGCAACTCAACCAAACTTGCTGCTAGCAGAACTGCATGTATTGTTCTTGACCAATGTAATCCAAACGAGTTTAAAACCACAGATATACCACAAAGTACGGAGGCTATAATATTGAACGCTATGGCTGATATAGTGAAACCTTGATTGTTAAAGCTGGCAGCTCCTAGTCCAGTCAATCCTACTACTATAAAGTATATACCGGTCCAAGTGCCATTGGCATACCGTTGAAAAGCCACCTCAATACCGAAACAAATCATTCCAGCCAAAATCTGAAGGACAGAAAGAGCATACATCTGTGATCTTGATGCTTTCTGAAATACGCTGCCATCAACGTTGTCTTGTTGGATGACTGTTATGACTGACTGTTGTATGACTTCCTGCTGTGGCTGCATGCTGATAAGTTGCTGAGGTATTCCAACACTTACAGATGAGAACTGCACCGAGTTACTCGCACAATGGCAAATGATTTGAAGATCAGTGATGGCTTGTGACATCAGACTTATCTCTCAACAGCAACTTTATGCTACCAGTTGAGCACCTCCTCAAAACTAGGTAAGGTTCCAAAGGCTAACTTGAATATAACACACTAGATCAGCTTTTCACAAATAGTTGTCATGACAACCAATCAGTCATATTAACCACAACTCTTACTGAGCACGTGCTCTCAACTTCACAATACTGCTAGCTTACTTTCATGATTATTTAGCTTTAATGGTAATTTATTGTTGCTCCAAACTGATATAATACTTTGGATTGCCTCTATGAGATTCAACCTTTTACCATTTGAATTGTAAATAGTTAACTTCGAGCTATGACTTAGCTTCCTTTTTATATATCTAATAAACACAAATACTTGGCCATGTTGAAGCCATTGTAAATAAAAAAAATACGAAAACACTAAACCATTTTTGCATTTAGTGTCAACTTTACATTGTTTGGTTTGAGGTACAACAGGCATAGACACCTGCTGTAATTAATATTCAATATCAGCATAAAGACTTTAAAACATAATATTACATCCTTACATTAAGTCTAATAGATACAAGTATAAACCGTGCAAGATAATTGTTAGCATAAACGACTTTAGTTGATGACTGTTCTGGATAATGCAAAAGCTTAATGCACTCTACAGGATTATTACGGAAAACTTAACATTTTATAGATAATTCGTGAAATACATTTAAAATTATTTGCGACAATCTTTAGATATATAAATGTTTATCATTAGTAATGAGACTAACAGTACTTCATAAATCACATATATGAATATACCTACTCAGTCACTACTCATAGTTAGCTACAGGTAGGTTTTCACTCCATCTTGAAGTACATCGTATGTAGACTCAAGGGTACATTATGTCTAGTCTTTTGCTATTGCAGAGATCAATAAATACATCTATGGATTTGTTAAAAGTCATCAGATAGTAGTTGGATAACTATCTGTCTGTTTTAATTCTCATTTTTAAAATACTATTTAGCGCCTGCATGTTATTTCTTGAGACAGTTAAACTTTGACAAAGTATTGAAAAAAAACGCGAAAGAAGCACTAAATGTTAAATCATATTTTTATATAGTACATTAGTTTTAAAAATAAAACTATAATATAATCTTATTATAAGTTTTAGAAAGAGTTAACCAGTTTTTTCCTATTAGACAAGAAACTGCAAACCGCCAGCCATGATCTCTTACGACAATGCTTTTTGACTACACCTATATGATCTTCCAGGCTAAGAGGTTGTCTTTTCCAAGTCAGGAAAAAGCTACATCAGTTAAACCTTTATCCATAGTATGAGAAACACTAATTTACATGCTCTCTATACGTACCATACCTAAAGCATCAAACTTTTTACAACCATCTGAAATCTTCCCCGGATCTTGTATGGCTCATTAATTCAACTCTAGTTCAGAAAAATTTACATAGTGTATCAGTCATTTTCTCTGCTTTATCTACTTTAATGCTTTATCTATTTTATTTTATTTTTAATGAACTTTCAATCAGTATTAAAATCTGTCTGTATGTCTACTTTAGTTAAGCTATTCTTTGTTATATATGAAGTCAGGAAGCCACAGCTTCTAGTAATCATCATATCATCTAATGGAAATCAATGTGAGTCAGTATTCGTTATCACCAATACCATAGTTCATTTATTGACACTTATTCGGTTTTTTTTAACTTGAAAGATGTGAATACAAGCTAAAGTTGTCATCATTTAAAAGTTTACTTTTTATAACTGCTTGTCTCATTTATTATTTTTTATCATCTGAATCCTATTGTGATTAAACTTCAAATAAAATAAAGGAAAGAATAATACAGCATTGTATTATTTTACACATTTATTAAAATACTGTAAAGCCTGAGAGACTCTAAGATAGTCTTATATAAATAATAAAAGGAATAAAATATCTCTCTTTGATATGTTTTGTAGAGTTACTATCAGATATATTTAGAAAGCAAGAATTTCCCACAGACAAGTAGTTACATACCGACATGTTAACTAGGCATTCAGTGACTAAATTCAAAAGGCATATTTTTAATTATTAAGAAGGGATATGTACAAACTAGCACACTTAGAAAGTACATCCAATCTAGAAACACAGATGACTGCCATCATTATATAAACTTCCACCGAGGTGATCAAAAGGCAAATTGTAGCTACAATGTCTTTGAAGAAGCTTTAGGCAACAGTGTAATCAAATTTCAATATTTAAATACGTTGACAAGTTGAAGTGCAGATGATCACTCACTTAATAGTTATTTATAGTAGAAGTTGCAAATTATTGTGTCGCAGATGCTTCGTTCAACATATAAGAGCTAATCATACCAGAAAAGATTGTTCAAGAACAAAGGGAAAATTTTTTAGACATTTATGTCAGTTTATGAACACTCATGGCTAAACTGGCAAGCATTTGAAACCTATAATAGGGGTGCACAAAAAAGCATCAGATTTCATTTGTTATCAAACTATTAAATAATACGTAATCTGTGTGACAATACGTTTTATTATTATGAACACCTTTCGCTACTCTCAACCTGAGAGAGAGATTCAAAATTTTGTTTATTATCAGAAAGTTTCATGAGTTTAGTTATCAGTCAGTGATATGGTGTTATGCCCTAATAAACACAAGAGCTTTCTGAACATAAGTGAGTTTCTGATCTATCCGTGACAGGTGCTAGCCTCGGTTTAATTAAAATTCAAAAATGAACACTATGGATTAAAAGGTACATTTATTAATAAAATTTTGATATGTAAATAATCATCCTGCATGTTTGATAACATATTTGATTAGTATGAATCGCAACTACATTGACACCAGACTAAGGGTATACAAGCAATGCTTATCATCAGCAATTATAATGAGTTTGGTTATGGCTTAGTAATATGAGTTGATACCTTGTTATACACAAAAACATTTTGCTTGTGAAAAGACATCAAACAGTTTTACTGTCAGTGACCAGAATTTCCATTAACATTTTATAAAAAAGTATAACAAATGAACAATCATTTGTGCTGCCTAGCACTTTTGGTTTCTGTTAAAAATTTCATATGATTGCAAATCTTGATATGACAAATCTTAAGACCGCAGTTGTTTTTTATGTATGTTATGAACAGTTGGATGAATCAAAATGATAAACATATGTACTGAAATGCAAAATCATTAGTGGGTTCATTCAATACATCTTGAGCACTTGAAAAGTTCGAGGCACTGTAGACTCTGTAATGACAAAAATGGGTGTGGGAGAAACTAATGACATGCTAAAATGATATATTTGAAGTGTACAAGCACGACTTTTGAAACGATGTCACTATAAAACCTTCTATTATTAAGGGTGTAAAAATTTTAAATTTAGCAAATTGATTACAAAAATTGAAAATTTACAGCAAAGGCTGGTATGGTCTGCTAGCAGAGTTTCACATAGCATTAGCTGTGTGACTTTGTTTTGTCATCTTACGATAGCGATTAGACAGCAGTCTTACTTCGTAAATAATTATTGTGGTATGCACGTTCAAGTCAGAGTGAACAAATTTGAAGAAGGATTAAGAAGATTAACTCATCTTTGAGGAGCGATAGATCATCATTCAAGCTTACATAGATGGCACAAACTACATGTATTTGTGCACAGATTTTTGGGTAGTAATTATAAGTTCTGAGCCATAGCAGGCAGTGCACAAAGGTAGCACTAAAACGCATAAAAGAAATAAAATCTGAGCTGTATTGACAAGACATCAAAGGTCAAAGCAAATATTGTCAGCAGATTTAGGTCAAGTTTCAGGAGCATTTCAATCAGTAATTCACAGAACTTAACGCTATCAAACATAGCCATATTGAGTACATTTGCCAACGATTTCAGACGCAAAATCATAGAGTTTAGTATTTCTCCATTGGGTTAACCACTGAGGTGTATCGGGTGCGCAAGATTATTAAATAGAAAAAGGTTAATCGCACACTTTTAAGCATGTACAGATATATATATATATATATATATATATAGATATATATATATATATATATATATATATATATATATATATATATATATATATATATATATATTAGTGGTTCAGATTGAAGCAGATTACCTAGTTGAAAATATTAAATATTGTCAATTAGATAAGTAGTATTATTACTGCTTCTATGCACTCTGTCACCTGAAGGTGAGGAGTTATAAACTTTATAATTCTTTACCTTTAGGTGTATATACTAGTAGTGATTCTATCAAGTTATACTAATCTGAAAGAGCTTGATTTGAAGAAACGAAGACTCCCCGAAAGCAGGGCATGGTGCCTTATTATACATGTATGTGAATTTACAGCATATCTGATTATAGTTTCAAATGGTTAATTTCTGTCAACTACGCAATGCTCATTTTGATAAAGTATGTAGGTCGGCCTTTGCATCAATCTATTTTCAACTACGTAAGTGATGTGAGTTTATCATTTTATGATGTCAATGTTGAATTTTTGAGATTAATAAGGTCAAAGAAAAAGTACGGCAAATCTAAATTTGAGTTTAGAATATCTGTAACATGATATACTGATTTTCTATTGATTGGCTGTAGCTTTGAAGTAATTCTATATCTTATCTACTAACTAAATTAAAACAATTTTCACCATTTTTTGAGCCACAATACTGGTTTTTCTACTGCTTTTTGGGGTTAATTTGTCAAAAAGTGTATAAAAATAATAGCCAGTCATTCAGCAAATGAGAAGTTGTTTTTGAACTGGCTTACAAAAATATTTTAATGTCTGCAATCACTTAAGCTCACATAACTGTGGCTCACATTTATTACAAAAGTCTATGAGAATTTAGAGTCTAAGAGTATTTATGTCTCATGAGGTGACTACAAATTATCATAAATCATCATAATGTATGGTTCGGGCAACCACAAACTCAACATTAACAGCCTCTCCGCTTCTTTGTATATTGATGCAAATAGTTCATGAACAAAACACACAAACTTGACCGACTTTGTTCATTGTGCTGTTGTAATCACAAAGCATTCGTCAGTTACTGGACTACCATGGTAATTGTTATTACCCTACAGGATGAATTTATTCGCGGAGTTAAACTTCGTGAAAATTGCCATTTCATGCATATTCGCGAATAAATTTATTCGTGGCTGAACACTGTCACTCTCTATGAAGAGTTAACTCTATTGCGTCTAGCAATAGACTTAACCCTACGCATGCGCACATTGCGTGTTTCGTTTTCTATTTTGCTTACAACTACACATACGGGTTGATTGTGCTAAGCTATAAATTTTTTTTGCTGCATTCAAAGGTTTCCATGATTATTCATAGATTTGGAGGCCTTTGATGAACCAACAACTTGTGGTAAGTAATGGGTTTTTTTCAAAATCATTTACTAACTTAGTTGAATTTTACTTTAGTTTTTCGGTAAAACGCAATATTTATTTTTTCCATCCCTACCGCTTCGTTATTTGTTTTAGTGTGAGAGAGAGATTTTTCGTCATACACGGAGGCACCATGACTGCAAGGGTGGTAGATGTCATTCTTAGAAGATCACCAATCATTCAAGGAGGTCTTGAAATTGAGGTAGAAGTGACCGCAGCTGCTAACAAGAAGAATATATCTGTTTTAAAAAAGGAACAAAAATGTCTATACGAGCACAAATTTTTGGCCAACCGGCAGAACTTTCCAATAGTAAGCCACGAGGCGAGTTCTGATGATAACTTCCTTACTAGCCATGTAGTAGTGAGAGAACTGCCTTTAACATCTACCCAAGACAGTGACAGCGATATAGAGCTGGTATTACCAAAATAACTAGTCAGAGAGCACCATTACACGCTATTATTCACTTACCAAGAATACCAGTTTAATTTTATTGTTAGACAAACGCCATATGGACTAAACTGTTTATATTTACTTCATTCATCTTTTGTAAAATATTATTTGTAGTTGAAATATTTTATTTGTACACTCGAGTTTGTAATAAATTATAATATATCTATACATGAAATGAAATATGTATAATCATGTTTGCTGCAGCGATATCAAGAAGTTGTTGTTGATGAAGGCATCTAGGCTGACTGAGTGCTTCTCTGCCAATATTCCTGCCTTAATGAATATTACTACTTGTCTCTAGTTTTCAAAATCGGAATAGGTTATATTTCATTCTCAATCTGCGTTAAACACAAAAACAAAAAAATATTAATATGTGTTAAGGAAGTTCAAAAACAATAGCTGAAGTATTTAACAAAAGCGATCAGTTTTTAAGCAAAAGAATTAACTAACGTAGTTAATTATGGAAAACGTATCTGCATTGCAAATCAAATCCATACCATGTCTTGATCCGAATCACTATCACCCTCAACTACGGTATTAGAGATTGATGGAGTTGATTTCAATGTCAAAAGACTGTAGGAGAGATTTTTGCGATGATGAAGCCATGCCGAATAACTTGTGAAAACCTTGAATAATTTTGTAAAGAAGTTTGATGTAATGGCAATAAAACTCGAGGCCCCGGCGACGATTTTAAAGAAGTTTTGGAACTCAGCTACGTTTAGTACTTCTGCCTAGCGGCTATTTTTGCGATGACGCCATTCTGCATATTTTGTGACAACCTTGATAAATTTGGTAAAGAAATGTGATGCATTAGCAATGGGGTTTACTCAAAGCCCCAGCAATGATTTTAAAAAGGTTTTGAAACTCAACTACGTTTAGTATTTATGCCTAGCGACTAGTTTTTTTAATTTTGAGGCAGTAGCTATTCTCTCTTGTGATTAAAAATAGAACTAATTTTTCACAGAATTCAATAATTCGCGGAATTGACTGTTCGCGAAATCGCGAGTTTTTATAACCATAGAATATTTTCATCCTGTAGGGTATATATAACGCACTTTTCTATTTTATTTTTGAAGAGCATGTAACGGTATTGTCTATATTTTATGATATACAGACAAAATGAACCAAAAGACTAGTGTATCGGCAAACTTTTCAGAAGTATTATTTGTGTACGATATTTTTAAATGATCAGATATACTAATTTTAACTATTTCAGGTTCAGCGTAAAAAATTGTCTTGGTTATTATCTGTTTGGTAGAAAAAATAAAACTGATGAATTACTTTGCGGGTGATCTTTTGGATGATCACTATAAAAGGAGCCAGTAGAACTCGCTGTGTCATCAGATGAAAATACAGTCTTTTTTTGCTAAGGTAAGTTATTCTAATCCTATTTTGTAGAATCTACCATCTTGATCTCATTAGTTGTTAATATCTGAGGGTATTGCCACTGACTAATTAAATACATGAATATAGCAGAGCATATTTCTGGTATTTAGGCAACAGTGGCTAGAGTTTCAATACTAGACAATATGTGCAAATTTCTGAACAGGTAAAAGCTGACACATTTTTTTATACAAACTCTTGCTGTTTGCATTTGTATTTTGACTAGAAATTTGTAGCGTAGCAGTATTTTTAGGAAAAACACCGTTGGGCGGTCATTTAACAGAATAAGGAAGTAAGAAAGCTTCCGATAAAGTCTAACAACTGAAGTTTTAACTTGAAACTGATAATTCAACTAGATTTAAGTTGGGTTTTATTACTTGAATGTAAAAAACCTACTTAAATAGTGTAACAAGCTAGCAGTATTTATGTGTGACATATTTTAGCTCCATGCAGCTCAACTCTGCCATAAAGCTTATAGTCAACCAAACCATAAATTATCCTTATAGCAATGGATATACACGTATGTATAATAAAATCACACCACAGTATACCAAAGTATACAAGCCGTTAAAATCTTTATACATTCATTGAAGCCCCAACATGTGAACACTGATTAGACGACCGTACCAATCACCAGTTAACCCTGATCAGTTGTTCATGTAGTAATCTGGTTACAAGGAAATAATGATAAATGTGTCTTTTTCTAAAGTTTCCTAGACTTTGGAATGGGTTTACTGCCTTTATCAAAAGTATGTGACTAGATGTGGCAAGTTAATACCACAAGGAAATCTGTGTACAAGCTTACATTCTGAATTTCAACGTACAAGCTTGATCTTTATGTAGCTGTAGTGTAAAAAGACCTACAATATATCCAACAATAAGGTGTTTCCTCATAATCATCTGTATTGTTAAATAGATATTTTTTGTATCGTAAAACAGTTTAAGGTGATGATAAACTAGTGTGCTCAGCGAATGAAGCAATCATAAATAGTTTTTTTATGAAAAGCAGTTTCATATATATAGTTTTTGTAACAAATAACTTTAAAAGTATTTTACGAATTGTCTATAAAATATTAACTTTTTTATCAGAATTCGGTTGAGGGCATTAAGCTTTTTTATTATCTAGAACTGTTGTGAGCTAAAGTTGTTTATGCTAACAAAGTCCTTGTACAATGATAATATTAAGCTAACAGTAAAGTGAAGTCAAATGTATTTGCTTAGTAAGAGTTATGATTGATATAAGCAGATTGTTGTCATGATGACTGTTCATAAAAAGTGCTAGAGCAAGTTTTATTCATTACGCAAGGTAAGTGTCACTATACTAACAAACATAAATATTTTTGGTTGGTTAAATCTATGACAAAATTCTTATTTTTTAGTAAGAAATCTATGGCAGTATGAGTTTAAAGACAACACATGCATGTGTAATTATGTATTTTAACTGTCTTGTAACCTAAAGCTAAAAGCTGGATGTTTAGAAAGTGTATGTATGTAAATAACCTAACTAATTTTAAATAATTTTTAAAAAGTCGAATATGTTGATGCTAAAAGCTACAAGCCAGACATGAACTTCCAACGTAAAAGTAAAAAAATTAACATGTTTCATTCCATGTACTGTTGTTTTCCTTTGTAACCAAATTGAAAGTATGTTGAAAAAAATTGACAACTTTTGCGGTACTAATTCTCATTTGTTTGAAAGCTATTCATGGTATAAGTTAAAAATTATTGGTACACAGATGCTCAAGACACCGAATAATAGCTAATTTTAACAAGCAAAAATATCAAAGAATACAGTAAATAGAATTTAGACTTTCATGTCAATTTATGCACACTCACAGCTAGATTGGAAGGCATCTAAAAACTAAATGTGCACAAAAGATGTCAGAATAAGATTGTTATCAACCATCATCAATCATGTTATAATGATTTTTTGTGCTTGATGACATACTTTATTAGTAAGAGTCACAATTATATTTAAACCTGACGCTGAATGCAAGCCTTGTTTATTATCAAAAAGTATATTAGTTTAGTTTTAGGATAGTAATGTTAGTTAATATCTTGTTATACACAATAACTTTTTGACTGTGAAAAACATCAAACAGTGTAACTCTCAATAAATCGGCATTTCCATTAACACCTTATACAAAGTGTGACAAAAATTCAATCACTCATTCTGGTATGCACTTTTGATATCAATGGAAAAACGCTCCAGATTTGAGTTGTCTTCAGATGTAGCTGCTTGTACTTGAACTGGTGGATAGTATGTTGGTGTCATTTGTAGAGGAAGCCTGTACCCAGTTTGTTGTTGATCACCAGTCGAAGGTATGTATTGTCCTTGTACAGGAAAGGGTTGTGCGCCAGAATACATGACAGTAGGACCACCAATATTCGTAGCGAAATTCATCTGGTTTGTAGTTGAGGGTTGATACAGGACAGCACTTTGATGTGACGGTTTACAGCAGCTGCATACATTTTTGCAGCACAAAATGGCATTCCAAATTGCAAGCAACAACTCAACCAGACATGCAATTAACAATATTGCATTTGTTGTCGACGCCACCTTTTCCTGTCGACAGTTTTTTGTATAATAGCGCAATGAATATTCAAGACAGTTTCTTGACCAAGATATTCCAAACGAGCTCAAAATCACAGATATACCACAAACTACGGAGACAATAATATTAAGCACCATAGCTGATATGGTGAGACTGAGTGTTCGAGTTGACAGCTCCTAGTCCAATCGATCCTACTACTAAAAAGTATATGCCGGTCACGATCCCATAGTAATAGTAATTAAAATCATAATGCTCTTTAACAACTCCAACAATACCGAAGATAAAACAAATCATTCCAGCCATAATCTAAAATGCAGAAAGAACTTTCATCGCCGATCTTGCTCCTTTCTGAAATACGCTGCCGCCAACATTGTGCTGTTGAGTGAGTGTTAGGACTGGCTGTTGGAAAACTCCTTGCTGCGGTTGCATGCTGATACTGTGATGTAGCTGAGCTTGTCGAACACTTGCGAATGAGATCTGCACAGATTAGCACATTGGCAGTTGACTTGTAAATCAGTAAGAGCTTATGAGCTTAGACCTATTTCTAATCAGTAGCTTTATCGAGTTAGCGTAGCATTTCCTCAATGGAAGGATGGTTTCAGGGCTAATTTTAATAAAGCGTGTCAATATTTTTTGGTAAGTTCCTCACTACTAAAACAAACATCATTAATTATGAAACTTGCAAACTTGCAATACTTGCAATACTTTGCAATAAACTTGCAAAGTTTGCAATATATTGCAATATATTGCAATATATTGCAATATATTGCAAACTTTGCAATATAAATCATACAGGGGTATATACTCAGCCATTACTTAGAGTTAGTTTAAGACACGTTTTTAGTTTATCTGAAAGTATTTTATATGTCAGACTCAAATTTGCATTACGCAACTTCCTTTGTTATTGCAAAGATCAATAAATGCGTGTTGAAGCTCGTCAAAAGCATTCAGATAGTGGAATGATGACAATATGTTTTCATTCGGTTTTTTGACACAGTATTTTATGTATGTTTACTTCTGAAGCAGTAAAACTTTGATGAAGTACTAAAAAAGTTGTATAAAAAGCTTTCCAAATTTTAAATGATATTTTATTTTAACTTTTTACATTGAGTTATAAATAATTATGGTTAAAAGTATTATTTATTCATAATGGTTTGGGTTTAAGCTGGTTATATTAGAATAAATGTTTCTGGCCTTTTAAATACTTCTCGACTAGCTTTGATTTACAGAAGCTGTAAATCCGTGCCATCTATTGGCTCACCATTAACTTCTATTAAGTATAAGTTCTGTTGTCAGTTTTTACATCACAGATTGTCAGTAAATCAGCTGCGGTACTAGCAGGTTGAGTGCATTTCTTTGAATATAAGTATATGAGTTGAAAATTTTATGGATGTGCCATGAAAACTTTTGTGCTAATCAAAACTATTTTTGTTGTTGACAAATGAACTTGCCCGATGTGTCTATTTTTATAGTAAGGAGCAGATAACCACTACTATTAAGAAGAGAGAAAGTCTTCAGCAGTGAGCTTAACTTTCGTGACATGAAGTCACTTCGGAAGTAGTGGCTCTACTTTGCTATAATACACCAAAGTAGAACCACTACCTCTTAAATAAAAATATTACAGTGTATATACTATTATACATCGTTTGATAACACAAAAGTCATTCAAGTTGCTCAAATTTAAAATTTGAACAGAAACAATACTTATTTTTAGTTAACAATAATGATGTCTGTTTAGCTCAATGCAAACAGAGAATGTGCATTTGTAGACTATTGCACGAATTATTTATAAAACATTAGCTTTGACTATCAGAATCATGTATAGTGTATCAAGTTTTGGCATTAGAGGGAAAAGTCATATACATAGGTTTTTTATGCTAAAAATGCCCTTATACAGTTTATACTTGTATCTAGTAGAACCAATGTACATAGGTAATATGTTTCAAAGCCTTTATGCGGATACTTGCCATTATTTAGACTTCGCATTTGTTGCACCTCAAACCAAACTGTAGGGAGATGAAGGTTATTGTGAAAGGGGTTTAGGGTTCCCACAGTATTTCAATTGTACAGGCTTTAGCATGACCAAGTGTTTGAATGTTTAAGACATACAAAAAAGATCAATCAGAGCTGTAAGTTAACTATTTATATTTTAAATGCTAAAATTTTGAAGCTTATTGAGATAATGCAGCAAAGCATTAAATTAATTTATGACAAAAATAAGGCAGATAGAAAGTTGAACAGACACACAGTTAATCTAGCCATAGATAGAAATTGAGCCTTTTTTTCTTACATGTTTAGTGAATGTTATGGTTATTGGTTAATATTCATGATATGTTGTCATGACGACTGTCCATATGAAATGCTGGAGCAAGTTTTAATCGCACAAGTTACTCAACTATTAAATATTTGTTATCACTTAAAACTACGTCTATATTTTTATTTTTCAAAAAGAAAGTTATGTTGAATTTGTGCTGTAAACAACACATGCACACGCAATTATTTCTTTTAACTTTCTTGCAATTTACATTTACAAGCAAAATGTGCAGATAGTGTACGAGTGTAAACTCAATTCATTTCAAAGAACCTTTAAAAAATAGAATATGTTGAGTATAAGTGCTACTAGCCCTAGCATGACTTTCAACATAAAAGTAGAAAATAGTTAATGCGCTTGATTTTTTGCATTTCTTAATTTTTAATCGGATTTTAAATATGTTGACAATTGTTGAAGTGCAAATGCTAACTTCCTTAATTGATATTTTTAGGAGAAGTTGCAGATTATCGTGTCAAAGAAGCTGAGCTACCCAAACACGAGCTAGTTTTAACAATGAAATTATCCAAGAACGAAGTCAATTAAATTTAGACTGCTTTGTTCATTTATAAACACTCAGCACTAAACTGGTAGGTATCTAAAAACAATGTGTGAGCAAACAATGTTTAAATACATTTGTTACCAAGCTAAAAAAGAATAATAGGTAATCACGTCTACTGTTTGAAAACATATTTTATTATTATGAACTACAACTAACATCAATCTAAAACATAAGTTTAAAACTCTGTTTGTTATCCAAAAAATATAACAAGTTTAGTTTTTGGTTAGTAGTATGATATAATATTTTGTTAAACACAATAAGGTCTGATTAAAAATATTTTCTATTCTTTTTGTAACAAGTGCTGGCCGGCATTTATTTGAAACACCAAAATCCAGACAAAAAATTTGAAGTTCCTTTTAGTTGTAAAATGTTGAAATGTGAATAATCATCTTACATTCTTGATAACATATTTTATTAGTATGAGTCACAAATGCTTTTGAATCTGACTCAGAGAATACAAACCTTGTTTATCGTCAAAAAGTGTGAGCTTACTAGGATTAGTAATATTAGTTAATACCTTGTTATAGACAACATCTGCCAGTTTGTATTAAGACTTCAAATCATGTAGCTGTCAGTTTTTGTTTGTTTGTTTGCTTTTTTTCATCAATAATATATGAATATCTACAAAAGAAATGAAAACTAGACAACGAGCATCCAGAGAAGGGGATGATGAGGCTATGTGCACGATAGCAAAAGCTAATATTTAGCACGGAGCCCGGTGGCAGATTACAGGCAAAACTTAATTAAGCATTATAGTTTAAAAAAGTATCCTAATAGCCATGCCCTTAAGCTCCTCTTAAAACCAAACGTGTTTTGTATAATGCAAATAAAAATAGGCAGAGTGTTCCATAAAACAGCTTCTTGATAAATTGTTCTTCTGTGACCAGGAGCGGAAGATGATTTAGTTAGAGGTAAGTTGAATTTAGAATTTCGAGTGAAATAGTGCTGTGAGAGATGAGAATATGATGAGTAAAAAGATATATGAGCTCTAAGCAGAGTTAGAAATTTAAACAACTGACTAACATTCAAAATGTTGTATTTTTTAATAGATCCCGAGTCGAGAAATAAAAATGTTTCTTGTTAATAATGTAAACTACTCTTTTTTGATAAATAAATAATTTTTCAAAATAAATTAGTGGAGCATTCCTCCAGGCTTCAATACAATATGAAATTTTCGAATTGATCAATGAGTTATAAAGTAAAATTAGAATATCTTGTGACAAATGAAAAGATAATCGCAGTTACTTTTCATTTCCATTAACATGTTATACAAAGCTTGAAAAATGAATAATCATTCATGCTGTAAAGCAGTTTTAGTGTCAGTTGAAAATTCCATATGATTACAAACCCTGATATAATAAATGTTTATATAAAATATATATTTATAAAAATGTAATATATATTTATATATACATTTATATGTCAAATATATACATATATATATATATATATATATATATATATATATATATTATAGTATACAGCAAATTATGTAGTCAAATTATGTTATTGAGCTAATTAGGTGTTTTCTGGCATGCCGGCATGTGGATATCAGCTCACTTCTGGTGTTAAGGCTGGCTAACTTCGGTTCGAATATGATGAAGTACTTTTCCCATAGACATAACTTGCAAGATTTTGTTGATGTGTTATATATCAACAAATGTTATATATGTGATATATATATATATATATTTATATATACATTTATATGTCAAATATATATATATATACATATATATATTTATATGTACATTTATATGTAAAATATATATATATATCTATATATATATATATAAAAAAAATTGTTTCCTCATCCCGGATACCCCGTATGGGTGGTAAATTCTGCTCTAACTCGGGTCTCCTACCAGAGACCTGGGAGTTTGAGCACTCGCCTTAAGATCTTAGCTGTTCCCAATAGCGCACTTTTCTGCAACTCACCTGAGTTGATTGTTGTTGGTATTTGGGCAAGCCACATTTTATGCGCCGGTGTTATTGCGCCCAGTGCCCCAATGACTACTGGGATTACAGTTGTTCTTACTTTCCAGCATTTTTCAATCTCTTCTCCAAGAGGGAGATATTTCTCTACCTTTTCTTTTTCTTTGCTGGCTATATTGTAGTCATTGGGTACTGCTATATCTATTATAGTAGCCCTCTTGTTCTCCTCGTCTACCACCACTATATCTGGTTGGTTTGCTAGGACATGCTTGTCAGTTCGGATGTAGAAGTCCCAGAGGATCTTAGCGCGGTCATTTTCATTGACCTTACCAGGAGCTTCCCACCAGTGTTGTGGTTTATTAAGACCATACTCATCACATAGGTTTCTATACACAACACCTGCGACATGATTATGCCGCTCAGTGTATGCGTTTCCTGCTAGCTGCTTGCATCCACTGATGATATGTTGAATGGTCTCAGGTGCATCTTTGCACAGTCTGCATCTAGGATCATCTCTAGTGTGATAGATTTTCGTTTAAAGTTGCCTTGTTGGGAGCACTTGCTCCTGGGCTGCCATGATTAGCGACTCTGTATTGGCCGTTAGGTTTCCTTTGTTCAGCCACATATATGTCTGGTGAAGATCGCCAACCTTAGATATTTGTTGGTGTTAAGCACCATGAAGAGGTTTCGTGTGCTAGTCAATTTCCTCATCATCAGGGCGTAGGTCCGTTGTAAGAGCAGCTGATTGAAAGTCAGCAAGCAACTTATCTGAAATGGCCATGGAGGCTGCATATGCTTTGATGCTTTGCTCCTCTTCTTTCACTGTCTGCTGTAAACTTTTGAGTCCCCTACCGCCATCTTTCCTATCAAGATACAATCTAGTAGTATCAGATTTTGGGTGGAGTGCTCCATGCATGGTCAGCAGTTTACAAGTTGCTATATCTGTTTCTTTGATGGCTTCTTCAGTCCACTTTATTATGCCTAGCTGCTTTATTATGTCTAGTCCACTTTATTATGCCTCCATCTGCTTAGCCATTCTAGTGTAAAGTGATGTCAATTTCTTTAACCAGAAAGCTTGAATCATGTCATGGCCAGGTGCTGCCCAGTTCTTCATACGCTGCACTCTGCACTTGATGTCCTTTTTACTGATGGTGAGTTCTTGCTGAGCCACAGTGTGTTGATGGCTCTTTTTAAGCCTCTTCAGCCAATTTGCAGTGGTGTTATGAGTAGTCTCTTTCTCCCAGATGTCCTTCCAGAACTTTGAAGTGCTAGATCGGGGAGGCTCAGACATTGGCCTCTGCAGTTCACCTTTAAACTGGGAATACACTTTATATGGATTATTGATGAACAGTTTGTTCATTCTCTTGTTATCCCGCTCTTTGGTGTACCGCTTCAGTCGTGCTGAGAGTGCTACTAGCAGCTGTTTGGCAGATTCTAGAGCTTCTATTGTGGCTTCCCTTTTTGGACGCTCCAAACTGTGGTTAGATCTTTCACTGAGCCTACTAACTTTCTTGCGAAAGTCCTTGATCTTATTTTGTAGCCTCAGCTGCCAGGATGGAATGGCTTGAAGCTTTGATGGAAGTGGCTTAATATCCATCTCCTCCAAGATGACGGTTGCTGTACTGTAGATTAAGGCATTAGTCTCACTGATTGATCCAGTTGAGATTGACTCCAGTGCCAAGTTGATGTCTTCTAACAGCCTCTTAGGTATGGCCTTGCTAACTCTTCATAGTGGTACCCTACTTCCATAATCATTAGCAGCTGACATATTGTTGATGATATTTTCCGCAAGCTCTCTCACCCTTAGGTCAAGGTCCAAGTGCATGTCTTCTTTAACCCGTGAGTCATCACATGATCGTGTATGCATGACAGTGTGTGTTGATATGCACTCCTTGTTGGTTGAGGTTACTTGGGTGAACTGTTTCCTAATTTCATCTACCTCAAGTTCCGATATGAGGTGCCGCTTGATTATGTTACTCCTCTGAGCTACAAGTTGCTTAGCGGTTAGTGGCAATTCAGGGCGCATGTTTATCCACAGTTATATATATATATATATAACTGTGTATTACATATATATACATATTATATATAATATGTATATATATATAGGCCTATATATATATATATATATATATAGGCTTATATATATATATATATAGGCCTATATATATATATATATATAGGCGTATATATATACATATATATGTTTGACATATACATATAAACATATATCTATGTTTATCACTTTAAATGTTTGAGTGTTGAAATTATTCCAATCAATAAAAGGTAAAGTAACACTAATATACATTATCTTTGAAATTATATACTGATTTTATTTTGACTGACAGTGAACTAGGAGTAAAATATATCTTATCTACCATCTAGAGTAATACACCTTTCTACCACTTTCCAAGCAAAAATGAGGGTTTTTTGCTTAATTTATCTCTGTTTTAACCGGTCGTAAGAAGCATTGGAACAAGAGCTTTCATCGGAACAAAGCAAGTTCATTAAGTGATAATTATTTTTCTTCTGACCTATAAACATACATTAATACCTGCTATCCTGTAAGTGCAAATCATCATAGCCCACATTCATTACAAAAGCCTAAAAAAACTAAAAACAATTTCACAGACACAATTAACAGAAAGAGTATTTCTGTACTATCATGTGACTGCAAGTTATCATAGATCAACATAAAGTTTGGTTTAAGCAACCACAAACCCAACATAAAGATCTAATCTGTTTTTTCCTGTATTTCTATCTCAATAATGAGCTGCAAAATCGCTCAGTAATTTTTGCTAAAATATGCACGCTTGACTGAATAGGCTAACTGTGCCGGCAAAAGTACAGTTGATACAACAATTTCAAGACTACCATTGTAACTGCGGTTATTCATAAAGATTTTTTGTACTTCATGTTCAAAAAGAATACGACAGTATTTTCTATACTCTGTATGGAAACATATACAGTCTTTCTTAATAGATACTCTGTGTAGAAACAGCTAAAATGAACCAAAAGGTCAGACAGAGCAAAGACCTACTGTTCAAAACAATTCACTGTTCACGTACGAAATCTTTAAACAATCAGATATGATAACTTCAGTCTTTTGAGGTCTAGCATAGAAAACTGTCCTCCTCATTATCTACTTGTTTAAAAAGTTGAAAATGATTAATTAAATAACTATTATGTACGTTATGTTTAGAATGGTCATTATTAAAATAGTGTCAATAGAACTCATTTGTCATCAGATCTATGCTACATAGTTTAGTACCAGTTTATCGAATAACAGTCTTTGCTTTTGCTTAAGTAAGTCTTTCCAGCCCTAATTTTTAGTAGCTACCTTCTCTCTCTAAATACATGATAATATCTGACGGTGTTGTCTCTGACTGATTAAATACATATGTATAGCAGAGCATCTTTTTGATATTTAAGCGACATTGGTTAGAATTATACTAGTAGAAAAGTATTTGGTGCAAATGTCAGAGCAGGTGACACAAATTTTTTATACAAAAATTTACTGCTTGCACATGAATTTAAGCTGACAATATGCAGCTGAATAGTATTTAAAAATAACAGTATCGGGTGTCCATACAAAAGTAAGAAAGCTTCCAAGCATGTGCGAGAACTTGAACTGTATCGTAAAACTGTCGATTCAAAAAGATTTAAGTTTATTTTCATTATTTGGCTGTACGAAAGGTAGCAAGGAAGTGTAAGAAATAAGCAAAATTTGTCTTTTGCAGATTCTAGCTTTATGCAGCTCAACTCTGCCATAAGACTTATAGCCAATAGAACCCTAGTTTATCCTTGTAGCAACAGATATCTGAGTAACAGAATCATGTTACAGATGAAGTATACAAGCCGCTAACATACATGTATTTCTACATTCATTGCAGTACTAGTATATAAACTCTGTTTAGACAGCTGTGACAGTCAATGAATAATCTTTATTAATTGTTTAAACCGTAATCTGGTTAAAAGGAAATAATGATGTGTCTTGTTTGAAAGTTTCCTAGACTTAAGAGTGTAGGTACTGCGTTTATCAAATATGTGTCACTAGATGTAACGGATTAATACTGCAAGTAAATTTCTGTAAGATTTAAAGTTCTGAAATTTCAATGTACAAGCTTGATCTGTATGTAGCCATGGTGTGAAAATACCTACAATATATCTAACAAGAATGTGTATGCTCACAGTCATCGGTATTGTTAAATAGATATTTTTGGTAACATAAAACAGTTTAAGGTGTTGATAAACTACATGTAGCAATGCTCAGCAAATGAAGCAATCACAAATAGCTTTTATGTCAAGAAGTTTTATGTATATATAACTTGCCACAAATAGCTTGAAAGGTATTTTAGGAACTGACTATAAAAGGTTAGCTTTTTTGTCAGAATCCTGTTGAGTGCATTAGGTTTTGTTTATTGTCCAGAACAGTCATCTACTAAAGTTGTTTACGCTAACAAAATCCTTCTACAATTATAATTTTAATCTGGCTGTAAAGTGATGTTAAGTTGACCTGTTCAGTAAGATTTATGATCCATATAAAGGGTTTGTTGTCATGACAACTGTTTAGTAAGATTTATGATTCATATAAAGGGTTTGTTGTCATGACAACTGTTTAGTAAGATTTATGATCCATATAAAGGGTTTGTTGTCATGACAACTGTTTAGTAAGATTTATGATCCATATAAAGGGTTTGTTGTCATGACAACTGTTTAGTAAGATTTATGATCCATATAAAGGGTTTGTTGTCATGACAACTGTTTAGTAAGATTTATGATCCATATAAAGGGTTTGTTGTCATGACAACTGTTCAGTAAGATTTATGATCCATATAAAGGGTTTGTTGTCATGACAACTGTTTAGTAAGATTTATGATCCATATAAAGGGTTTGTTGTCATGACAACTGTTTAGTAAGATTTATGATCCATATAAAGGGTTTGTTGTCATGACAACTGTTTAGTAAGATCAAGTTGGATCAGGTTCTACCAATGCCACAAGGTACATGTAGGTCTCGCTGTACTAACATATATTGAATATTTGTGATCACCTAAATCTGTGTCAAAATTTTTATTTCTCAGTAATAAATTTATAGTGACATGAGTTTAAAGACACCACATTTAATTTTGTATTTTAGCTGTTTTGCAACTCACACGTAAGAGCATGATGGGCAGAAAGTGTATGTGTTTAAACCCGATGCATTGCAGAGTCCATAAACGATCAAATATGTTGATGCTAAAAGCTAAAAGCCTAACATAAATTTCCAACAAAAAAAACCATGTGCTTCATTCTTTGTATTTATTTTAATTTTTAATCAAATGTTAAAATTTAAATTCGCTGATGACTGTTGCAGTGCATGTGCTTATTTGCTTTGAAGCTATTTAAAGGTTAACTTCCAACAAAATTCACATTACAGTTATTTAGTATCAAAATATTTATCATATCTTACTCTGTTGTGTTGTAGGTGCAAAATATGTGGAAATGTGATTACAAGCTCTTAAAAACTCAAAAATGAACAGTTACTCGCAGCCATCATGAAAACGCCGTAGATTGGAATCCCTTTCTGAAACGGCTCAAATAGGACGTATAGCTGAACGCAATGGCTTCTGTTTACACTTGCATGCAACTTCATTCGTCAAAATATTTTCACAGATATACTTCACGCATTCAATAAAACCATGTCTATCGTCCTTCATCATTGTACGTGCAATGCTGTCATTTTGAGTACTGAAATTTCAAAACCGTAAAAGTTCGCTTAATTGTTTAACCGTAGCTCGAAGGGCTTCATAGTATCTTATTATAAACATGGGGAGCCTGTTGGTCACCTGAGATAGTCGAAAAATGCTGCAGAAATCTTTTGCGCCATATGGTAGGAAGTATGGGTAACATGATCAGATTTCGACTAAATGATTAGACCAATCTGAAAGAAAATTAAAAAGTAGCGAGCATCTATATTTGATACGGGGTCTTCGGTAAAACCCAAAGTGTTTGTCATAAACTTGTGCTATGAGAAGTTTTATATTGAGCTTTTTATTGGCCTTTCAATTCACGTGATAACATCACGTGTCAAAACAACAACTAAATTGTTTGAGTACGTTGTCGAAATAAAGATATTCTAATCTATAGCGTTTTTGTGATGGTTGCAATTAACTGTTCGTTTTTGAGCTTTCAAAGGCTTTTAATCACATTTCCACATATTTTGCACATACAGCACAGCAGAGCAAGACATGGTGAACCTTTTGATACCAAATAACTGCAATATGAATTTTGTTGCAAGTCAACCTTTAAGATTTTATTTACAAACTATTAAGACACGAATGCTTAAGACCCCAACTAAAAACTACTTTTAGCAGCAAAAATATCAACAGACAAAGTCAAAAGATTTTAGACTTCCATGCAAATGTATAAGCACTCACAGCTAAATTGGTAAGCATCTGAATCACCAAAATGTGTGTGCACAAACAGTATCAAAATGAATTTGTTATTAAACTAATAAAGAATGCATAATTATCTCCCATGAACTACACCATCTGTTTTATTATCAACTACATTTACCATCAACCTGAGACCAACATTAAAACTTTGGGTCAATATCAGAAAGTGTAATGAGTTTATTTATGGTTTAGTAGTATGATGTAATATCCGGTTATACACAATAGCTTCTTGCTTGTGTAAAGTCAGCAAACAGTGTAACTGTCAGTAAATCAGCATTTCCAATAACATGTTATAAAAAGTGGGACAAGAATGCAATCCTTTGCGTTGGTAAACACTTTTGGCATCAGTTAAAAGTGGCTCCAGACTCGAGTTGCCTGTATATGTAGCTGCTTTGACTTGAACTGGTGTGTAGAACATGGGTGTTACTAATGGAGAAAACATGAAACATATTAGCAGCTGACTACAAGTAAAGTTATGTATTATCTCTGTACCGGAAAGGGTTGTTTACTACGACATATAAAAGTAAAAAGAACTTGTACGCATAGCAATAGGGGTATGACTTATAGCTGACCAATGATAGCGAACAGTACCAAAGTTTGATTATTTGTAACAACCAAGTAGATTTGCTCAAAATAGCACTCCAAATTGTTAGCATTAAGTCTACAAGACTTGCTGTTAGCAAAACTACATTGGTTGCCAATGCTGCATTTTTTCAAAAACAGTTTGTTGTGTAGTCTTCAAGACAATCTTTTGACCAACAAAATTCAACTCAGCTATAAATCACAGATATGCTACAAAGTACGCAAGCAATAGTATTGAGCACCAGGGCTTATATGGTGAGGCATTCAGTGTTAGAGCCTACAGCATCAAGTCTACCAAAACACCACAACTCTATTACAATCAGTCCTACTCCTATAAGCGCTACTAAAATAATAACGCTGCTTATCAATCACTATAATATTGTGGAGGACTGAGATTGTATACTGATTATTTACACTTATTATATTCTTATCAGCACTTGCCTGTCTATATCAAATTGCCTGAACTTCCTTTTCTATTATGTAATCTTATATTTATCCTAAGTGTTCAATCTTATTATAACCAGTGCATTTCTTTGGGATGTAAGTAGACTGATGGGTGGAGTTTAGACCGCTATATAAGCCAGCGCACGAGTTGCACTGACGTGCTTGACACCACTGGACTTCGTGTATACATGTTCTTAGCTATCGACATAAAACTATTAAACTCACAGAACTGCTTATATTAACGCTTGCCTGGTTGGCTCAACAGTTGCAGAAGCAGGCTCATTCTAAGCATCAAACGGAACTGCCAGGGTGGCTCTATAGGGCTAGGGATTGATCCACAGTTTTATCTAGACTTGATCGGGTATGCCATGGCATAAGAAATCAAGTTCTAGAGTGAACTGCTAGTGGGTCTAGACTAGCCTGATATAAAGACCTAGAGGGCAGGATTGGTTTCAGAGTAAGCCTGACGACCAGGTACTTATCATGAACTGATTTGACCACCCTCGGGCACGTCAAGCAGGCCTCACATAAGGTATACCAGGAATTCAGGTTACGTCCCCCCTTGTTAGTGAAGTAAAGCTGACTCAGCTACTGGAGTCATATCCTTTACAATATCAAAAGTAAAACAGATCATTCCAGCCCAAATCTGAAATTTGAAAAGAAATTTAATCCATAATTCGCTGCTTTCTGAAATACTCTGTCACCAAAATTGTGTTGTGGAATGAGTGTAGTAATGGCTGGCTGTTGTATCATTCCTTGCTTTGATTGCATTTTGATACTGAGATGTCATTAAAGTTTTCAAACACTTACGAAAGAGAACTGCATTGATTGACTAGCATAGAGGCAAATAATTTGTAGATCAGTGATAGCTTATGACATTAGATTTGTTTCTCATGCGTAGCTTTAGTTGCTAGTTAGGCACTTCCCAATAGTAGGCACGGTTTAATGGTTAACTTTAATATAACACTTTAAATTTTTATGCTAGATTTCTCAAAATTATCATTGTGCCGATTTATTAATCTTTTAGTAAGTTTTAAACGTGCATTTTAATCATAATTTACTTTTAAAAATTATTTCATTTTTAATGGCTCTTAGCAAATTACCAAAAGTTGCCCTAGAAGCATCCTACAACCATGGCAAGTTATGATTTGTTTTAAATGTTCTTTGCTGGTTTATGAAACGTCTAAGAGATTATTCATAGTTTTTTTCTCATTGTCCTAGTACAACAGCTCTATTTTTACACAAAAGAAATATAAACTTATGCCAAATCATGTAGAATTTGTTATGCCTATTCTAAAAGATAATTAAAATTAAAACATTATATATAATTAATAAAGATCTAATTAAAATGATGACTAGTGTTTTATAAATGACTACCATGATCATGTGCCATGACCAGTTTCATCTGCAGCTGCCAACTGTCATGTGACCAATGTCATGGGACTGCCAACTGCTATGACTAATGTCACCATGATCTCATACCGTTGTTTGCCTACCACTGTATGACCTTTACAGGTAATTGAATAACTTGCCAAGTCAAGAAAAGCTAGATTATTCAAATTTTGTTTATAGTAAAGAAAACATTTTTTTCTGTCTTCCATTGTTCTTAAATATATTCCCTACTCAATGCGTAAAAACACTATTATTGTAAAGACAAACCGCTTTATCAAATTCTAACTTTCAACCAGAAGGCAGTAATTAAGATCTATTCACTTTTTAGCTTTTTACCAGTGGCTTACTTTTATGTAAGTCACCTGTATACTCGTGTCACTCTTTAAGACACAATCGTACTTGTTGCTCTATCATAACTCTAATCTACATGCACTTCCTGTATGGCTCATTGCTTCAACTCTACTGCAGAATAATCCGTGATGAGAATTACTCATTGTCTCTGTTTAATCTTTTGTAATTAACTGTGAAGCTTTTCTTAGCTAAACTTAAAAGTCGATCAGCAATTTACATTCTTTCGTAACATCATTGATATCAATCCTTGCTAGTTAACATTCATTATTGCTGACACAGTAAGCACGATGATCTGATGTAATAATAGGAGCTTCCTTTAATCTGTCTTGTAGAGTTTATATCAGACATATTTAGAAAGCAAAAGGCCCATGTAAGCAAGCATTTATCTTGTCTTTTTTTAGCACTTGTCTTTCTTGAATTGTTCATCTTAGCCGAAGAACATTTCTTCGGTAAGGAAATCGATGTGTGATAGCTAGGAATGTTAGTAAATCCCTATGCCTTTACATTCTATCAATGTTCTCCCAATATTGTGGGAATGTTATGCAAGATCATTAGCTAACATTCCAGCAACGTATTTCTCACAATGTTGCTGGGATGTTATGGGAACTACGCTCCAGCAATGTATTTCCCACATCGTTGCTGGATTGTTGAAAATGTTTCTGCAAATAATCTTGTCATAAAGTTGTGATGAAACTTTTCTGGGACTTTTCAGAACATCCCTGAAACGTTCTGGGAACGTAAAATGGTTAGTTGAGTTAACACTAAACTCCTACTAATAAGTTTAGTATAGTGAGTAATTTTATGCAGACAATGCCTAGTTGTAATAATTTGGGGGTAATTTATACTAATGTAGCGCACTTTGACAGTACACTGACTTAAAGAGTGATATTTGCATACTTGCCGACTTAGAAAATGTGTTGAATCTAGAAACACAAATGAGCACTATCAGTCCATCCACGCATGCAAATCTTGCCAAAAAGCAAACTTTAGATAAGCTGCCTTAAAACAGCTGTCATAGTTTGTCCATCCAAATTACAAACGTGCACAAACAAAATTAGTGGTTTCCAGGTAAAAAGCCAAAATGAATTTTAAAATTTTAGTACTTTAATCTTATAATTTTCACACGAATACCACAAACACATTCAGCAAGCAAATAAACAAAATGACGAGCTACATAGGTAATTGATATCTCTGAATAAAACCAGTATTTTGGCTTTGAATAAAGTTGTTGATTTGTTTAATCGTTTACAGTGTCAGTCTAATAAGCTGAGTGTCATCTGTGTATTTTTATTAAAAACATATTTTTGGCTATAAGGCTGTTTAGAAAGATGATTCTTGGCGACTCCAAAAACCTGCCGGGTCTGAAACCTTGCGGACCATCAAACAAAGCTATACCCACAAATTTTAAAACAAGTTGTTCATTTAAAACTTGCAGTATAGAGAGTCAATTCAAAGACAAATAAAGCCATATGTATATATCTATGTATGTGTTTCTCAAAGTTTGTGTATTCGTCGTTTTGATTATGCAGCTATAGCTATTAAAATCTTGGAATTAAATATTCTCATTATACTGGATTTGAACTCACGTACAACGCGGTCACAAATTTGCAATCCAAAAACTCACAAGGCCACAAAAGCTTTTGCCATACTTAGCACATACTACATAACGTATACATCCTTTCCCGTTTTTCCACAAAAATTACGTATTAATTGAAACTCTACCAACTATTTAGCTATGAAACGCAATGTTTTTTTGTCCTTGCCGACTAGGGCTGATTTGTTTTTAGCAAAACGGTATCAACAATAGATGCTCTCAAAATTAAACTTTGTCGATTTGTGTACTGATAATATACAATGGAACTTCGGTTCTTGAATGGTTCGGTTCACGGCTAACTCAGTTTTTGACCAAATATTTTGAGATTTGTTCGAAACATATTCTCGGTTCTCGACCAAACCGGAAAATGCACATTGGAATTGGAACAGCTCCAGAAACAGCATGAAAATAACCGTCAACAAACGAAGAAGCAATTTACGCTTCATAAATTCTTTACAAAAAGGGAATAACCATCTGGGACAATGTCTCCTCTACCAAAGAAATTTGCTAGGAAGATAAACCTCCAGTCGAGTTACCCTAAATTGTTTCGGAGGAGGATTATCCTTCAACGATGTGAAGTAAATGTGCCAATGGCCATTTATATTTTCTTTTTTTTACAATTTTTGATGTGACTGATCTGTTGCATTTGTTGCTGTTTTATTATCAATGTCTACGATTTTTGGTAGTGTATCTTGACCTTTAATGTTTTTGATGTTTTAAGAGCAAAACATACAAAATGTTTACTTTTGTTTTCTTTTTCCATCATCATAAATACTGTAGAGAACCTTCTATTAAAGCTAAACATGATATATATCTGCCTGTTTTTATTTATAGTGTGCAGTATACATTACAGTTTACAGTTTAAAATTTTGAAAAAATACTTTACCGAAGATGTCTTCTTCTTTGAAGCAAATTAAAATTTGCATGCTTTTATTCAAATCAAAGAAATTGTTTCGGATCTCAACTCACTTGGTTTTTGTACAAACTTCTGGAACGGATTATGTTCGAGAACCAAGGTTTTGCTGTACGTTATCAAAAGATATACACCGTTGAAATGTAAAAAATTTTAAATTCACGGTGGTTTAAAAACCTTTTCAGTTGTCTTATTTATTTTTAACTTAGTTGTCCTGCACAAAACATTTTCTTCATGATATAAAGATTGAAAATTACAGTTGTTTAAAAAAGCTTGAAAACCTTTACAGTTGTTTTTAATTTCTCTCTCAATTTATTTCAACTACACAAAACACTTCTCTCATGGTATTTAGTTAAAAAGTTAGAATGGCAAATGTTATTATATGTTAAATACAAATCAACTTTCTGTCCATAGTCGTTTTTTATTACCCGAGCAACGCCGGGTTGAACAGCTATAGTTAATCAATAAAGTACACGAAAGCACAATAGACATTATTATGCCTTGCATATTCTTGTTGCAAGTAAAATAGTTTGAACTACTGTGTGATAATTAGCCAATCATTTATTGATCTGATGCTTTCTCATGTCCCTCACTATTTGAACCAATTCAAAGTTTTTGGTTGAATTGTTTTAAGTTATTGTTTGGCAACACAATATATAATACAAACAGCAAAGATTGAAAGGTTTTGGGCAATTTCACACATTTAAAAAAGTGCAGTTACTAAGAAAAGAATATAACAAGATGATAGACTGTTGTGTGAATACGAAGTACTATTAATACTTGTAGGCCGGCGAGGTGGTTTTAGTAAGTATTTGACAACAAAATATTTGCTGCTCCAAATTCTGTAACAAAGATACTAGCAGTAGACTTGAAAATTTTAAACTCTCCAGATAAATCTTGTTTAGCAGGCATGTAGAAAATTATCTAATCTTTATTTAGCGTTAGATTTCTTTAGCGTTAGGCTTCGAATCTGTTTATAAAAAACTTTCTAATAATGTATGCATATTTAAAGTACATAACCACATCTAATAGATTTACTCTGTTTTGTAAGTAAATACATGTACATCTAAACTTTGCTTGTAGCAATGACTGCTGGTAAATTATTTTCCCTAATTTTATTACAGATAATATGCAAATAACTTTGAATGATTTTTATTTATATTTCTGTTTACCAAAATTCCAGACTTACCATAACATATGTTTTTGATTTTACGTGCCTGGCTTAGGTTTACACCGAAAACTCTCTTAAGTTGCCACTTTTAAAGAAAAAAGCTGCAGCCTTCTAAAACTAGACAAAAATTTGATTTTGTTTTTCTTTGCTGTTCTTCTTACTTAAGATGTGCTACAGAATGTTCTGTTTATTGCAAGCTCTGACATAAATCTTGCTTAAGTGATTACGCCATATGCTAATCTTGATTTACCATCAATAAAAAAAGGTCTTTCTATTAAAAAGTTAGCAAAACTATACATCGTTCATAACTCTACCAAACTCTACAGAGAGAGTAACTGTTACTAGTATGTAGCAAAATACAATAAGTTGAACATCATGTAACAGTTTGAACAACATATCACAGTCTGAACAATGTGTGAAAGGCTAAACAATGTGTAAAAGGCTAAACGACATATGAAAGGCTAAACGACATGTGACAGATTGAGTAACATACTGTATGAAAGGTTGATCAATATCTAACGGGTTGATCATTATGTGGTATAAACAATTGAGTTTTACACATATATATGTAGTCATATGAATTTTCTTATCGTAGCTTGGAAATAAAGCCTAGTGGAATCTTAGACTCAACATTCAGCATCATATTAAATCTGCAAACGTGTCAGTACTAACTTACACTTAGAAAATTATATGATCTAGTAATTTACCAGCATAACTTGAGCTAGTTGATGAGTTTATTTTTGAATAATTTTAATCCACATTATTTTGGCACATTGAGTAATGAAATCCAACCTTAAACTGCTCAATAAACTGGACATATATCTAGCCATCAGGGTTTCTTTGCCATTAGATTCAGACACGTTCAACTGAGATCAGAATGTCATTGCAGGTATAAAAACACACTAAAAACACCCACACAGCCTGTTCTCACAGTAAGCTATGCAGGCTTCATACTTGCTTTTCTAAAAATGCTTGCTCCCACCCATACGCGCACATTGGCATCCACGCACACACGCACGCACGCACCCAAATGCATACTTTCACACACACTCACTTACTCTCAGGAACATATGTACACACACATCGCAACTAGTATTCTGGCTCTAAGCAAGGTGGGTGATTTGTACAGTTGGTCAGAATGTCAGTTTAATAAACTTAGTATAATCTGTGCATTTTCATTAAAAACGTATTTTTGGCTATACGGCCTTTTAGAAAGGTGATTCTTGACAACTCTAAAAACTTGTTGGTTCTGAAAACTTAGGTGAATCAAATAAAGCTATTCACACAAAATTGCAAACTGATTGTTCATTTAGAACATGCAGTATAGTGTATTATAATAATGTACTAGTGTATTATTAGAGAACTAATCCATGAACAAAAAGAGCCAAAGATACACATGTATATATACATTTTCATATATATAAATCTCAAAGTTTGTCATCTTCTGTTTGGATGTCTGCCTGTTCAGCTATAGCTATCATAACACTGGAATTAAAACTTGACTGCTTACTGAATTTGAACTTACGGTGATTGCAACTCCGCGTTTGTAATCCAATTGTCTAACCACGAATCCACAACAGCTCTCACGACGCAGATCTCTGAATAAATATTCTATACATTTTTTTTCCTGATTTTACATTCTAAATGATTAAATAATTTCAACTCTATTAACTCTTTGCAAAAACAATGTTTTATAGAGTTTTTTACGCTCCCCGTACCAGGGCTTCATTTTCAAGTTTTATGAAGCCTTTTTCATCCTTGCCGTACTAAAGCTAACTTGTTTGTCGCAAAACGATATCAACAATAATTTCTCTCGAAATTAAATTTTGGCGATTGTATCACAATTCAGTGTCATCAGTGGAGTAAAAATAGGTTCGCAAACAGAGAAGTGATAAAATCTCGGTTAAAAGTTTACTAAAATACATACAAAAGCTTTTTTTAAGTAGGTTTATAGTAAGCTAATTTCATGTTAGTTAGATTCAGCATTTACATTAAATGTGTGTCCTAAAGGTAAAAACTCTGCCCGTAGTACATTGTAGTGTTACATATTCTTGCAGATAACAACCACAAAATGCAGTAAAGTTATTGTAGATAACTATAGTTACTAAGGCTGGCATATTGTTTTGTTACTATTTTTAATGATGATGATTTTGATGATTTTTACTAAACAAAGATTGCATTAGATAATTACTATAGGTTTTTATACCACTCTATACGCCTATACGATATTTTCGTCTTATGATGCCAACACTGAAATAACCTAAAATCGCATAGCCATATACCAAATAGCTTTTCATTGTAATTGCACCAAAACAGACTATGTTTTGCCTTACTTGCTAATGATTTCAAATTTACATTTAAACACATTTACAGTTTTATTTTTCTTCCAAATTTATTTCAAAATACCACTTATTTCATGATATGAAATTTAAAAGTTACAGATGTTTGAAAAAGCTTGCAAACCTTTAAAGTTGTTTTATTTTGTCTTTCAATTCATTTAAACTGCGCAAAAAAATACTTTTCTCATGACATGAAGTTTAAAAGTTAGAACGGTGACTGTTGTACATGTTAAATAAAAAGAAATTATCTGTCTAAAGACTTTTTTTATTTCTCTGTCAACGCTGGGCATTTACCTTGTATAAACGTATATATACTAGCTGCGCTACCTGGCAATGCCCGAGTATTAAGAATCAGTTTATTAACAATGAGAGGTAATGAGAACTGCCTGTCACTTGCTTTTAGCCTGGTGCATTGTCAATGGATAATTTGAGTAAGAGCTATCCTTTATTAAGAGTTATCCTTCCTTTGCGTCATGACCAAAAGCTTAGCATATTTGCTCCCATATACCGACATAATTATATCAAGCTTGTGTGACTAAATTGGTAGAGCATTGAATTGACGAATGGTAGATGATGAGATCACATCTTCTAGGATACAGGTTCTTAACTCCAAGATTTTAATTGCTGTAGCTAGACGTATAAGACGACTGTCAATCAACTTTGAGAAATATATATATAATATAACATATATATATGTATATAATGTATATGCAATATATATAAAATATATACTTGTTTATTTTTATATGTAATATAAATATATGTATATATTTATATATTCATATATATCAGAGTAATAAATGAAATGTTGACTAGAGAGTTGTTTAATAGCAACTTGAGTGACAAGACAAGCAGCACTGAAAACTTTCATTGCTCAAATTAGGGGATAGGTAACTTACCAATTTGAGATCTTTTTTTCCGTGTAGTTGATTGCAGAAAACCCAAAGTAATTTTCAAAGGTATCATTAGAATGTAACAATTTAAACAACATATCAAAATCTGAACAATGTGTGAAAGGCTAAACAACATGTGAAAGGCTAAACAAAAAGTGACAGAATGAGTGACATAGAACAGTTTGAGCAATATCTAGCACGGTGCGCAAAATGTGGCAGGTTGATCAATATGTAGTGGAAACGGTTGATTTTTACACATGTATATGTAGTCATATAAATTTCCTTATCTTAGCTTGATAATGAAACTTGTCGGAAGCTCAGACTAAATGTTCATCATTAGATTAATTCTGATACGGATCTTTGCAAACGCATCAGTAGCTAATTAACCTTTGGCATATTTTATGATTAAGTATTTTGTCAGCATTACTCAAGCTAGTAGATGTATTTACTTTGTACTAGTTTTGATCCACATCATTTTGGTACATCGAGTAGTGACATACAACCTTAAACTGATCTCTGCAACTGGACATATCTTTAGCCATTAATGTTTCCTTGACACTAGACTCATACATGTCAGCTAAGATCAGAGAGTCATTTTTGTTGCAAAAACACACTTAAAAACACCCAGACAGCCTGTTCTTACAGTAAGCTAACCAGACTTCATACTCAATTTTTCAAGGTTGCTCGCTCACACACATACACGGGCACACATGCACACATATATACATGCACACCAACACATGCGCACACACACACGCACACATGCACACTAACACACACATGCACGCACGCACACACACACACTAACACACGCATACTAACACACTCATACTAATACACACATACAAAAACACACGCATACTAACACACTCATACTAATACACACATACAAAAACACACGCATACTAACACACTCATACTAATACACACATACAAAAACACACGCATACTAACACACTCATACTAATACACACATACAAAAACACACGCATACTAACACACTCATACTAATACACACATACAAAAACACGCGCACACACAGGCGCATGCAGATGCACACACAGCCATACACATACAAGCACGCGCACAGTAACACATGCACACACACGTGCACATATGCACGCACACAT
The DNA here is from genome assembly GCF_963576615.1 of Watersipora subatra. Taxonomy (NCBI): domain Eukaryota; kingdom Metazoa; phylum Bryozoa; class Gymnolaemata; order Cheilostomatida; family Watersiporidae; genus Watersipora; species Watersipora subatra. The sequence continues at coordinate 59,029,487 of NC_088715.1, forward strand.
GCATGCACACACTAACACATACTAACACACACGTGTACACTTGCACACACACAGCCGAGCACCAGCTGAAAGCATATCTTATCGCTTGCATACAAGAAAGCTTACTGCTTTTTTGTAGCAGAGTACCTTCCTGCTGGGATAATTCTTTAACCCCTTACATCCTTCACAAACTTTTTCCAGTACCTAGGATGTACTATAGTCAGGCTATATGTTTGAATGTCAGATCCCTGCTAGATTGCAAGACCCAGCTGTATAACAGACTTGCTCATTGGAGCACGTAGCCACTAACTGCTATGGTTATATATAATAGCGCATAGATAGGAAAATAGCATATAAAAAGGGATAAATGAGCGGAAGGTCTGATACTTTGGTTTTTCTAGTTAATTCATTGCCTGTAGAAAGCACGCTTGTTTTGGATGATTCGATAAGCCCGCTGATGGTAGAGCAGTGGTAATCAATGTAAAAATGCTTTCATTTTGAAATCAACAAAGAATATCATTCTGCGTGACCATCAGGGTTTGGAACTAAAACCTCAAAAGAAAAACAGGTTGTTCATGACAGAATCATCTTTAACCAATTGAATGAATTCCAGTATAAAGTTTTAAGTTATCGAATCAACTTTCAACATGATAGGTTGCTTAGGTACTGAAATGTTGGCATTGAATATCGAGGTTCATTTTTGATAATAAGATAGAGTGAATGGCCATTGTTCAAGCCTGCGGTGATAATATCAGGCTGGAACAAGTAAAACAGACAGTAACATTTTAAGTTGGAAGAGGCATTACTGCTAGTTGCAATGTGTGTGTGTACGTACGTGCTTGAGAGCGTATGAGTGTGTGTGAGAGTATGCATTTGTGTGTGTGTGCCTGTGTGCGCGTGTGCGCATGTGCGTTTGTGCGCTTGTGCGCTTGTGTGTGCGTGTGTGTGCGTGTGTGTGTGTGTGCGTGTGTGTGTGTGTACGCGCACGCGCGTGCCATTGTGTGTGTGCATGCGTGTGTGTGCGTGCATGTGTGTGTGTGCGTGTGTGCGTGTGTGCGTGTGTGTGCGCATTCAAATTTCATACACATACAATTAGGTCTGCGCTGTTAGTTTTAAGCAAAAGTAACTAAAAAGAGACTGTATGTTTTTGAACCAGCCTAGAGTGCTTACAAAGAGCATCAAAAATTATTGGTTCCTCATTTACCAAATAATGGTGGCATATCAACCAACAACTTATCCATCAGGAATGCACAACCAGGCATTAAAGGAGTCAATTTTAGCTAAGATTGTTAAAAATTCTACAATAGCAGTGAAGGATGTGATAGCTAATGTGCGTTGATAACATTCTTGTTGGGAATTAAATAAGCACAAGTAACATTATTCAATTGCGAATTGTGGTACTGAAGCAGCTACTCAGTTGCAGAAAAAACTTAAGACCTTGATGTAATTCCTGTCACATTTAGTGCTCTTTTTTTAAATTAAATCGATCTGTTGCTTTAGATCACAAGGCTACCACCGCTCTCTACATACATGTAGATGAGTAAGAATAATAAGTTAGCACAAGTCAACTACGCCAATAAATGTAGAGCATATAGAACCAATCTTAATTACAAGCTTTAAGAAATTCACCAATGTTGGGAACACTTACTAAGAATGAAAAGATAACATCTATTGCTAAAACCAATTTGTGTTAAAAACCAGTATGAACTATCTCAGTAATCTATATTAACGAACTGTAATTGTTGTAAGGCAGTGAAGTAGAGTGTCAGTCTAATAAGCTGATTGTTGTAAGTTCAAGACCTGCACAAAGCGTTCTTTTATAAAGCATTTTCATCATCACCTAAGTTATTTTCTCAGTGCAAAATTTTCAGACCAGTTTATGAAACAATCAAGAATTTATAAGTATCCAACTAGCGACCGACTTCTGTAAGGATTTGCAGTATCTAATGTAATAAGAGCTTCAAGCACCATCTGCAGTTTATTTGATAGGAAAATAAGTCTCTACAAACGACTCTGGGCTCAGTGGGCAACTTTAAAACTTTTGTTTTCCATATAAATGTGCTACTATAGTTTTGATTAGCAACTCAAGAAGGCCTCTTCACATGCATCTTGAACAATTTCCTTCACTGAACTCATTGATGAATTGTTGTCATGAAAACTGTGTCAAAGTTTGTGTTGAAGGTCTACCCTTTGCTGCAAGATATATTATTATAAATGAAAGAAATTTCAGGCGATGTCTGACTCAACGCTAACTAAATTCTAAAACCATTAAAATTTTAAGATTTTATCTATTTATTACCTATATAATCCACAGTAAGTTAACATCATAAAATAAATACCGCATTAGTTATTTGTTTAAAAAGGAATGGCAAAAGTTCTCCTGAAATATCTAGTAAAAAATTCAGTGATAATATTCATAGCAAAATTCATTTAGTTTGTAGTTGAGGGTTGATAGTGAACAGTACCATGGTGTGGCAATTGACACTGGCTGCATACAGTTCTGCAACACAAAATAACCCTTTAAATCATGAGTGCTACTTCGCTATTTGAGCACTTCCAAAATTACTTATATTATAATACAGGTTGTTGTAAATAAATCAAAAAACTAAATATAGATCTGAATCGCAGAACATTTGATCAGCTTTTTTTCTAGCAGCTTCTAAAGAATATGAAGTGGTAAACACACAGCAAACAGTTGTAACAGTATTGAGTACACCAGCAGATATGATGAGAGATCTATGATGAGATCCGATAGCTTCTAGTTCAATCGCTTCGTCAATTATAAAATGGAGATTAGTTTAAATTCCGTAGTAATTTGAAATAAGATTATAACATGGCTCCATGATTTCTTCAATGCCAATGGAAAAGCACAGAACTACATTTACAAATTGAAGATCATAAAAAACCTTCTCTTCCTTGGTTCTTTTTTGGATAAACTGGTTCTTTGCTGCGCTTGCAGGCTAGTACTAGAATGAAGTTGATATTGTGTTATTCCGTGGAACAGAACTGTACTGAGTGAGTGGTAAAGTGAAAATATGTTTTTAGCAGTAACATTGCAGGAGTTTTTCGCGACAGCATAGTTTAAACAAGTTTATTTTAGACTTCCTCTAGCACTAACAAAGTTTAGTGGCCAACCTGTTTGGTTAGCGGTAACAAGATGATTCAGTACCTAACAAATGGAGAGACCGAGAAGAAACCAAGCGTAAAAAAGGGTCTGAGCCTAAAATGAAAGTCAAGGTAAATAAGGAAGAGGATTTGATCGTTTTGGCAGAGTGGTATGCGCACCCTCCCTGCATGCTTTGAATGTGATTTATTGCCTGTCATGCATGAAAACTTATACATTTATTTATTAAATATGTTTTATTTGCACTTAACAATCGGTGTTGTTGTTTCACTGTCTTGTGGAGAGTAGAGGGAACAGTTTTTTTTACATTTACTGTATATACCTAGTTTTACGTAAAGAAAGCTGCTCAGTGTAACTCTATCACAACCTTTTCTTCTGAACTTATATCTTGTCGAGACGAACTTTCTACAAATGAGTCTGTAACACAGAGTAGTAATAACACTTCCACATCATTTCATTAGCGCTTTATGTCTTTAGTTTGTAAGTTTGTATTTTTATAGATATTTTATAAAAAAGACTTTTCTACTAATTGTACTTTCTTTCAGGAGTTATTTTTTATATTTTTAACTGTTGAAAGGTTGAAAGGGCAAATGGGCAAGAGAGCAAACAAGCAAGAGTGAGTGTAGAAGTACTAGTAGAAGCCATTTGAAGAGGCGAATAGACCACAGCTCATAAAAACTAAGTACTGTGTATTAATTTTAATTACTAATTGAGAGAGAATAGTTTATCATGAGTACTTATCACCCTACTATATTATACTAGTAATGCAGTGAAAAATACTGACGAATATTCTCCAAACTAACTCTGTGTCAACAAATGATAACTCCCAATCTTTGTTAGTGTAAATATTAATTTAAATCAATGTGTCCTTTTGCTCATATATATATAGCTTATTATCAAGTTTAGTAGTCTTTTTTCCTAATAGATGCATTCTAATTGATCGGCAAGTTTTATAATATTTGCTACTGATTTCAAGATAACAAACCTCTTTTCTGTCACACTCTGCATACCGGAAAGCCGGTATTAACTAAAATATTCTCAACTAATCAAGTTTGGTTAATTTTCCTATTGATTTTGGTGATAGGCATTCAATACTAAAACAAATTAGCAAAATATAATCGTAAAACTTTTAAACAGCTTTCAAAATCGGAAAATGTTTTCAAACTTGTTGGCAAACACAACATTATATGGATACACTACAGCTTTATTGCGTTAAAAAGGGGGTCAATCCTTGTAAGAAAATATTAACACCTCACATTTGACATTAAAATGCAGATGTAAAATTGCTACTTTATCAAGGATGAAGTGACAATGCACTGAGAGTTAACCAGGTCTAATCAGTGCTACAGATGCTGTGATAACATTGTTTTTGTGGAAAGATTATTTAGGAATATTGTCTATTAACTACCTGATTATGTACATGATTAATGAAAGGCAAATCTTTGTCTGAAGTGAAAGGCTAATCTTTGCCGGATAATTAAAGGCAAATCTTTGCCGTAAGTTTGAACTCGATCAAGTTTATGGAAAGTCATGGTTGAATAAACTGTGCTATAGAATATTTTTTAGGGAGTAAGATTACAAAGTATTCATAATTCTTATATAAAAGTTGGAAACCCGTAGTACAGTATGACCTTGGTTTTATGGGTGACTATTGTTATTTCTCTTCACTTCAGATCTGAGCTCTAAACATTTGACGATGATGCGAATACAAAGAACAATCCTTGCATGTATACGCTACAGTTGCATTTAATAATAAAATCAGCAAGCTAAGAGTATTTCTACAAATGACATATAAATTAAAATGCAGCAAAGTATGAACAGCTTCATTCAAAATCTTATTCAGCAAATACTAAAATTAGCATATCTGTGAGAGTTCGCAAAATATAGGTAAGAACTAATTAGAAAAGCAACTGCTACGGCATTTACAGACTGGTTTACAACAGTCGAACAGAACTTGACAGCAGAAAACTGAGCTCCATGTTGATAACAACAGCTCAACGAGTCCGGCGGCAAGGAGAAACCCATTTGTGGTCAGCACGCGTGGCAATGTTGAGCACTGGTCAGGAGAACAATCGGATCTTTGGGTATTTGCCACAAACACTCCAGCAGAACTCAAACTAATAGTTACAGCTATCGAAAGTTGAGCAGCAAGAATATTCAGCACCATGGCAAGCATGATGTAGCCTTTGGTATTAAAGCTTGCAGCTACTTGTCCCATGTATCCTACTAATATAGCGTATAGTCCCGTCCCAACACCGTACCCAAGATGTCCATAAGCAGAAGATTCTAGCTTAAAATTCACAAATCCAAACGCTGCCGTGACGATTCCTGTTCCTATTTGCAGTACAGAAAGAGCTCTCATGCGATAAATAGTTGTTTTTGTAAAATTGCTGCCGTGTACAGTGCACTCATTCGCTGGCTCTTCATTGCGTATTTCTTTCAGCTCAATTTTCTGATCCATGGCAGAACAGGAGAATGTTAAATATTGATTCTAGTCCGTGAAAGCTACTGACTTGAAATGGCTAGGAGGTGTCACGTTATTGCAATAAATCATTATAAAAAGCTGTACCAATCATGTGATGAATTTTATTATCACCCCTGTGCCTGTAACGCTTGGAAGAGTTTCTGATGATACTTATTTTAGCAACAATTCATCGTTATAGTGTAGGAACACAACTCACAGATGTATTACTGGAATCGCCAAAAAGCTGTACAACACACCAGACATCGCACAGCGCACACTGCACACCACATATTGCACACCATCCACATGCACACACATGCCCACAAACACACATGCACACACGCAGACAATTGCGTGTGTGCATGCAGACACGCAGACATGCGTGCACACACATGCACACAGGCACGCGCACATGTGCACACACACGCGTGCACACACACGCATAAACACTGACACATCATCAAAAATGGAGATTTAGTAATAAAGATATGCAGTATATATATATATATATTCAAATATATACATACTGAATATATATATACTTGAAAAAACCAATATATATACATATATTTATATACAACGTATATATATGTATATGATTATGTATATATGTATACATATATATATATATATATGTACATATATATATATGTATATATATATATATATATATATATATATATATATATATATATATATATATATATATATATATATATATACTCATGCTACAGACAGTACTGTTTCAGCTATTGAAGCCTCAACAGTGCAGCTCAGAGCTTAGGCAAGGGACACAAATCCCATTACCAATGAGAGTTGACTTCCTGCCACGAAACAAATAATTTGCCTCACAGACTTTAAGAAAATCAATGTGCTGGCACCAGAGTGCTCAAATCACAAAAGTGATGAGCTTTGCACAAAGGCTAATAGTGCCGCACCTCTCACAGAGTGCTCAACCAAACCGAAGTAAGGGAGCATATACTCATGCTACATATATATGCTACATATATATATATATACATATATATATATATATATATATATATATATATGAATATATGTACATATGTATACATACCGTAAAACCTCTGATTGAACGCCACCTCTACTTGGACGCCACCTCCAATTGACCGCCACCCTGAGAGAAGGATTGAAAAAAAGACCGACATTTTCCAATTGAACGCCACTTCCATTTGACCACCACTATAAAATCACTTGATCTTTACGAGCTCATAATCTCAACTGATCAGTAGATAAGTGTCTACACAAACATATTAATAATAAATCATTTATAAAAATAATGATTAATTCTCTCATTGTAAAATTTTTGAAGTTTTTGAAATCTCGTTTAAAGCTTTTCTTTTCTTTTTCGATTAAACTTTGAAAGCAACACTATAGCAATAACTAATATAGCAACACTATAGCAATAACTAATATAGCAACACTATATCAATAACTAATATAGCAACACTGTAGCAATAACTAATATAGCAACACTATAGCAATAACTAATATAGCAACACTATAGCAATAACTAATATAGCAACACTATAGCAATAACTAATATAGCAACACTATAGTAATAACTAATATAGCAACACTATAGCAATAACTAATATAGCAACACTATAGCAATAACTAATATAGCAACACTATAGCAATAACTAATATAGCAAAACTATAGCAATAACTAATATAGCAACACTATAGCAATAACTAATATAGCAACACTATAGCAATAACTAATAACGTTCTCAGGATAGTAGTAGTTCTCTGTATAGTGCAGTATTTCTTCTTTGAAGTAGCCTACATGTAAAAACAGTTCAAATTTACAGTGGTAGATGAACTTTTAAAGCTACCCAATACAAAGGATTACTGTCTCATGGTAATAGTGGCTGCTTTTTCAACGCAATCCTGATACTTCCAAGTACATGTACATATAGAAAACGGTTTAAATTTACCATGGTAAATGGAACTTTCAAAGCAACGCCATAGAAATAACTATTTTCTTAGGCTAATAGTAGTTCTTTGATTCAAGCAGTCCTAATACTTCGAAGGACATTCGTATAAAAACCGGTTCGCAAGTTTTAAACCAAAAGTTACAATTCCTAAGCAAACCTTTACACGCTGCATTAGTGCTAAATGCACTGCATGAAAGATTTGCCCTGCTAAAACTTGTTTGGATGTTAATATCAACTAGTTCAGTAGTGCAGGGAACGATTTGAGTTTGGAACACATTGTGGAAGGTATTGGACAACCACAACAAGCTTGCAAAGCATCGAAAGCAACAACCACAACGCAGCTATCTGATCAAACGATGGAAATATTTTTGTTTTAAAAATGTTTATTTTAGTTTCTGCCTGTAATATAAGTACAGTGCACCCTCAGGATACGACTAACCTGATATACGATTTTTTCACCTTACGAAGTTGAACATGGTGAGGTTTTTACCTCACCATACAAATTTTATTTCACTACACGAATTCAAGATTATTTTCTTCCAAGTTCAAACTTGGCAGTCGATGTGCTTTTTACGATGTAAAAACCACATCGACAGTGAGAAAAAAAAGAGAAAAAGAGACAAAGAGACGCTCTTTTTTTCACGTCTGATTGACTCAAAAGCCTTCAAATTTCAATTTACTGTTTTGCATTTAACACTCAAATAATGTTCAATGATTTGTTTACACTGCAATTTTGTCAGGATCTGAAATGTCTGCAAATGGAATCTGCACTTCAACTGTTTCACAGTAATGACTGTGTGTATACATTAATAAATAATTAAACTTTGTTTACCAGCTGAAACTGTCAGGAAAGTTTTTTACAAGATCTATTAGGTCCCAATAGCCGTTGCAGTGGGCAGCGATCAGCTCAATGAAAAGTTAGAGTCTGAAACCGCTTTCACAGAAACCGAGGCAGAGCAGATCAGAAGAAGGTCTGAAGCTAATTAAGAGGCCATCAGAATTTTGCACGTAGCTGCTAGAAGCACAGTAAAGAGTTCAAGTTTTAGCATGATAACATAAATCCCAAAATGAATCAAAATAAGCAACCACAACCTGGTAGCAGGCAAACAAAATACAGCCAGTTTTTAATTAAAAATTAGTACACCAAGTTAAAGTTTCTTGCTAGCTATATTCTGATATCTTTCTAAATAGCAACAAAATATTTAGAAACAACTTGCAATATTATTAATGAGTAAAAATAACAATACAAATAGAAGTGACTATTCTGTGAAGAACTCTCAAGCAAAAAATGAAACATCGATGTAATTTTAGCTTTGACTCTGCTTCAAAACATTTTGCTGAAGTCAAACTTGATTTTATTGTTGAACAAAAAATAAAAAGGCAGTCAGTTTGGGTAGTGTACTTGCTAGCACTTTAATCACAAAAGAATCGTTAAGCATTTCACTATTTTTGTCCATTTTTGAAATTTGGTGGTTAATCTAAAAATTACAGTTTTAGCTGTTTCATTTTGCAGTATTCTCCACCTTTATGTGTTTTTTTCAAATTTATTTCTATACTCTGTTAAATTGCCAGTAACAGATTGTATTTCTTGTGTAACTTTGACAGGCTGTCTGCAATTTTGGTTTTAGTTTGAAAATACCTCATATAAATCCTAATGAGCGCGATCAAGGGGAGCCCTATTCCTTTGCAAAGCTACAAATCCTTGATGCGTTGTGACAGTATGAACACCTGACAGTCTCCCACAGGTCGCTGGATTGTCAGGTTATTAGTTTATATCATAGTGTTAGGCATTCCAAGTTTAAAGTTGCCTAAGAAACTCCTTTCAGCCTTATGTAAAAATAATTATGTTAAAATATTAATTTAAAGGTTTGATCATATTATAAGGCATTTATTCAATAGCAAAAAATTCATGCAATGTGGATAAAATTATGACAGATATATTATGATATATGCTGTTTTTCCGAAATCCATAGAATCAAAATGTGAAAAGGACTGTTTAAAAGACTTATATGACTTAATAAAACTTTAATTTTATCAACTTGGTTGGGTTTTAATTTACACTTGAAATTTTATTGCTAATTAATTACGTTCATATATGTATAAATATAACTGATTCTAGTACTAAAGTGTAACTCAGGTTCAATTAAATATTTTATTGTTCTCAGCGCATCTATTCCTAGATAATTATTGCAATACAACTGGGTCAATTAAACAAGTTCCTGTTTTCAATGCATTGACCCATGAAGCTTGCCCTTCATTCGTGGATGAAAGCCGACCAGAGAAAAAGCTAAGGTTAATGAATTGAGCATTTGTTAATAGAAATTTTATGGAAACATTTGGAGCATTTCATGGTAAAAAAAACTAACTAATTTTACCCAAAGCGGCTAATACTTTTACTAGACTTGGTTTGATTCAGCATGATGTCATCAAATACACCACTTCTAGTAGTTGATGTGCTATAACACCAGAATAGGCATAGATTTAGTGATTTGGCATAGCATACCCTTAAATATATGTTGATACTGCACAAGTGATTCAAAAAAACCGGTGTCACAACTACGATGATTGCAACTTTTTGAAAGTAAAAAAGTCGATTGTTATAGAATCAATGATTTCGATAAGCATAAATATATTGCATCAACTCTTTTGTCGCAAAACCAAATCAAAAGCTAAATATAAACTTGCTCTTTGATGCTATATATTTGTTTCTTAATAATTTACTTTTGACATAAAATTTATTTATTTTAACAGTCTCTGACAGATTTTCTGTTAAACTTTAGGATTAGGTACCTATGTGTACCACAATTACAGCAGAATAAAATTTACCTATTGATATGATTACAAGACAGCTGATGGGCTATTTTTTTATGTTAATAAATTGTAGTATTAACTATAATAGTAAGTTATGGTTCTATGTCAAAAACTACTATTTTGATTTCTTTTTAAAGTTTAAAGGTTCAAATAAGCCAAAATATTGGCTGCGACTGGTTTGTTGTCAATATTGATGATTGGTTATTGATCAAAATATTAGGCTAAAATGTGGATGTACGGAGTACAAGGCTGGATGTACAAGCTGTATGTAGTACAAGGCTGGTCTAAATATTAGATGTCTGTAGATATTACACTTTTTTAAATATTATGTACTCTATTATGTAAATCTAGTTGTTACACTTTGAACATTTCAGGAAAAAACCAACTAATATTACCAAAAGAGTTAATATGTGCGAGTTGTTTCCTCCTTTGCTTATTTGAGAGCAGCCGACTCCTAGCTGAGTGGTTTGTACGTGAACAATATATGTCTAACCACCTTCTTTTAAAAACGTTTATACATGGCATTGCACAGCTGTAGTTTAAGAGTATAAAGGCTGCCTTAGACAGATACATATGTTTCTTTATAACAACTGTTGGCGAACATAACTATTTAAATATTCCTTTTTCCTAACATAAGCAAAATCCCAGACAAATGCTAGTAATTTGCGAAAATACTATGCAAAGCATAAAAATGGTTATGTGTAAGTTGTGGTTGAAACTAACGTAACCTAGCTATGAAAGTTTTAAATACAGCGGGCATTCCCAATCCTTAAACCTAGTAAACTATATAGACCAGTTTCATGTGGTATTCATCAACTAAAGCTTACCAGACTAGTCATTGTAATGCTAGCAGTCAATATTACTATCAAAACTTGTTTCTTGTTATAAAAAATATGCTCAAGTTTAGTACCCTTTAATCGTAGCAATGGTCTATGTCAGCACAGCGTAACACCGTTAATGACAGACTTATAACCTGATCTTTGCCTTCTTAATTCAATAGAATGCATATTTCCTTTCATCTCTCTGAAAGTAATTAATAACGGGAAAATATGACTGTAATCGCTATTTCAATTTTATATCCAGTCTTTGGGAAGTTCTCTAATTAGCAATCTGATAAGTCTGACGGCAAAAAGCAGAAAGATCCCAAAAGCTGTTGCAGAATATAAAAGACATGAGAGTATTATTCTTTTTTGAAAAAAATTCACTTTAAAATTTTTTAATCAACATGTAGAAAACGCCTTTTTATTAGCTGTTTCAAGTTACATCTTCAATAAATAGTTTTTATCAGGTAATTTACTAATAGAAAAAATGAATAATCTAATGTAAGGCTGTAATGTAAGGCTGTAATGTAAGGTTGTAAGGTCGTAAGGTCGTAAGGTCGTAAGGTCGTAAGGTCGTAAGGCCGTAAGGCCGTAAGGCCGTAAGGCCGTAAGGCCGTAAGGCCGTAAGGCCGTAAGGCCGTAAGGCCGTAAGGCCGTAAGGCCGTAAGGCCGTAAGGCCGTAAGGCCGTAAGGCCGTAAGGCCGTAAGGCCGTAAGGCCGTAAGGCCGTAAGGCCGTAAGGCCGTAAGGCCGTAAGGCCGTAAGGCCGTAAGGCCGTAAGGCCGTAAGGCCGTAAGGCCGTAAGGCCGTAAGGCCGTAAGGCCGTAAGGCCGTAAGGCCGTAAGGCCGTAAGGCCGTAAGGCCGTAAGGCCGTAAGGCCGTAAGGCCGTAAGGCCGTAAGGCCGTAAGGCCGTAAGGCCGTAAGGCCGTAAGGCCGTAAGGCCGTAAGGCCGTAAGGCCGTAAGGCCGTAAGGCCGTAAGGCCGTAAGGCCGTAAGGCCGTAAGGCCGTAAGGCCGTAAGGCCGTAAGGCCGTAAGGCCGTAAGGCCGTAAGGCCGTAAGGCCGTAAGGCCGTAAGGCCGTAAGGCCGTAAGGCCGTAAGGCCGTAAGGCCGTAAGGCCGTAAGGCCGTAAGGCCGTAAGGCCGTAAGGCCGTAAGGCCGTAAGGCCGTAAGGCCGTAAGGCCGTAAGGCCGTAAGGCCGTAAGGCCGTAAGGCCGTAAGGCCGTAAGGCCGTAAGGCCGTAAGGCCGTAAGGCCGTAAGGCCGTAAGGCCGTAAGGCCGTAAGGCCGTAAGGCCGTAAGGCCGTAAGGCCGTAAGGCCGTAAGGCCGTAAGGCCGTAAGGCCGTAAGGCCGTAAGGCCGTAAGGCCGTAAGGCCGTAAGGCCGTAAGGCCGTAAGGCCGTAAGGCCGTAAGGCCGTAAGGCCGTAAGGCCGTAAGGCCGTAAGGCCGTAAGGCCGTAAGGCCGTAAGGCCGTAAGGCCGTAAGGCCGTAAGGCCGTAAGGCCGTAAGGCCGTAAGGCCGTAAGGCCGTAAGGCCGTAAGGCCGTAAGGCCGTAAGGCCGTAAGGCCGTAAGGCCGTAAGGCCGTAAGGCCGTAAGGCCGTTAGGCCGTAAGGCCGTAAGGCCGTAAGGCCGTAAGGCTGTAAGACAAAAATAATATGTGTGGTTCACTTTTATAACAACACCATTTATAGCATTTTTCTTTATATACTTTTAATAGCTGTGTTATCCGGCGTTGCACGGGTATTAAAAGCAGCTTATAAACAATAAGAGGTAATGCGAGTTGCCTGCCATTTGCTACTAGCCTGAAAAAATGACAATGCTTAATTTGAGTAGGAGTGCTCATAAGAGCTACTCTCTCCATGATGTTACCCAATTACCTTGACCCTGCATAGTACGCATAACCATTGGGTATTTGCTCCCATGTAGCGACATAAACCAGCTAGTGAACAGATCAAGCATGTGTGGCGGAGTTGGTAAGGCGTCTGACAGGCTAACCATCGTGTTCGAGAGCTAACTTCTGCAATATGGATTCATCAGTTCAAAGTTCTTCATAGATATAGCTGGAGTTATACAAATATACAGGTATACACATGACCAACTTCGAGAAATATATATGCGTATATATACATGTAGATTTTAAATGACTGATTTTAACTTTTTAAATATGTCAATCGCTAAATATAGCAAGTTTTTAGAGGCTATTATTTTTATTAGCATATATGTATTGCATCAACTAAAACTTACTATACTTTTAATATACAGTTTATATATTTCAACACACTCTAAAAAATACAGCTGTATCGATTGTATGACACATCTATATTTTTAAATTGATTAAAAACAATTTTTTTGTACATATCATGCTTAGATATCTTACTTCTGGCATTCTAAATTAAAGTGAGGAAAACAAACTGATTATTTTAATTTGTGTGTATCCGTCAGTAAACATGTTAAACTGCTACTATATTTTGACATTAAGATAATCTACTCCTCTGGAACTGATATTTTATTTGTACCTATTGATAAATTCATTACAATATTATATTTATTTACCAATCTTGCAATTACCATGAGGACAATAATCAAGTAGACAATACATTATAATCAGTTTACCAATATTATTTATGCTAAACTGTTTTACTTGCAACAAATATCACTTTTTCTTATTTTAGATATTTTAGTTTTTAAAGTTTATAAAAAAGAGGGTTTGGTAGATACAGGCATTTTAAACTTTGGAAATATTTTAGTAAAATTCATAAGAAAAGATGATAGAACTGTACGAGACAATCAGTGAGTAAATGATATTTAGTAAACAATAATAATGACCATTTTCATAGCAGAAGGAAAAGATTTCATGGTGATATCAACTGCTAGCAATACAATCACTAATCTTTTATATTTTACGCCTTGTTTCTAGAATTGTTAGGATGTTCGGTGTAGTAAAAACTCTCATAGCTAAGTTGTGGTATAGTTTCACCAGAACTGATTTAAAGCAGTTTTTATGCTTTGCAGTGTATAGCAACAACTATATAAATTGTAATCCGAAAATATAATTAACAGTATTAAAATTTTAGTTTAATCCGAGCTAATTTGCTTTGTATAAGATACACATAGACTACTTTATATGATAGCCTCTACTCATGTGCATGCATATTTTAAATGTTAGAAGTTACCAATCTGATTATGCTGAAAATAATTTAACATTATTCATGTTAGAGAAATATTTCATGAAAAAAAACATTTGCTGCTAATATAAGTAAAAGTTGCACTCATTTACATCATAAATTAATAGTTTAGTTCAACTGTTTTTAGTTTAAGGTGACATGGAGTTATCTGAAATTCTTCAAATTAGAGCAAATAACAATATTATATGGATTCACTGCTCTAACCTTTATGGCTTGTATATTGTTGTGATATTGTATCATGTTAGCATAACAGGTTTCTAAATAGCTATCATCAGCAGCATTTGTTATTGGAAAACAATTATTTCTAATGTTTTATAGTATAATATTTTGCCAAAAGCTATTGATCTGATACATCTATTTTTGGTAATGTTTTTTCTTTACGACCCCTGATAGTTTTTTTTTAGCTTTATTTAATCCCTTAGTTTTTTCTTATTCATATAGCATGTTCGTTCACTGCTTGCAAACTGAAAAATGTTTGGTAGGTGTAGGCAACTCCTAACAGCTGTATGTTTAGTTTAGATAATATTAGTGTTGGTATTAATTTAGCATAACATAATTGATAGCGTACTAATATTTAATTGTAAATACTACTTTTTCCAAGCTCCTTAAAAGAAAAAATTTGTGCAAAATTTCACAAAGATGTTATTTGACAAAGGCATGCCATTTCTTAAAAATACTTAACAGCGTTTATGCAACAAGTAGATCTGAGGCAATAAGCAGAAAATGAGTGAATAGCTATTATCATATGTAACTTATATTTCACAACTTTTGATCACAGCTATTTTCTTACCTTAGCAGAAACATTTTAATAAGCTAGACAAGCAGGTTTCATAAATAATTATACCTACTTTTTGAATTCCCGGCTTTTCGCAAGTAATAAAAAGGTTTTTGCACAAAAAGGTTACTTTTAATCAACATATACAACATTTAACATTTTAACTTTTATATGAATAAGTTTGTTTATTTCTGTGTGGTGTGGTTAGTTATATGTACTGTGGTTTTTTGTGTACTGTGTTTTTGTATAGTTCACACTTTACTGGCTACAGTGCCTACTACAGCTTTATACTGAATGCAATAGTTTTGCTGCCCATGTGAATTGATGCATTTTTTTACGGACAAACAATATTTGATGTTACGGCTTCACGCATAAAACTAGCTAAAGTGTTATAAGCCACTTTGATTGGTGTTTGTAATAAGCATGCACGCAATTATCAACGGCAATAGCAAAAACAGCAACAAACTTTTAATACAAACAGCTGCATCAGTTGCAGCTGTTTATAAAATTTGGTTTTCATTGCTAATATCTGCATAATCATTATTTTTAGATACTTTAAAGGAGAACTACTTGAGGAAGAGCTGTTAACTCTTGCTGGAATTGAAGAAGGCAGAACAGGATCTACAATACATACAGTTACCCTAGAGACACTAAGAAAAGAAGAACTGTCTTTTACCAATTGCGTTTCTGTTATCACTGATGGGACACCAGAAATAGCTGACAAGGAGCAGGAACTGCTGAAGAAATTGAAAATGAGCCAGCAAAAACTGTAGCTTTCCATAAATCAACAAACACTGCTGTGTGGCAAGCTCAATGAAGATTTTCTCATGGTGATAACACATGCAAAAACGATGATTAATTACCTCAGGAGCATATTGGCATTTTGCCACAAGGAACAAGGCAGTTTCTAAAGTATATTGATGCCTAGAATGATGAGCTTTTCATCCATAACAATGTGCGCTGACTCAGTAAAGGAAATGCTCTCAGCGGAAAATGGCAATTATGAGAAGGTCTGTTTGTTTTTTCTGGAAACAGATGGCTCGAGCGAGCCTGAGATGTTAGTAAGAAAGCTAAAAAGGAAGAGCTCATGACCGATATGGCTTGCCTGATTGACATCCGCAAGCACTTCGACACACTCTATTTGAAACTGTAAGAAAGAAACAAATCAGCAGTTGACCTTCATTCATTTGTCAAGTCATTTGGTATGCAGTTATCATTATTCATAAATGACATTTGAACGGGTATGCTGCACTTTCCTTGCCTCAAGTTATTGTGAGACGAAAGAGAAAAATTAGTGTCCAGCGCTACTGTGACTATATCGCCAGTCTGAGTCACGAGTTTTTAAGGTATTTTAATGACTTAGACAAGATAAAAAGATTGACTCAGTTCATAAAAGTGCTTTTGATTGCTAAAATAGAGGGTAATATGGCATTGGCCAAAGGTGAACTTCCTGTTGAGGTGTCAGTGGCAGAAATGCTGCTGGAACTATGCTACCTGCCAACGACAGAGAATGTCTTGACTCCAAAGTTTTAGGCCAAAATTACACGAAAGCCATTGTATTCTAACGTGACTAAACTAGCGCTTATCATCAACATATCTTTGCAAGTCTGTATGTTCCAAGATGATCTTTGTCAAATCTAAAGCTAAGTAATTCTTTAGAAATGTTAGCTTTAGAAATGTGGTGTTCCTCAAGGATCTGTATTGGGTTCAACTTTGTTCCTAATATATATAAATGACTTAGCATGTCAATTAAAAGTACTTTCACCAATATTGTATGCAGATGATACTAATCTTTTTTTTTAATCCATAGACCTTCACAAGCAAATGCATTCAATAAATGAAGACCTAAAAATTCTTCAAAGTTGGTGCAACCAAAATAAACTAACAATTAATTTCAACAAAACTTGCTACATTTTATTAAAAAACCCACAGAACTCGTACCAATTTAATGAACAATCCCTACTAGTTTAATGGTCATGCAATAAATAAATCTGACAATATAAAATTTTTGGGAGTACTTATTGACCCTCAGCTGAATTGGAGCAATCATATATCCAAACTGTTAAAAGACTTTAGACCTTATGCTGGGTTGTTTTTTCGATTGTCTCAGTACCTCTCTAAGGATGTTTTGCTAATTCTGTACAATTCCTTCATCAATTCCAAACTCTCGTATTGTGTTGAGGCATGGGGAAATGCTCCAGACTGCTACTTAAACAAAATTAAAGTTTTTCAAAACCGTTTACTCAGAATAATTAACAAGAAAGCTTATGACTTTTCAGCTAATCCGCCATTCAACCTAAATAGAATTTTAACTATTAAAAAGTTATACAAATACAAAGTACTGATAAAAGCACACAACACATTTTACGAAACAAACAATAACAGGACGATAACACATTTAACCACTCGTCAAACACACATAAACCTAAAAATACCATTGTTTAAATCAAAAGCTGGTCAATGTTGTTTGGATTATCAGGAGTCATTGCTATGGAATCTACTACCGGTTACACTGCGTAAAATTGTAAATGCTAATTCTTTCAAAAATGAACTGAAGCGCTACCTCAGACAACCAGACGACTAAACCAACTAGACATACTTCTGCTGACTCTACTTTCAGGTTCCGCGCCTTGATTAGCCTTGCTATTGCGCACAGGGACCTCATCATCACCTTCCCTGGAGTGACATTTTTTTCTATTTCTCTTGTCTTTTTATACTGTTAGAAACACTCTTCATGTTATTTTTTGTGGTTATATTATAGATGAAAATAAACAAACAAACAAACAAATCTAAGCACCCATCTGTTCCTATTCAACAATCAATGAGACTAGCATGTACCCAGATGAAACCAGACTGCAACTCCATTCTGAGTGCTAAAACCCAATTCCATTCTCGGCATTAGAATGTTGGTGTCAGTCCGTACTTTGTGTGCACTACATTAATGTGTATATAATTACATATTTTTGATGTATTTTAGAGTATATGCATCATTCATAATAATTTATATTTTGTTTGAACGTAGATTAAGCATTGTTCATTGTCTGCATTCATTAACTGTATCACTACTGTTTTATGTAAACATTAGTCAAAGTAAGCTAGTAATGTATCCGAGATTATACAGAGTTGGTCAAACAAGTGTTCTAGTTTTATGTCTCTTTTACTGACACTAATTTAACAAAGACGGTGCAGCTCCTCTGTAACTGACAGAAAGGTACATGAAAAGACAACAAAGGAATATTTGCAATCAGGCTAAATGCAACCTTTGAAATCAGCTAACAAAATATAGCAAAACTCCTGACCAATTCAACTTCAATATTTCTGTAGGGAAAAATTCATGTAGTAAGAAACGTGAGAAACTTCTGGCACATCAGACTCTCTAGTTACTGAAGTTTTTGCGGCATAGCAAAAAACGTTTGGCCATCCCTGCACTAAAATCTGGGATAAAATTACCGCAACAATAACAATGCACTCATGCATTGTGGGTAAAATAATGGCACGCTTGATAGCTGTTTATCAGTACCTCACAGTAGTCAAATGTGGAAGGACAAATGTTAAAAGACTTTCATGACTAAATAAATACCCTAATTTTATTATCTTGTTTTTGTTCACTTTTAAACTGTTGTTGCTATTTTATTATGTTAATATACACTGTAGGTATAGATAGAGCTGATTTTATAACTAATGTGTTAACCTGGGAGCAATTGAGCAGGTTCTTGTTTTCAATGCAGCTTTTTAAAGCATTCCCATTTATGATGAATAGACGCTTGCAAGAGAATAAACTCACTAGATGTAAGGTTGGTGAATCAAAAATTTACTCAATATAGTTATCAAAACTTTCTGAGTAAACCGCTAGTTAATATTACAAGCAGTAACTGATATTTTGAATAAACTTCGTTCGATTCGACAGAATACAGTTTTGTATAAATTGCTTCTCTTACTAGTTGAAATGCTATAAGAAAATAAACGTGTAGAAATGAGTCATTTGCTAAGATAAGCAAGTAAAATAAAAAAATAAAGAATTGAGAATTGAATTGTGATTTTTTTACAATGAATTGTAAACTGAACTGATCCTTATGCAGTATATCACATAAAAAATTAAAAATTGAATTGTTAATTTTTTGATGAGAATTGAAATTAACCAAATTTGACTGAATGAATAAAATTTTAACACATAATTAATTGTCTGCTAGGCGTACATTAGAGTTATTTATGTTCTGTTTTATTGTATCTAAATGAAAGTACAATATATAACTTATAGGCCTATTATATAATTTTTTAGATTAATATTAATCAGTAACATATATATAAGTGTTAAGATGCATACTGTAATTTACAATGTATTATGATACTTATATAAAAAATTCAATTTTTGTGTAATACATATGTATAATTGTAACTATGTATATGTGTAAATGTGCTTATTTACTTATATATATTTGTAAGTATGTGAATATAAGTGTGTACATTTGTAAATATGTATATTCATGTATGTAGCAGTTGCCTACGTGCATATATACGGTACATATATAGACTACATATATAGCCTACACACAGACAAATGCTTCGCTGAAAAACAATGACCAAAAGGTCAAAAGGTCAAAGAAGCAAACAAAGACCAAAGTGCAAAAATATGCATCTAGAAAGGAAATCATGAAACTGGAAATTACATATAGAACGCTTATTAAAACAATTACGTCCCCTTAGTGGCCTATTGTACCGATTATCTTTTTATTTCCCAAGAAATATTATAATTATACTTTATAGCTCATTGATCAATTCAAAAATTTCCTATTGTTTTGAAGCCCGGAGGAATGCTCCATTACTTTATCTTGAAAAACTATTTATTTATCAAAAAAGAGTAGTCCGCATTATTAACAAGAAACCATTTTATTTCTTGACTGGGAATCTATTTAAAGAAAGTGCAACATTTTGAATGTTAGTCAGTTGTTGAAATTTCAGACTTTGCTTAAAGCTCATATATCTTTCTACTCATCACATTTTCATCTCTCACAGCACTATTTCGCTCGAAATTCTAAATTCAACTTACTTATACCTAAATCATCTTTTGCTGCTGATCACAAAAAAACAATTTATCAAGAAGCAGTTTTATGAAACACTGGTGGTATAACTAAAGTTTTTGTAAAAAGAAAATGGCATTCCATTTTATTTTTGAAAAAACAATTCAGTTTTTGCTATGAGCTATTTGCAACAGGCAGGTATTGTTTATGTGGCAAAATATTGAGTGGAATAGCTAAAAACTATGAAGACGAACAAAGGTATGCCATCTCATTAAATTAATGAATAATTCTGTTTTTCTCTATGGTTTATTTGCAAACAACAGTTTGTGGAGGTTTTGGTTGTCTTGGCATTTTTTGAACAAACTAAAATTTATGTAAAAAAAAGTATGAAATCTTATTCTTTTAGTAAATAATTCATCTTTTTTTCTATGAACTAATTTCAAAAAACACGTTGTGATATATATTACTGTCGCAATATTTTTGTTATTATACTAAAATATTGGTAGTATTATAATACTAGCTAAAGACACATCTGCACAAAAATAGAAGGTCCGTAGAGTAAAATAATATTTTTAGCAATGATGACGTCGTGAAAAAGGTAAAAATCTTTTGCTAAAACTCACTAAAAATCTGTTTGATATAACTGTAATCTTCAGGTGACAAGGGGTATTCACCATTTGTCCCATAAAAAGATAAACTTTGATCTTAATTCTAATATTGCTATTTTTATAATAATATAGGGATAATTGTGGCTGATTTTGTAAAAAATTACCATGTCAAAGACAGGAATTCTATTACTGCTTGTCAGTGCATCTTTTTTAAGAACAGAGTTCTTAAAGACTCTTAAAACTTTTTAAGTAGCGGAGAAATATGCACATAAGACAAAAGTAACTAAATTTAAGGTTACTCATCAAAGCATTTACTAGGCACAGTAACTGGGTCCTACTGATTTTGCAAGAAAAGAAAGCTAATAAATTATATCCGCAAAATATAATATATTGAGTAGACTTCCTTAGTTTGATTCAACACAATGCTGTTGATATGTTAAAAGGAAATAGATGAATCTGTTAGAATGGGTGCTTTACTAGGATGATAGGAAAATAGCTGCTTTAAGAATTTCTATTTAAAACTGATTTTTAAAACCTAGAGACTAGTATTCAGAAAACGAAAAACGTTGTTTTAAAAACTACATATTCATAATAATAATCAAATGTTTACTTTTCATGAAAGATAAGCAAATGTATATTGTTTTGAACTGTATTAGTCACCTCGATCTATGGAAATATTTGTTATTCCTCGCAACTGCTATTATTCAGCCAGATATGTAGCCTGTGCTTTTAAAAATCTGGTCAAACAAAATCTCAGCAGCTTTTCATGCGTCAAAAGGCATGAACGCCGATCGCCCATTGCATCTTTCCAAGTATTTTACATTTGTAATAATTCTCGTTAATACAGGGAGATATTTACTGTTTGCTGTGCTAAACCAGATTTCTTAATTTCACATAAACCTCTTGTCAACAAAATTATCAGATGAATCACATAAAAGCAAAACAACTGGAAATAGATGTTAAGTGTTGCCACACTAGAAATGTAATCAAGGCACATTCTTGCACTAAATTGTGAAATGGCTGATTCCTGTTGCGCTGACAAGCAAGTGATAATTTGCTATTAAACAAGCATCAATACATTACACGTCTCTCAATATTTTAAAAAAAAAGTGAGCAGCTTATCAAATAGTTAACAGTTTTTGCTGTGAAAAAATAAGCTTGTTACTTGTTGCAGATTCTTGTAGTCTTACAGTCTTACAGCCTTACAGTCTTATAGTCTTACAGTCTTATAGTCTTATAGTCTTATAGTCTTACAGTCTTATAGTCTTACAGTCTTACAATCTTACAGTCTTACAGTCTTACCATCTTACCGTCTTACAGTCTTATAGTTTTATAGTCCTATAGTCTTTTAATCCTATAGTACTATAGTCTTATAGTCTCGCAGTCTTACAGTTTTACAGTCTCACAGTCTCACAGTCTTACAGTCTTACAGTCTTACAGTCTTGCAGTCTTACAGTCTTATAATCTTATAGTCTTACAGTCTTATTTCCTTATAGTCTTATAATCTTACAGTTTTACAGTCTTACAGTCTTATAGTCTTATAATCTTATAGTCTTATAATAGTCTTATAGTCCTACAGTCTCACAGTTTTATAGATAACTCTGTAAATCATATGATGCAGAATTACAGAATTGCCGAATTATATCTTCCTTTTACTAAACTAACAGCTAGATTTTCACAGTTTAGAAAAACTGTACTGTAAAAATAAGTTTAGTTCTGTAAAGTATGTTAGGTTTAAAGGTATTTTCAAATGTAGTAATAATAATCATGATTTTATATATTATTATGCAATTGTTTGATTTGTCACCCTCTACACATGATGTGAGTTTAAATTATCAAGACTAACATTTGTAAGAAAACCCTATTCAAAATTATGTACTCTAGTTTTATTAGAGGGTTATATGTGTCAAATACATATGTGAAGTTTGCTTTAGAGAAATTCATAAAATCATGAAAATTATTACCTAGAAATTCAAATGGTAAAAGCAGTACAGTTAGCTGTATGTGTTCTTGCTCATTTAACTCAAAAATAAGTAGCAAGATAGGTCTGGTTCTTTAACATTTAAACAGTGTTTATAGAATAATTATTTATATATATTGACTTAAGGTGTTGTTGTTTTCAACTTCTCAAGTAGGGCTACATCAATGACCAATTATAGCAAATGTTTAGAAGCTATTATTTTAGTAAGCATAGACAAATTACATCAAAAACTTGATAGAAAAAAATAATTTAAAAACTAACCATAAATTTGTTTTTTCTTGTCTAATATTTATTATTAAAGATTTATTTTTTAAAAACCTATTATAATTTTAATACGTAGTGCATTGATTTTATTTTACTAAGTTGCCTCATTTGCATGACACATCTACATCTGTATATATTTAGGTTGATTAAAAACAAATTTTATTCTACATATCATGCTTGTATATCTTATTTGTTGCAAGCTAAATTATAGTTAAGAAAACAAACTATTTCTGCTAATTTTTAGGTATTGGTCTATAAATGCATCAAACTTCTACTATTATACACACTTTACTAAAATATTTCAGTGAAAATAAAAATAATATGCAATAAAACGCTTCTGATTTAAAATAATCTTTTGTATCGCAATTCAATTCAATTTTAAGCTGTTTACAATCAGAATTTTTCTAAAATAGCAGACTGTAAACTTTTTCTGTATAATGCAAGATTTCAGACACTATTACACATAGCTATCTGTTATTATGAATGTACATGATAAACGTACTGATATCATCAGCCGCTACTGAACAAATTATGTGAGTCATGGTAAGTAAATATAGACTAGCTTGTTATGCTATTATGAGGAAATAATGGCTGAGAAGGTATATAAAGAGTGGCACAGCTTAGCGGTAGCACAAACCTTCAGAGTGGCAGCACAAACCTTCAGTGGCAGCATAGTTAGCTTAAACTTTTCTTTTTGTTCATTTTACTACAAAAAGGCATGATGAAACTTGCTATTTCATTCAGTAAGTATTTTTTGTTGATTTTTACTTTTCTTTGAGATTTTACTACATTATGTATAAAATTTAAAAAATTTTAATAACAAACTTTGAAAATTGTTCAAAATTTTAAGAGTCTAAAACAACTAATTATATATAATTTTCAAATTCTTTGTTAAACTGTTTAACTATACTATTGCATAAAAATGTGTAAAATTGAGCTTTATCTAGTTTGTAACTGAAATAAAAAATATAACTTTTAGGATGCTCTTCATGAAGTTCTCACTCGGCAAGAGTCATCTTTTGTTGAACAACTCCTTTAGTATGATAGCTTTATTACCTTAAATTTGATGATTTTATAGCTACTAATGTTTATGTTTGTATTTAGTTTTAGTAGTTGTAATGACGAAACATGCATGCTCTACAAGAACTGTTCTCGAGTATTTCCAGACCAACCCAGCAGCACATGGAGATGTGCAGATTGTCTCAAAAGTCATTGACAACTGGATTGTAAGTAATCAAGAAAATTTATGACTAGCAAATAAATATTAGTTTACGATGTAATAGTTTTAATTGATTTCAATACTTACATGTAGTAGTATTAATCTGTCTGTGACAGTCACCCATATAATACAAAGGCAACACAATGGCTGTTTTTATTTGGTAAAATCAGAGTATGAATTTAAAGTATTTAGTTGGTTCAAAAGTAGGATACTCATAGGTACACCCATCTATGCAAATATGCCTTGAGGAAAAAAATATAGTTGTGATACTGTATTATATTATTATATTATATTGTTATAAGCTTCACCATTTTAACAAACTTATATTTATTTTATTTTTATATATTAGCTTTAATGTACTTTGGTATTATCTTAGTAATATTTTATTACATTGTCACCAGTTTCACTATTTTAATAAATTTATTTTATTTTAGACTCAGCCTCAGCAAATGGGATTGCTTATGTTGTTTAGAAGCTCCACTTCTTGTTCGGAGTTGTTATCTCTCTCTGAAACTGAGGTATGTATGTTATTAACCATCAACCTGTTATAACCTTTTGTTAATTGTGCTTTTGCAGTGAAAAAATGTTCTCATACTGACATAACATTTAGCCTAATTTAACTTTATAGCGATATAATAGAGTAAAAGAACTATGCTTGCTTGAATTATTAAATTCATTCCCGAAGGTGGCGTTCATAACATAAAGCATTTGGTTAACTATACCTTATAGGGAGCAGAGTTTCTAGCAGCGCTGTCTAACAAGTTTGACCGGTGTCTAACAATGTACAGCTTATTACCTTCAACTGAAAGAGACACAGCTTCAAGAGCTAATGCTAAGCTCATATGTGAAATGGGAGGCTATCATTTGTGTGATGAAAACCGTGCCTATATTTTGAAAGAACAACAACCGACATGTCGAGGTGAGACTCTATTATTTGGTTAAATTTTAAAGTCTAAACTAAATGCATGAGATCTTTAAATAAATTACAAAAAGTTTTTAGGTATAACAACAAATTGGATAAAAACTTAAATTGGTTGAAACTGAAACTGGTTGTCTCAATAGCCTTCAAGGATATACACTTACATGTATGATGAAGTTAAAATCTAACCCTTGTTTACATTCTAGCCAGAAGTTTTGCATTTTTAAGAAAAGTCAAAGTTAAATTTTAAAGTCTAAACTAAACGTATGAGATCTTCAAACTACTTACAGAAGGTTCTTAGGAATGTTTGATTAGACGCGGTCTTGTTAGTTTAAACTGAAGCTAATATTCCAACAGCTTTCAAGAGTGCATAGTTATGTATTGATGACAAAATTTTTAATTACCTGTTTACGATCTAGCCAGAGATTTTACGCTTTAACAATGGTCAAATTTCCTTGCCTTCAAACACAAAAACAACTCTAGCATCAACTCTTAACATCAACTCCAAATGGTATTAAAATGTAAGATTAGGTTTAAGCTGCAAAAATAAATAGCAATAATTAATGTATTAGCATGGAGTGAAACAAGTAACAGAGTTAAAACTTTTTTATAAGAATGATATAACGTTAAACATATAGATAAAGTAATTCTTAAAACTTTTATTTTAGAAACGGGGTTGACGAAAGCTCTACAATCTCTGATGACTTTTAACAACTACTACAAGTGTCTGATCTAAAGCTGAACCTCTTCAATGCTGCCCCAGAAGCGGCCAAAATAGAGATCTTGGCTTTGTGTCATGGCAACATGTTTTTTCATAGAAAATGTTAGCTTGGGAGACTTTAAAAACTTTGAAAAGTAGAACTCTTTGAATAGAGCACTTAACACTATATTCATATTTGTATTATTTCTACAGTTGATGATATTCAATAAGCTTTATATGGTTTTATTAACATAGGAGACTTTTATTATACATTTAAATATAAATTCAATGTTAACTTGTACTTTCAGTTTTGTTGATGGACAGTGAGTGTTTTTTAATTATTATACCTTATAGTTTTACCTGTAATAAATTATGATATTCATGACCAAATTATAATTATATACTGATCAAAATTAATAACTACTGCTATTGTTAAAGTATATTACAACAATAAGTCCTTTGTTAAAAAACACTTTACAAGGTTGAGAGGTGACGTGAACGTACAAGAAGAAGCAAGTGTTTGAAATACAGCAGTCTCAAATTTTAATTACAGTTTTACACATTTAAAATTTTTTTATTTTGTCTCTGTTTAATTACTACTGGTAAAAATCAGATGTAGAGTAGATAAAAACTGATAACTGATAATTGATTTGTATTTAACATATAACAACATTTGCCATTCTAACTTTCAAACTATATATCATGAGAGAAGTTTTTGTGAAGTTGAAATAAATTAAAAGAAAAAATAAAAACAACTGTAAAGGTTTTCAAACTTTGTCAAACAACTGTAACTTTCAAACTTCATATCATGAGGAAAAAGTTTTGTGAGGGACAACTAAATTAAAAATAAATAAAACAATTGTATAGGTTTTCAAACCACCGTAAATTTAAAATTTCCTAACTTTCAGCGACGTATATCTTTTAATAACGTACAGTGGAACCTTGGTTCAAAAACCGAGTTGTGCGAGATCCGAAATAATTTTTCCCATTAGAAGGAATGTAAGTAAATTGTAATCAATTTCAAGACGAGAAAGCAACTTCGGTAAAGTATTTTTTAACATTTTACACCATAAACTGTACTGCATACTGCATAATATGAATAAAAACGGGTAAATATAGATCATGTTTAATTTTGATAAAAGGTTTTCTATTTCTGATGATGGAAAAAGAAAACAAAAGTAAACATTTCGAGTGTTTTGCTCTTAAAACATCAAAAACAACAAACGTTAAGATATAATGACAAAAATTGCAGAAATTCATAATGAAACAGCAAAATAATGCAACAGATTAGTTACATCAAAAACTGTAGAAAAAGGAAATATAAACAGCAATGGCACGTTTACTTTACATCTTTGAAGGAAAATCCTCCTCCAAAACACTTTAGGGTGACTCGACTGGAGGGGTTATCTCTTTAGCAAACCTATTCAGTAAATCTCTTTGTCCCAGATGGTTCCTCCCTTTTGGTAAAGAATTTATGAAGTGTACATTGCTTCTCCATTTGTTAACAAATTTTTTCATGCTGTTTCCGGAGCTGTTCCAATTTTAATGCTCTCGAATTTATGTTTTTTCGAGGTGAACAAATCTCAAAATTTTTGGTTGATAACCGAGTTGGTCGAGAACCGAAGCATCCAAAGACCGAGGTTCCATTTTATATAATCAATACACAAACCGCCAAATTTTAAGTTTGAGACAAATTATTGTCGGTATTGTAGGGCCGAATAAATTAGCCCTAACAAAAAAAGACAAATAAGCATCGCGTTGCATATACTTAAGTCCCAAAATATTTTTGGAAAGAAGCATCGTAACTCGTGGACGCAAGGCTAAAATAGTTAGCACGTGCATGGGCTATGTGGTATATGATAAAGTAACTGATCACTATGTTGTGCTGGCTCAGTGGTAAAGCGCCGGATAAGAACCTTGTCAATGCATTCGGCGTGAGTTCCAATCCTTCTGATAACAGACTTTTAGTATCAAGGTTTTAAGATCTTAATAGCTGGAGGGACACACATATCTACACACATACTTTGAGAAATATACATAGGCCCTATATATATGCCTTGATTCTAAAAAATGAACTTAAAGAATGACGAAAATGTAAGGTGAGTGGTAATCTACTGCTCTACATACTTATGTAGTGTGTGAAGCTTTGTTGTTATAATTTAAAGTTTGTAAAATACCTTAAACTAGTTGATAAAGTGAAGAACTAAAACAAAAAGGAAAATGCCCAATTTATTGTTTTGTAACAAATATATTTTTATATTTCCCATCAAATTGTAAAATTTCTAGGAAAGTAAAAAGAATTTTAATAATATTGTAAAGCTGTCAAGGGAAAAATTTGATTTAATGCTAATTGATATTTGAACATCTCTTTGTCAAGCGAGAACTTTTTTGTTATAATAATTATTCGATATTTAAATAATAGTATAAAATGTTTGTTTTTGTGTGTTTTTTTTTGAGTGAAATACTACAATGGTTCTATGGTTCTATGTGTAATGGTTAGCCTCTGGGCCTTGAATTAAATTTCTCCCAAAACAAAGTTTGACCGCAGACAAAGTGGCACTTCTGCCCCACAAAAATCAGACAGTTGCTATAAAGCAAAATTCAGCCAACAAATTAATCAATAGAGAAGGACACTACTATAATTTTCCTTGAAATTATTTTTCCAGCATCGCAATGTTCCTAATAATGAGCCAAAGTATCAATGGCCACAACAAGTAGTGTTATGATTGTGAAGTCTACAGTTGTCTGTAGGCAATTATCTTATAAGCGACAATAACATGCTAGTGGTTTGTTTCCAAGTGTCTGTGAACTCTATTTTCTGCAAAAGGTCAAAATAACCATTATTCTGTTAAGACTCACTAGCTCAAGCAAAAATAACAATATGTTTGTATACTTAGCCCCATAGATATAGTAAACCCTAGATTGGCGAATAGCTATCAGTACAATGGAGCAAAAGTGAGGCCTATAATTGGCTGTTGTTTTCACGACGTTACGTCGTAGTGATGTGCATCACAGCATCAAAGCCTTCAATTGAGCAATAAGTTTAGTAGTGGAAGCACGCTTGGCATGCTAGTTTTTAAGTCATGAACGTAACAATAAGACCAAATTCTTAGTGAAATGTCATCAGAAGAGACCACAACACCCCAGGTATATCCTGAATTGCCCATAGCAAGACAGAACTTCAACTCAAAACAAGAAGTTCTCAACAATATCATAAGCTATCTATGCCGATTAAAGACACCAAGCTGAAAGCTGTTAGTGGAAAATAATAGGAAAATCATCATCATTTCGTCATTGGTTTTGAGTCAGCAGCCAAATCTGGCATTGCTCAATATCTTTTCAGCAACTACCCTTACATCAACTACTTCCTAACCTTTAAGATCAACCATGATCACATTGAGATTCTGTTTTCCACAATACGATCTTAAGGGTGGCTATAACAATAATCCGGATGTGCAGTGCTTTAGATCTGCAATTCGAGCACTGTTCATAAAAGCAGATATCACGCCAAGTCCCAATATTAACTGTATTGATCTGGATGTGAGCAGGGATGAAAAAACTGGCCAACTCCTGCTACATTCTCTGGCTAAAAAAAAAGAAAGAAGAGACAAAAGCTGAAGAAGGTGAAGATGAGGAGTTCGGTGATGAGGATTGTTTTCTAACTCAAATGTGATGAGTGTATCAAGTTCTTGACCGATGTAGAAGTAGTGGGAAGTAGAAATAGTGATGGCATAACCCTAATCTCAGTTAAAAACAGAGGATGATTGGTGACCAGATTGATAGGCCGAATATGTATTGCTGCAGAAAAGTGCCTACGTTCACACATGGAGAGCTATGGTATCACACAGAGAGATTTTAAACAAGTAACATCACAAACAATAACATATATGTCTTATTACATAACCTCAATCAAGGTTTTACATGTACAGTGCATGCCAACAGTCTACTCAAAACTATAGTAAATCGCTATACTAAAATCAGAATACGCTATGCCGCTTCAAAGTAGGCATCTAGTTCAACCAACCTTAGACAAAAACTATCTTGTCTAGTTATTTTCAGTCATGTCTAATGGGTGTTTAATACAGTGGTCCAGCGTAACTGCTTCTAAATCTCATTTGATTCATTAGTTTGTTATTAGTTTAATTTCTATTTGGTCACTCTTTGTATTATCAATGATATAGAAGCTTCTAAATCATTGGTATTATTCATTACCGTGTGTGTAAGATTCTTGCCTTTCTCATCCAAAGTTATTACAGTCATACTTCGACTTACGGGCTTAATGCGTTCCGAGACTGAGCTCGTATGTCAATTTACTCGCATGTTGGTGCAATTTATTTATATATAGAACAATTAAATATAATATATTTATATATATATATCAATATATTATATTGATTGGTTTCCATACTCTAAAAATGCAAATAAAACACTCAAAACAATATATTGTAACAAAAAGAACATGTTGGTTATTGTCCTAACTTACCACATGCTTTCAAAAAGCAACAAATAAAAAATAATGCAAGGAAATTTGATTAATTAAAATGTAAAATTAAATATATACAATAGCAGCTAACGCTAGCATTTGCCAGAGAGGGAGAGATAAGTTATCCAACAGTTGACTTTGATAAATTTGGATTTTATCCAAGTCTTAAAAGACAAACTTAAAAGCAAACCTAAAACCAAACTTTAATCTTTAACTTAACGTAATTAAAATTTCTTCGGCGTTCATAGTTTTAAGTTTCTCGCTGGTTAGCTATTTTTTCTTTTGTTTCGCTCTCATGACCAGCCGGCTGTTCTAAGAGAAACCTATCTAATGACGTTTGCCTTTGTCGCCCTTTCAACATGTTGCGATCAGGACGAACACAGGTGTCGTCACGAAGGGTTAATGCACGACCACTAGCCAACTTGTCCGAATGTCTATTTTTTATAGTCTTGATAGATAGCACCGGCCTTTTTACTTAGCATCGTTTCAGTTACACAGTCACCGGCCAATTGTTTGTCTTTTATCTAAAGCCTGAGCAGTCTCTCCATCAGTGGTCGTGAAGATCGCTGCGTCGTTTAGAAACTATGGTTAGTCCTTTTGCAAACTAAATGCCTTGAATATAATCCTTGTGTTTGATAATTGTGGATGTATTTCTGTCATATTGCTGAGCTAGCTCAATCACGCATACATATTTTGCATATTTTTTAATAATTTTCCGTTTAATATCAATTGTTATCATTCACTTTTTCTTTGTATTATCTATCCTTTTACTGGCCAACTTTCAGTCTACGCAGGGTACTTTTAATTCACATAATTCAGCACTGAAAATCGCGCACAAAAAACATGGTACAAAAGTATAATCTGAGCAGTTGAAAAATACAGAGTGATGCTGTTCTCATAAAACACCTCCGACATACTTGGCAACTGACTCATGTGCTCATATCTCAAACATGGCTCGTATGTTAGTGCTAAAACTTGCTTAAAAGCTGGCTCGTACCTCAAGTTTCTCGTACGTTAGGGCACTCGTAAGTTGAAATATTACTTTATATAAGTTTTACATATTTTCAATAAAATATGCAGTCTCAGATGCACAAACTATGGAAAAATTGAGCAGTTTTTAGTGCTAAGTCAATAGGAGTTAATAGATCAGCTGATTCGCTTTGCACATCACCATGACGTTGCGTCATGCTAATTATAGGCCTCACTTGTTTTGATTATTCGCATATCTAGGGTTTACTGTATCTATGCTTAGCCCTATTCATTATGCTCTTTCTATGTTCAATGAGTACGTGTCTATTAGGTGTGTAGCAGTAGCTTTTTTTGTTATCAGGAGGGCTGAATAAACCCTCTTCTTTCAAGGCTTCATGGCTTCCTGGCTTGCCACCTTTTTTGTGTGAATTGTGTTCGCTGTGTATTTCCTTATAAATGAGTCGATCCTCGGCAAGCTGTTTGCTGCCGGCTCCTTGGCTACCTTGGATTTCTGTTAGTCTTCTTCTGCTTTGGGTCTTTTCTGCGCCTCCCCTCTGCGCATGTCTCGCTGTCTGGCTCGCGACCAGTTCCTACATGCTTTCCTGTTGACTTTATCCCTTTTTTTATACTTGTCCTTGAGCCATTGTCAAATGTCATTGGCTGGTTGTGTTTTACTCGCTATTTTTGCATAATTCTTTGCACAATATCTATTTCAGATTCTCTGCGGTGAGCTAACATTTCTTACTGATGCTGGAATTTCATGATGACGAGAAAAAATTATTATATGTCTGATAGCCAATTGTACAAAACTGGCCATAACTCAAAAACTATTAGTAGTAGCATTGTGAAATTAATTTTGCAGTAATTATTATCCTAAGCCGCTACTAGCTAGCTAACTTATATAAAGCAAAAATATATTATCATTTCATGCCATTCTTTTTACAGCCATTTCGTCAATCTTTTCACATAAAATACAATATCTGAGTTTATGAATAACTATGCTATATTTTTCTACTGTTATGCAATACAACATTGTCTAGAGTAAAACGATCTTATAAGCTACGTATATTTAAATATACTAAATAAAGTGGTGTAAATATTTGTCTTGCTGATGACTGGTTGCTAATCTGGTGTATGTTGACTGTTGCAACGCTTCAACAAGTCAACAAGTCATGAATCTGGCTGGCTCCTGTAATGTTAGTGATATAATTCTGCTTGTGCCTGACACTTCGTAGAGTTGTTGGCTTTGCTTAGCATCTGTTAGTATTTGTTGTAGCCAACTAGTCCCTTTCATATAAAATGGTGTTGATCAATAATAATCGCAATTTAATTGGAATTTTATGCTGTTTTTCATTCATAAGTTGTTCAATATAATGGTCAGACAATTCCCTATCCAACTGGTATCCCATAATATCCCATATATTCACATTGCAACAGCTGTGATGGTTGGACAACTCCCATACTTGATATTTCCAGTAGCAGAGCAAACGCCCTAGATTTTCATGTTGCTTGTTGATGCATCGTAGTGCTTGCAGCAATGTTTTGCAGCAAGCACTACGATGCATTGCCATATATTTCATGTCTGCTTATTGATGCATCACAGTGTTTGGTGCAATGTTTTGCAGCAGTTGTGGTATTACGTGATCCCACAATTTATCATTTCTTTTGACTTATTGGTCATCTATTGTTTCAGACACTGAAAAAGCTTTACTTCAACTCTTTCAGACCCTGGTTAGGCAATCTTAAAGGCAACAGTTTGGTAGGCTTCCTGCATCTTTTACCTGACACACTGCATTACATGCACTCATTGGTTCCCAGTTTAGTACATGCATTGTACTCAGTGGTAACTGGTCTTGTACATACACTGAACTCACAAAAACCTGGTATATCACATTACCTATACTCATTGGTGCCTGGTTCGGGACACACACTGTACTCCATACCTTTGCCCAAGTATCCCAGAGTCAATGGACTTTGCTTGAGTATCCCAGAGTTGAGAGGTAGAGAAATATTAATCTATAATTAGCACAATAAGAGCTATTACGTACAGCTCAAATAATTTGTTTTTAGCAGTTTCAAATGTGCCTATATTATCATTTTTAATAAATTGCTTATTATTTTAAAGATAATAGAAATATTGATTTTGTATGGTAGTCACCAGAAAGACATGAACAAGTTTGTATAGTTAGGTACATAATATGTACATAATAGGTACATAATAGGTACATAATAGGTACATAATAGGTACACAATAGGTACATAATAGGTACATAATAGGTACATAATAGGTACATAATAGGTACATAATAGGTACATAATTAGGTACGTAATAGGTACATAACAGGTACATAATAGGTACATAATAGGTACATAATAGGTACATAATAGGTACATAATAAGTACATAATAGGTACATAATAGGTACATAATATGTACATAATAGGTACATAATAGGTACGTAATAGGTACGTAGTAGGTACGTAATAGGTACGTAATAAGTACATAATAGGTACATAACAGGTACGTAATAGGTACGTAATAGGTACATAATAGTTACATAATAGGTACATATTAGGTACATAATCGGTACATAATAGGTAATAGGTACATAATAGGTACATAATAGGTAATAGGTACATAATAGGTACATAATAGGTACATAACTCATAAAGTCAGCTCTATATGCTCTATCTATAGTCTATCTATCTCTAGTCAGCTCTATCTATAGTCTATTATAGTTTATTAAAGTACATTTGTTAAGGTTATAAACTAGTTTTGACTAAACGATTACTGGGCTATGTAAGTTACAAGTGGTAACAGCTGATAATTCAGTTTCTACTCGTTATCTCAGATACAGACCTACTTGTTGCAAATACACGGGTAAGTATTCTTAAGAAATGTCATGTTTCTGTAAAAGAACGTTTTTGTGAATTTAAAGAAGTAAGTTTTGGCTCCAAGGAACTTGTAAAAGATTGCAAGTAAATTGAACAATATCATGCTTTCAAATATATAATACTATTTTAATAGCGATACTTCTATAATTAAAACTAGATTTAGTGATGTCAGGAGTTGCCTACACCTACATAATATTCTTCCAGCTTGCAGACAGTGAACTGTCATGCTATATGAGTATGTGAAAACTAATGGATAATACACCAAATAAATAATACATTTATGAATAAACATTATTATCAGGTGTCATGAACAAATAACATTAACAAGATGATCGATTCAACAGATCAATTGCTATTGGTAGGAAATCATACTATAAAACATTAAAAATGATTTTATGTTCATAGCAAAGGCTGACAGGAATAACTATTTAGGAAACTCATTTTCCTAACATAGTACAATATTACAGCAATATACAAGCTATAGATCATTAGAACAGTGGTTCCACATAATTAATCAATATAATATATATTGTTAGTTGAGCTAAATTTAAAAACTTTTAATAATTATTTGTAAATTTACATTAAAAACAATTAAATCTTATTAATAATATGTTTTATGAATTAATTATATTAGCAAAAATATTTTTCACATGAAATATCTCACTCATATAAATAAAGCTTTGTTTTTTCAATGTAATAAGATTGGCTGTCTCACATTTCTAACGACGTGTGTTCATGTACTATTTTTATATCTCATATTAAGAAAATTGGCTTTGAGTTCAACTAGCCTTTTAGTTCTATGAATTATATTCCCAAATTACAAAAATATAGTTTCTAGAATACACCACAAAACGTAAAATTTGTTATATACCAGTTGCCACTGAAACGACCACAACTTGGCTATAATAGTTTTAATACACTCTACACTCACACTAATTCTAGAAACAAGTAAAATATATGAGACAGTCTCATGTGGTGTTTTTTATAGCTTACTGTATTAGTGACTGTATTGCTAGAGGTTGATATTAACATGACAACTCCTCTCTCTACTACGAAAATGGTAATTATTATAATTTACTATTTATTGTTTACTCTAGTATTATGTTATTTGTTGCATTTTAATCAGAATATTCTAAAGTTTAACATACATGCATCCTGTAACCATAGCAACAGTCTATGACAACACAACAATGGAATGTAAGATTTTTAAGGTGGCTTTTGAACTATGTGATTCGAAAGAATTTGCAACTTTTTATATTTTTCTAAAAGAAATTAATAACAAGAAACTGTGACAAGTGCTACTAATGACAACTTGTGACAAGTGCTACTAATGACAACTTGTGACAAGTGCTATTAATACATTTTCTACATTTACTCTCTTGAAAGTTCTTGAAGTTGCGCAAGTTTAACAATAGAAGCAAAAATGGCCGAAAAGTTGGCTTTTTGATGGAATAGGTTTAAAGCTTTTGTTATAAAAACGTAAAGGTCTAAGTTTATATTTACAGTTTTAAACATACATAAAATGTATAAAGATATTTTTATTAACTTTCTTATAAGGGATAAGATATAATATCTCATAAACATTTTATAAGTTTATTGGAATGATAAAAAGTTATAGAAAAAATGAATAGTATTTTGCTAGTTTTGTGAAAAGAAGATATCTACAAGCAATTAATAAATAATTAACATAATTATGATCTTTGTTGAAACAAATAACTTTACTACTTTAATTTAGTTTATGTTTACTTTATGCTGGAACCAATTAATTTGATGCAAATTCAATCCTAGTTAGAAATTAGAAACTACTGTAATTCGCACATGTTTTATTTATTTTATGCTCAAATCATGTAACAACTTAATAAATGTTTATTAACAGAGTACCTATTGTTTTAATATACTTTAACAATAACTACCATTAGGAAACTTGTTATTAGTATGATGATAATATCATAATCAATATCATGATTTCCTCAGTATAAAATTATAAGGTAAAATAATTAAATAAAATCTTCAATGAAAAATAAACTGAAAATAAATGATATCATTTGATATTTAAATAATTATTTAGTGACAGTAGCATATATTTATAAAACTGTATAAAAGTGTACAATTCATCAACTGTAGAAATAAGACAAGTATGAACATGTTATATTAAGTGCTCTATTTAAAGACTCCATATAGCATTATCTATGGCGACATATTTTGGCGTGTGATGCAACCAAGATAATTATTCTGGTCATCGTTGGTGAGCAGCATCAGCGTGGTCCAACTTTAGCTCAGACACTTGTAGTAGTTATTAAGAGAGATCAGGGATTTTATAGCTTCTGTCATCCCTGTTTCTAAAATAACATTTTATTAAAGTGCACATTATATATATTAAACATTATAATATTTTCATGAACAAGTTATAATTCTATAATCTATGTTGATACATAAAGTGGTGTTATTTTTATTTTTACTTTTTAATCTTAATATCATGTACTTATATTATTTGAAATCAATTCTAGTTGAAAGTCAATTCTTTCACTCTGCTTAAAACATTAAACTTTAGGCTAGAATTAGCATGTCTTGAAAAACTGTTGTTTTTGCGGAGTTGCCCCCCCCCCTGCCGTTGTGCGGGTGAGCAACACAACAGCTCGTCACAAGACGTACTGCACTTGATGCATCAGCTGCACTGAAAGGAGTTGTTCTCTTCCGTCTATGCGGCTTGGCTGCGATGTTATGACGGTGGCTCCATTGGTAATCATAACGAATTTTGCGCAAAAATTTATGTAGAAAAAAATAAGATAAAAACGTTTAACCAAAGACCAGTCTCTGTTGTAAACTTTAGTAGAACTTAACAATAAAATAAATTGAAAATAAAATTCATAAGAACAAAATAAACTGACTGATACAAAAATAGAATTAAAACTGACTGAGCACACAAATAACGACTTTTTTAGTCGCTGTTTTCGCATAAGTTCTCAAGTTCTACTAAAGTTTACTGCCGAGACTGGTCGCTGGTTAAACGTTGTTATCTTATTTTTTCTACATAAATCTTTGCGCCAATTAGTTATGATTGCCAATGGAGCGACCGACATAGCGTCGCAACTAAGCCGCATAGACGGAAGAGAACAACTCCCAATAAGTGCAGCTGATGCATCAGGTGCGGTACGCCTTGTGACAAGCTGTTGTGTTGCTCACCCGCTTGACGGGGAGACAACTCCACAAAAACAACAGTTTGTCAAGACAGGCTAGGCTAGAATGTAAACAAGTGTTTGAAGTAAGTTATTTCCCCTAAACATACTTTTAGGTGTGTACCCTTGAAAGCTATTGAGATACCAGTGTCAGTTTCAACCAATTCAAGTTTTTATTCAATTTGTTGTTATACCTAAAAACATTTCTTGGTCGATTTAAAAATCTCATACTTCTGGTTTAGACTTTGAAAGTTAACATAATTCTGAAAGCTCACCCCGACATGTTGGTTGTTGTTCTTTCAAAATAAAGACATGGTTCTCGTCACACAAATGATAGCCTCCCATGTCACATATGAGCTTACCATTAGCTCTTGAAGCTGCGTTTCTTTCAGTACTAGGTAATAAGCTGTATAATGTGAGACACTTGTCAAACTTGTTAGACAGCGCTGCTAGAAACTCTGCTCCCTAAAAAGAATAGTTACCCTAAGATTTAGTAAATGTTTTTTTGTAAGCAATACAACCTTGGGAAATGTATTTAATATTTTAAGCTAGCATAGATCTTTTACTCTATCATATTACTGCCAAGTTAGATACAGCTAAGCAATGTGTCAATATAGGAGCATATTTATACAGCTAAACCACAATTACTAAAGGCAAACAAGGTCAGGATTTTTTTCATGGTTGACGACATGCATACCGCAGCTTTAGAGAGAGATAACAACTCTGTACAGGATGTGGAACTCCTAAACAGCATAAGCAATCCCATTTGCTGAGGCTGAGTCTAAAATAAAGATAAATTTATTAAAATGGTAAAACTGGTAACAATTTAATAAAATATTATGAAGATTTACTACTAAACTATAATTCTGCTATAATTCTGCTCTCTAATATATAATGGAAAAATACAGATAAGTTTGTTGAAATGGTAAAACTGTAACAATTGAATGAAACTCTAAAATATTACTAATGCGTTTTTCATTTGAAGTCATAGTTTTACCTATACATACCTATACCTATTACCTATACCTATACATGTAGGTATCCTCTTTTGTAACCATCTTAATATTTTTAATTCACATCCTTATTTTACGGAGTATTAAAACAGTTATTATGTTGTCTTTTTATACTACAAATAATACTTCAGCAGTCTGATTACAACTAAGCATTAAAGTTAACTTAAACTATTATATTGGGAAAAATAAATATTCAACAGCAACAGTCTTGATTACTCACAATCCAGTGGTCAATCACTTCTGAGACAAGCTTCACTTCTCCACAAGCTTCTGGGTTGGTCTGGAAATACCTGAATACAGTTCTTGTAGAATATGTAGGTTCCATCATTAAAACTACTAAAACTACATACAATCATGTGTAGTAGTAACTATAAAATTATCAAATATAATGCAATAAAACTCTCCCGTAAATAGAGGTGATTAAAGAAAAGTACCTATTAATGAGTGAAATTGCAAGCCTCAAAAGGAGCACCATAAAATATTATATTTTCTATGTTCGAAATTAGAAAGAGCTGTAATTTTTATATTTGTATACAATTGTACAGCTAAACCATGTTTAGCTTAATATAAACTTTTAAAAATAATTATAATTAGTTATTTTAGACTGCTAGAACTTTAAACAAATTTATAAGTTTTTTATCAAATTATATAAATTTCAGATATAATACAGTAAGATCTCACAGAAAAGAGCCAATTCAGTAAAAAATACCTACTGATTGAAATAGTAAACTTCATCATCCCTTTTGTAGTAAAATGGACAACTAATAGTATAAAATATCTCTGCTGTAACTCTGAAGGTCTGTGTTACTGCTATGCTGTACCACCCTTTATATACCATCTTTTCAGCCATATTTCCTTGTAATAGCCTGACAAGCTACTGTAGTTAATATCATTTACCTACAATGATTCACATAACCTGTTCAGTAGCATCTGGTGATATCAGTAATTTTAATATGTGCGTTCAGGGTAACAAATTAGGATATGTAATAATGTCTGGAAGCTTGCATTATACAGCAAATTTCTTTAAACTCTGATTTGTTGAAAGACTTCTGAATTTGATCAGTTTGAAACTAAATTGTGATGTAGAGAGTTGTTGTAAATTATAAAAGTCTTTATAGTAAAAAATTTTATGTCTGGTATAAAATATTTATTGTTTATCTAATGCTTCAAACTACTAAAAGTTTTAATTACTTTTTAAAACTTTGAAGTTTTCAAAAATAAAAGTAGAAATTTTTTCAAAAGAAAAACTAATTCAGAAAATCCAATGTTGACAAATTGATTAAATATATTACCCATTTAAATTAGCGCCATATAGCTATTGCAAGCTGAAATAATGTAAATATTGTTGTTATGTGTTTATCCCAAAATACAAATACATACAATATAACACACCATGGATAAATGGGTTATCTTGCTGTCAAATCGCTAGTAACTATTTGGTATGTTTATAGGCTGACTAGGTGAATGCCAGGCAGTTGCAAGGGTAATAAACTAAATACCCAATTAGTTTGAGTAACTTACCTGGTAAGCCAGTAAAGGTAAGGTTACTTTTACTAAAACATAATTTACTGTGTTTGCAGACAGATTAATAGTTTTTTTTTTTGCTAGCATAACTGTCAACCGTTTTAACTAATGATCCCTAGCTCTTCAAGTGTAGGTATTGTAATTGATGTAGTGTTGGTGATGACAGCTTATCTTCCTAAGTGTAGGAGGTTATAATGCTGATCTGCTGACTGAGAGGCTCTGAGATAGAATTTCAAGGAGTTTCTGAATATTTACTCTTAGACTTTATTGCTATAACTGGACAGATGACAGACTTTAAGATTTATATTCATACTGTAGATGTAACTATTAACTAAAGTAGTTTTTTAAATTACTACAATTTATTTTGCCACAAGTAACATATCTAAGCATGATATGTAAGACAAGATTTGTTGCTATTCCCCTAAATATGTTGATACATCATGTGAATAGCACAACTCAATAAGACAAAACAATTACTGTATTTATTCATCGATTTACTTGAGAAGTTGAAAGTGGAATCTTAAGTAAAGATATTGAAAGACAAATATTATAAACACTGTTGCTATGGTAATAAACTACAGCTATCCTGCCATTTGCCTGTGAGTCAGATCAGCAATAAAAATACAGAAAAATATGCTGCTTATCATCATTTGAGTTAATTTCGAGCCGATCACTTACCTTTAAAGCAATCGGTGTATATACATATATATAACACTATAACAATTCTAGAGTACACTCTCTTTTATTAAGGCTCTCTCACTAAAGTTCAATTTTAGACGATTTAAACTCAACCATGTGTTGTGGGCTACAAATCAAATAATTTCATTTATGTATATGCACATGCTTCTAAACATTACTAGATTAAATTTGTCTTTAGAGTATTTTGGTTGTAAACTTAGAAAAGCTTGCTATTTTTCTAGTCAAAATGAGTTATCCATGAGTCTGCAAATAGCTGATTGTTGAGTAGTAAGAATGAAAATTCAATTTTATTATAAACTGCTCTCTATGTTAAAAATAATCAGTGAAGCACACAAAAGACCGTCATGTATTTTTGTGAAACATGAAGAGGTACTTAACTTTTGTCTGGCTGAATTTGTAAGAGCACAGGCTATTTAACTGACTGAGGCAACAGCAGTGTCAAGGAATTACAAAGGTTTTCAGAAATAGAGGTAAATGGTGCAGTTCACAGAAGTGAGTAAATTTATCTTTTGTGTCAAATAAAAAATATTTGTTATTATACATACGTAATTTTAAAAATAAACAGTTTTGTTTATATTTACAAATACTAGCCTGTGGGTTTTAATAATCAGTGTTATGTAAAGCATGTCTCATATTGGCCACTTTCCCATCA
Source organism: Watersipora subatra (assembly GCF_963576615.1). Taxonomy (NCBI): domain Eukaryota; kingdom Metazoa; phylum Bryozoa; class Gymnolaemata; order Cheilostomatida; family Watersiporidae; genus Watersipora; species Watersipora subatra. Next base: position 59,070,726 of record NC_088715.1, read on the forward strand.
TCTTAGTAAAGCTCCCACTCAAACAGATTCATCTATTTCCTTATAGCATATCAACAGCATTGTGTTAAATCAAAATAAAAAGGTCTACTCAAAACATTATATTTTGAGGGGTATAATTTACTAGCTTTGTGTCGGTCCAAACTCGGTGTGACTCAGTTAATGTGCGTAATAAATGTTTGGATCACTAACCTTAAATCCAGTCAGTTTTATCTTACGTGCGCATTCATCCGTTATTAATGAGTCAATTCTAAGAAAGAGCCCCCTGACAAGAAGTAATGGTTTATTGTCATAGACCTTGGGATTAGTAACCAACTCACTTCACATGTATCTTTTTAAAATAGCGATATAAGTATTGATGTTTGCAACTCAAGCATAAGTTATACTAAAATAAATAAAATAGCCACAAGAGAAACTATCAGCATACAAATATACAGGTATATATTTATATATATATATATATATATATATATATATATACATATACATATCTATGATATGCATGCATATATACACACATACATGTATATATGTGTATATACGTTTTCACTTTACTCATTAGTATATGGCCTAGTACGTACACTGTACTCACTGGTTTCTGGTTTCTGGTTTAGTAAATATGCTGTACTCACTGGTCCTGGGTTTAGTTCATACACTCCACGCAGAGACAGTCATAAAAAGAGTGTACAATTTATGTACACACAAAGTACTAAACATAGACAGCGATGTTATGATAAGTTACAGCTCAGACAATAAACACAGCTATTATACGCTGTAATACATCATGAATTATATTACAATAGTTTTCAATATTGTGTAATGTGTAAGATATCGCTTGCTTAGGAAAACAAATTAAAAAACCCCTACACTTATGTCTTCAAAGGTTTTTTATATTCATTGATCTGTGCAGTTCTATTTGACAACTTGAATAAGTAATGGGGAGGTTTTGACTCCTATTTACTGCAAATATTTACTTAAAAAATTAAACACTGGTAACTTTATCATTTCTGTCCCAGATAAGTGAACGGTGAAATAATATCGCGTATCAAGTCACCGATTGTCTAGCGGACTATTTTAACTGTCAACAGATAGCAGACTAGCTGTCAGATTATATTATTATTTTATTCTTGTCAGATATCAGACTAGCTGACAAATTATTCTTTTGGAGAGCATACTGTGAGTATTGGCAATAAAATACATGTACACGTATATACGTAAGTTTTTCACCTTGGCGTGGGTACCTGAATAAGCAATTTAGAAAGCTAGTTTAATAAGCATACAGTCAAACTCAATTAAGAACCACATTAGGTTTAAATACAATTTGTTTAAATCGGTAAATGACTTTTTATCATTACAAACAATGTGCATAACTTAAATTTATTTTAAAGGCTAGAATACATTTATCATGCTTCTTACAAAATACTAGACTATAACTTATAATGAAATTAAACTATTGATCATTTTAAACAAAAATAATAAAACCTTTAAAAAATAGTTTTCAATGTATCTAAAAACACAACATACTACTTAACACAAAACATAAAACATTAGAATACCTCTATTGTTTTCATAGAAGTTTTCTCTATTGTTGAAAATGCCATTATTCTATTAGAATAAGGCGCAAAATACTTTTTGCTAATTTTAGGTACTTCAGCTGTTTATAAAAGTCAAGCAATGATAAGCCGTGATATTCTATATTTTACTAAATTCTTGGAAATACTAAAACGGTAAGTGTTTAGCATTTGACCACTTTACATTATAAGTACAGTTTTCAGGTAAGTACAGTTTTCAGATGAGTACAGTACTCAGGTAAGTACAGTTATCACTGTGATTAAAACTGTAAAAAAAACATCTTAACAGTGTCGCTTACACATTTAGTTCAATGTTGGTCTTTTTTAAGTTCTGTTTTATTAATTTGTTTTTTGGCAGCATTGTGATTTATATTTTTATTAGCAGTGTTTGCATACAAGTCTTTAATCAGATTTAACGTAAAAATATAAACCTTTTTATTCTATGTAGAGTACTCTATATCTCTATGTAATTTTTTTAATTTATTTTCAGTTTTTGTAAAAAATACTCGTCGCGGAGTGTTTTTTAACTTTGACAGTCTGTCTATAATTTTTCTTTTAATTAACTCATATGGTTCTTACTAACTGAATCAACTGGAGTAGTAATCCTTTCCAGAACTACATTTTTTTTGGAAATGTGAGTATATATACATGTATGAATATATGAATAAACTTTCAACAGATACTAAATAAAACCTTAATTTTAGTAGCCATTCTAATTCATGTTTGCTATAAAGTGATGTTAAGTATTGAATGCATGCAAAGACTAATATTTGTATTTATATTTTGATATTTAGCATTATCTTAAACTGTGAATTCGAGTTGTTAACTTCACAAACTAGTAAATATCTAAATGCCTAATAGAAACTTTATAGAAAGCTGGGCAAGAGATTTTTTAATGAAAACATAATTAAATAAGAAGCACTCTAAAATGCTATATATGGAAGTGTCTTAGTTATAAGTTAAAGAGAATGGTATTTGATATGTTTATATAGAATTATATAGTTGAACAATATAACATTTTAACAAAACTACCACAAAAATGTGTAGAAGTATTTTTTATTCTGTTATTTTAATAAGATGAAAAAGCACATATGTAAGTCTAGTGTCTAGCAGTAAATTTATCAGTGTATTAAGTTAAACAAGCATCATGTCAAAAAGTATAGTAACACACAGTATAATAAGTTATTAATAATTAAAAATTTAATATCAGGTTTCAAAAAAAGACAAGTTAATGCAGAAAATTTATGTCCTGCATAAATTTAATCTGATGCAGAACATTTATGCTTATCAATATGATCAGATATATATAACAAGCAGCTTAATTTTTAAAAAGTTGCAATCCATCAACTTTGGCACCAACTTTATCTTTAGAACTTTTGCAACATTAGCTACTGTTTTGGTGTACTAGGAAACCATTCTTCTCCCGACATTTATTTTTCTATACAAGATCTCAATTAGTGAAAGAAGTTATTTATCTGAAACTGTATTTTGTTGAATCAAACAAAAACAAAGTCCAATCAAAATATCAGTTACTTTCGGTAATATTACTTAGCTGTTTTCCCGCGAACTGTTACTTGATAATTGCACTGAATAAATTTTTGATTCACTTACCTTATATACGGTCAGTTTATTTTCAAGAGTCTAGTAGATTTTGAGTCAAAGAGTCAAAAGAGTCAAGTGGGTTTTACCTGAGTATCTCAAAGTTTACAGAACCTTTTTCTGAGTATTTCACAGTCTATGGACTTTGTATGAGTATCCCAGAGTTGAGAGGTAGAAAAATATTAACCTCTAATTAACCCAATAAAAGTCATTATGTAGAATTCAAGTAATTTGTTTTTTAGCAATGTCAAGTGTAACTATACTATCACTTTTAATAAATCAATTGCTATTGTGGGGATAATAGAAATACTGCTTTTTGAAGGTAATCGCACAAAAAATACATACAAATATATTTTGTAAAGATAAGCATATTATTGATGCATAACTCATAAAATCAGTCATATAGTGTAATATACTTTATTTTAGTATCTTTATTGAGGTGATAAACTAGCTCTGACTAAATTATCATTGCGCTATAATAGTTTGCAGAGAATAAAAGAGAGTGATTCACTTTCTATTCATTATCTCAGATATACTTTTTGCAAATACACGGGTAAGTATTTTTAAGAAATGTCATGCTCCTGTAAAAGAAACTTCTTGTGAATCTAAAGAGGTAAGTTTTGGTTTCAAGGAGCTTGTAAAAAATTTTAGGAAAATTAAAAATAGGTATGCCTTTGGATATGTAATATTATTTTAATAGCAGAACTGCTATCACTAAAACTAGACATAAGGCAGTCAGGAGTTGCCTACACTTACATAATATTATTCCAGCTTACAGACAGTAAACTGGAATGCTATATGAGTATGTGAAAAAAATGGATTAAATAATACATTTATGAATAAATCTTGTTATCAGGTGTTTTTAAAAAATAAGATTAGTAGGAACCCCGTTGTCCTAAAAAGATAGTACAAAATCTCAGCAATAGACAAGCTATAAAATGTTAAAACAGTGAATCCACATAATTAACCCATATAATATATATTGTTAGCTGATATAACCTTAAGAATTTTTGATAATTCTATGTCAGCTAAAATTAAAAATGATAAAGTGCAATTATCAATTTATGTTATAAATTTAATTATATTAGCAGCAACTGTTTTTCCCCATGAAATATTTTTTCTCAGGTAAATGGTTAATTTCTTTCAGCATGATCAGATCGGTAATATTTCACATTTCTAAAGAAGTGTATTCATGGATAGAGGCTATGGTCTAAAGTACTATTTTTATATCTCATATAAAGAAAAACGGCTCGAGTTCAGCTTGTATTTTAGTGTTATTAATTACCTGTATATTTCTAGTTTACAAAACATATAGTTGCTAGAACCAACCACCATCTATATTAGTTGCCGGTGAAAGTACTACAGCTTAGCTATGATAGTTTTTAATACACTATACACCGACAACAATTCTAAAAACAATTAAAATGTATAGGACAGTTTTATGTGGTGTCTACTTACTATGGATTATTATACTAGTTATTGTATTGCTAGAGGTTGATATCAACATGATAACTTCTTTTTCTACTATGAAAAGAGTAATTATTACTATATAGCTTTTCTTAGATACTCCAGTATTATGGTATATTTTGCCATTTAATGCGAATATTTTTAAGTATAACAAATGTGCATCCTGCAACTATAGCAACAGTCTATGAAAATACAACATTCGGAAGTAAGATTTATAACTTGCTTTTGACTTCTGTGATTCTGAATAATGCACAACTTCTTTTGTCTTTCCAACAGTAATTAATCACAAGAAAATGCGGCAAGCTTTACTAATACCTTACTATATCTACTTTTTTAGAAGTTCTTCAAATTGCAGCCTGATACATGTAAGTTCAACAGTGAAAAACCAGAATGACCAGAAATTTACCATAAAAATATCAAAGCTTTGAATGTATTGCTCTTTCTTTGAAAGAGACTTACCGCTTTTGTTAGAAACATGTAGAAGGTTTTTATGAACAGTTTTAGAATTAGGCATTTTGTAAAAATATACTTGTTATCAACTATGTCATAAGATATAAGATATTGTATCTTATAAGTATTTTATAAATTTATTGGATTGGAAAAATTAAAAAAATGGGAATAATTTGTTGCTAGTTTTGTGAAAAGAAGAAATCTACAATCAATTAATAACTACTTTAAATTTGATTTTTATTGAAGCAAATAAATTTGCCACTTTTATTTAGTTTATGTTTAATTTCTGCTGGGGCCTTTTAAATAGATGCATCCTAGTTAGAAGTTAGAAACTACTGTATTTCGAACACGTTTTTATTTATTTTATGTTTTATTTTATTCTGTTTATATATTTTGTTCAAATCATGTCACAACCTAATAAAGATTTATTTAAAAAGAACCTATAATTGCAATATATTTTAACAATTACCACAATTAGAAAATTTACTTTTAATATAATAATATCATAATAAATACCATGGTTTACTATGGATAAATTATAAGGTAACATAATTCAATAAAATCCACTATGAACAACACAATGAAAAGACATGTTAGCATTTGATCTTTTTTTATTTGATAAAAAGTGGTCTATATTTTAAGAACTATAGAAAAACCTCTTACATGTTATTAACTGGAGAATTAATACAAATATAAACATGGTATGTTAAGTGTTCTATTTAATGTTTCCGTATAATGCTTTTTAGGAAAACATCTGTTGACGTGTCAAGAGACCAACATCTATATTCTGGTCACCATTGGTGTGCAGCATCAGCGTGGTCCAATTTTAGCTTAGACACTTGTAGTAGTTATTAAGAGAGATCAAAGATTTTATAGCTTCATTTTATAGCTTCATTATAGCTTCATAACATTTTATTAAAATACACATTTTATATATTAAACATTATAATATTTTCATGAACAAATTTTAATTTCTATAACTTATGTTGATGTATAAAGTGGTGTTATTGATTTTTACTTTTTAATCCTAACCTCATATACTTATATTATTTAAAGTCGATTCTATTTGGAGGCTAAGACTGATTCTTCTTAAAATGTAAAACCTCTGGCTAGAATGTAAACAAGTGTTAGAATTTAACTTCATCATACATGTAAGTGTATACCCTTGAAGGCTATTGAGACAACCAGTTTCAGTTTCAACCAATCTAAGTTGTTAGTCAATTTGTTGTTATACCTAAAGTTTTTCATAATTTATTTAAAGACCTCATACCTTTGGTTCACACTTTGAAAATTAACATAATAATAAAGTCTTACCTCGACAGGTCGGTTGTTGTTCTGTCAAAATTAAGGCACGGTTCTCGTCCCACAAATGCTAGCCTCCTATGTCACATATGAGCTTACCATTAGCTCTAATGGTAAGCTTGATATTACTAATATATTTCTTATCTCAAATCATAGTTTTACCTATAGGGATACTCTTTTGCAAACATCTTAATATTTTTAATTCATATCCTTATTTTACGGAGTAATAAAACAGTTATTATGTTGTCTTTTTATTCTACAAATGACACTCTAGCAGTCTGATTACAACTAAGTATTAAAGTTAACTGAAACTATTAAATTGTGAAAAAATAAATATTCGACAGCAACAGTTTTGATTACTCACAATCCAGTGGTCAATCACTTCTGAGACAAGCTTCACTTCTCCACAAGCTTCTGGGTTGGTCTGGAAATACCTGAGTACAGTTCTTGTAGAGTATGTACGTTCCATCATTAAAACTACTAAAACTACATACAATCATACATAGAAGTAACTATAAAATTATCAAACATAATGCAATAAAACTCTTCCGTAAATAGAGGTGATTAAAGAGAAGTACCTATTAATGAGTGAAATTGCAAGCCTCAAAAGGAGCACCATATATGGTTACATTTTCTATGTTAGTTGGAGATTAGAAAGAGCTGTATTTTTATATTTGTATACAATTTTACAGCTGAACCATGTTGTTGGCTTAATATAAACTTTTAAAAATAATTAAAATTAGTTATTTTAGACTGCTAGAACTTGGAACAAATTTATAAGTTTTTTATCAAATTTCATAAATTTCAGATATAATACAGTAAGATCTCACAGAAAAGAGCCAATTCAGCAAAAAATACCTACTGATTGAAATAGTAAACTTCATCATTCCTTTTTGTAGTAAAATGGACAACTAATACTATAAACTAACTCTGCTGTAACTCTGAAGATTTGTATTACTGCTATACTGTACCATCCTTTATATATTATCTTTGCAGCCAGATTTCCTTGTAATAGCTTGACAAGCTAGTTAATATTTACCTACGATGATTCACATAACTTGCTCCGTAGCAGCTGATGAAATCATTAATCTTAATATGTACATTCGAGATAACAGATTAGGATATGTAATAATGTCTAAAAGCTTGCATTATACAGCAAATTTCTTTAAATTCTGATTTGTCAGGAGAATTCTGAATTTGATCAGTTTGAAACTAAATTGTGGTGTAGAGAATGGTTTTAAATTATAAACATTTCTATAGTATAAGATTTTATGTTTGGCAAAGAATATTTATTGTTTCCATAATGCTCCAAATTACTAAAATTTCTAATAACTTTAAAAACTTTGAAGTTTTTAAAAATTAAAGTGGCAAGTTTTTTAAAAGAAAAACTAATTCAGAAAAATTAGTGTTGATAAATTGATTGAATATATTACTCATTTTATTTAACTTCATATAGCTATTGCAAGCTGAAATAATCTAATTATTATTACTCTGTATTTATCCCAAAATACAAATACATGCAATATAATAGATCATGGAGAAGTAGCATATTTTGCTGTCAAATTGCTAATAACTATTTGATATGTTTATAGGCTGACTAGGTGAATGCCAGGCAGTTGCAAGGGTAATAAACTAATTACCAATTAGTTTGACTAATTGGGTAATTAGTTTGAGTAACGTTCCTGGTAAGCCAGTAAAAGTAAGCTTACCTTTACTAAAACATTTGGTGTGTTCGCAGACAGATTAATAATAGTTTCTGTCGCTAGCATAACTTTCAACCGTTCTAGTTAATGACCCCAAGCGCTTCGAGACTTTCTGACTGGAAGGCTCTGAGATAGAATTTCAAGGAGTTTCTGAATATTTACTCTTAGACTTTATTGCTATAACTGGACAGATGACAGACTTTAAGATTTATATTCATACTGTAGATATAAATATTAACTAGAGTAGTTTTTTAAATTACTACAATTTATTTTGCCACAAGTAACATATGTAAGCATGATATGTAAAACAAGATTTGTTGCTATTCCCCTAAATATGTTGATACATCATGTAAATGGCACAACTCAATAAGACCAAACAATTACTGTATTTATTCATTGATTTACTTGAGAAGGTGAAAGCAATGAACTCCTAAGTAAAGATATTAAAAGAAAAATTATATAAACCCTGTTGCCATGGTAATGAACCACCCCTATTGTAAATTAATGAACTACAGTTTTTAATAAACCACAGTTATCCTGGTAGCTATTTGTGGCTTGAATGAGCAAAAACACATACAGCTAAATATGCTGCTTTTCATCATTCGAGTTTAATTTATAGCCAATTACCTATCTTTAAAACAAACTTTGTATACACATCTATATGAAACTTTACCACTATTCCTATAGTACACACTCTTTTATTAAGGCTCTGTTACAAAAGTCAAATTTTTGACGATTTAAACTCACACCATGTTTTGTGGGGTACAAATCAAATAATTGCATAATAATATATGCACATGCTTCTAAATGTAACGTACATTACTAGTTTAAACTTGTCTTTACAGTATTTTGTTTCTAAACTTGAAAGATTTTGCTTTTATTCTAATATATTAACTGCTCTCTGTTTTAAAAGTCATGAGTGAGACACAAAAAGTGATCGGCACTTGTTTTTGTGAAACATCAAGAGTTGCATAACTTTTGATGGTAACGGTGCATCTTAGGTCGGTACAAAGCTCATACAACACATGCGCATTGCATGCGCTTTGTAAATTATTAATATTATTGATGTGTAATAAAAACAATAATAGTAGTAATGATATTATACTATCACTCAATATTCTATTTATATTTATAGTCTGTTAATAAAACAGGTCTAAAACTTTACACAAAGTATTATATTTATTTTCTATTGACCGTTGTATGCGTGTTGTAAATTATTAGTATTATTAATAATACTAATGTGTAATCATAGTAGTAATAATATTATATTATTATTCAATTTTTTATTTATATTTATAGTCTGTTAATAAAAAAGGTCTAAAACATTACAACTCCTTTGATTATGGCAACCCTGAGCTCTTTAGTGCGTTTTTTTAGTTTTGATGCTAGTGTATGCGCGTTGTATCAGCAATGTTTGTGCGTTGCTAGTGCCTAGTATGTGCGTTGCTAGTGCCTAGTATGTGCGTTGCTAGTGCCTTGTATGTGCGTTGCTAGCGCCTAGTATGTGCGTTGCTAGTGCCTAGTATGTGCGTTGCTAGTGCCTTGTATGTGCGTTGCTAGCGCCTTGTATGTGTGTTGCTAGTACCTTGTATGCGCGATGTATGCGCGTTTTACCGACCTAAAATGCACCGTTGCCCTTTTGTTTGACTGAATTTGTAAGAGCACAGGCTATTTAACTTACTGAACCAACAGCAGCTGCAAGGAATAACAAAGGTTTTCAGAGATAAAGGTAATTAGTACATTTCACAGAATTGTGTGAACTTATCTTTTCAAATAGAAAAATAGTTGTTATTATACATACTTAATTTTAAATGCAAAAAATTTTGTTTATGTTTACAAATACTAGCCTGTGGGTTTTAAAAATCAATTTTATGTAAAACATGTCCCAGAATTGCTGCTTTCCCATCATCCTAGTAAAGCACCCATTCAAATAGATTCATCTATTTCCTTATAGCATATTAACAGCGTTGTGTTGAATCAAACTAAAAAGGTTTACTCAAATTGCTATATATTTATGGGTAAAAGTGATTAGTTTTGTGCTGCTGCAAGATCAGGGTGACTCAGTTATTCTGCGTAATAAATGTTTGGATCTGAACCTTAAACCCAGTTAGTTTCATCTTACGTGTGTATTTATCCGTTATTAATGAATCAATTCTAAGAAAAGGTGTCCTGACAAGGAGTAATAATTCATTTTCATAGACCCGGTGATTAGTGACCAATTCACGGCACATGTCTTATTTTAAATGGCAATAGAAGTATTGATGTTTGTAACTCAAGTATGAGTTATCCAAAAATAAATGCAATCCAAAAGCAACTAAATGAACTCATGCAAATAGGAGTTTATATTTTCTTGAATTTCTAGCGCGCTCTACAATTGGATGTGCTGAATTCAAAAACTAACAAAGCAGCCTTGATTCGTAGCCATAAACCACAACCTTACACAAGATGCTACAAGTTTGGGCAAAAATTGAGTGGTAAGCAGATTAATCGCTACGATTCTAAGAAATAAACATAAAAACTGACGTGAATGTAAGGTAGATGATAATCTACGGCTCTCCCTACTTCTCAGCTATGTAGAGTGGGAAGATCTGTTGTTATATTTTAAAGTTTGCAAAATACCTTAAACTAGTTGATAAAGTGAAAGACTAAATCAAAAGACAAAACCACGTGATTAATTTTTTGAAACAATTATGGTTTAATTTTTAGAAAAATTATAAAACTTTTTAAAAACATAATCAAGTTCTAATCAGCCTCTTTCAAAGACCCTCATTAGGCAACCTTTAGAGACAGCAGTTTGGTAGTCTTTCATTGTTTACCTTGCACGTTGCATTACATGCCCTCATTGGTACCTGGTTTGGTACACACACTGTACTTTCTGGTACCTTGTTTAATACACACACTGTACTCACTGGTACCATGTTTATTACATAAACTGTAATTACTGCTACCTGAACTATTACATACACTTACCTCAATAAAATCTGAGGTATTACTTGCAATATCTTCACTGGTACCCGATTTGGTACACACACTGTACTCTCTGGTACCTTGTTTAGCACATACATTTTATTTACGGGTACCTTGCTTAGTACACACATTTTAATTACTGCTGCATGATTTTCAGCATGCACTGAACTCACTAAAGCCTGGTGAAGAATATACACTATACTCACTGGTACCTGGTTTAGTACACCAACTGTACTCACTAGTACCTGGTTCGTTATGTATACTGTACTAACTGGAATCTGGTTTAGTACAGGCGCTGCACCCGCCAATTACCTTGATTAGTACATACACTGAACTCCTTGGTACCTGGGATAGTGCATGCCCTATATTCACTAGCACATAATTTGGTACATCCACTGTACTTACTGGTACCTACACTTGTACATACTCTTTATTCATTAATATGTGGTTTAGTACTCACATTGTACTCACTGGAATTTGGCTTGATACATCTTCTTTACTTACTGATACTTATTTTACACTATAATTTACACTACTGATGCTACTGCAATACAATACTGCAATACAGACTTAAAGTATTAGCAATAAAATAAATACATAGGTGGTTCATCTGTACGTAGGTACCTGGATATGCAATTTTGTGAGCTAGTTTAATAAACGTACAGTCAAAACTTAATTAGCAGCTACAAGCTTTCATAGAGAGATGTTATAAAACAATTTTTTTGAATCGGGAAATGATTCTTTCCATTACAAATAATGTACACAATTTGAATTTATTTTAAAACTAGAAAACAGTTTTCAAGCTTTTTACAGGATTTTACATTATAATTTATGAAGCTAATAAACTATTGATCACTGTAAGCAAAAATAATAAACTTGTTTAAAAGTGTTCTTTTACTGTGTCTACAAACACTATATGTTAAAATAAACATTGGAGTACCTTTATAACTTTCATGAAGCATTTCTTTATAGGTGAAACTTTTGTTATTGTATGAGAATAATGTGGTGAAATCATTTTGCAAATTTTAAGCAGTTCAGCTGTTTATAAAAATAAGCATTGCTAAGTGGTGGTTAGCTATATATAACTAAACTTTTTAAAATACAAAAAAAAATTTTTTAGCACCAGAACACTTTACTCACATTGTAAGTTTAGCGATCAGATAATATTGTAAGTAAAACTGTAGATCATCTCAACAGTTTCGTTTACAAAGTTTTAGTTCTGCTTTGATCACTTGTTCATTGTAGCTGCATTGTAAGCAAATATCTTTCAAAAGTATCTTTATCATTAGAGATTTGTATCTTTTACATACAAATCTTTAATGAGATGCAAAGTAAAAATATAAACTGTTTCATTCTAGAGTACTCTATACTTTTATGTACTTGTTCAATTTTATTTTCACACATCCTTAAAGTACTAGTAGCAGAGTGTATTTCTTTTGGTTAGCTTTGAATGCCTGCCTACATTGTATGTTTCTGCTTTTTTTAATTACTTCGTAAGTATGTTAGCAGCTGCAATCAACTGAATCATTATTCCTCTCCAAAGCTACAATTTTTTAGAAGTTCGAGATTATTTCATAACTAAAACAGCAACTTTTACCTTCATTAATTATTAACATTTAAAATGCAAGCAACCTGCTAACTAGCAGCAGTATATAAAAACATCAATTGAATATGCAGAAGTCTAATCAGTTCTTTATCTTAATGATTCGTGATTGCTTATATGTGTTCTTCTTTCTCACAGTAAGTGATAACAATTTCCTATAGCTGCTATGCTAATTTTATTGTATACCGGTATCTATTCTCAGCGCAAGCCTGGGAAATACATGCTTTTCATGTCAGCTGTCACTGTGAAAACCAGTCATAAACAACAGTTCGTGTTTTTGTGTAGATCATCCTTAAAGTGTAAGAGTTTTCTAAAGACATGAACTTTATGCCAAAAGTATAGTAAGCTATTAATGAATAATTATATATTACTAGGATCCAAAACAAAACAAGTTCATACTTAGCCTTTGATTTAAATTTGCAGCAAAATCGTTTATGTATATTAAAATTATGCCTTCTATAACGAACAGTTTCTTTCTTTCAAAACTTTTATTCTTAGAACTTGCTCAGATTTTTGTTACTGGATGCTTTAGGAAATTTTGGGTTAGTTCAGTGTAAGCTCAAAAGAAAAGAAGATTACACCTAACTTTGAACTTGTTTGCACAAAATATATATAACAGTTATGTGCAGAAATTTTTTTGTTAAAAAAGTACCAGCAAATAATCTTGTCTGATCATTTGAGAGGCAAAAAAATACGATTTCATTATAAACAGGAAACGATGCTTAGTTTCTTCAGAATAGTTGTGAGAGCACAGGCTACATAAATTACTGAGGTGACAGCAGTTGCAAGGAATCACAGAGATTTCTGGAGATCAAGGTGAAGAGTGCAGTTTAAACCAGTATGCCCTCTTAATTTTTGTAAAAAATAAACAATTGATTGTTATTATACATACTATAAAACTTTTATTTGAATGCCATCTTTAATTGAGTTTCACCTCTATTTGCTTAATAGTTTGACATTCATTGATTTTTACCAACTTATAATAGAAAGTGATTAGTAGGAAATTGGCTCAAAAATGATACTAGCAATTACTCGGTTACATCAAAAGCGATTAATTATTTCATTGTTGCTGTAGAGGCTGCCATGATTTTAGTGACAGTGTTCCTGAAAAAATCAATCATCACAATCATCAGAACTACACTCTGATTTGAAGTCACTAAGGTCTCAATCTTATCCATTATTTCATATTCATTCATAATGTGGTTTACAATCTTATTTGAAGGACTTTAAAGTGTTTTGGTGAACAATGAGAATATTCTTCTGGAACATAATACATAATAGCAGTCATTTTTATGGTGTATTTTAATTTCAAAACATTAAAAAAATATTTACACTTTGAAAACGTTGTGTTCATTTTCTAACTATAAAGCTTTGTATTGTCATTCTCAATTCTTTTTCTTTAAAACTCTGAAATAATTAATAACTGCACCTTGTTAATAGTTTATAATCAAAGTAGTTATTTGCTCAACTCCGTCAGTTGTTTCAACGTATATGAAAAATGGTTTAGCAAAAGTGCTAAAGACGACAGCATTAAAGTCGGTCCATTTAAATCCTGCGGGTCGACTAAATCTGCTTCACCCGTAAAAGGATTAAATTTGTCTTTAGAAGAAACAAACAGTTTTGTTCATATTTACAAATAATCGCTTTTGGGTTTTAAAAGTCAGTTTTATGTAGAACATTTCCTCTACCGGCTACTGCTCCCTTTATGGGTGTATCTTAGTAAAGCAGAGATCTCTACACATTCATTGCCATATAGCATCTCAATAGGTAGGATAAGTGATTTATCTGAAAGGTTACACTGTTGAGTCAAACCAACTTTATTCAAATCATTAGTTACTACTAATGTTTTGTATTAGTTCTATTTGTGTATAATCCGATCAGATGGGTAAGTTTTAAGATAATGCCGACGGTATACAAAGACTTGGTAATATATTTAAATAGGCTTATATGTGTTTTGTATCGTTATTATACTTTAACGACTCTACAAAACGATGGTTAAATTTGTTGATGAGATTTCAAGACAAGGGTTCGTCTCATTGTTGATGAATAATTTTCGTAAGTTGTGTGCACATGCATTTATCATAAAAACTCTCAAACATCGCATCCACAAGTTTGGTCGTGGGATAAAAATTCTCAAACATCGCATCCGCTCGTTTGGTCGTAGGATTACACTATATAACTGATTTTATGAGTTATGCATCTACATCTATAATGTACTTATCTTTACAAACTTATTTGCATGTATTTTTTGCAATTACCACACAAAAACAGTATTTCTATTATCTCCACAACAGCAAGTGATTTATTAGAACTGATAATATAGCAGCACTTGTTATATTACCTATTATGTACCTTTCTTTAAAAACTTATCTGTATGTATTTTGCAAATAACATACAAAAAAAGTATTTCTATTATCTGGGTTAAATAAGTAATTGCTGAACAAACCTTATTATCAGGTGTCATAAACAAATAACCTTAACAAGGTGATTGATTTAACAGTTCAATTACTATTGGTAAAAATCATACTATAAAACATTAAAAACAATTGGCTCTCCATAACAAGTGCTGCTATATTATCAGTTCTAATAAATCACTTGCTGTTGTGGAGATAATAGAAATACTATTTTTGTGTGGTAATCGCAAAAAATACATGCAACTAAGTTTGTAAAGATAAGTACATTATAGATGTAGATGCATAACTCATAAAATCAGTTACATGTATATATATATATATACAGTCAAACATGGATAACTCGGCCACGGATAGCTCGAAAACATGGTTAATTCGAACGGTTTCTTTGGTCCGTTCCCACGTAATGATAAATTGCTATAGATAACTCGAACTCAACACTGTTAATTCGAACTGTTTTTTTGCCCAACGGCTACCGAAACGGTTGTTATCGCTTTAGAAAATCACTTTATTCAAAGCCATAGAGGTAAACCTCATCTTTTCGTAATTCATAAGCGTTGTTATTACCACCATCGGCAAAATAATTTTGTCAACGACTTTTCTAAAGGTTTGGTCAAATTTGATTTATACTGCTATACGATTAATAGCATGGGCTTGCCGGGTCACGCGCGCAAGGATTTTCGCCACGCACATACAAAACAAAAACAGCATGTTGTTTTGTATGTGCGTGGCGAAAATCCTTGAGTGCGTGACCCGGCTAGCCCGTGACGAATAGTTTTCCGACGTTGATTCCGTGTTGAATCAACGTCGGAGTGTTGAATGTTTAAAACGTCTTAAAATTGTTTTTATTAAACGTATACGTTGTCATAGCTAAAAAACTATTCATCGTTTGACCTAAACACAGAATACGTGTGTACATTCAATAACTATCCATTCAAAAAGCGTGAGTGATATACAATGTACCGTTAAACCTCGTAAAACTTTTAATTGAACTGCCTCGGAGTGTTGCTCTTAACGAATCCCAGGTAAAGTAAGGGATTTTTCTTTGGTAACTTTTTCTTGAAGTTGCATAAACTTCAAGAAAACTCGGCAAAATTGATCGTGGGTAAAACGCTCAAAAGAAAAAGATGTTTTTTCTTTTGAGCATTTCAACAACGATCAAGTTTTGCCAATGTCAATCTAAAAAAACGTCCTGGCAATAACATCACCTCAAACAACAAACCAATCTCAAGTGATAGAAAAATCTCTATACTTTTTGATAAAAACGTTTTAAACTTTACATTAGAAGCATTTAATTCGAAACAAGCCATTTGTGCTTTTGATTTATATTATAGTTTGCATATGTACATGTATCTACTAATAAATAAGTAAATACATGGACTTGTGACAGTGCTCTGATAACTTGAATGCTCTGATAATTCGAACACTTTTGCTCGGTCCCTTGAAGTTCGAGTTATCCATGTTTGACTGTATATATATATATATATATATATATATATATATATATATATATATATATATATATATATATAGTACTTTATTGGCAATAATTTCATTTCACAAATATAAATGTTTTTCAAGTTATATAGTGTAATATATTTTATTTAAGTATCTATGCTAAGTTGATTAACTAGCTCTGGCTAAATTATCATTGTGCTATATGTTACAGATAATAGCAACTAGGGATTCACTTTCGATTCATTATCTCAGATATACTTTTTGCTAATACACAGGTAAGTATTCTTAAGAAATGTCATGCTTCTGTAAAAGAATTTCTTTGTGAATCTGAAGAGGTAAGTTTTGTTTTCAAGGAACTTGTGAAAGGTTGTAGGTAAACTAAAAAATAAGCATGCATTTGGCTATATCATATTATTTTAATAGCGGAACTACTATTATTAAAACTAGACATAGGGTTATCAAGAGTTGCCTACACCTGCATAATATTTTTTTAGCTTGGAGTCAGTGAGCTGGCATGCTATATGAGTAAATGAAAACTAATGGACTGAATAATACATTTATGAATAAACCTTATTATCAGGTGTCATAAATAAATATCATTAACAAGCAGGTAAATTCAACAGATCAATTTCTATTGGTAAGAAATCATACTATAAAACATTAGAAATAATTGTCTCTCTATAGTAAGTGCTGCCAAGTATAGCTATTTAGGAAACCCATTCTTTTAACAAGATAGTACAAGATCGCAGCGATAGACAAGCTATAAAACCTTAGAACAGTGAATCCACATAATTAACCCATGTAATATATATTGTTAGTTGATCTAAATTTAAGAATTTTCAATAATTCTATGTCAGCTTAAATTAAAAAAATAAAATGCAATTATTAATTCACTTTATAAATTTAATTATATTACCAGCAATTGTTTTTCCACATAAAATATTTCTCTTAATAAATGGTTAATTTTTTTCAGTGTAATCAGATTGGTAATGTCTCACATTCCTAAAGATGTGTATTCATGGGTAGAGGCTATGGTCTAAAGTACTATTTTTATATCTCATATAAAGAAAAAAGGCTCGAGTTCAGCTTGTATTTTAGTGTTATTAATTACCTGTATATTTTCAGTTTACAAAACATATAGTTGCTAGAACACATCACCATCTATATTAGTTGCCGGTGAAGGTACTACAGCTTAGCTATGGTAGTTTTTAATACACCATATACCCACATCAATTCTAGAAACAAGTAAAAATATAGGACAGTTTTATGTGGTGTCTACTTACTATGGTTCACTATATTAGCAATTGTATTGCTAGCGGTTGATATCAACATGATAACTTCTCTTTTTACTACAAAAAGAGTAATTATTATTACTTACTGTTTATTACATACTCCAGTATTACGGTATCTTTTGCATTTTAATGAGAATATTGAAAGTTTAACAAATATGCATCCTGTAAGCTTAGCAACAGTCTATGACAACGCAACCTTGGGAAGTAAGATTCATAATGTGTCTATATGACTTTTGTGATTCTGAATAATGTACAAATTCTTTTGTCTTTCAAAAAGTAATTAATCACAAGAAACTGGGACAAGATTTACTAATACCTTGCTATATCTACTCTTTTGGCAGTTTTTCAAATTGCAGCCCGTTACATGTAAGTTTAACAGTGAAAACCTGGAATGACCAGAAATTTGCTACAAAATATTGGAGCTATGAGTGTATTGCTCTCTCTCTCTGTGAAAAAGACTTGAAGCTTTTGTTATAAGCATGTTATTATAAAAAAACGAATAATTTTTTGCTAGTTTTGTAAAAAAAAATATCTACAAACAATTGATAATTAATTTAAGTTTTATTTTCATTGAAACAAATAACTTTGCCAGTTTTATTTAGTTTATGTTTGATTTCTGCTGCTATCAATTACATAGATGCAAACTACAATTCTAGTTATAAATTAGAAGCTACAGTATTTCGAACATGTTTTATTTATTTTATGTTTTATTTTATTTACTTATTTTGTTCAAATCATGTCACAACCTAGTAAAGGTTCATTAAAAGAAAACCTATTGTTGCAATATAGTTTAACAATAACCATAATTAAGAAATTTACTTTTAGTATAATAATATTATGATAAATTGCATGATTTATTATGGATAAATTATAAGATGGAATAATTAAATAAAATCCACTATGAACAACACACTGAAAAGACATGATAGCATTTGATCTTTAATTATTTGTTAAAAGTAGTATACATTTATAAAGCCATATAAAAACTCTTAAATGTTATCAACTGCAGAATTAATACAAATATAAACATGGTATGTTAGGTGTTCTATTTAATGACTCCACTTGGCATTATCTATGATGAGATCTGTTGACGTGTCACGAGAGCAAAATCTCTATTCTGGTCACCATTGGTGTGCAGGATCAGCGTGGTCCAACTTTAACTCAGACACTTGTAGTAGTTATTAAGAGAGATCAGGGATTTTATAGCTTCTGTCATCCCTGTTTCTAAAAGAAAAGTTTAAAGAATTACATATTTTATATTAAACATTATAATATTTTCATGAACAAACTTTAATTCTATAGCCTATGTTGATATATAAAGTGGTGTTATTGATTTTTACTTTTTAATCCTAATCTCACATACTTATATTATTTGAAGTCGATTCCATTTGGAGGCTAAAACTTTGGCTCTTCTTAAAATGTAAAACCTCTGTCTAGAATGTAAACAAGGGTTAGAATTTAATTTCATCCTACCTGTAGGTGTGTACCCTTAAAGGCTATTGAGACAACCAGTTTCAGTTTCAACCAATCTAAGTTTTTATCCAATTTGTTGTTATACCTAAAGAATTTTTGTAATTTATTTAAAGATCTCATACTTTTGGTTTGGACTTTGAAAATTAACATAATAATAAAGTCTTACCCCGACATGTCGGTTGTTGTTCTGTCAAAATTAAGGCACTGTTCTCGTCACACAAATGATAGCCTCCCATGTCACATATGAGCTTACCATTAGCTCTTGAAACTGTGTCTCTTTCAGTAGAAGGCAATAAGCTGTACAATGTGAGACACCTGTCAAACTTGTTAGACAATGCTGCTAGAAATTCTGCTCCCTATAAAGAACGGTTAACATATCACTTGGTAAATGCTTTTTGTTGTCAACGCCACCTTTCAGAGATGTTTTTCATAATTCAAGCAAGCAGAGATCTGTTACTCTATTATATTGCCAGACAGTTAGATACAGCTACACAATGTGTCTGTATAAAAACATATTTATACTGCAAAACCACAATTACTAAAGGCAAGCAATATTATGATTTTCATGTTGACAACATGCATACCGCAGCTTTAGAAAGAGATAACAACTCTGAACAGGATGTGGAACTCCTAAACAGCAAAAGCAATCCCATTTGCTGAGGCTGAGTCTAAAATAAAGACAAATTTATTACAATGGTAAAACTGACAACAATTTAATTAAATATTTTAAAAATGTACTACTAAAATATAATTCTACTAATATATAATACAAAATATCAGATACGTTTGTTGAAATAGAAAAACCGGTAACAATTGAATGAAACTCTAAAATATTACTAATGCATTTCTCATCTCAAATCATAGTTTTACCTATAGTTATCCTCTTTTGTAACCATCTCAATATTTTTAATTAACATCCTTATTTTACGGAGTATTAAAACAGTTATCATGTTGTCTTTGTATACTACAAATAAGACTCCAGCAGTCTGATTACAGTTAAGCATTAAAGTTAACTTAAACTATTATATTGTGAAAAATAAATATTCGACAGCAACAGTCTTGATTACTCACAATCCAGTGGTCAATCACTTCTGAGACAAGCTTCACTTCTCCACGAGCTTCTGGCTTGGTCTGGAAATACCTGAATACAGTTCTTGTAGAGTATGTACGTTCCATCATTAAAACTACTAAAACTACATACAATCATACATAGTAGTAACTATAAAATTATTAAATATAATGCAATAAAACTCTCCCCTAAATAGAGCTGATTAAAGAGAAGTACCTATTAATGAGTGAAATTGCAAGCCTCAAAAGGAGCACCATATAATGTTATATTTTGTATGTTAGTGGGAGATTGGAAAGAGCTGTATTTTTTTATATTTGTATACAATTGTACAGCTAAACCATGTTTAGCTTAAACCATGTTTAGCTTAATATAAACTTTTAAAAATAGTTATAATTAGTTCTTTTAGACTGCTAGAACTTGGAACAAATTTATAAGTTTTTTATCAAATTTCATAAATTTCAGATATAATACAGTAAGATCTCACAGAAAAGAGCCAAATCAGCAAAAAATACCTACTGATTAAAATATTAAACTTCATCATCCCTTTTTGTACTAAAATGGACAACTAATAGTATAAACTATCTCTGCTGTAACTCTGAAGGTTTCTACCCCTGCTATACTGTACCATCCTTTATATATTATCTTTTCAGCCATATTTCCTTGTAATAGCTTGACAAGCTAGTTAATATTTACCTACGATGATTCACATACCTTGTTCCGTAGAAGCTGATGAAATCAGTAATCTTCATATTTACGTTGAAGATAACAGATTAGGATATGTAATATTGTCTAAAAACTTGCATTACATAGCAAATTTCTTTAAATTCTGATTTGTCGTGAGAATTCTGAATCTGATCAGTTTGAAACTAAACTGGGATGTAGAGAGTTGTTTCAAATCATAAAAGTTTTTATAGTATAAGATTTTATGTCTGGCATAAAATATTTATTATTTACCTAATGCTCCAAACTACTAGAAGTTTCAATAACTTTTTAAAAGTTTGAAGTTTTCAAAAATAAAAGTAGTAATTTTTTTACAAGAAAAACTAATTCAGAAAAATTAGTGTTGATAAATTGATTAAATATATTACCCATTTAATTTGGTGCCATATATTTATTGCAAACTGAAATAATTTAAATATAATTGTTATGTATCTATCGCAAAACAAAAATACATGCAATATAACAGATCATGGAGAAATAGGTTATCTTGCTTTCAAATTGCTAGTAACTATTTGACATGTTTATAGACTGACTAGCTAAATGTCAGGTATTGCAATGTTGCAGTGGTAATTAACTAATTACCCAATTAGTTTGAGTAACTTCCCTGGTAACCCAGTAAAAGTAAGCTTACCTTTACTGTTCTAGTTAATGACCCCAAGCAATTCAAGCGTAAGTATTGTAATTGATATAGTGTTGGTGATGACAGCTTAGCTTCTCAGGTGTTGGAGATTATATTGCTGATCTGCCGACTGGGAGGCTCTGATATAGAATCTCCAGGAGTTTCTGAATATTTACTCTTAGACTTTAATCGCTATAACTGGACAGATGACAAACTTGAAGATTTATATATATACTGTAGATATAAATATTAACAAAAGTAGTTTTTTAACTTACTACAATGTAATTTGCCACAAGTACAATATTTAAGCATGATACGTAAAACAAGACTTTTTCTATTCACCTAAATATGTGAATACATCATGTAAATAGTGCAACTCAATAAGGCTAAACAGTTACTATATTTAGTAATTGGTGTACTTAAGACGTTGAAAGCAATGAAATCTTAATTAAAGATATTAAAGGAAAGATGCTATAAACACTGTTGCTATGGTAATGAACTGCATCTATCCTGCTAGTTCTTTGTGACTTTAATGAACAAAAACGCATACAGCTAAATATGCTGCTTTTCATCGTTTGAGTTTAATTTGTTGGCCAATCACTTACGTTTAAAGCAAACGTTGTATGCTTATAGATATATTTTTTCAAAGTTTGTGCATATGTGTGTAGTTCCAGCTATAGCTATTAAAGTCTTGGAATAAAGAATCTGACGGATTTGAACTGACAGAGACCGCTATGACAAGTTCAAAAACTAGACACTGAGCCATACAAGACATAATGCTCAAGTCATTATTATTTACCCTATAGCGAATGCACACGCTAATTATTTTAGCATTGCGCCCACGCGTTACGATGCCCCTGTTGAGAAATATATATCTCGTAAGGTTCAATTACTATATCTGAGTTCAAGACCAATTCTTCTCACGCGGACAATTAAAGGAGGAGCCTCGATATTCTCTCCCGTTCGATCAGACAAAGACAGTACGATATCTCATTTTTACATTTGTACCGGTATCGAGAGGTACCAGCATCGTCGTATTCAAAGTTTTGATGAATCGCTTCTGGTGGAACAGTAACCTTTTTTATACACACACATTTTTATGCAAAAGTTATTATTATTAATTCAACATGTTAAGGATTTTTATTTTGTTTTCTCAATTCGTATTAATTGTATCATTACAGAATCAGATTTTGTTGTAGTCGTAGCAAAACCAACTTAATATAGCTATTACTTGCTAATTATTTCACATTTACAGCTAAACCCTTTTAAGATGTTCTATTTCTTTACATTTATTTAACCTGCACAAAACATTTTTCTCATGATACAAAGTTTGAAAGTTACAGTTGCTTGAGAAAGTATAGAAACCTTTACAGTTGTTTCTATTTTCTCTTAAATTATTTCAACTACCCAAAACACTTTTCTCATAATATGTAGTTTGAAAGTTAGAATGGAAAATTTTGTTATATGTTGAATACAAATCAATTTTCTGTGCAACAACTTTTTATTACACGGGCAATGCCAGGTAGTACAGCTAGTACATATATATAACACTCTAACAATCTTAGACTACACTCTCTTGTATAAAGGCTCTGTTACAAAAGTTAAATTTTTGATGATTTAAACTCACACCATGTTTTGTGGGTTACAAATCAAATAATTGCATAATAATATATGCACATGCATCTGAACCTAACGTACATTACTAGCTTAAACTTGTGTTTACAGTATTTTGTTTCTAAACTTAGAATATCTTGCTGTTCGTTTAGTCAAGATGAGTTATCTGTGAGTCTGCAACAAGCTGATTGCTAAAAAAGATCAATTTTATTATAAACTGCTCCCTTTGTTAAAAATAATCAGTGAGACACAAAAAGTGATCAGCACTTATTTTTGTGAAACATTAAGAGTTGCTTAACTTTTGTTTGGCCAAATATGTAAAAGCACAAGCTATTTAACTGACTGAAGCAACAGCAGGTGCAAGGAATTACAAAGGTTTCCAGAGGTAGAGGTAAATATCACAGTTCGCAGAAGTGAGTGAACTCATATTTTGTTCTCAAATAAAGAATTGATTTTATCTTGCATGCATAATTTTAAAAACAATCAACCTTGTTTATATTTACAAACACTAACCTTTCAATTTTAAAAATCTATTTTATGTATAAAATGTCCTACAACAGCTACTTTTCCATCATCCTATTAAAGCACATACTCTGACACATTCATCTGTTTCCTTATAGCATATCAACAGCATTATGTTGAATCAAACTAAGGAAGTCTACTGAAAATACTATATATTGAAGGGTATAAGTTATTAGCTTTCTGCCAAGCAAAATCAGTGTGATTCAGTGAATGTACGTAATAAATGTTTGGATCACTAACTTTAAATCTAGTCAGTTTCATCTTACGTGGGCATTCATTCGTTATTAATTAGTCAATTCTAAGAAAAAGCTCACTGACAAGGAGTGGTAGTTTATCGTCATAGATCTGGGGATTAGTACCAAACCACAGCTCATGTATTATGTTAGAATACCAATAGAAGTATTGATCTTCTAGTAGCTCGAGCATGAGTTATACAAAAATAAAAACAATAACTATGTACATATGTATGTACACATATGTACATATATATAGATATAAATGTATACATATATGTATATTTTCAACATATGTATGTACACATACATACATATATGCCTATACACTGTGTATATTTTTTGTATGAAAAAACAAAAAATATTTATATTTAGTAACATAAGTGCATATATGTATATATGCTGTCCATATACACACATATATAAGTGTATACATATAAATATGTTTGTATATATCAATACATTTTTTTTGTATATCTATACAAAAAAATATTTATATGTGTATATGTATATATACAAACATTTATATAAATATAAAATGTATATGTATATATATACATGTAGATATCTAGATATACATTATATTTATATATATATTTGTACATATAAGTATATGTATATATACACTATTTATATATATATATTTGTACATATAAAAAATATGTATATATGTATATATACATATGTATACAGTATATATATATATATATACAGTGTATATATATACAGTGTGTATATATACATTATATAGTGTATATATGGTGTGTATATATAGTGTATATATAGAGTGTATACATATTTTGTATATGTACAAATATGTATATAAATATAATGTATATATAGATACAAACATATATATATATGTTACATATACATCTATGTATATGCATTTGTATTATATGTATATAAATATATATTTATATATGTATATATATATATATATATATATATATATATATATATATATATATATATATATATATATATATATATATATATATATATATATATATATATATATATATATATATATATATATGCAGTGGTGATACAAATTATGGAACCGCCTTTGAGTTTTCATACATAATGCGCTATAATGGCTCTCATATTAGTTATATTCAGTCCAGATATGAAAAGTTATATATCATTACAAAGGAGATTTTGTCAGCTGTCGCATTGTTTAATTTTTTTCTGCATCCAAACATAATTCCATCGATAGTGCAGTTAAAAGTGCAACTAGTCAGGGTATCTCACAATAAGTCATTTTTTTCAAAAACAGTAGTCTGGTGAATGATGTCTAGAATTTCCAAATTCTATGGTCTGCCCAGTTTAACAATCATCTAAGACAACAACTGCATTGAGCGAGACGTTGTGCATTACGCAACATAACCCAAATAGTTTTGAAAAGTACTTCTGCTCTCAGTAAAAGTCATTCTAATAACTTCGTCATCATGCCTCAACATCTCACGAAAGAAAAGCAGGCTGTAATAATTCACCTTCATCAACAAGGGAAATCGCAGAGAGAAATTGCAAGGGAAGCAGATTGCTCTAAGAAAGGTGTATTTACAACGATCTGCAGATGGAAGGAAACTGGGCAAATTGAAGGAAGAGCTGGTAGGGGAAGAAAAAAGCTAACAACAGATCGAGTGACCAGACGCCTAGTGAGACTTTCTTTGGTTGATAGACATTTAACCAGTCCTCTGCTAGCCAAAGAATTAAAAGAATCAACAGGTACAAAGTTAGCACCAACAACTGTTCGCAAATCATTGAGAGATAATGGCTTACGAGGCTGTAAAGCTCGTAGAAAACCTTTGTTATCATCTCGACAAAAAAGGCTCGTCTACAATGGGCAAAAGATCATGTGAATTGGTCACCAGAAAACTGGAGAGCAGTATTGTTAAGCGATGAGAGCACACTTACTGTGCAAAATCACTCTGGCAACAATTATGTAAGAAGGAGACCTGGTGAAGAGTTTAAACCAGAATGTATTTTACCTACAATAAAGCATCCCACCTCAGTAATGGTGTGGGGTTGTTTCTCCGCTGCTGGTCCTGGTAGATTACATTTTGTTGATGATATGACGAATGCAGAAAATATTGTGGAGCACTACAAAGTGTGAGGATACCATCTGCTAGAAGTCTGTTTGATAGAGAGTGGCTGTTCCAGCAAGATAATGCTCCATGCCACACAGCCAGAAGAGTAAAGAAGTGGTTTGCTGACAATAACGTTAACACTCTGACTTGGCCTGCTCAGTCACTAGACCTTAACCCAATTAAAAATTTGTGGAGTAGAATAGGCAATCTCGTAACTAAAGACAAACCATCTAATAAAAGAAGATTGATGGAGCTTATTGTGCAATCCTGGCATCGAATACTGACACCTGAAGAGCTTCAGACGCTGACAGATAGTATGGCCCAGGCGCTGCCGAGCAGTGATTGAGAACAAAGACTGGTAAACCAAGTATTGATCATCTTAAAGAGCAAAACAGCTCTTTTCAAGGCTATAAAACCCTGTCTTTAAATTAACTCACAATCAAAGCCATTTCAAAGGAAAGAAATATGTTATTTTATGACTTTTGGTCGGACACTATTTAATAGAAATGACAACTGTACAGTAACTCTCTGACAGCTTTCAGTAAACCTCTAATAATAGTTTTATAGAATATACATTGTGGTTTTAATTTAAGTTTAGCAAAAAGCCAACATTGTGATGATTCAAATGATATATAATTTTTTATGGTTATGTAAAATTTTGATTGTAGAAAAAATAAACACAACTCAGAATTCATTGCTATGTAACGAAAAATAGAGGTGGTTTCACAATTTGTATCACCACTGTATATATATATAGATATATATATATATATATATATATATATATATATATATATATTATATATATATATATACAGTGAAACATGGATAACTCGCCCTCGGATATAGCGAACACATGGTTAACTCGAATGGATTTGCTGGGTCCGTTCCCACGCAATGATAATTGGCTCTATATAACTCGAACTCAACACTGTTAATTCGAACTGTTTTTTGCCCAACGGCTACCGAAACGGTGTCTATCGCTTTAGAAAATAACTTTATTCCCAGCCATAGAGGTGAACTTCAACTTTTCGTAACTCATAAGCGTCGTTATTACCACCATCGGCAAAATATTTTTGTCAACGACTTTTCTAAAGGGTTGGTGAAATTTGATTTATACCAAACACCCGCGTAGCGATTGCCCTTCGGAAGCGAGGTAAAGTGAGGTAATCTTTGCATAAACTTCAAGAAAAATCGGCAAAATTGATTGTGGGTAAAACGTTCAAAAGAAAAAGATGTCTCTTCTTTTGAGCATTTCAACAACGATCAAGTTTTGCCAATGTCAATCTAAAAAACGTCCTGGCAATAACATCACATCAAACAATGAACCAATCTCAAGTGATAGAAAAATCTCTATACTTTTTGATAAAAACGTTTTAAACTTTACATTAGAAGCATTTAATTTGAAACAAGCCATTTATGCTTTTGATTTATATTATAGATTGTATATGTACATGTATCTACTAATAAATAAGTAAATACATGGATTTGTGACAGTGCTCTGATAGCTTGAACGCTCTGATAATTCGAACACTTTTGCTCGGTCCTTTGAAGTTTGAGTTATCCGAGTTTCACTGTATATATATACAGTGAAACTGTATATATATATACCGTATATATATATATATGTATATATATATATATATATATATATATATATATATATATATATATATATATATATATATATATATAGTATATGTGGTTTACACTGTAAAGTAAAGTGCTCAATAATCGAGTCAATTAGAGCTGTGTATGAAGTTTATTAAAAACTACATGTTAAAATCATTACTACTATTAGTTTCATGCAATCGTGTTGCAATCTTCAGGTAGAATGACTTAAATGTATAATGTTCAAGCTATAAAATTACTTAATAAAGCTGAGGGCTTAATACTATTGTGTGATATATATATTATAGTATACAGCAAATTATGTAGTCAAATTATGTTATTGAGCTAATTAGGCGTTTTCTGGCATGCCGGCATGTGGATATCAGCTCACTTCTAGTGTTAAGGCTGGCTAACTTCGGTTCGAATATGATGAAGTACTTTTCCCATAGACATAACTGGCAAGATTTTGTTGATGTGTCGTAAGACCGCGCTCTTTTGATGATCTTCCAGGTTATATTATAGCGAATGTTCTTGTCTTTTAAGTCCCATATGTATTTACTCAATTCTGTTGGTAGCCTTTTAGTAGGATATTTAAAGGATGTTTTGTGGTTGGCTAGTCTTGTTTTAAATGTTGTTTCGGTGAGGCCTACATACGTTTGTGTCTCTTGCCCATCATGTTCTTCAGACTCTAAGGTTGCCTGATATACTATGCAGTTTGAAAGGCATTCTCCAAACACCAACCACATAATTAGCGGGCACAATAAACAAGCACTATCGCAACCAACCAACATCGACAGAAAAGGCAACTGCAAAAATCGGGAAAATTGCCCTCTAAATAGAGAATGCCTTTCACTGCATAGTATATCAGGCAACCGTAGAGTCTGAAGAATGCGATGGGCAAGAGACACAAACGTATGTAGGCCTCACCAAAACAACATTTAAAACAAGACTAGCCAACCACAAAACATCCTTTAAATATCCTACTAAAAGGCTACAAACAGAATTGAGTAAATACATATAGGACTTAAAAGACAAGAACATTCGCTATAATATAACCTGGAAGATCATCAAAAGAGCGCGGTCTTACAACACATCAACAAAATCTTGCCAGTTATGTCTATGGGAAAAGTACTTCATCATATTCGAACCGAAGTTAGCCAGCCTTAACACTAGAAGTGAGCTGATATCCACATGCCGGCATGCCAGAAAACGCCTAATTAGCTCAATAACATAATTTGACTACATAATTTGCTGTATACTATAATATATATATCACACAATAGTATTAAGCCCTCAGCTTTAAAGGTTAAAGGTTAAGGTATTCAAAAGGTTAAGTAATTTTATAGCTTGAACATTATACATTTTAGTCATTCTACCTGAAGATTGCAACACGATTGCATGAAACTAATAGTAGTAATGATTTTAACCTGTAGTTTTTAATAAACTTCATATATATATATATATACATATATATGTATATATATACATATATATACATATATATACAATATATATGTATATATATACAATATATATGTATATATAATATATATACATATATATTGTATATATACATATATATTGTATATATATACATATATATTGTATATACAATATATATATGTATACATACAATATACATATATGTATATATATATACATATATATACAATATATATGTAATATATGTATATATACACATATATATTGTATATATATATATGTAATATATGTATATATACATATATATACAATATATACATGTATATATACACATATATATTGTATATATAAGTATATATACATATGTATACAATATATACATGTATATATACACATATATATACAATATATATGTATATATATACATATATATACACATATATATACAATATATATGTGTATATATGTATATATACACATATATATATACAATATATATGTGTATATATACATATATATACACATATATATACAATATATATGTGTATATATGTATATATACACATATATATACAATATATATGTGTATATATATATGTATATATACACATATATATACAATATATATGTGTATATATACATATATATACAAGTATACATTTATATATTTTAGTTATTACCTAACTGCCTAATGGAAACTTACTAGAGAGCTGGGTGAAACAAAGGAGAAACTTTATTTAATAATTTATAGTTATATAACTTTTTAGCGATAATAATATTATTATAAAAGTGTCTTGTATTTTGTGTTTCTTTTGAATGAATTAATATAATGGTTCTGTGGTTCTGTGTGTAATGGTTAACCTCTGTACCTTGAGTTCAATTTCTTCCAAAACAAATTTCGACTGCAGACAAAGTGGCACTTCTGCGGCGCAAAAAAGTCAGACTGTTGCTGTAAAGCAAAATTGAAACGACAACTCAATCAATGGAGGTGGGCACTGCTATAGTTTTCTTTTAAAATTTGTTTTGACAGTAACGCGCTGTTGCAATAATGAGCCCAAGTATCAATGCTCACAACAAGTAGTAATGACATTGCAAGGCCTACAACTCGCTGTGGGTAATTATCTTATAATCAACAATAATACCCCAGTGGTTTGTTTTCAAGTATCTGTGAACTCTATTTTCTTCAAAAGCTAAAAAATAACAATTATTCTGTCAATTCTCACTTGCACAAGTAAAAATAACAATACGCTTGTATACTTGGTTATATTAGTAATGGCCTTTTTAAGTTCAATAAGATGTGTCTACTAGGCGTATAGTGATGGCTCCCTCTGTTGCAGATTGGTCCTGAATAAACTCTCTTCTCTCAGGGCTTTATAGTTTCCTAGCTTTCAACCTCTTTGGGTAAATTGTGTCTACTGTATGTTTCCTTCTCGATGATTTGATCCTCTGCAGACTAGCTGCGGCAGGCTCCTTTGGATTATATTACCCTCTCCCTGTCTTGGCTCCTTTCTCTATGCGCTCCTTTTCTGCTGCTTGGCTTGCTGTCAGTTTCTTGCTCTTTGGCTCACTACCAGTTCCTCGCTCTCTGGCTCGCTGCCAGTTCTTCGCTCTCTGGCTCGCTGCCAGTTCCTCGCTGTCTGGCTCGCTGCCAGTTCCTCACTGTCTGGCTCACTGCCAGCTCCTCGCTGCCTTGGCTTGCTGCCATCTCATCCATATATACTCATTCTCGGATCATTGCCAAGTGTCATTGGCTACCTAAGTTTATCACTGCGAATCTTCTACTATTCTTGTAATGCCTACTTTTAGTGTCTCCGATGTCAGCCAGCATTCTTTTCTGACATGTGATATCTGACGTCTTGGCAGCTGACATCTTATGGGATTTCATGACGATGCAATCCGCCCCTGAATTAAACTAAGTCAATAATTTGTACAAGATTGGCTATAACCTGAAAACCATCAATAGCTGATGCGTAAAAAATGGATTTTGTTATAATACTCATACTGATACAGTTGTAATTATTTATCATACATGAGGCAAAAGAGATATTCATATTTCATGCTATGCATTCTATAGTCATTACATTAATTTTTTTTCAAAACATTAAAATTCATGCATAGTTATATTATGATTTCACAAAGTCATATTATCTATAATAAATGATGTTATAAGCTATATCTATAAAAGTGTTGTAACTACTCGATTTGTTTATGACTGATTGATGATTTGATGTATATAATTATGTCCCTGTTTGTGCTTGTCATTCTGCAAAGTTGTTTGCTCTGTAGAATAATCTTTGGGAATTATTGTGATGTATTGTTCTCCTTCATGTGTAGTGGTGACATCATATATGGTCATACATCTATAAAGCTTGTGAATGTCTCTCATCAGCTGTAATAGTTAGTTGGCTCCTATGCTTGATACATAAGAGAATAGGAGTAGTACATCATTTACTACACTGTTTGTAGCAGCAGGGTGGGATCGCCATTTCTCTCAGCTTTTTGTTCTCAATGTTTCCTACACTGGCTGTCGTAGCAATGCTTCCATCACAGATGCATTCTTAGCTTAGCAGTTTTTCACGCTTTTATTTTAGCGTTGCAAATTCTTGCAATGCCAATCTTAGTGAGATTGCTGCTTTCTGTTACACTGTTTGCGGAAGACTTCAACTTTCAATGTATCCAACTCTGACAGTACTAGCTGTTTTGATGCAAAAATATTTAACTAAGAAGCACCCTAAAATGTTATATACCTAGGCTATTGTATCTTATTTAAAAATTTGTGAAAACTATATTTTATCTGTTTATATACAAACATATCCTCGAGCAATATTATGGTTTAACAAAGCTACAACAAAAATTTATACAAATATTTTTAATTTGTTAGTTTGATATGGTAAAAAGCACATATGTAGCTCTAACATCTAGCAAAAACTTTATTAAAGTAAATTAAAATTAACAAACTTTATGTCAAAAATATAGTAAGTTTTTAACAAATACCTAAATATTCAATACTAGTTTTCCAAAGAAATCAACTTTATTCTTACCATTAGCAAAATATTATGTGCAATACATTTATGCTTGTCAAAATGATAGCTTCTATAACAAGCAGCTTCTTTTTAAAAAAAATGAATATCCTTCTGGTTCTAACATCAATTTTATTTTTAGAACTTTTTCTATATTAGCTACTATTTTGGTGTGCTAAGAAAGCACTTGTCTCTACACATTCATTTTCATATAAGATCTCAATTAGTGAGAAAAGGGATTTATCTGAAACTGTATTCTGTTGAAACAAACAAAGTCTATTCAAAATATCAGTTACTGTCAATAATATTAGTTGTTTTTCCACAAAATTTTACTTGATAATTTCACTGAATAAATTATTGATTCACTAACCTTACATCCGGTGAGTTTGTTATTTTGTGTGGGTTTAACCTTGATTGATGGGCAAGTTCTAGGAATAGATGCATTGAAAACAGGAAACTGCTCAATTGCCCTAAATCTACACACTAGTGATAAAAGCTGCTATTTATGTGCATAAATTAACATAATAGAATAGCAATCAAAGCTCAAGTGAGAATAAAAACACAACCAAGTTATTAAAATTAAAAGTTTATCTAGTCATGTAAATCCATTAAACAGTTCCTTCAGCATTTGGATACAACAGTTTTTGAAAAACAGCTATCAATAGTTTCGCAATTTAACTTGAAATAGATAAATGTGTTGTTATCAGATTAATGTCTAAACTTTCATTTTTTGTGTGGTTTTGATTCTTGTGAAGCAGTAAACAAGACCTGCAATTTTCCTTACACGTTAAAGTGTACAGTATCAAAGTTTAACTAAATTTTTGTAATCTATATATATTTCTCAAAGTATGTCTGTCATTCCGGCTATAGATATAGCTATAGACCACGCTGATTATTTTACCAATGGGAATACACGTTACGATGCCCCTGTTAAAAAATATTTTTTGTAAGGTTCAATTACTATATCTTGGGTCAAGGACAATTCTTCTCACGCGAACAATTATATCGTCTCCGTGGAAAAGCCTCGACATTATCTCTCTGTTCGGTCAGGCAAAGACAGTCCGATATCTCACTTTTACATTTGTACCGGTATAGAGAGGTATCAGTATCGTCGTCTTCAAAGTTTTGATGAATAGTTTTGGGTGGAACAGTAACCTTTTTTATACACACGCACTCCTATGCAAAAATTGTTATTATTTATTCAACACATTCAGGATTTTTATGTTGTTTTCTCAGTTTGTATTAATTGTACCATTACAGAATCATCTTCTATTGTAAACATAGCAAAACCGACTTAATTTAGCTATTATTTCCTAATTTTTTCACATTTATGTCTAAACCTTTTTATAGTCATTTTATTTTTTTATTTGCACAGAACATTTTTTTCATGATATGTAGTTTAAAGGTTTTTTGACAAAGTTTTAAAACCCTTACAGTTGTTTTTATCCTCTCTCTTAACTTATTTCAATTACACAAAACACTTTTCTTATGATACATAATTTGAAAGTTAAAATGGCAAATGTTGTTATACATGTATGTTAAATGAAAGTAAATTTTCTGTCTAAAGATGTTTTTATTACACGGGCAATGCCTGGCATTTGCTTAGTTATTTTATAAAGGGAAAGTTAATAACAAGCAAACAAACAACCAAACAATCAAATGAGCATTCCTTCTCTACTCTCATTAGTTTTTTGCTTGCAATTTTAGTGTAGGCCTTATAATTTGGTTAGCAGGTAAACTCTGGCCCTAATGTATTCCGGCGAGCATCTGAGTTTCTATTAGCCGTTGAATCACATTATTGGAAACACCTGGTTGGGTACATAAACTCAGATTGATTTATTAGTACAGTTTTAGCTTGTGCTCCCATCCTTTCTTCAGCCCTTTTCATGTCTCCGTCTAATTAAGTGTTGTCCCTTTGCCTCAGCGGTGGAAAGTGTTCTTTTTAATTTTTACACAACTTTACCGCAAGTATAATCCAATTTTATTTAGTGTACAGCTGCAAAATCTTGCAACATAACTTTATGGTCAAACTGTTTTTTGTCAATAAAACTAAAACTTTTTTTTACTTCAAATCACTGCTAGTTTTGATCCATGGCATTACCCAATACTTTTATCTCTAGCACTGCCCAGAAAGTTATGCTGTATGTAACTGTTCATCATGGTTCTGTTTTACAAACTTTGGGTGGTTTGGGTAATATTCCGCTCTATGCCATCTTCAACCCTGACTATGTTTTGAGGGTGAGGAGCCTGTCTTCACATCTGCTCACACAAAGTGCACCCAAGCGAACAGCCAACTTAGAAACTGCTGTTTAAGGTTTGGTGAAAGTATAAACTCTGTTTAACTGGATAACTTATTGTTCTGCAAGAGTTATCATCTATTAATCGACAGATTAAGAGTTGTCCTACCAAATCGTTCATATAAAAGTCAACTATTTGACACAACATTTACGTTCAGAGCTAGTCAAAAAACCAGGAAAAGTTATCAAGCTTTGAGACTATTGTGTAATCTGCATAAATGTAGAAGTGAATTCTCTATTAACCTTTGATCTTTTGTGTTATTTGATTGAACTTTAATCACATTCTAAATGTGCGACTCTGTAATAGTTTTTGACTTCCTGTTTTGTCTAATGACTTTTTTGTTTACATTTAAAGACACTTTGTTATTCAAAACAACTATCTTTGGTTGCAATACTATACTTTTTCTAAACTACATCTTACTGTTGCCACATTTTTGATTGCGTCAAGTTGAATAACAATTACACAACAAGGGTTCATACCATCATAATCATCAATTTCAAATATTCAATCAGTAGCAATACATGTAAACATTTTACTAGTTGAGTATGTATGTATGTGTGCATGTATGCGTGTTTTTGTGCGAGTGCGTGTGCATGTGCGAGCATGTGTGTGGGTGCGTGCATGCGCATGCGTGTGCATGCATTCATGCATGCACGTGTGCTTTTGTATTTATATACACCCCATTGTATATAGCCTTTTGATAAAAGGTGAGAAACAACTATTGACTAAATATTACTGAAATTCCAGAACCTTCATTTCTTAACTCAACTAATAAAACGTTTTTATATATTGCTACTAAATGAGTATTTGAAACTGATGATTGAAACATTGTATGAACCCTTGTGGTGTAATTGTTGTTCAACTTTTCACAATCCTGAATGTGGCAACAGTAAGACGTAGTTTAGCAAAAGTATAGTATAGCAACCAAAGATTGTTATTTTGAATAACAAAGTGTCTTTAGATGTAAACAAAAAAGTCATTGAACAAAACAGGAAGTCAAAAACTATTACAGAGTCGCACATTTAAAATGTAACTAAAGCTCAACCAGATAACACAAAAGATCAAAAGTTAATAGAGAATCATTTCTATTTTATGCAGGTTATGTAATTTTCTTAAAGCTTGATCATTTTTTTCCCTGAGCCTGGTTTTTTACTAACTCTGGACGTAAATGTTGTCTTGAATAGTTGACTCTTTTATAAACAGTTTGGTAGGACAACTCTTAAGATGTCTATTAACAGATGATAACTTTTGCAGAACAATAAGTTATCCAGTTAAACAGAATTTATACTTTCATCAAACCTTAAACAGCAGTTTTTAGGATGACTGTTTGCTTGGGTGCACTCTGTGTGAGCAGATGTTAAGACAGGCTCCCAACCCTCAAAACATAGTCAGGGTTGAAAATGGCATAGATTGGAATATTACCCAAACCATACAGAGTTTGTGTAACAGAACTATGATAAACAATTACATACAGTACAGCTTTTTTGGGCAGCACCAAGAATCAAAGAGTTGGGTAATGCTATGGACCACAATTAGCAGTGATATAGCACAAAAAGATGGTTTCGGTTATATTGACCATAAAACTGTTTGACCATAAAGTTAGGCTGCAAAACTTTCACAGCTGCTTACTAAATGAAATTTGTTTACTGTGTAGCAAAGCTGCGGAAAACTTATGAAAAAGTTTTTCATTTCACTGAGACAAAGACACAACCCTTTATTAGAAATTGGTGGACCTGAAAAGGGCTGAGAAGATGGAACCGCAAGCTACATGTATAGTAAGCTACATGTATTGTACTAGCAAATCAATCTGGGCTCATTAGATTAATTTACATTCACTCTTCCTTACATTTGCAACAGAGATATTCTACTGAACAATAAAACCCTCTCCTCATTTCAGGTAATATTCTGACCCATTTATTTTTTATCTAACTTAAGCTACATAACATTTCTGCTAATTATTTGATGCGTTTGTGCTATCATGTTCTTGCAACAACTCCTCCTAGTTTCTTTGTCTTACAATTAATTGACAAATTTAGAGACTAGTTTACCAAAAAACATTAAAAGAGAAGAACAAAAAATGGAATTTGACAGGTTTTTTTTTAATTGTACTATTTTCTCTCAAAATAGATAGCAAAGTCGCCAAGGTATAAAAAGATTTACTCGTTTGAGTATCAATAACTATACTGAAAATGACTTATAGGCTGTCCTCACTATGACAGATCATTGACTTTTATTTTGCGAAAACATCTTGTTTAAAAACTTGTATTTCTCTGCAGACAATCCGCTAGATTGTTAATTTTGAAAGTGGCTAATTAATTGTATCTGGTAACTTCACTTTTGATTAATTTCGTCTAAAGAAAAAAACTACTTTGTAATTTTAAAAGCTAGTGGCATGCTACACTTTGTTGTAAAAATTCAGTTTAAGTTTTTAGAATAAATCTTTTTTTTTAAGTAAATTGGCACATAACAAAAAATGATTACTTTATTATCATCTTTTTTTTTTAAAGTTTTGATACTTTCCATTTTTTAGGGATGTATGAATATGTTCTAAATAAACTATCAGTAGCATCACAAAAACAAACTTGTTTAATAAAATCTTTGCTTAATAGTTAGGCAATGTCAAGCTTTTGTTGTTTTAGAAATACACCACAGGGGCGGATCTAGGCAAAAAAGTTTGTGGTGCAAAATTTGTGTAATATATCTAGAGTGGGAGAGGATGCGCGGAGCGACCCCCTTACCTGGCTCCGCGCTAGCAGAACTTTTTGAAATTTAGGCATCTTAGAATGAAGGAGAGGTATGTTTGAGCGCAAAAAAGTGGAATCATTTATTTGCAGCAAACAACAAGTTTAGAGGTAAAAATTGACATTAAACATGATTAATTAAATTGGCGTTTTATAATGTTCTTTATACTATGAATATTGTGGAGGACCGGGACATGCCTGTGTACTAATTACTGCACTCACATATATATCCGCACTGTCGTTTAACCGAACCTCTCGAACTTCCCTTATTGCATGCTTGAACTGCCTTTTTATTATTATATAACTGTATCACTGAACTGCCCTTGTATTACTGAACTGCCTTTTTATTATATAACTGAACTGCCTTTGTATTACTGAACTGCCCTTTTTATTATATAACTGAACTGCCCTTGTATTACTGAACTGCCTTTTTGTTACATAACCATCATGTTGTATCTGGCATTTCCTTTGTGATATAAATAGATCAGTAGGCGGAGTTAAACGATAGGCGCTGGCTATATAAGCCAGCGCGATAGACAGGCAGGGTGTGCTTGATTTCACTCATACTTGTGCATACTTGTATTAAAGATATCGATAATAAACTGCTATATACTCATACGAACTGCTTCTATTGACGCCTGCCTGGTTGGCTCACCGATTGTATAAGCAGACTCAGTGCAACCAACAGACGGAACTGCCAGGGTGACTCTAAGAAGGCTAGGAGGCGATCCACGGCCTTGTCTAGACTCGATCAGGTGTGCCATGGCACTAGAGATCTAGTCTTAAGACCAGCCATTAGTGGATCCAGACTAGCCTGGGATAGAGATCCAGAGGCAGGCCGGGGGTTTGGTTTCGGAGCAAGCCTGACTACTAGATTCTTGTCTTGGACTGACTTGACCGCCACAGGCAGGTCAATCAGGCCTCGGACAAGGTCAGCCAGTAGCCCAGGTTGCGACTCCCTTGTTAGGACGTAAAGCTGACTCAGCTACCGGAGTCAGATCCTTTACAATATCATGTCTATATCATGTCTATGCATAAAAAAGTTTTGTAGTATTAGCTACATAATGATGCTATTATAAAACAAACATATTAGGGCATACTTTTTTTAATTGTTGTTTTGTCGTCGAAAGAAATGATCCAAAGTTCGTTCCTGACCTTTCTTTTGAGACATTTTGCTTTTAAAATTGCTTGTAGTACATCTTTCGAAAAAGTTGTGGCTTAATTGGGGATGTTTATTGGGACCATTCTCATTTGTTTATAAGCTAAACAAATTCAGGTCAATGTTATTAAAACTGGTTTGTTATAGCGAGCTCTACTAGGCTGTTTTTGTTCATTTCCTCCCAAAGCAAGTTATCAGTGAAATGAATTGTAATTTACTCAATTCTTGATGGATTTTAAATCTTTTTTTTTAATTTTTTGCCATATTTATGGTGATGCGTTTGCACCATAGGCACCACAGTAGACCCACCCCTGTACCGATTTGTATTTGGAATGTGTGAAAATTCTGTTTTCTATTACAATTTTCTTTCTCTCTACAACCGCTAACACTGATGACCTCAGCCCCGCTATCAACTACCTACACATACCAATATACCGGCGGACCAGTTTCCTTCATCAAGGGGGTACAATACAAATTACAGGACAGTAACACTTGACTTTCGGAATGACAACAAACACTTGCCAAAATCGCCCCACAAACTACCAGCCATATTCATACACTGCATTTCACCTATCCCTTATAATTTAAAAAAAAAATTTTATGGTTTTTCCTCAGCCTCATTCTCTTGCTTGTAAACCCTTTTTTCTCCTGCCTGTAGAACTTCTTTCTCTTGCCTGTAGAAATCCTTTTTTGTCTGTGGAGGCCCCAACTTTCAAATAACAGGTGTAGACAACTTCGATTTGTAAAGATGCTGATTTAACTTTGTGCTGCTGTACCAGTTGAGACGGTATAAAGAAGATAATGGTGTAATTTTACAAGTTTTTATCTTAAAATTAGTCTAAAATTCAGTGCGTTACTAATAAATAAACTAATTGTTTTGTGTGTTGATGCTCAGATAGACACCTTGTTAAGTTTTGTTTTTATGATCATCTGTGTATTCGGTAAATGGTCAGCAAAGGTTTCCACATTGCCCATGTAATGAATGAAACATTTATATGGCAGGCAACTTGGTATATTATATTGAATATATTAGTACATAATAGAGCTAGTCATACAAGTACAAGGAATAACAACTCCAATTCTTTATCACATCCTATTTGTGTAGTTTCACCTTTTGCATGAGTTTTTTATATTCCAATATTTGCTCTGATGTATGAAGGAGTTGTACTACTTCCGTCAAGCCTAAAATGCTATGATTGTTACCGGCTTGCCAAAAATGTAGATTAAAAACACATGGTTTACATCATACCACATATCATATTCTTTTGGTTTCACTTCAAGTACCGACAACTCCATACCGGTTCAGCTTTGATACACTTGTTCATTAGCGTTGAGGTTATTACTATTTTGGTACAATGTATAGAGAACCGTTTCAGTGAATTTGATCTTATTTTCAAGTAGAACCTTTTAAAATCGGCAAAACACATACTCGGTACAATTGCCACTGTGAATTTCAGTGGGTAACCAATCAGCAGGACTTATTATCAACTGTCTCAAACGTTAGAAGGCTTCAGCATTGATCTGCAGACAATATACAAGTAAT
This sequence comes from Watersipora subatra, assembly GCF_963576615.1. Taxonomy (NCBI): domain Eukaryota; kingdom Metazoa; phylum Bryozoa; class Gymnolaemata; order Cheilostomatida; family Watersiporidae; genus Watersipora; species Watersipora subatra. Next base: position 59,110,704 of record NC_088715.1, read on the forward strand.
ATGCTAAAATAATATTTGTGATGTTGAAGTATACTCGTATACAACCTTCGAAAGATTTATGCGAATTAGTTCACAAATTTCAGTATGCTCTAATGGTGCTGTTACATGTGCTGTACACGTAGAGGTGACTCAGCAAGATGTTTTGGAGTTTTATCCTCCTGTTTTGTTTCAATTACAACAAATCAATATACATGTATTAGGAGTGTGTGTAATAAAACACGTCTCCTGTGTAATAAGCCATTGATTTTAACATGAGCGAAGACAGAGTGGCTGTCATGTGAACTTCAGTTGGGCAGACATTATTGACTTTCTTAGCTGGCAATAAATAGAAGTTCAGAGAGAGCTTGGTAATGCTGAAAATCGTATCGTTTGTCATCAGTTTAACAGTGTCATGGGTGAAAATGATATTTGCTCATGTATGGGTGGCAGCATATGCAAAAATAGACTTATGGAAATTTATTGAGCCATAAATGTGTTGTTTGGAGTTATGTCCTACTGTTCACCTATTTACTGAGTAAGTGCTATACATCATTCTATTTAGTTGTAACCTTATCGCTTGTCATCCATCAGTGAAAAATATAAAATGTGCATCTGCATTGAATTGTGTATCATAGCATATAAAGTAAATGCTTGCAATTCAGCATATGGCTTCTAGCTGCATAATGTAATAACGGTCTAGTCTTTGGGTTTAAGAGAGTTGGCAGCACTGACATTAGTGGCAGGTGAGGCAGTGACATTAGTGGCAGGTGAGTCAGTGGTTGTAGAGATTAATATAGATGCAACACTGTTAGAATTTTTCGACTAAATTTTATTTTTTCATTAAATAGTCATAACTAAGTTTCTACATTGAATAATAGGATTTGGAGTTGTGCTCTCATTAGCCACAACTTCATATTGTTGTCATCAGTATTGGAGTAGGGTTGCTTTATTGGCAGTCTTTGTATGGACTTTTCACTTGATATTTCAGTGCTAATGGAATAGCACTTCCCGACTTCATGCTAAGTTTTATTTTTGGTAGCGTGAAGCATGTACATTGCATGTTGGCATATATGTTTGCATGTGAGTGTACACTTGTCTACATGTCTGCGGGTGTATGCCTGTGGGTATACAAGAAAGTATGTGTGTATGCCTAAGTGTGGCTTGCGTATAAGCAAGACATGTGTCATGCAAGTGCCAAGTATTATTGGTACTTTGCCAACAAACATTATGCTTTTTAGCTAAAGCTTTATACAAGCTAATATTATATAGTACTGTCTCATTATAGCTATTAATAATGCTTGTAGCTTTTTACAAAGCTTTTCTATGACCAAACATATAAATACTTGGATTTTCTGTTATCAAATCAGTTGTCTCTGGAGTGTGCAATAAACCATTTCTCTAATTTAATACTCTATTTAATTGCTTCTGTGCAGAAACATAACAGAAGCTAATTGGCAACAAGGATTTCTCTTTTGAACAGTTACAAAGAGTGTTGTTCAGATTTTATCATTGATAAAATCGATACAAAGAGTTCTAGTTTATTACAAGAGTAACTGTTCAAAATTGCACCACTACAATGGCAGAAGTAGCAGACCTGATCAAGCTAATGCAGAAGCAGCAGGAGGACCAGAGACAGCAGCAAGAGGAGCAGATCAAGCTAATGCAGAAGCAGCAGGAGGACCAGAGACAGCAGCAAGAGGAGCAGAGAAAGCAGCAAGAAGAGCATAGACAACAGCAGCATGAGGAGTTCAAGCAGCAACAAGAGGAATACAGACGTCAGCAAGATGAAAGAATGGAGGAGAATAAGAAACTGATGGAGCTACTACTACAAAACCTACAACGGAAACAAGAAACAGCTGCAACCGCTGTTCCAGCCTTCCCAGGTTTTGACCCAACAGCAGAGCTACTAACAGATTACATAGACAGATTCAACACATTCATTGCAGCAAATTCTATTCATCAAGACAAGATTGCTGGCACTTTTCTCACCAACCAACAGCCTACACTCTACAAGCAGCTTAGTAATATGGCAGCTCAGCTTTCAACACCCAAGCAGATCAACGACCTCGACATGGATGAAATACTGGAATTTCTCAAAGACCAGTATGACCCTAAGCGCTTCATTGTTAGAGAGCGTTACAAGTATTGGAGTGACATGCAGAGGAAACCTGGAGAAACTATTCAAGAGTTAGCTGCCAGAATTCGTCAAGACGCAACTACATGTGCCTTCATAGACATTACAGATCCATTAGATGAGGCTCTCAGAACAAGATTTATCTGCTCTGTAAACAATGAAGCAGTTCTCAAATCCCTCTTCAAGGTCAAGGACAATGAACTCAACTTCAACAAAGCTATACAGGTAGCACAGGAAACAGAAGAAGCAGCTAAAGTTGCCAAAGAGACAGTTTATGGAAACTCGTCTAAAGTCAACAAGGTTGCTCAACAGAAATCAAGATACAAACCAATCCAGAAAAACAACTCTACACCTGACAAGCAGAAGGAAGGAAAGCTATGCTACAGATGTGACCGAACTAACCATACAGCGGATGACTGCAGATTCAAAGCAGCCACCTGCAACTTTTGTTCTAAACAAGGTCACATAGAAAGAGCATGCAAGAAAAAGAAATCATCTGTAGCAGAAAAACCAGTAAAGATGATAGAATGCACATCAACCAAGATGGTGAAACTTGCTGAAAACATCAAACTGGAGGGAGACAACTTCACACTTGAACTGGACACTGGAGCATGTGACAACTTCATCTGTAAATCAATATGGGAGAAGCTAGGAAAGCCAAACCTAAAACCTACTACAGTTAACTACAAATCAGCCTCAGGACATCTCATAGAGACGCTTGGCAGATGTGAGCTAACTGCCCAATTGGATGCACAGAAAGAAGTCAGACTACCATTTGTGATTAGTGCTGTACAAGATCTCAACCTACTAGGAAGAACTGCTATACAGCAACTAGGCATCTCTATTGATGACAAGCTACAACAGAACCTTGTATCAACAATCACAGAGAACCAGCCAGATGGGAGGTTACAAATCAAGTGTAAGGAGATGTGCAAAGAATTTCCAGAAATATTCAAAGACGAGCTAGTATGTCTCAAGAACTTTGAACTAGAGATAAACTTCAAACCTTCAACAAAGCCAGTCTTCTGCCGACCCAGACCAGTTCCTATTGCCTTGACAGAAGAGCTCAACCAAGCATACGAAGCAGGTGTAGCTAAAGGCATATGGGAACCAACTCAATTCAACCAGTATGGAACACCAGTTGTACCTGTACGCAAATCTACAACAGGTCAAGCTGCAGGGAAGATCAGAGTATGTGGAGACTACTCCAAGACTATCAATAATCAGCTAGAAACACATAGGAAACCCATCCCACTACCAGAAGATCTAATCAGAAAACTAGGTGGAGGCTATTGCTACACAAAGATTGATTTAGCAGATGCCTACAATCAAATATTGTTGGCACCAGAAAGTCAACGACGACTAGCACTATCAACACACCGAGGAGTACTACTACAGAAGAGGTTGCCCTTTGGCATAAGCTCAGCACCAGGGTATTTTCAAGAAATCATGGAGCAACTGACACAAGACCTCCCAGGAGTAGCAGTATACCTAGATGATATACTAGTGAGTGGAGCCAATGCAGAGAGCCATCTACAAAACTTACGTCGACTTCTTCAAAGATTAGAAGAAAGAGGGCTCAGATGTAGAAAAGACAAGTGCTGTTTTGCTCAACCTACAGTAGAGTATCTGGGACACAAACTCACTTCAAAGGGAATCACTAAAGGAAAGAAGGCAGATGCAGTACAACAGATGCCAGTCCCAACAGACTTAACTCAGCTAAGATCTTTCTTAGGAGCTACACAATTCTACAGCAAGTTCATACCCAATCTGTCACAACTCACAGGACCATTGCACAAACTGACACGCAAAGGAGAGACCTGGAAGTGGGGCACTGAACAAGAAAAGAGCTTCAACAAACTGAAAGATATGCTATCAACTGATAGTGTCTTAGCACACTTCAACCCAGATCTTGACATTGGAATCTCATGTGATGCTTCAGAAACTGGACTGGGAGCTGTACTATTTCATCGTTATCCTGATGGAAGTGAGAGACCAATAGCCAATGTTTCAAAAACACTGACCAGCACACAGAGGAAATATGGACAAATACAAAAAGAAGCTCTCTCAATCATATTTGCTCTAAAGAAGTATCACCAGTACCTGTATGGTCGACGGTTTATCTTGGTAACTGACCACAGACCTCTTCTCACACTTCTAGGACCTACCAAAGGAGTTCCAGCTCTAGACGCAACAGACAACCTAGATGGGTTCCAGCCATTGTTACTAAGATATATGGAACTCGTAGTCTCAATGTCAAAGTGGTACCAAAGGGACCTACTTGGAGAAGACATGTTGAACAACTCAGACCAAGATACTCAACAGAAGAAGATCAAGACCCTGGAGATAAACCTGATATAACAGAGGAGACAAAACTGCAACTACCAGCCCCTACAACTGTAACAGAGCAACCTCCGTCTAGAAGAAGACCACGCAACCCTCGTCTACCTGATGGAGATGAGTATAGCAGAGACAAACCCCGAAGGTCTAAGAGAACCAGAAAGAACCTTTAGCTTAGTGAGGAGGTGTCATGCAAGTGCCAAGTATTATTGGTACTTTGCCAACAAACATTATGCTTTTTAGCTAAAGCTTTATACAAGCTAATATTATATAGTACTGTCTCATTATAGCTATTAATAATGCTTGTAGCTTTTTACAAAGCTTTTCTATGACCAAACATATAAATACTTGGGTTTTCTGTTATCAAATCAGTTGTCTCTGGAGTGTGCAATAAACCATTTCTCTAATTTAATACTCTATTTAATTGCTTCTGTGCAGAAACATAACAACATGTATGTATTCATTTATGTAAATGTTCACCCATAATTACTAGTTGTACTCGCATAGATACTTGTATGTACAGTGAAACTTGGATAACTCAAACTTCACGGGACCGAGCGAAAGTGTTCCAGTTATCAGAGCGTTCAAGTTATCACAGCAGTGTCACAACTGCATGTGTTCATCAGTAGATACATGTACCTATGCATACTATATATAAATCAAAAGCATAGATTGCTTGTTGCAAGCTAAAGGGCCTCTCATGTAAAGTTTTAAAAAATTCTATCCGAAGGTACAGATATTTTTCGCTCACTTGAGAATTATTTGTTGTTTTAGGTGATGTGACTGCCAAGACGTTTGCAGGTTAAAATTGAAAAAACTGATCGCAGTTAACACGCTCAGGAAAAAGACATATTTTCCCCTGAACGTTTTAACCAAGATCAATTTTACCAATTTTACATCAAATGTATCCGAAGTTACCTCGCTTTTCCTTGCTTTTGAAAGGCCACCGCAAAGCGGATGTTTGGTAAAATTTGATTTTTTGCAAACCTTTAGAAAAGTCGTTAACAAAAATATTTTGCCGATAATGGTAATAAGACGCCTGAGAACTACTAAAAGTTGATGTTTAGCTCTATGGTTTGAATGAAGGTATTCTAAAGTGATAACAACCGTCGAAAAACTGTAAAAACTGTTCGAGCTAATGATGTTGAGGTCGAGTTATCTAAAGCAATTTATCATTGCGTGAGAACAAACCAAACAAATCCGTTCAAGTTAACCATGTGTTCAAGCTATCCGAGGGCGAGTTATCCGAGTTCGACTGTATTTGTATACTGAAGTGAGTAAACCATTAAAGGTTTCAAGAAATATTTTGTACCGTAAAACATCTATTTGAAAGCCAACTTTATTTGAACGCCACTATAGGAGGTCAAAACATAGAGCTACTCTTTAATTGAACGCCACCTCTATTTGACCGCCACTTTGACATTCTTTAATTTATAGGAACCCAAATGGAAAAACAATGAATGGTAAAAGAAAGGCAACTTGAATACATTTATATGTCATTCTTGATAATGAACTCGATTTAATAATCTTTAGGAACGTCAGGAGCTTCACAAAACCAGGTTAATATAATGCTAACTATAATACTTTAATATACATTGTAATGTTCATGTAGTCCAATATAAAGTGCGACCTCGGGTTACGATGTCCCTGTTATACGATTTTTTCGCCTTATGCCGTTAAACACCTTTTTGTCCCCGCCATATAACATTTTTTTCGCCATATGATATCAACAGAGATTTATCTCAAAATTCAAATTTGGCAGTCAGTATGCTACAAATTTTGAGATAACGAAGATGCCGATATGCTATTTGCCGAAATCTCTCTCACATTTCAAAGAGTTACGATGCTTGCTCCCTTTCACTTCAGCATTATCCGTTTGTTATAAGTTATAGTGAAGTTTAGATTAATAAAATACGTATTAAAACTTAGCTCTAAGTATTTGTTTGGGAGGCTAAATTAATCAAGTTAAATTCAACAGTTGTGTTATACGTCTGTCTTCAAGGTAAAATCTTTTTACGGTATACAATGCACATAGTAATGTATCATTTTATTGCAGATCCTGACCACGAAATACACTAAAGTTATTGTAAGTAACTATAGCTACTAAAGTTAACATACTATTTTATTATTAATTGTTAATATTTACAGTACTTTGATCAAATTTGGATGATTTTACCAGGGGTGTTTGCATTAGATAATTTCTATGGGTTTCTAAACCTCTCTGTACGACATCATGCCCTTATCATGCCAACACTGTAACGAACTGAAATTGTATGGCCAGGGTCCACTGTGGTGTCCTAAAACCTTTCTGCTACTTTAATATTTCTCTTATGACTGTAGCGATTTGTGAGCACTCTTTGAGTGCCACCAGGTAGTCTACGAATTCAATGCATTTGAGTAGGTGGTTATTTCGTGTGATAATGGTAAGATGTTGAAGTAAAATTATACTCGGTTTAACAACCGTTTTCAGTTCATATCAGTTGATGACACAGCAGCTCAGAGAGACGCAGGGCTGCATTACATAGTGATCAACATGAATTCACCTATTATAAATATATTATATATGTTAGTAGTTAATTAACATGAATATAATAATAACAAATATCTTTACAATCACCAAAAAACTGTTCAAAATCATCAAAGTTCTCTGCACTCGTGTTACAAGTAGAACTGGAGTTGTCCTTTCAATATATCAACGTTTAAATAGATAAAAAATGAAGTTTTAGTTTTTAAATACTATAACCTGTTAAGATAATTCATAAAAGTGAAAACTGGGAAGAAAGACCATCACACTATTAAGTACTAGTTCATGCTAGTACTAGTTCATGCTAGCCTAATTATCAGCTTGTAAAATTATTTATAATGTTGAAAAAATAATGACAATATTTTATACCATTATATCATTAAAATGCTATAAGTTACTCAATGTCCAGGCCTGAAAGCGGGCCTCAATATTTGAAATTCAGAGAATTTCAGAATGTACTGGTGCAATCTTTTCTATCACTTTTTAATAGCTCCAAATAAAGTAGCTTTGTCATTGACTGCCATTTCTTTAAGGAAATCCCAATCAACACTCTCACCTGCCTTTTCATTCAGCCATCGCAGAGGCTTTGGTCTGGCAAAACTCTCCGATTCCTCCTTTAGCTATAAATATACAAAGATATAATAGTTTTGGGTATACATTCTAGACAGCATTAGAGTACCGTACTTGTCGGACTATTAGCCGCTACTTTTTTCCGATGATTTGAGCCATGCGGCTTATATAAGGGTGCGGATATTCTGTGGCTTTTTCTTTCACAGCTAGGGCACATTAACCAGATTCTCCGGTTAGTGCGCCTCTAGCGGTGAAAGAAAATACAAAACAATGCCTAACGGTACTGTTCCATTAGGCACTAAATTAAAAAGCGTCGATTAATGCGAAACAGTGCCAATAGGGACTGTTCCGTTTTAAACAGCAAAGTTGCCGCCGTGTTAAAAAGCACCGTCCTGAGTTCTGCGGCCTATACAAAGGTGAGGCCTATGCATTGTTTTATTATCGGTTTTTGGAAAATAAAGCAGATGCGGCTTATATAGGGGTGCGGTTTATAGTCCAAAAAGTACGGTAATTCAAATGTGGAATCAATACCGGATATGTTATGCTTTTGTAATTTGAAATAAAATATTTCCTGTTGAAGAATTTTTGTAGAGAAGTTAGTTTCAAATAAATTCTTCACACTGTAGAGCAACATACCCTGTCCACTGGATGCCCGGGGTTGCACAGGTTATAAAAAGGATTTTGCACAGAACATTTATCTTTAATCAACATATACAACATTTACCATTCTAACTTTTAAATTTTAGTTTTGTTTATTCCTGCGTAAATCATACCGTACTGGCTGCAAAGCCTACTAAAAGTCATAAGGTGATCTATGAGTATATCGAAACAGACTTCCATCCTCACCTCATTCAACTTTGTTGCGTTGGTCAAATGTAGATAATATATGTTTTTAAATCGTTCAATAGTCTGTCTGTCTTTACCAGTGAGTTTGAGGGCAGCATTGATAGTTTTACCTTCGATGACGCGTTCATGGACAAAGGTAAACAACTGAATGACCTGTGCAGTCGTGCTCACTGAAAACACACAAGTGTATGGTACCTGTTAATCAATCATTTGATCTGAACAAACCGACAATATATACAAAATATACTTAGCGTAGAAGTTGTTATTTTTAGGTTTCTAAAGTTTGCCGGTTAAGGCAAAATTTGCTTAGAAAATTTTATATACAAGTCTACTGAGCCTCATGTAAAACGTTTTTTTCTCAATCCTAATCAAAATTTATGGCAAGCCACTGGCGACCATAGAATTTTAGACTTGACAGAAATAATACAACCCCTTCATACATCATAGGAAATAATGGAAAATAGATAACGAATGTAAATGGTAAAACTATACAACTAGGGTGTGATAAAGAGTTGAATTGTCATTCCTTGTACTTTTACGCTTTGCTCTACCGTGTACTAATATATTCGATATAATATATCAAGGTGTTTGCCATATGAAGTTGTCCTACCTCTTCCAAACTTGGCTGGCTTTTTTTCTTGTTCATCTTCAACAACGGGAGTCCTAGCACTGGATGTAGCAGGCCCTAAAGAGGTAATTATCATAATGCATTAGCAGGGCATGTAGTGCAGCGTGAGTTATCATGTTTCTGCATATAAGCTGGCCCTAGAAAAACAGCCTTGAAACCAGGGAATTTATAAGAATTCGAATATATAAGCCAACTTGGTAAACCGTAAAACATCGTATGTACCTATCAAAGCTAAGGGTGGCAGAAGTAGAAGACTTTTGTAGGCTTAGTACGAAGCCTTTCTGATTGGTGAGTGGCTGAATAATTAGCCTATCATCTCTCGACTTATTTGAAAAAAACCAAGCCTCTGATTGCGTTGAGCCAATAGAAAACATGTTTGCATCTCACGTTTGCAAAAACACATTTTCATAGCTATTTCTTTTTCGCGGCGAACAGACACATTACCACTACGCAGGTTTCACAAATTGTAGATCAATGAACTTCTGATGATTACTGATTACTGATGGTTACTATATAGTAAGCTATAGTAATAGTGGTAACTCGTCTGACTTGGAACATGCTTGACTTGTCAACCATGACAGTATAAGAAGGACAAAAATGTATCTCAACTCAATTTGCAACATAATTGTGGCCTTTTTATGAGATAAGATGAGGTGAAATTTTATGCTAATTAACTTGGTCAAATGTTATGACAACATTTTAATGTCAATGTTACATGCGCCAACGTCAAATGTTTGGTTTTACCAAGTATTTAATTGTCTCCATAAAGATTTATTTAGTAGCGAAAGAGTTAATGGTGGTGGAAATTGTTATTGTTAGGTTTTACTTTTATTAATAAAGTTGACTTTATAAAGGTTTGAGTTGAAGCGGGTGAAATTAAGTAAGCATTAATATCATTTTGTTTGCTTGCAATTGGAGTTGCGCATGTATTACGCCGGACCCCTCAGTTTGGTAATTCTTTTTGTCCTAGCTTCAACTTGAATGCGGGGATATACGATATCTGTATCTACAGTTAAAAAGTAGAACAAGAATCATAATTCTATGTGATATTATACTGTATTGAGTATACTTGATTTGAGTTCCTTTTTAACTCACTCTCTTTGTGTACATGAGACGATTCAACTTGCAAATCTTCGCTACAATAAAAGTAAGGCTTCACTATATGACAGACATTCTAGTGTCTGTTTAAAATCAGGGTTAAAGGGTCGGATAAATTTCACTTTGTACGGGTCATAAACTAATGACATTCAGTCCTGTAGACCAACACTACGGTGCCTGCATCAATCAACTGCTTTCCAGCGTTTTAGAATACAGTGCTCCCAGGCCATATTCTTTAATTCGTTATGGAGTTGGCATCGTATAGCACAAATGTCGGATAGAGGGATATAGAAAGCCATAGTAATTATACAATGCAAACGTCCCCTGCTAAAAGTCATCAAATATTCATATACCTACTGTACAGATTAAACCTTAGTAACAGAACAATATGTTAACCTTCATGACTATAGTTATCTATAGTAACTTTAGTGTATTTAGTGGTTATGATCTTCAATCAAATGTAATATTACAATGTACTGTAGGGAGTTCTTAACTTGGAGACGGATATATAACATAAACTTTAAATTTAAAGTAAATGAATTTAACTTACTAAATTCATTTAAGTTAAGTTGTAGTACATGTACGTACATGTACGTACATGTACGTACATGTACGTACATGTACGTACATGTACGTACATATCTTTAACTATTTTACTGAACTTCAACATTTTCATCACTAAAATTTTATTGTCTATCAGTTTCCGGCTCCTTTTCACTATTACTTTTAGCCGACCTCACTAAAACCTTTAACCTAATTAGACAAGAAAGCCCGAGTGATGCTGTTCTCATAATAAAGTGGAATTTAGTTAGCAGATTAAGGGGAGTTGTTTGATCCTTGACCCTCTGTTCGAATGGATCGCAGTTCAAACTTAGCTACTACGTCTGAAGGGAAAATATGATGTATCACTTTTCACATAAGGAATGCCAAACTGAGAGAAAACGGTTATCGTATCTCATTGTGGAGTTGCGAGGTTTTCAGCTACAAGAATACCTGCATCTTTGTTATTTCGCCGCAAAAAATACCCCAATAGCCAAATTGGAAATGCGAGCAAAGATTTTGTTGAATCAAGGTGGCGAAATAGGATTTGCATGGCGAGGACAAAAGGCCATCGTGTTCCACTTCGTAAAGTAAAAAATCTTATAACAGGAACATTTTAACCCGAGGGCGCAATGTGATTGCGCAAAGCATTATTCACTTTATTGTGTGCAAGCAAGCACAAAAGACAGAGCGCAGGCGTTATTTTTGCAGAAGTGTAGAAGTGATTTCTGGTAATTGCTTACCAGATGTATTGTAATAACTGACATTACAGCTGTACAGCCCAACCTAACAAGTCAAAGTGTATTGCCATCAAGTAAGGGTAAAAGTAGGACAAAAGATTAGTTAACAATGACTACTAGAAGAAAACAACAATAAGACTTTGCAACACTAAGTACAGTGGAACCTCGGTTCTCAAACATAATCCGTTCTAGAAAGTTGTTCAAAAACTGAGTTGTTCGAGATCCGAAACAATTTTTCCCATATGAATAATTATATGTGAATTTTAATCCTTTCAAAGGCGAGAAAACAACTTCGGTAAAGTATTTTTCCAACATTTTACACCATAAATTGTACTGTATACTATAAATAAAATTGATTAGATATAAATCAGGTTTAACTTTAATAAAAGTTTTTTCTATTTATGATGATGGAAAAAACAAAAGTAAAAATTTCGTATGTTTTGCTCTTAAAACATCAAACACATTAAAGGTTAAGATACAATACCCAAAAATTTCAGAAATTGATAATGAAACAGCAAAAATGCAACAGATCAGTTACATTAAAAATCGTAGGAAAAAGAAAACATAAACAGCAATTGCACGTTTACTTCACATCTTTAAAGAAGAATCCTCCAAAACAATTTAGGGTAACTAGACTGGAGGGGTTATCTCCCTAGCAAATCTCTTCGGTAAAGGAGACTTTGTCCCAGATGGTTTCTTCCCTTTTGTAAAGAATTTATGAAGTGTAAATTGATTCTCCATTTGTTGACCAATGTTTCCATGCTGTTTCCGAAGATGTTTCAATTACAATGCGCATGCTCCGGTTTGGTCAAGAGCCGAATTTATGTTCGAGATCCGAGACGGACAAATCTCAAAATCTTTGGTCAAAAACCGAGTCGGTCGAGAACCGAAGCGTTTAAGAACCGAAGTTCCACTGTACAGAGTATGAATACGTGCATGACAGAAGGTGAGTTTTTGCCATCAACTAGTGTCTATGTTAGACCATCCCATTACCGCTAAATTATCTTTTAGCTTTAGGTTAATCGAGAGAAAATATTTTTTCTCAATTTATTAATTAGATAATTTAAAACAAAATATTTAATATTTTGCTATAAAATGTCTTGCAAAAGGACAATAATGATCTAGCAAACTGACAAACGTCATTTTTTGTTCTAAAGTTATCAAAAGCTTTCTGCATAGTAATTTCGTTTATAACTGTAATTGCATGATTAATTGTAAATTCTATGTAACTGGTTTAACAAAAAAACAGATGTGTGCGGTTATCTTAGCGTCTACTCACGTGATGTGATAGTTGTCTGGGAGTTACCAATAGAAATGATGAATGGTAAAGGAAGAACTTTTAGTAGCATCCCATTCGTGCATTCGTATCCATCTGTAAAACAGTGGAAAGATGTAAGTAAAATAATAATAATATGTTACTAGTTGCTGTCGTATCAGAGTAAGTATTTAGCTTCAAAAATACGGAGTCGCTCATAAGGTGACACGAGTTTCAACAGAATGGACATGCCAATACAAACATAAGAAAGTTATCAGCTCTGATTATTAATTACGGCTTAGTGACTAAGTCTGCATAAGTAGATACATTGTAATGCAAGAGAATAACACTGCAAACCACAAATCAAAGGTTGATGTTTCCCAAAGTCAAATGCTTTCCTTTGAAGCTACCTGATGCCAGCGGAAGACAAAACAATAAACGAGAACACTGTGGACTTATGGCTGTTACATAATACTGTTAGAACAAAGACTCATCAGGAACTTAAGCACAGTATATCTAACCGGTGGTATGGAGTTTACAGATGCTCCCAGTTTCTCGTTGCACCGTGTTGGTAAATTCTCCAACTGTGCTATCAAGTGAGAACGGAAACACAAGACGCTTGGAGTTGTAGATGAGTTTGATAACTTCTCCGACAATTTGCCCTAAAAATGAGTATACTATTGAACAGATCATGCAATGCTTCGAATCTGCACACTGAAAATAATAACACACAATTTGATTTTTGATTTTGTCTACCAAGTAAGAACTTGTGGGTCACCAAATTTTTGTGGTTCCCACCCATGATTGTTGACTTTTTAAGGCGCAATACGGAAAGTGAATAGATTTACTATATTTGCAAAATGTATTTTTATAGGACAATGATGAAAATAGAATAGATAAACAACAGCTAACTTCCTTGACGAAAATTCTTGCGAAAGCATAATGTTTCAGATTTTAGTTTAAATTAACATGGAACTCTGGTTCCTGATCAATGAATCTGATTAAAATAGGTTTTCCAACTTGAGCAAGTTAAAATAGTGGAATAATCCAGTACATTCTATACCAAGTTCTACTCAGCATACAAAATTTGAAAAGCACATCACATAGAGGTATCAATGCTTTAGTAATTTTTGATAACCAGCTCTAGTGCAATACCAAATTATACTATATCATGAAGGGTAACAGTTTGTGTAGAAAACCACAGAAGATTTTACCTTCATATTTAAACACTTGTGCAGGTGTCGGTCCATGAGATAAGTCAATTGGATTCTCTCTTTCCTCAACAGTGACAGTTGATGTTGCTTCAGCATATGCTGGTTCTACTTGAGACATATTATTAGTGATGGAATAGTTTGTGGACCAAGGCCTTTTCCTCTCAGAGGGATTGGTAAATAGATTCGAGTTTGATGTTGAAGTTGATGAATGCATTAGAGTATTTGGAACATAAGGTGAACCTGTATATGTTGATGAAACTTGAGAGGGCTCATTTTCATCTAGTATCAGTGACCTTAGAGACGGAGGCAGATTCTGCCCCAAACTTAGAGGACTCTCTGAACTTACCATCGATAAATCTGGTGTTTTAGAGTTGCTGAAAAGGAATTCTGAATAGGCTGTTTCTAAGCTGGCATGGGATACAAAAGGATTGTCAAGGTTTTCTTCCAAGTTATGAGTTTGAAGGGAAGAAGGAATTTGAAAACTTGATTGATAGTCATTGGCAGGTTCCTGTAAAAGGGTAAGGAGTGCATCATTCGTTGCAGAGTGTGGTGACCCTCTGTGAAAATCAAATGTAGTTGGAGAAAAAGTGGAATTTTCGAAAGTAGGTTGACTTGCTCTAGATGCTTTTACGGGAGTGAAAGCTGATCTCCCATTGGGTGTGCCTGGGAGAGGTATTGGTTGTATTTGTAGGACAGAACTAAGAGGTTCTGAAGCAGGTGTGTATGCCTTGTGTGTGACCGAGAAGGCAAGGTTATCATTGGGTGCCATTGCCGTGGCATTTAGAGAATTGGTGGATGTTTCAGAATACTCTTCTCTTGCAGCATATTGCATCGCTGTGTTTCCTTTATTATCTAGCATCATTTTCAGAGCATCTTTTATTTCTGGTGATATGGAGTCTAGTATAAATTTCAGTATGTCTGTATGGCCATGTATACTTGCACAGTGTAATGCTGTGCAGTTTTCATCATTTTGTTGTAAAAGCATCCTATCCTTACTCTCTAATGATACGGAGTCTAGCACACACTTTACTATGTCTGTATGTCCCTTACTGCTAGCATAGTGTAATGCTGTCATGTTGGTATTATTTTGTTGTAAAAGCAGCTTATCCTTGCTCTCTGATGATATGGAGTCTAGTATACACTTCACTATGTCTGTATGGCCATTTCTGCTAGCATAGTGCAATGCTGTACGGTTGGTATCAGTCTGTTGGAAAATCAGCCTATCCGAATTCTCTGATGATATGGAGCCTAGTATACATTTTACTATTTCTGTATGTCCATATTTGCTAGCACTGTGTAATGCTGACCAGTTGGTTTTAGTAATTTGCAAAAGCAGTCTATCCATATTATTTGATGATATGGAGTCAAGTATACACTTCACTATGTCTGTATGACCATATCTGCTAGCACGATGTAATGCTGTCCAGTTGGTTTCAGTCAGATGTAAAAGCAGTTTATCCTTATTCTCTGATGATATGGAGTCTAGTATACACTTCACTATGTCTGTATGACCATTAGTGCTAGCACTGTGTAATGCTGTCCATTTGGTATCATCTTGCTGTAAAAGCATCCTATCCTTACTCTCTGGTGATATGGAGTCTAGTACACACTTGACTATGTCTGTATGACCATATCTGCTAGCACTGTGTAATGCTGTCCAGTTAGAACCAGCTTGCTGTAAAAGCAATCTATCCTTGCTCTCTGATGATACGTAGCCTAGTATACACTTAACTGTGTCAGTATGTCCATGTCTGCTAGCGCGGTGTAATGCTGACCAGTTGGCATCAGTCAGTTGTAAAAGCAGCTTATCTTTATTCTCAGATGATATGGAGTCTAGTATACACTTCACAATGTCTGTATGACCATATCTGCTAGCATAGTGTAATGCTGACCAATTGGCTTCAGTCAGTTGTAAAAGCAGTTCATCCTTACTCTCTGATGATATGGAGTTTAGTATGCATTTCACTATGTGTGTATGTCCATTAGTGCTAGAACAGTGCAATGCTGTCCAGTTGGAATCATCTTGTTGTAAAAGCAGCATATCCATACTATCAGATGATATCGAGTCTAGTATATACTTCACTATGTCTGTATGACCATATCTGCTAGCACTGTGTAATGCTGACCAGTTGATATCAGTCTGTTGTAAAAGCAGTCTATCTTTATTCTCTGATGATATGGAGTCTAATATACACTTCACTATGTCTGTATGTCCATTAGTGCTAGCATAGTGTAATGCTGTCCAGTTGGTTTTAGTCAGATGTAAAAGCAGTTTATCCTTATTCTCTGATGATAAGGAGTCTAGTATACCCTTTACTATGTCTGTATGTCCATATCTGCTAGCGCAGTGTAATGCTGTTTTTCCCAAACTATTTCGTATCATAAGCAGATTATCCCTATTTTCTTTTGATATGGTGTCTAGAGATTGTTTTATTAGTCGTGTGTATCCTAAAATACTAGCCAAGTGTAATATTGTTTCACCTTCCTCATCGCAACTTTTGAGAACTTCAGCCAGGTGATCAGCTAAAGTATGACTCATTAAACATGTTGCTAAGTCTGTATCATTCCTTTTTAAAGCAACATGAAGGAATCTCACCCTTTTGTTAAATAGAGACATCAATATTACAAAGACTTCCTCTCTGTCCACTTTTCGTAAGTATCCATCTAATTGTGTCACTGTGAGATGAGTCTTTCCTGAGACCTCAACATAAGACTTTAAAACTCTAGCAAGATAATCACCAGCTGACGGAGAGCCCTCCCTACTTCTCGCCATCTGTTTATGGAAGTGTTGTTGACTAGGCCTTCTGCAACATCCCAATATAATAATTCCATAGCTACAATACTCAAGTTCCCCTCCTTCTAATGAAGTATTTGTATCAACTTGCCTACATTCCTTATCAAATTAAAAAGTATCTTCCAAGAAACAACTTGATTCAAATTCCAGCAAATGTGCAACCATTTGTGACTATTACTGAATTAAAAATCCTCTACTTAAATGGAGGTTCCACTAAGAACACCCAAAATGCTCCATAACTTGACTAAGCAACTTTACCCTAATACAGTCATACCTCAAAATATGAGTGCCTCAACATATGAGAAAATCAAGATACAAGTAAAATTTTGAGCAGGTTTCTGCCTTAAAATATGAAAAACCTATGAGATAGAAACATACAAGCCTCTTTCGGTTTTTAAGTTCAGTTTTAGGTAGTTTTTTAGAGGATGAGAACGAAGTACATAGTATTTAGTTTTTTTTATACAGGAAATATTGCTTTGAGATATGAAAAAATTGACATACGTGCTTTCTCCAGAAACGTATTAAGCTCTTAAGTTCAGATATGATTGTATAATATTGTATCGACAGACAGCTACAAGCAATAGACTTAAAGTTATTAGTTATGTCAACCACAAAAAAGTAGAGGTAATGAGACACTGTTTCTATAGGTCTAGAAGTAACATGACAATGCACCAGTAAGAACTAGCAGTGACACATCAATGTACCTATAAAACCTAAGGAAACCATTTACCGTTTTACCTCTACCAGACATTCCAGTCTATAGTTGATCTCAAATTGATGATCACTCTCCGGTACCTTTGTAACATAAAGCACTAGCTATGGTGGACAAAGTCTTTGAAGTTTCATGTCTAATTCATAACACTCCTACTGACTTTGTACATGTAATGTAGCTTTGTGGTTTTGAACTACAATATATTATCTGAAATATGTATTGGTTCTTTATAAATTCTAGTTGTCCTCTCATATTATAGCAAGCTGCGCTGAATGTTTCTGCAAGAAATTATAATGTAGGCCTATTAGTTTAACAATGGAACTAGCAGAGATGGGCACTTGAGTTAACAGGCTTGCTCGATTAAGGCTTGAGGCCCATCTCACAAATAAACTGAATTGAATAGATATTCCGGTATCTTTTTCTTGCTGTAGAAATGTATTGACTCGGTACATCCTACCAGTAAGAAGTGAATTGAATCTTTACTGTCACCAATAATAGAGGAATTGACTCGATTCTCTATTTTCAATAAGCAAAGCGACTCGAATCAAAATGCACCGATGCTTCTCTTTAGTATTATTGGATTGATAGAAAATTCATCATGATCAGTGATATCTCAAGTAACCCAATCTGTTGGCATGTGCCAAAAGAAAGGTCAGTGCAGTCCTATGTTGCCACCTGCACACATTTTACAAGACCTCGATATCACTACGTATATTTTATTGGTTGTTAATATGTACTACGCAGTAATATAGTTTAGCTCTATGGTTTGCCTGCGTACTGACAATAAGCCTATTTATAAACTTCATAACTGATCGAGAATATCATTCATTCTACTGAAAAACCTTTATAACAATTCACCTTTCTATCTTTATAAAAGCATTGATCACAAGTTGCAGGGTTAACAGATCCACCCAAACCTTTGCCACAATAAATTTAGAAGGTTAGGTTATCATTGTGCCAAAAACTAAACAAAAAACAGCATAAAATCATGGTTTCAATTTTGTTTAGCTGACTGAAAGACATATTGTAAACAGCGTCCTAAACAAATTTCTACTAGTGAAATTCTTCAACACTGGACCAATGATATTCATGGTTACTACATTTTCAAATTAGAAATTGTTTAACTGCAAAGACAATAGCGTTTTTCTTTTGCAGCTAGTTTCACTAAACTACAAAAATATCAAGCACTCATTTTGGCTTTCATATGCATAGATTCTCGTGCAGAAAGTTTTTACCGATTTTAAAAAACTTTAAATTAAAGTTATATGACGAAAGGTCTGCTTTTACAGCAAAAAAAATAAGCGTATGTCTGCAAAAAATGGTAGGCACTGTAATATCCTAGACATTGGAATCGTCTTCCCTATTACTGGGTTTTGTAAACAAGTTAATTGTCATAGATATGACAGGATTCAAGCCTCGTTTTGAATAGAAAGTCAGCACATTAGGCTGTCTTGTTATGTAAGCTTTCTTTTGAATTGCCGCTGCTGAGCTGTACAGTCGTGTATTTATAATCTGATTATTGTGTGAATACATCTGACACTTATATAATTGCAACGATGTTATAGGCACCATTTAATTTCACTCGAAAAAGCAATGAATTCCCTAGTAAAATAGATGATATTTGTTATACAAACAGTCAATAGACTGAGCTAGTACATGTAGCTAAATTAGCAATCGTGAGTTATTTTTATTTTGATAGATTGTCATAGGCCAATTTGTTGTAAGAATTAATAGAGAATTGACCTTGTTTATTTGGAAAAATTGAAATGAATCGAGCCATTTAAGTTACGATAGCTAAATAATTGAGAATTTAATTTAACATACACCTTACGTTTTTGCAATGAATCGTGAATTGAATCAATTCTTACTTGGCATATGATGCAAAAGAATTGGGAGTTGAATTGTTAATTATTTGATGAGAACTGAAATGGCTTGAGTCATTTGTCAAAGCCATATAAACATATCTGGGAACTAGACGCATCCCAGGTTTGTAAACGCGAAAGAGCACAAAGGAAGCATACGGCAAAAGTTATAGGCAAAATAAAAAAGTGAAAGTTAGAAATTAAACAATAATTGTAGCTGTTTTCTATTTTTATTTAATCAACCATCGATCTGTCATATCTATGATTATCACCAGTCTAATGCTGGTTGTCAGTAATCGCTAGAGCAAAATAAGAACTAGGTTGACGTAAGCTCGTGCTAGTTGAAATTCACGACAGTATAACCAAATATACTATTTGAAATCTACAAATCTTTCTTAGAATCAAAGTAAATACTTACTTACATTTCCGTGAAGTTCTTGTAGTAGGCTGTTTAAATGTTTTATCTCTGTTGCATCCTTCTGTTTACTTTAGTATTGCTAGTACTCGTGAAAGTAGTTACAGTTGCGCGACGTGTGGGAAAATGTTATTTCCCACTAGGTCACGTGACGTTGACGTCGCATTAGATAAGAATAATACTGGTACGTGTGTATAGTATAAGTAGTATATACGGTCAGATCTAAAAAAGATAACGATTTGTGAGTTTCTAGCCGCAATTCCTAAATCGGTTGCGGAATGTACACGTAAATTAATTTCGGCGCCTACAATATAACTGCGCGTTAATAAGGCCGTTTCTACGCAACTACAAAACTGCTAATGCTAGTTGCACTGAGTAGTTGTAGTAGGCTGTTGTTGTAAATGGTTTTTAGTATACTTTTGAATAGAGCTTGTACATTGATAATATTATTACAAACTATTACATATGTACTACATTGCAAAACGGTTATTTTGTATGACTACAGCAGGTTTTGGCTTGCCTACAAAACCGTTTCACTTTTTCTTCTACTTACAATACAAATTTGAACCTGACTTTTCAGCAATTATTAGCCTAGCTACAAAACAGTTATATTTCTATTAAATACATATTGGAACCTGTCTTTTCAGCAAATATTAGTCTAGCTACAAAACAGTTATACTTCTATTACATAAATCCATTACGTCCATGGTACTACTGATTACATATAATCGCCAACACAGTTACACAGTTTTCAAACCGAGTTAGGAACTGCGGGCTAGAAACTCACAAATCGTTATCTTTTTTAGATTTGACCAGTATCAGTATATACAGTATATGGTATAGTATAGTAGTTGTAGTCGTGCTATTGCACGCTTGATCGACTTTGGACAATGCGCGCAGTCTGCTGTAGGAAAAAAATTGCTAGCGTAATAAAGACGCGCGTACACTAGAGCGTACTCAATACGAAAGTGAAGCGACGCGACAAAGCGGCAAGATTGTTGCGTTTTCAGAGCGTTCAAACATGTTTGATTTTGGGTGCGGCCTCTTGCACGCTATTGGCTGTTCCAAGGTCATAGACCGCAAAAACCGAAAACGTAGTCGTGCCAAACGCCAGTGAAATAATAATAAATTGATTAATTAGTAATAGTAGCGTGATCAGATATTGAAGAGCAACTCATTGAGTTAGGGAGAGACAGGCCATGCCTCTATAATCAAAGACACCAAAATTATAAACAAGAAGATATCAAGAAGAATAACTGGCGAGAAATCGCAAAAGAATTAAAGTTAGCTGATAAATAAACAAATAATGATAACTAGAAATTCCCCTGTCATACAGCCCACGACCAAAGTGATATTGGAAAAAAAAGGGTACTGATGGTTGAGAAATGCAATATTAGCAGTCAAATGGCACTGCAGTGGAGTAGGATAACTGCAATGGTAGCTGTAATGTACTGGGTGTTATTATGTGCAACAAACAGCAATAATGAAAGGAAAAGATTATATGTTTATATCTTTCCCCGCAATAAAAGAAGTGCAATATTACAAGTAAAATTCACTGATATTATAAGAATAACCATTATTATTAATATAGTACTGCAGTGATAATAAAAAACCAATGCACAATTTTGTTTACATTTCAAAACGTCATAGCTAACAATATTAAGAGGTTTTGATATTTATATAGATTTTTAGAAAACCTATTTAAACTAGATAGAAAAAACTATTTAGAAAAAATAATAACAGTAACATATTGCCCAATGTCAGTCACTATATACTTCAATATTGTAAATTTGAATGCTTATTCTTATCATTAAATCTTATAAAATCAAATAATTATTCTTATAATTAAATATTGTAACAATCTCATAAGAATCGTTAAAAAAATATCATCGTCATTTCCTTTACTTTCACTGCTTTGGACATCAGTTGGAATACCAAAGTACTCATAAGTGTTCAAAATATCAGTTACTTTGAAATCGGCAAAAGAAAATGATTGCTTTTCAGTACTTCTACGTTAATTACAAAAACCTTTGACAATTGGACAATGCTATAGACTGGTGAAATGTGCACGATTTTTTTCGTGAAATTTTCACGACTTGATGGTTTTATTCTTTGTCACTCGGCGTTTCGTTGGCCGGTCTTAATTTTGATAAAAATAAGGCTTGTCAAGTTTTAATGACGATTTCAGGCCGAATTAATCTGTCTATTTGTGTATAATCCGATCAGATGGATAAGGTTTAGGAAATTTTCTACAAATAATAAAGACTTCGTAACATATTTAAATAGGTTTATATGTGTTTTGTATCGTTATTATACTTAAAGGTTGATTTGCAAAAAAATTCACATTACAGTTATTTGGTATCAAAAGATTCACCATGTCTTACTCTGTTGTTTTGTAAGTGCCAAATATGTGGAAATATGATTACAAGCTCTTAAAAGCTCAAAAACGAAAAGCCGCCGTAGATTTGAATCTCTTTATTTCGATGACGTATCCACGAAATTTGGCTATCGTTTTGTCACGTATGTTCTCACGTGAATTGAAAGGCCAATACAAAGCTCAATATAAAACTTATCATAGCACTAGTTTATGACAAACACTTGGGGTTTTACCGAAAACCCTGTATCAAATATAGATGCTCACTACTTTACAGTTTTGTTTCGACCTGGTCTAATCGGCAAGTCGTAATCTGATCATGTGACCCAATACTTCGAAAATAAATTCTGCCACACTTTTTGATTATCACAAGTGACCAACAGGCTCGCCATGATTATCAGACAATGATATGTACTCCTACAAGCTAAGGCTAAAAAATTAAACGAATTTTTACGGTAAGTTTTAAGATATCACTGCTAAAAGTGACAGCATTACGATGACGATAAAACAGACATGTAAG
The DNA here is from genome assembly GCF_963576615.1 of Watersipora subatra. Lineage (NCBI taxonomy): Eukaryota > Metazoa > Bryozoa > Gymnolaemata > Cheilostomatida > Watersiporidae > Watersipora > Watersipora subatra. Next base: position 59,133,249 of record NC_088715.1, read on the forward strand.
AACAATAGACATAGTTTTATTGAATGCGTGAAGTATATTTGTGAAAATATTTCGACGAATAAGGTTGCAAGAAAGTGTAAACAGAAACCATCTCTCACAACTACATCACATTTGAGCCGTTTTGGAAAGGGAATCCAAACTACGGCGTTCTCGTGTGGCTGCGATTTTCTGTTCGTTTTTGAGCTTTTTAGAGCTTGTAATCACCTTTCCACATTTTTTGCACTTACAACACAACAGGGACATGATGAATCTTTTCATATCAAATAACAGTAATGTGAATTTTGTTGCAAGTCAACCTTTAAACGACTCCATTGAAAAATGGTTAAATTCGTGGATGAGATATTGGTACAAGGGTTTGCGACGGCCGTTGATGAATAATTTTCGTGAGTTGTGCGCACATATGCATTTATCCTAAATCTCCCGAACAATCGCTTCGCTTGTGTTTGGTCGGGAGATAATTAATTTATTTTAACTCAAGTTTAAATTAATGCAAATAACTTCCCTATCACTACATCCCTAATAACATCACTTTATTAATCAAAACTGTTTACTGTATTAGTTTTTGTCTGATGGGCGCGAATAATATTGCTCCAAGTGTGCTTTGAGGTGAAATTCGTTTGACGCCTCAACCGCTACAGCTTCGCTTAATTTGCTTTTAGTGTCCGCGCACCTTAAAAGGGGTATGGTATATTTAAGATAGCTCTTTGTGAGATCATAGCCTACGAGTTCTAGTCGGCTTGAAAAATGGCTGTGTTGGTGATTATGTATAATCAGTAGTACCATGGATGTCGGAAAATAGTTTTATATAATTTTTAAAAGGAAAACTTATAGTTATATCGTATTGTTATATTGCAGTTATATTGTAGGCGCCAAAATTTATTCTGTGTCCATTCCGCAACCGAGTTAGGAACTGCCGGCTAGAAACGCACAAATACAATGTACATTTGTAGTTCTCTTTTTTAAATCTTACCTGTAAAATACTGCCCTTTTAATTCAGCACCAAAAGAGATTTCGTGAGTTTTACAGTAAATCAAATTATTGATAACAATGTATCGATTTGCTCTGTACGTAGATTTGTGCGCTGAGGCAGACGTATAAAACGAAATAGACAGACTAGCAAGGCATTGTTCCACAGGCTCCAAATTACAGCTGACGCTCGAAGGTTAGCTAACGCATAGAGGTAGATGAGAGTCTTAACTGACCGAAAAGCCTGAAACTAACTCGGGTTCGCTTAGTCTTTTTGATGGAGAAACATCAAGGATCACCATGGTAAACATTGTATATGCAACGCAACCTATTGAAAATGCCGAAAATTTAAATAGGCATAACTATCATTTTTCTTGGACCTTTGGATAGGGTTGCCAAATGGAGGAACAAAGGATACAGGACATATTGTGCCTGGTTGTGGGCTCTGTATTTGAAAGTGTATATTGTCTTCTATATAGTTATATGGTAACTTCATGATAAGATGACAGGATATATAATAATATAATAACGATATACATGCATATAAAGCTGTAAGGTAGTGTACATTAGACCCTACTTATTAAGCATTGTCTCTTTTTCTCCGGTGTTGTACTCACAATGTTGTGTTGATTGTCTGCACTTCTTTAGCAATGCATCATATTTTAATACAGCAGAATAAAATGCTTGGCAGTTTATTTTCATATTGTAGGCCACTTGCAGCTCTGATTTGATGAGTACAGTTCATGCTCTGTTTCTTTCTTTTGTCCATTTGGCTATCACAAGTAAAAATACACGCTCAGGGCCGACACTGCTTGTTGGTGTGAAGATTATATATGATACAAGCTTATTTGTTTCCGGAAATAGGGGTGTGCTATTCAAGATGTCACTCCATTTCTCATCCCAGGGAATTCTCCTGATACCGCTATGCTCCTCGTACAATACATCCTCATCCACATGGCTCGGACTGAGATCATTCTTTGAGTCAAGCATGCATTGGTAGCTAGGGATGCCTTCTATCAGTGCAAAATGAGTTGCTTTGTACGAATAAGAGTTCTCTGTGAAGTCAAACCATTTCTTTAGGTAGGCAATAGCTAAAAAAAAACAAGAACAATTTTGTAATCTGCATTATTTTTATTGTATGTTGTATGCTTGTATGTGACCCATTACGCTTTTTCTAACTTCTACCGACCAAAAAGTGTAACATAAAATGGCTGTTATTTTTTTAAGTAATTATTTACTCTAGGATGCAGCATTATACATACACCTAATTGCCTAGGAAGCCTTGAAGATCTGTGGTGATTATCCGGTGTTCATTGGTGCTTAATTTATTCAGCATTGTTCTCGCTGTGCTACTAAAGAATTTATCTTCCATTCTGTCTTTGAAGGAGCCTCTCAGTCCATCCATAATGCCATTAAGCTCTATAATTGTACTATTGTCCTTCTCGAGTTGCAGAACAGCCTTCTCAAATACAGTGGTAATATTTGATATGAAGCTCAGATGGAGTTCCGCAATGCATTCCTTTGCTTGAAGATTGTCAGTCGTGTTCATTTTGAGTTTCAATAACTGTTTAGTAGCAGTTGGGCAATCATCTCCGAGTGAGATAAAATAATTTTTCACTGCTGGTAAAACCCTCAGTAATCTCTCAACTGCAGGTTTCAATGACAGCCATCTTGTGGGCACATGTCTTAGTAGCTCACACCACTCTGGATCACGATATTCATTGAACTCCTTAAGCTGCTGTCTTCGGCCTGCTGAAGAAGAAAAATGATTGAAGACCCCATATTACTATACGCTGTCGCCTCTTACATATCACTGTTGAAATTAGCTAGCGATTCCTAAACATCTTTAGCTATGCTTATAGTCTTCTTTAGGGTCTTTATAGGAATTCAATAAAACAGATCAAATGTCATCATGTGGTGTATAGAACCTTAGCATCACTGGAAACGATTTTTTGGTTCCCTTTATTACTAGCATCACTCGCTATACGAAATGGCAGCAATCCATCTCATTGTTTTTGCACAGCTGCACGTACACTGTATGGTGCCAACATATTCTCGATAATAGCCTCAGCTTAAGTTCGACCACAAGATATCTGCTTTGCAACACTCCCAGAGTATATAATCCTATCCAGTTTCATATCACAGTTCAATGAATTATAACTCAAGCTATGTTTCAGTGTGAAATACTTTGGTAAGCTCAGCAGCAGTTATTTAACTTTGTTGAGAGCTTTCTGTAGAAGCAAAGATCGTAGACAACAGCTTATCATCTTTAGTTGAGCTTACACTTTTCATATGATTTCTTCATGCTGTTTAAGGTACGCTGCTCCTCCTGATGCGATGGAGAAGCCTTTGATGCAAAGACTGCAGCACGCTTTGTATTTATCTCTGCTCACAAGCTTTATCCACATGAATTACTCTTCCCAGCATGTTTTCCTATACAGCGGAACCTCGGTTCTCGAACGCTTCGGTTCTCGACCAATTCAGTTTTCGACCAAAAAATTTGAGATTTTTTCATTTTGGATCTCAAACATAAATTCGGTTCTCTACTAAACCGGAGCATGCACATTAAAATTAAATGTTTGGAATAGCTCCAGAAACAGCATGGAAACAATCATTAACAAACAGAGAAGCAAGTTACGCTTCATAAATTCTTTAGAAAAAAAGAGGCAGCCATCTGGGACGACATCCTTCCACCGAAGAGATTTGCTAGGGAGGCAACTGCTCTAGTCGAGTTGCCCTAAACTGTTTTGGAGGAGGATTATCCTTCAAAGAGGTGAAGTAAACATGCCATTGCTGTTTATACTTTCTTTTTCACATGGTTTTTGATGTAACTGATCAGTTGTATGTTTTTCTGTTTCATTATCAATTTCTGCAATTTTAGTATTTTATCTTGACCTTTAATGTTTTCTATGTTTTAAGAACAAAACAGGAAACGTTTACTTTTTGTTTTCTGTTTTCACAATCATAGATAGAAAATCCTTTTTAAAAGTAAACACAATTTATATCTACCCGTTTTTATTTATAGTATGTAGTATACAGTACAGCTTATGGTGTAAAATGTTAAAAAATACTTTACCGAATTTGTTATCTTGGCTTGGAACGAATTAAAATTTACATACATTAATTCTAATGAGACTAATTGTTTCAGATCTCGAACAACTCGGTTTTCGAACAATTATGTTCGGGAACTGAGGTTTCACTGTATACTCCCAAGTGCTTGGATTTTTTTGACGGAGTATTGTGAAGATCTTCAGCTATGGAAGAATTCGCCTCAGACATGCTGACTGATGAAATACCAAATTTATTGTGGGCTGTGGTAAAAGATTGTTGGAGGGGAATTTTCCTCCTATCCATTGCCAACTCCGCAATAGATAGAAAGGAAATTTCCCACCAATTACAGCTGTTTGTTTGGCTATTATTACATGCATAGATACCTATACTAAACATGTATGTCTATTAATCATCGTTTGTTATTATTATATAATACTCCAGTTAGCTCAATAGCCAATATAGCTGCAATGGTTGTTGTATATGTATTACATGTACATGTATTTATAGAAAATATTTACAGATAAAAATAACGCTCACCTGAAACTCAAATAGGCCTACAGGACATTTAACATCGAATACAGAATACAGACCAAAAACCAGGACAATCCTGTCAAATACAGAACATCTGGCGACCCTACCTTTGGAGTACTTCAACCATATCATCCTAACCTATTATATTTTCACCCAAAGGCAACAAAACATGAAAAGGCAACTGTCAGATATCAGGTCTAGGAGAAAACAGTAGGACCCATTTTGCCAAGGAAACCAGAAACTACTATGACCTTTGATGACAACAATACATGCAGAAAGGGAATTTAATGACCTATTCATCTCAGGCACAACACACAGACCACGCAAAAGATGTCAGATGCTAGATAGACAGAAAAACCACAAACCATTGTATCTATCTATGTATGCATTTATTTATATACTCATTGAGATTCAACACCAAACATCAAAATCTTGCATATACATAGGAAGGAGAGATGTGAAAATGGAACAGCTATCCAATCGTATAAAGAGCCTATGCAGAGTAGAAGAGAGCCTCATTGCGTTTATTTCCGAGCTACAACGAAAATGTTGAGTATGTCACATAAACAATAATTGCATGGCTTGAGCTTGCAATTTAATCTTTTTATTTTATGCTTGTCACTCTATATTAGTTTCAACTTTTATGTTGTATGCTAATTTTTATTTTATTGTAGGCTACACTAGCAATTTCAAAGTGGTTCTCAGAAACTATCAAACTCATGAAAAACAGTCGTTTCAACTACGTCTCGATAGAATTCCATTTAATCATGGAATTTCTTACAGAGCTGGTTTCTAGCATGAAGCAGTCTTTGGAAAAAAAGCTTTAATAGTTTTTCACAGCTAAAATAAACTTTTTTTTAAAATGACATTTATAATAACGGAAAAAATGAAACAAAATACATAGCCTACTTCATAATTTTTCTTAAATTTTAAAGCTAAAAAACAAAAGAGATATAGAAACTTTTATAAATTCCACACTCAGAAAATTGGTCAAGTTCTTTAAACATCATGGACTTCCCAGAAAGATGAGCTCATGCGCTTCACCACAGCGGATCTGTTGGGATATGTCTAGTAAGCAATTGCAAACAGCTTACAAAATACTGCCAAGAAGCCAGTGGAAAGTTATTATTCTCAAGCGGGTTGTACAAAAGGAGCCTCTAAAAGTGATTAAACCAGACAGCAGGCCAGAAGGGCCAAGCGAGTGAACTATTACTACCTTGTTACAACGATTTATCAGAGAGAGAAAGAGAGCCCAAACCAGGGAGGCCTGATTTACTAGGAGGAGATAAAGCCATTTAGTTGAGGACTATGATTATACTGATACATTTCTGAGGATACTTTTTGTCGCTCTCATTTTGATGAGATATATATATATTTTATATTTATCCTATCGCAATACAGACAGATGACATATTACTCAAAGCATATCATCTGTCTGCATTCAGGCTATAGATGCAGACAGATGCATCTATAGCCTGCATCTACAGATGCATCTATAGACAGATATATCTATAGCTATTAAAATCTTGGAATAAAGATTTTGCACCAAAGAAGATTGGATCTCGGACCCTACCATTCGCAAGCCTGGCGCCGTGAAAATTAGGCCATAGATTGATTTCAAATATAGCTGATGTATGTCGCTATATGAGAGCAAATACCCAACGGCTTTGCGTACTACGCAGGGTCATAGCATAATGTCAGGAGAAGCTGGTAGCTCTCATTATTAAGCGTACTCAAATTTTCCATTGGAAATGTGCCAGGCTAATAGCAAGTGGCAGGCAACTCTCATTACTTCTCATTGTTTATAAGCTGATTTTTAATACCCAGGCAACGCGGGGATCACAGTTAGTAGATATATATATATATATATATATAATGAAATTTTTGTGTGCAACCTCTACTGAAAAGTGCTCAATGCTAGGCAGAGCATATGTAATATTTATTAAACCGTGGAACTAAAAAGTTTGCAACATTTTATTACAATTGTGTTTTGTGCAGTTAAAACGACTGCGCTCATCAAATAAAATTTGCCTAAAAGAATATGCTCCATGTAAGGAATACATAACCAGATGGTTAAAATTATTAGAAGAGATGACTAGGAATTACAGATGTAGCTTGTTGTTGAGTACAATCTAAAACAAATTATTAAGAGTTACATATATGGCTGGTAAAACTATAATGTTATAACTAGGAAAATGTTGTTAAGTAACACAATAGCTTAATAAAAACTTTGTGGCATGCCTACACTTAGAAAGTATTTCGCTTCTTTTGTTAAGCGATGATAGATATGGTTTGTAAACTATAAAAAACTTTTCCCAAATGCAAAGCTAACACCTTCCGGAAAAGTTTTTTATAGTTTGCAAACCGTATTTATCATCTCTTAACAAAAGAAGCGAACTGATTTTCAAGTAGAGCATAGAGCATAGAGCATATTCTGTTAGGCAAATTTTATCTGATGAATGGAGTCATTTAACTGTACGAAACTAAACGGTAATAAAATTTTGCTAGCTTTTTAGTTCTACGGTTTAATACATTTTATATATATGTATATATATAATCGCTATCATTTTGGCAACAAATATATATATCGTCAAAATGATAGCGATAAAAAATTATCCTCAGAAAGGTATCAGTATAATCGTAGTCCTGCTAATCTGCGTAATGCTAAAATAATTAGCGTGTGCACACTGTATACGATAACATCTTAGATCATTATGTCGTGTATGGCTCAGTAGTAGAGTGCCTAGATTTTAAGCTTGCAGTAGCAGTCTTTCTAAGTTAAAATCCTTCAGATTGCAGGGTTTTCATTCTAAGGTTTTAACAGCTATAGATGGACATATATGATGAATGAATACACCCACCAACTTTGAGAAATATATATGTATAATTTATATATAGATTGTTGTATATATATTTTAATTATATATACAACAAATATTATATATTTGTTGTATATATAAAATTTCTGATTACAATATAATAAGAAGTGATAAAAACTACAACCAGGCTGGTTGCTTGTTAGGCTATGTTCAGCGTTCTATTAATTTCAAGCGCTTGGAGTTTGCAATTAATGAAATTGATGCTGCTAGTCTTTCCATGAAATACATTCCAGTCATTTCGAGACCTTACATAGTGTTGTCTGTTTATAGACTTCCAAATTCAGCAGTAGATTGGATACCAAAATTTACTCTTTGTGATATTGTAATATACAAGGGTGGCATACCTAATTCAAAAGCAACAGGCTTAGGCAATGTTTTCGTAGAAGTGTTAAAATCAACTCAATTTCATTCATTGTACCTATTATCACTTAAAATTTAATGTTTAACAAAATATTTATTGAAGGCTGTTTTGTTTTGGCGTGAAAATGTGCAAGGGTTACTCCTTTGTTTGTAGCAGGAGATACTAACAACCCATCGAGGTTCCGCTCTATCCCAGTACCCTCTATTTTATCTAAAGGTTTTGAAAAACGCTTAAATATCCAGATTACTCTCATTTGTACAAAATTTATATTTTACATCCTTATCAGTGCGGTTTCAGAAAAATTCACTCATGCGCTGACGCTGTTCATGAACTCATTTCAGACTGTTTAGATTTTGAAACAAAGGATGAAAATGTTTGCTTAATGTCACTAATCTTTGCTTATCAGTTTGCTTTATCAATGATTTTGGTGTACGTGGCACATTTGAAAATTGTCTTATAAGTAAGTTCTGGTATTCACTAATAGGTAAGTCCTCGAAATCACTTGACCGAAAAATACTTCGCCCATCTATGATTTATCTCTAAAGTTCATTATTCACAAACTAACAAGTAAATTTTTCGAACACAATCCAAATTATTCCATAAATTATATTTTATTTTTGTATTCAAACGTACAAAATTATTTTACGAAATTTTGAATTTAGTTTTACCCATTATAATTTGTGCAAGTTTTCTCAACCAATCAGGTCAAGATGGAAGCAACACCTGTTGAAAGTGGAAAAAGAACCAAGAAGTTATGCGCTAATCGAGAAATCTTAAACCTATCCTATTCAAGATATATAGGATTCAACAAAATCATAGATCGGGAAGTTAATATTTGATCAATTGATTTTGAGGTGACATTTGAAAAATTACATTCAAAAAATTTACTTGAAATCAATAACAACATCTTATCCAAAACTTTCACAGACGCAGACGGCTTTAAAAGCCTTGCTTATATTTTTTCTAGTAATGCCCATCAAAAACGTTATTACTTTTCTCTTTTGTTCTCCTAATGCTCATGTTAACTTGTTCACACTTGTTCTAGCTTGTTGCCTTTGGTGATGACTCGTACCATTGCATCAGATTTAACTCATACCATAGCTTCATTGATAACTCTAGCACTTCTGGCAGTCTCGGGCTCCGTGAGAGATTGTCATGAGTAATCAGTATGTGCATAATTATCCCATGTAATGGGATTACCTCGAGAAGATTGTGTTGTAGTATGTATGTTGTATGTATTACTTTGCCATGTGACTTACAAAGGGTACCAATGAAAAAGCTTTGAAGCGGTGATATAAATAACACCTTCTTCAGTTGTTCATCCATTTTATAGTATTTTGTAGTGCTGCTGAGCTGTTTCCAAAATCTGAGTATTCTGTCCATAGACCTATTAACTATACTATTATGTATAGTTAATAGACTAGACCATAGACCTATTAACTATACTATTATGTATAGTTAATAGACTAGACCATAGACTTATTAACTATACTATTATGTATAGCTAATAGACTAGACCATAGACTTATTAACTATACTATTATGTATAGTTAATAGATCTATGATCCTAACAAAGAACTGCGATTAATGACAATATACTGTATATATGTTATGGCTGATAAAGTTAACAGATGGCTCTGTAAAAAAGAGTGGTTTCAAAATCTGTGATTGTAAGTATAAATAAAATTGATCCACGCCACAGCAGCAGGCCTTTTGTGCAACTCACATCCCATGCAACATGTTAGCAGCTTTTAAACAACGTTAACAATCGCTATATTGTTATATAATGAATGTAACAAGTACAGAATATTGTATATCATATTCCACAGTTCCTCTGCTCTAAGTCGTGTCATAAATTGACTCTGGTTGCTAGGCTGTTCTGGAACCTTCTTTAGCAGCTACATGTAGTCCCCACTTGCCAAGGTGTTCAGCTTTGTGCTGAGTTTCTGTAAAGTAATTGTGGTAGAAAGGTTAACATTCGCAAAAAGAAGTTTTTGTGAAAAAACATTTCATAAAAAGCTAGCAGTAAGCTTGGCATTTTTTTATTTTTAATCAGAGAGTCTGCCGGTGGATGTTCACAAGGATGGTTCGCAGCAACCAGATAGTGTTTTAGAACTATGTTCACAAGGATGGTTCGCAGCAACCAGATAGTGTTTAGAACTATGTTCACAAAGATGGTTCGCAGCAACCAGATAGTGTTTTAGAACTATGTTCACAAAGATGGTTCGCAGCAACCAGATAGTGTTTTAGAACTATGTTCACAAGGATGGTTCGCAGCAACCAGATAGTGTTTTAGAACTATGTTCACAAGGATGGTTCGCAGCAACCAGATAGTGTTTTAGAACTATGTTCACAAGGATGGTTCGCAGCAACCAGATAGTGTTTTAGAACTATGTTCACAAGGATGGTTCGCAGCAACCAGATAGTGTTTTAGAACTATGTTCACAAAGATGGTTCGCAGCAACCAGATAGTGTTTTAGAACTATGTTCACAAGGATGGTTCGTAGCAACCAGATAGTGTTTTAGAACTATGTTCACAAGGATGGTTCGCAGCAACCAGATAGTGTTTTAGAACTATGTTCGCAAGGATGGTTCGCAGCAACCAGATAGTGTTTTAGAACTATGTTCGCAAGGATGGTTCGCAGCAACCAGATAGTGTTTTAGAACTATGTTCGCAAAGATGGTTCGCAGCAACCAGATAGTGTTTTAGAACTATGTTCACAAGGATGGTTCGCAGCAACCAGATAGTGTTTTAGAACTATGTTCACAAGGATGGTTCGCAGCAACCAGATAGTGTTTTAGAACTATGTTCACAAAGATGGTTCGCAGCAACCAGATAGTGTTTTAGAACTATGTTCACAAGGATGGTTCGCAGCAACCAGATAGTGTTTTAGAACTATGTTCACAAGGATGGTTCGCAGCAACCAGATAGTGTTTTAGAACTATGTTCACAAGGATGGTTCACAGCAACCAGATAGTGTTTTAGAACTATGTTCACAAGGATGGTTCGCAGCAACCAGATAGTGTTTAGAACTATGTTCACAAAGATGGTTCGCAGCAACCAGATAGTGTTTAGAACTAAATATTTTTAGCTACTTGGTGGAAGGCATAGAGCATACACATGTAAAGTTTAGATAAAATCAGTCTAAAAATATAGAAATGCATAACCTTTAAACAGACTAACAGACAGACACACAATGACAAAGTAGTATAATTAATAGAGATGTTTTGAGACATGTGTAACTCTGGGTTTTCATCTAAATATCAAACTTGAAAGTAGATATGTAGTTGCAACTGTAAGTTTTATTTTATAAAGGTAAATAAAAGCCTTCAAACGTTTATGTAAATAAAATTAGTTCACTTAACAACTGTTTAATACTCTGTTCAATAGATCACTTGGTTTTTAATTTAACACGTTGAAGAAGCTCAGAAAAGAACGAGTATAACCTATTTAAAAGCCAATCATTTGCAGCCCAACCTTTATTTTAGAATTTAAAATTTTATTTAGTTCAAATACACCTAACACATTCTTATTAAAACCTTCTTCACAACCAGTTTAGAGATGGACTTTTACTTACTTGGAGACAAAACCACTTCTATGGTAGAGCTGTGTTTCACGCCATAATCATATAAGGTAAAATAGTCCCCTAGTCGTTCACCTTTTAGAAACAACTCCATGTCATTAGCAGATAATCCTAAAACAAGAGCACTACGGTTAACCATGATGTAAGTGCGAACTGACAAAAACCAAGAGAGAATAACTCATAAGCTTAATGAGTGTAGCAGACGGCTGCTCAATCAGCCAAAATACATATTACCTCAAATTGTAATAAAACTGTAGAAATTGTCAAGTTTATAAAGAAGGGCTGCTAAGCTTTGAAATTTAATTTTTTAAAGATATCTGGTTGTTTGTCAAAAAGCAAAGAGTGTCAATATGACAGTTGGGACAATTGTATGAGTGTCATTTGGCCATGTCGGTATAATAAATCTTCAAATTTGCTGTATTTCGATACTTCGTAAATTCTTTTTTTGATTGTGTGTGCATTTGATACAAGATTAAAGACAATAGGAATTTTTTTTGTACAATGTTTCGATGTTGAATATTTGGTTCTTCAACAAATGAAATGGTCGCCACAAATTTATTAAAGATCATTTGTTTCACTACCTGCCGCAGCCATTTATAAGAACAGTTTTCTTTCTAATGAAAAATTAATTTGACTTGGAATTAAAACTAATTAAAATGATTATTATTAAATTATAAGACACTAAATATTTTTTTAAATGAGCCTCTAACATTGAAAATCCAAAAATAAACAACTGAAAGTTTATGTTACATTTTCGTATTTTTAAAGCTAATTTAATTATGGTAATGATTACATCATATTAAGTTTTTATACCTATAATCCCCCTTGACACTTACATCTTCAAACAAGTAAGCAATCATCGATAATCGTTGCGAGTAAAAAATTGTGACTAGGTAAACTGGTCTGTAAAACTGTTGTTACCAACGCAAATTAGTAAGATTTAAAATATCAATATTAAAGCAGATTTAGTAAATTATTTGTTACAGATGAACTTACATAAAATGTTTGTAGAGTTTTACCACAAAATAACAATAAATGTATCACTCTCTTAGTTGCGATTGTTTTTGATGTTTGAAGTGATCTGACTGCCAGGATGTTTCAAGATTACAGTCAACATAACTTGGTAGCAATTAAAATACTCAGACCAAAGGAAAGTGCAATTATGATGTCTACAGTTGCAAAAACCGACAAACTAAAAATTTTATCAGTAGATTGTAAAGATTTTATCAGAAAGTATGGATGCTTTTCTGTCACTTGTGATAGAAAAGTATCGCAATTGTTTTTTGTGTTTGTTTCGAGAATAAAATCAACAAAACTTGACGGCGGTTAAAAGGTTCAAAATAAAAATAAGTATGAAATCATGTCACGAGTTGCTATTGTTGCTATCGGTGATGTCAACTATTGCGTTCAAGTTACAGTGTTACGAGTCTCTATTTTGTTGGTCTCTCTGGGACAATAGACGTCATAATTGCACTTTCATTTGATCTGAGCATTTTAAGTACAATAAAGTTTTGATTTCAGATTTTCTCAAACACCGAAAACAATCACAAATGATAAAAAAATACTGACACTTTCTGTTAAAATCAACTAAAATTTTGTGTTAGTTCGTCTTTAAGCCGTGTTTAAAGGTTGACTTGCAGCAAAATTTACATTACAGTTATTTGGTATCAAAAGGTTTACCATGTCTTACTCTGTTGTGTTGTAGGTGCCAAATATGTGGAAATGTGATTACAAGCTCTAAAAAGTTCAAAAACGAAAAGCTGCCGTCGATTGGAATCAGTTTATTTTTCTGACGTAGTCATTATATTTGGTTATTGTTTCGTCACGGGATGTTCTCACGTAAATTGAAAGGCCAATAAAAGGCTCAATATAAAACTCCTCGTAGCACTAGTTTATACAAACACTTCGGGTTTTACCAAAGACCCCGTATCAAATATAGATACTCGGTGCTTTACAGTTTTGTATCGGCTTGGTCTAATCGTCTAGTTGTAATCTGATCATGTGACCCATACTTCGTGATTAATTTCTGCAGCATTTTTTGATCACCACAGGTGACCAACAGGCTCGTCATGTTTATCAGACAATGATATGTACTCCTTCGAGCCAAAGTTAAAAAATAAAACAAATTTTCACGGTAGGTTATAAGATATCAGTGCTGAAAGTGACTGCATTACAATGGCGATAAAATAGACGTGTAAGAACATTAGACATGGTTTTATTGAATGCGTGAAGTAAAATTGTGAAAACATTACGACGAATGAGGTTGCGTGAAAATGTAAACAGAAGCCATTTTGTACAACTACGTCCTATTTGAGCCGTTTTGGAAAGAGATTCTAACCTACGACAGTCTCGTGATGGCAGTGATTAACTGTTTGTTTTGGGCTTTTCAGAGCTTGTAATCACATTTCCACACATTTTGCACCTACAACTCAGCAGAGTAAAACATGGTGAATCTTTTGATATCAAATAACTGTAATGTGAATTTTGTTGCAAATCAACCTTTAAAATAGTTTTGAGACGTTGTGAATAGAAGCTACCTCGTGTAGCAGCTAGTCCCAACTTGATCTGCCAAACCGTTTCATCTGGAATCACAGTCTTCACAAACTTGTCAGCTTCAGAAACCTGCATGAAGATGAGAGTATGTATCTGTGAGAGGTAGATGGTTGGCGTGTAGCCAATCGGGTGCATGCCATAGTCTTTCAACGAGAAGTAGTCATGCATCTCTCGATTGTCTAGCATGAGGAATTGCTGTGTAGGACAAATATCTGCAATCAGAGATCGTACAAATATATATTACTTTATTGGCAACAATTGCAAATAATCATATAATTGTCAAAATTCAAAACTTACTGTTTTCTTTAGGAAGTTACTGACAATAAACTTAGCAATGGTAACGCTATTACTGTAAGGGCACAGACTAAGATGGAGGTTGTACTCATTGAACTCCGCTTCCCTTTTATATGAGGAAAGTTACCAGAACAAAACCCAGTCTAGAGATTTGCTGAAAAGATTGCTTTGTGCATTGTGTACAGCAGAATGACAAAGAGGTGGCATTCTAATGTAACATTTGATATTGATAGCTTGCATGTGACTGCATAATGGGAGGAACACACGAACTTAAAGTGGTACTAACATGTTTGGACCTTTCCCATAAAGTTGGCCCCAGGTTATACGTGTTGATTTTTGCTCAGAAGGATATTGAATCACTCATATTGTATCAGTTAATTCTGTTAAACAGAAGCGTATATCGATATTTTATAAGTTAGTAAAACTTGTGATGATATTTGCAATGCTAACAAAAAGTCAAAAGGGATAACAGTAGATTTAAGCGATTAACCTTACCACAAAATATGTACAACAACCTCTGTTGTTACTAAACAGTAGCTAATTTGCATGAAATATCACAAGCAATTTGCAAAGAAGGACACAAGCGAAACAAAACATTACAACCGATTTAAGAAATAAGTGATTTGCTTTTCAGGCAACTAGCTCATCAGGTTAGTATCTACTAGTAGAGGCTAGTTCACGGTGTATTGTCGTATGTCGCAGTTGTCCTTGTTCCAATTATTTATCGACTATGTGCTCCATAAACTGATAACATTGTCGAGGCAACTTGGTTATGTCAAGAAAGCTCACAGCCGTTAAACGTTCTCAATATTTTGCCAAACATCCAAGAAGGTCTGCCCATAATGCACCACTTAGGCAATGGGGATTGGCTGTCACAGATCGTTTAATATACACTGTATTTCCCTTGATGAAAGTCAATGTGAGACTATTATTTCATCATTTTAGCTCCGTATTGTACTTTTGAACACTATGCAGTGGACTACTTCCCGATTTGCGAGAGTATTAACAATATTATCACAAACTCTCGCTGATGTATTTTGAGATTAAAGCCAACATCCGTCAATCTAGTATAATATCCTTCAACATTTACGAATGTCTATACCACTAGAATGCACAGCCATCGCTATCTTCAACATTGTACAGAAAAACTAGCGAAAGACCTTCAATGTAGCGGATTGTAGCAATGATTTAGGTGAACATGTACATGTACATCAATTTTGTACTAAAGTTGAGACATAGCCAATGCCTCAAAAATGAGTGACACAAAATTGTACTAGATTTTATCAGAAAGTATTGGAACTGTTTTATTATTTGCATTTGTTGGTGTTTGTGATCTGCCTGCCAGGATGTTTCAAGATTAAATTAAAAAAACTTGAAAATATGAACGAAATGACATCAGTAACTACGATCGTTGCTATAAATGATATCAACTATTGTGTTCAAGTTGCAGCGTTACGTGTCTCTATTCTGTTGGTCTCTTTGCAAATATAAATGTCATAATCACGCTTTCACTTGATCTGAGGGTTTTAACTGAAATCAAATTTTGTTGATTTTAACCTTGAAACATCCTAGCAGTCGGATCGCTTCAAGCAGCGACATCAGTTGCAAATAATAGAAAAATGCAGATACTTTCTGATAGAATCTGCTAAAATTTTGTGCATTTTCATCTTTAACAATGGTTCTACCTGTCAAATTTATCTAATAAGCTGTGAAATCCCTGCCTAGTTGCTTAACTGGCTGCTATCCAACATACGGGCAGTGAGTGTTTGCCAGCAGGATTATTTCACTATGGTAACACTCTTCGCAAAAACTATTACGTAAGCAATCCATTGTATAATTGTATCCATTGCAATCCCAATTATAAGCCTAACACTCTTGTAAATTCCAAACCAAAAAAGGAAATAATAAGCGATCTTTTGCTGTTCATTCAATTGTAAAAACTTTAAATAAAAAATTTAACACCAATTTTAGTTTAAAGGGTTTGTATTCTTGAATGAAATGTTGAGGTTTTACAGACTTAAGGCAACTATATGAAATCGCACCTGGTCAAACCATCAATCAGAATTTAGCTGCGGAGTTCTAAAAACTACAAACTATGTGCAAAGTTAAAAGTGAGTGATGCTCAATTGTTATTGTATAAAGATTCCAATAGCCAAAAATAGCATACAAAAATAGCTCAATTACCTCAAGCGTTAGAGATGCTTACAACTAAAACAAATTTTCATACTGCCCCTTTTGTGTTGACCATGAAAATTTGCTAGACGAAAACATTTGCTATACCACGTAGAGGCAAACTGGAGTTTATAAATAGCTTCTAGTATCTCAAAAAGTAAGGAATTTTACCAGCCATTTAAGCTTTTATCAACTAAATCAGCTTTGATCAGCTAAATTTAATCAATTCATGTAAGCTAAACTTTTATTTCTAGCTCAAAATATTACAATCCTACTTCTCCACTGCACAGTACTATAGGCTTTCATATTCTTTGAATACATTTCCACACAAACCTCAAAGCATCCTCAAAGTAGAATTAATATGCCGTTTAAATTACAAAAACACCATACTTTTATTTATTTCCTCATTTTTGTTTATAATTTTCCAAACTGAGTTTCGTAAAATACTTACTGGTGGCCGAGTGGATTCTCTCTTTTAGTTTTGACAGGCTGTCTGTGTTTTTGCACTTCACTTGAAAATATCTATTTTGAAACCTGATGACTGCAATAAGTTGAAGAAGTTCTTTCTTTGCAGGACCGCAGTACATTGAGCCGGAAAAGTCCATTTCAGAGCTGAAACAAGAGAACAATATCGCTTGAAAAATCATTGTGGGCTGCTTTAACATTCTTCCACTTAATATCTGCTAGCTTAGCGGAGAAAGGTATTCTAAGCACTATATGTCAACCATTTGTTCGATTTTAGTGGCTAACTGTTGCCCTTATCTTTTTTTGTTGTATTATTGTTGTATGGCATAACTTAGAAAACATTTCTATTTGAAATGAAATTATTGCCAATAAAGTTATACAAAGTTTAAATACAAACATCTCAGCATATATTATAATAATTTAATATCTAATTGCATGAGTATTCACTAATCAATTCATTAATAAAAGCCATGCTACTAAAACAAGCTCAGATATTTACTAATCTGGTAGTTAGCACTAGTTCAGTAAGACATACTCTGATATCTTCCACGCTAATAAGTTGAATTTACCTGTCGAAGTAGACTTCTTCGTCACTTTCCATTCTACTAAAAACTGGCAATAGCCTCAACAGAAAGCATACATTTATAGCCGGAAAGCTAAGGAACTTCTCCCCTTTCAGTTGAAGCTTCTTTGTCCTTGGTTCTGTCTTATAATTGCCTAATCCACTCCTTAAACAAAGCCTCGCTGCAAATGACTTCATATTCGGCTCCGAGATTTGGCCATAGTCGTTTAACAGTTATGTAACTTTAGTGTAAAGAGATATCACTTCACTGATTATCAACAATGAGAAATCTTTAGATATTTAGTTTCTTCTGTTTTACTCTTATTTCTCATGACCAAATATCATAGAGGTAGAAAAGAGAGAGAGAGGGTAGCACTCATGCCTGCTTAACTTTCTTTGTTCAAGAAAACTCTAGTTTGATGTTTACCACTTTACCGTTCAGACGACTGTTGATTATTTCTTTTATTGGCTCAACCAGTTCGTCTTCCTCATGCCACTATAAATGACAATTAAGCAAAGAGGTTGTTCCAAAGTTCGCCGCATTCTCTAACTGCAAAAACCTCAGGAGAGAACTGCACTTTTAACTCCATAGTACTATTCACTAGTACGCTGGCAGTCTGCAAGCCCTGGGAGATCATCAGGCATGCTGTGGGAAATTATCAATAAAAGGCCTTTCATTGAACTTCATCTATATCATTTCTGTTTGCCTTTTTTATCATTAAGCGCATTGAATACATGTAGGTAGGTGCACAAATATTCAGAAATGTTGGAAGGTGGCTGATTAGCCCAGGTGTTGGAGTGTCTGCCCAATAAGTTGCATGTCGTAAGTTGAAGTTCTGTGCAATGCAATCTTTTATTCTAACCTGAAGGCTTTAGGCAAACAGACAAACAGACAGACACCATTCTTATTGAATCATAGATTATACCTGTAATAATGGCATGTATTGTTGTCATTGCTATTATTACATGCACTGTCATGATTTGATGACATGGCCCTCCTTACACTTCAGACACTGTTGTATCCTTGTTCTGCATTTTTTATCCTGCTAATCTGCTTGGCATATTTCAAGTTTTATTTTATTTCATATGATTGTCAGCATTATTTTACTATTTGAAATTAGAAGTGCAGCTAATCTTTTTTTAGTATATTCAAGCATTTCCTCAAAAGTTGTTTCTTTTGACATTCTCAGAATTTAGCTTATAAATAAGAATCTTCTCTCCCGTTTTCTCTTTATGGTCTTTGTTGGGTTAGCTTATATACCCTGACATTAATATTTATGTTTGAATAATAGATATTTATTATAGCGAAAATAAGTTGTCTTAATTGAAAGAGGTGTTGTTTTATGATAAACCTAAATGCAATAAGAGAGAGAGGCTGGCTCTGTGTCACTCTGGCTCTCAGATAAAATCCCAAAGTTGAAGAATGATTGTAGAGCACATTGCCAAACTGCATATGAGCAAATTTTTCAAAAAGTTCCTATACATTTAAATTTTGTTTTAAAGTAAAGTGTTTTTTTAAATTATACCATAAACCAATAATAAAACAACAAAAAAGCAACAGTTAGCCAATAAAATTAAATAAATGGTTTGATATACAGTGTTTAAAATGCTTTTCCCTTCTAAGAGAACGAATATCTGGTAGAAGATTGTTAAAGCAGCTATCAATGTTTCAAAAATAATTGTTAGAGATTATATGCAAATTATTCTTATTACATCAGTTGAAATGAGTTGAAATCTGTAACTGACATGTAAAAAACAAAGAAACAAACCATTAAAGATCTTGAAACTTTTAATTGACATAAAATTAACATTTATTATTTATTATAAGTAAATTAAAATATTCAGAAAGATAATTCATAGAAATAAGATATGCTGAAATATGATGTAGAATTCCAATCAGTCAAAATGCTTCATTTTTATCAAAAATAAATTGTCTGTGACATATCTTAGAGCTAAGTTATAATAAAAGTGTATACTATAAATAATATGGTAAAAAATAAACTGATAATAAAATGCAATTGCAGATTTTGAGTTTATGTATGGCCTGCAAAACTGAAGCAGAGTCAATGATTATTTACTACCAACTATTTTAATTTTTATTAACTGATTATTAGCTACTATTTTTGTATTACAGCGAAAGAAAATGTTTATTTAAAAATAAATCACTTCTAAAGAACAATATCGCATCATGTGCACACAAGTACATTGAAATTGTTGTAACATACAGGCAAATTAGTTTGGAACAAACATGAGATATACATGAAGTGAGGAGTGACCAGAAATTTGTTTGGGCATCTGCTGAGTCTTTCTTCTATTGAACTAACCACTTCTTTGTAGTACGGAATTAGAGTTATGTACCCATGGAGAAAACATCCTTTAGTCTCCCGGCTCTATCAAAGCATGTGTTGAATAACATAGAATATTGCGCTAAAGTTAATGACGAATTATTTATAGTAATGTAACAAGCTTTCTTTGCAATTTTAATGTCATTCATCCATTTAACTTTTTCTAAAAAGATTGAAGAGTACTTTTAGCAGTAAAGCAGTAAATGAACTTTCAGAAACTATTGGATGGTTTTATAAGAAAGTATCAGCGTTCTTCCACTATTTGCAATTGTTTTTTGATATATGAGATGGTTTGACTGCCTGGATGTTTCAAAACTAAGATCAACAAAGCTTTATCGCTCTTCAAAAGCTCAGATCAGGTGAAAATTCAATTATGACGTCTACTGTTTGAAACAGATCGACAGATAGGCGATGCTTAAAACTGTAATGTTAACGCAATATCCGATATAAACTATCTGGACAATAACAACTAGTGACAACATTCTGCACAAATTTCTCTGCTGGGCATTTTAACCATGATCAAGTTTTGTTGATTTTAATTTTAAAACATCCTGGCAGTCAGATCACCTCAAACATCAAAAACAATCGCAAATTCTAGAAAAATTTTCTGAAACTAGCGACACTTTCTGATAAATTCTAATAAAATATTGTGTAAGTTCGGCTTTAAGTACTTGCACACATGATGTACCGCACACATAATGTACCGCACACATGATG
Organism: Watersipora subatra; assembly: GCF_963576615.1. Taxonomy (NCBI): domain Eukaryota; kingdom Metazoa; phylum Bryozoa; class Gymnolaemata; order Cheilostomatida; family Watersiporidae; genus Watersipora; species Watersipora subatra. The sequence continues at coordinate 59,153,729 of NC_088715.1, forward strand.
TACCGCACACATGATGTACCGCACACATGATGTACCGCGCACATAATGTACCGCACACATGATGTACCGCACACATAATGTACCGCACACATGATGTACCGCACACATGATGTACCGCACACATGATGTACCGCACACATGATGTACCGCGCACATAATGTACCGCACACATGATGTACCGCACACATAATGTACCGCACACATGATGTACCGCACACATGATGTACCGCGCACATAATGTACCGCACACATGATGTACCGCACACATGATGTACCGCACACATGATGTACCGCACACATGATGTACCGCACACATGATGTACCGCACACATGATGTACCGCACACATGATGTACCGCACACATGATGTACCGCACACATAATGTACCGCACACATGATGTACCGCACACATGATGTACCGCACACATAATGTACCGCACACATAATGTACCGCACACATGATGTACCGCACACATGATGTACCGCACACATGATGTACCGCACACATGATGTACCGCACACATGATGTACCGCACACATGATGTACCGCACACATGATGTACCGCACACATGATGTACCGCACACATGATGTACCGCACACATGATGTACCGCACACATGATGTACCGCACACATGATGTACCGCACACATGATGTACCGCACACATGATGTACCGCACACATAATGTACCGCACACATGATGTACCGCACACATGATGTACCGCACACATAATGTACCGCACACATAATGTACCGCACACATGATGTACCGCACACATGATGTACCGCACACATGATGTACCGCACACATGATGTACCGCACACATGATGTACCGCACACATGATGTACCGCACACATGATGTACCGCACACATGATGTACCGCACACATGATGTACCGCACACATGATGTACCGCACACATGATGTACCGCACACATGATGTACCGCACACATGATGTACCGCACACATGATGTACCGCACACATGATGTACCGCACACATGATGTACCGCACACATGATGTACCGCACACATGATGTACCGCACACATGATGTACCGCACACATGATGTACCGCACACATAATGTACCGCACACATAATGTACTGCACACATTTCCTTATCCTTGGAGAAATGGTAATAAAAGCTGGTAATTGTGTTCTGTACAAATACTGCTTTGCCTTCAGTTTGAATTACTGATGCTTCATTGGAGCTAACAAAATTTTTAGATTAAATACAGATACATGCATCAAGCTGGCTGAAAGGTGATGACAGGTGCTAGTAAATATAAGGTTAAACTTTACAAGGTGAAACTGCAAATTTGGAAGCTTCAGGGCAGTGATGTAATTCCGTGGCACAAGACTGATGCTGAGAGTCTCTTTATAGACACCCCATCTTTACTATAATAAGAGCCGTTTCTATCTGTCTGTTTGCCTAAAGACACAGTTGAAAAGCTTTGCATAACACAGGACTCAAACGCAGGACATTCAGTTTCATGAAAAAGCATGCCAATAGCTGGACCAATTAGCTACAAGTCAGCTTCGCGAATAACAGTGGGGCAGATGGTCATTCTCAATGCTTTATCAGCACACTTGACAATCCTTGTCTCCAAAATTAAATAATGCAAGCACTGGCATCATTTTGGTCTCTAAAATCCTACAATTTTCAGTGTTTTGTAGAACAATCTCAGTAATCAATCTGAAAAGTGGCTTGCTCACTGATTCTGATAATCGTTAAAAAGGGTGCACATGTCAGCAGAATTAGTCAATGAAACTTAAGTGTTGTAGCAGTATTGCTAGTGAGTGCTGACATCTTAGACCAAAGTTTATGCCATCAGCAACATATGCCATACACCTCCACCACTCATGTATATACATGTCAATGACACCTGCACCACGCATACATACTGGCGTCACACACACCTGTACGTCGCGTCTATATTCATAGTAAACACATGTGTACCTCACGTCTGTATTTATAGTAAACACACCTGCATCATGCATACACATTTGTGTCAAACACACCTGTACTTCACATCTAAATTAACCATATAGGTAATCAAACATCAGTTTTTAACTTACAATGTAGATAGTTTTTATCTGAAAATTATGATGAATATTTTATAATGTTTGTCAACTCAAAGCATTAACATGTTAGAATATGGTACCATTTTAGAATGAGAAGATCAGTCTCCACCTGGATTCGTCAGTTTTAAATGTAATGGCTATACCATTTACCTACTCATTTATTTATATATTCTATTTCAACTGAAAGAGGAGGGAAAGAGGCAAACATGTGGAAAACTGAAGGACCAAACACAACGGTTGCCAAGAGCAACGGTTGCCAAGCGCCATAAAAGAGACAGTTTATGAAAAATGAGTCACTAATGTTTCACACCAGTTGCTGATTGGTCGCTTGGACTCTCATATCTAAAAGCTCAAATGACCTACAAGGAACGGTAGTACTAGCTGGGGCATAGATCAACTCTCGCCAATATTGCGGACAATATTTACTAGTGTTAAATACATGTACACAATAGAAACAAGGATTTAATTATAAAAAGTTCTAAAAACTATACCAACCGAAGCCACAAATATAGATAGCGCTGATGGATGGCTTTAAAGATACACATAGCATGTCTATGTATAGTGACTACAGGAAAGAGGGTAAGTAGCTGCTGCAAGCTAGCAGTGTCAGTAAATGCATACTAAAGAGTAAACCTATCCAAAAACTAATAGATAGGGTAGCTCTATCATGAGACTGTGATCTTATAGATTAAGTCTATGATTATGTCATAATACTGTGGGTTAAGTCTATGATTATGTTGTGATACTGTGTGTTAAGTCTATGATTATGTTGCGGTGCTATGTGTTAAGTCTATGATTACGTTGTGATACTGTGTGTTAAGTCTATGATTATGTTGTGGGGTTGTGTGTTAAGTCTATGATTATGTTGTGATACTGTGTGTTAAGTCTATGATCATGTTGTTGGGCTGTGTTTTAAGTATATGATTGTGTTGTGATATTGTGTGTGTTAAGTCTATTATTGTGTTGTGATACTGTGTGTGTTAAGTCTATGATTATGTTGTGGTGCTGTGTGTTAAGTATATGATTATGTTGTGGTGCTGTGGGTTAAGTCTGTGAATAGAATGTATTACAATGTATTACGGTATGTTTATTAATAGACTGTGAATCTATAGATTAAGTCTCGCATAGACTGTGACACTTTGAGTTAGTTTCATAAACAGGCTACGGTATAATTAGATACATTTTTATAGTACATTGGTCTATACATAGATTGTGATGTCGTAGAGTAAATCTATAAACAAATTGTAATAGTACAGAATATACCTATGACTAGACTGTGATCCTACAGCGTATATCTATCAGTAGCCACTAGTATTATAGAATAAGCCTGTGTGTAGGTTATAGCACTCTTGAGCAAATCGAATGCTACACACATAACACATTGATAACGGCCTGTTGGAATATAGATAGGCTTGTACAAAAACACAATAAACTACCGAAATGGTTATATAAAAAAATTAGAAATTTGAATTGTTGTTTAGGCTTGTATTTTTTAATAGCTGCGAGAATAAAAAAAGCATGCAAATAAATTGAGACAAGTCAACTGAGCAGTTTCACTCGATTTGCCTCAAACTTTTCCACATTAATAAGTTTTACGAATAGCGCTAATTTTCAATTATGCGTAAAACTGAGTTGCTTAAAAAGCAGATATGCTTATTTACAGTACTTTATTATTTAAGATTGATATAAGTAGTAACCAAATTCAATATAACATCGTATGTAGCTAGTCAGGTATAGTAAGCATGGAATCAAGAGAATATGGAACAGAAGCTACCCATGTTTGGAGTTTTAAGCACAATTTCGGCAATCTCAGTGTCTATGATGATATACCCCTTAGAAAAAAACTTACAAATATATCATGACTATTACAAGAAATTTAGTTTAACCTCAGCAATTCTTAGATTTAAAATAATTTAATTCAAATAAGAACTATATCATGCCAGCTTGATATTTTTGTTAATATGAGTATTTTTTATTATTGTTCATGACTATAGATATTTATTATTATATGGTGTAATTCCTAGTACATTCTCCTGATTATGTTTCTATTCTGTAGCTACCTGGCTGTTTGCCAGGTCGCTACTTCCTTATGTGTATAGTTCTTTAAAATTATATACAAAACAATTGTTTCCTTTTAAAACCATAGAGTTAATGGGAAGCCTTCTGGGGACAAATTGTAAAAACAGTCTGCTGACCCAAGCACTCTTTGAGGCAAAACAAGCGGCATTGTGAAGCATTATTAATATCATTAGCATTGCAACGGATGTTGATAGCGCCAAATACATATGAGCAAAATTACTTTGTCCCTTACATTTTAGAAATGAACTTTCATTAAATATTTTGCAATGTAACTTGTATATGGTCTTGATATTTATTTTTAAAGATTTTATTAAAAAAATGTTTTTTAAATGGAAATAAAATAAAGAAAAATTTGTATTTTATAATAAAGTAAAAAACTAAATAAAAATGATTTTTTAATTCATTCAACAAAATTTTTTACTAAATTGAAAAATAATCTTTATTTGTAATGGTGATTGACTATTTGAGCACAACCAAGTCAAACTACCTTCTTTTGGAGTTTTTCTCTTTTGTTTTAAAACATCTGCTCCGTGGTTCAACTAGCAAACTTGCCAACTGCAACCATGGCAAACTGATAGGCAAAAATAGCAAGTACATGTACTCATCTGCTAGCATTCACTGCTGTAATCAGCCGAAGCATCAAAGCTCTAAATTCACCTACATATTCATGCGGTGTTTTTTAAGGGCTTCAGCTTTAAAACTAATTTTAAACCCTCTGCCCTTTAGACATCTATTTAAATCACTGATACTCAATGGACAAGGTTAGATAGTGCATCGAATTCTGCAATTTTTGAATTTTTTAGAAAAACCAAAGAAGTCGGAAATGGGACATTGGATATGCGTGGAAAACAAAACCATTGTAATCATCTACATTTTTCTCATCATAGCAGTTGCGTCGATGTGGGGAATGAGACACATTGTCACTTCTATTGTCGCTATATATGGTGAATAAACTGCCCACAGTTGAAGCCTGCATAGCACGGTTTGACCCTAAATGTTTACTAAAAGCCTATTTAGAGGGTGATTATGAATTTTTTTAAAGCTTTTTTCTAAAAAATAATTGTTTATCATCATAAGCTGTAACTCTTAATTAGCCACCATCTGTTTTAGGATTGCACATACTTCCATACGTTTGCAGTTTTTCTGTTTTTCTGCTATTTCGGTTGCTTCACGTACATTCTAATCGTTTTCAAAGCAAATAAAGACAACAGCCATGAAGTCCATTAAATATTTTTATCACTAGAACTATTAAGGAGTTATAGTTTTGATATTATCTGCAGATACTGGTTACACTTTGTTGTTAAACTTACTCGGCTTTGCACACCCTTTTTGCAGCTAATAATTGGACTATATAGATTAAATGTGGAGCATTATACATGTAGTATAGCATAATATAATATAACAACTATTTATCAATACACTTTCAGTTTTAATAATCGTTGATCTCTAGTTTACAGAGTTCTTACATACAAGCCCCTTAATCTAACAGTACCATATGTGACGTATATGTAACAACAGTTTTGTAGAGTTGCCCTACCATAAATATGCATCAAAGTGAAAAACTTCTAATTAGGCCAGAAAGAATCATCTTTTAGCTACACAGTGATACCAAATTTGATTGGTTTAAACAAGTCATGTGGCCTAAGAGCCATTCTTATATAGCTTCCTTTAAATTTGATCTGACTTCTTAAGAACACCAGAACTACCAAGATCAAAACATTATGATAGGCAGCCTAATAGTTTAGTAGTATAAAATAGTGCAATAATATGAAAGTTTAATTTTAGTTTTATATTGTAAAATATAAGTGCAAATTGTTCTAAACCAAATTAAAATGTTGAATATCTAATTTAATTTCCATAGTCTGAGTACCGCGGGATTAACTCCGATATGCGAAAAACATAAAGTTACTTGTTGAACAATAAGTAATAAAGCTGTAAATTAAAAACTTTTCGTTCTTGTAAACCTGAATAATGCCTCGGCATGTGTTCCAATTGTGTTTATTCTCTCAACATTATTTGACTTCTGCTTTTCTTTTTTCTTCTAGAGGGTTAAAACGCTGTTGACCTTACGTTGAACCAGGTTGACCTTAAGAATGAGGTTGGTGTTCAGTTCTTAAAACTGCCACTGGTGGTGACAGGAAAAACATCCAACCTTGAACACCTACATGTAGATTAGGTCATAGTTGTTCATTAATATGTAGTCACAAGGTTAGTGCTCTCGTAAAGACGATGAAGTCTGGGCCAAACTCTCTAGAGCAGTTATCTTTGACTGCAGCTCATTCGAGTGGTTCACTGTTTACAGCTGGCACTTATCTCCAAATTTATTTGATATGTAACTACTTCAGTTAAACACTTTAGACAATGGTGGAACCAAACCTAGATAAGTTTCTTCCAAAAGTTTTAACATGTAAAGTTAGGTACACTTATAACTCCTTCTCCATTGGTGATCTGTGAGAAGTGATCCTAAACATTTGCATTCGATCGTTTGATAAAAACTAAACCAAGATTTCTACAAACAACTCACAAATGTACGAAAACTAGGTTTTTTTAATTAGTTTCCACTTTGAACAGCCTTGGCCTCAAATTCTTTTTTGCCCTCCTAAGCTTCTTACTGGACCTTTGTGTAACAAAAGCTTGCAAAATGCTTTTCTACGATCTATGAGCCAATCGACATTGTGGCAAAGCAATTGCAAGTAGTGGTGCACTTCACATTATACTGCGACATACAAGTAAACTTGTTTTGGGAATACTTAATATAATGCGTCATCTTTTCAGTCACAAGTACTGTATCATTCACGAACCGAGGTTCAGCACTGTGATACGCTTTAGTAGCAGGCCAAACCTTTTAAAACAGAGTTCTAGATAAGTTCACTCATGAAGGAAATGTGCTAGTCAAAAGATGGAGTGGCATGTATACCTCTTACCATAATTTGGCTCCTTCAGAATAGAGGTTGGAGAGGCTTAGTAATTGATTTTATCTTTATTAGAAAAGCTAATTAAACATACTACTTGAATCATGTGTGAATATCCAATCGACATTTACATCTTAAAACATTTACAACATTTTCAGACATAGAGCGACCAGTTTTGTCTCAAGTTTAAATGCATTATGGGTTATGTAAGTCTACATGTATGTAAGTCTCTACTACAGGAGAAGTAGGTCATAATTATCGTACGCGACATTAAAATAAGTTAGAAATTTGAATAATAAATGCAGAATCATATATTTTGACCTTTTAATCAATCCTTGCTCCAATGACAGCAGTTTCCTTCCACCCATCTGGAGCCACGGCTTGTAGTTGTGAAAAAATATTATATCATACAGGATTTGAACCCACGGCATTGATCTTTCCCAAATGCGACTCTGCCACCTGTGCTAATCATTCCTCTTGTCCTATCATAGAATAATTGTGCATATACATATTCTCTGTGCTTTACTGATACACATGATGATCTGTTGGGGCACTCTAGAGTGCCAGTTTACTAATAATAATAGCCTATGTCAAGTTAGCACTACTAGCAATATAGATATGTAGTATGCAACTACTCCCTTTGCCTTCAGAAATGAAAGATCCTAACAACAAATAATCTAGTGCAAGTTCATGAGTCTAGCTGGGTACCCCCAATATAATGATAGCTATGGGTTGACTGCTCCAACCAGAGTTCAGATTATGGTGTTTGATTTTGTTATTACCAGACCAACTTCCAGCTCCATCATGAAGTGATTAATGGGTTGGCAATTTGCATACCGAAGTGATATGAACTAGGAATATTTGTAGGACAAAGGAAACAAACTACTGCAGTTAGTTATATCACTAATAGAAAACACAAATCATGAGTCGATACGCATGAGTTTGTTTGTATTTGATATCCAGCATCATTTGTATCATAAGTATTGCTATCAAACTAGCGACTGTATGTTTATCGGAACTTGAATGTTGCAGCCTGCTGTTGAGCAGTAGTTAGGTAAAAGTACTAAGCTAAATATGTAGATCTGAGCTGTGGAGAGAAATAGTCCATCTACATTGCTTAAAGATGGGTTCACACCAACCCGTATTTAGCCACAATTTCCAGCTTTTGCATTTGTTCTTGGAATGTAGCACCAAGCAGGGCGGACAGTCAACATAATGAATGGAATGCAAAAACTGTGAGCCGGTTTGGAGGCTTCTAAGAATACCGCAAAACACTTTCAATTTTCACAAGTTTCATTGTCACAATTCTTTATAATAATTGTGAAGGGTTGTGAGGTAGTGTTAGTCAATCAAAAGGAATTATGAGGCCATGATGCAGAGAAAATCAGACTTTAAATTCATGTGACTTCATAAAGTCAAACCGACTCATTTAAGCGCAAGTTTTAAAAGGTTCTAAAAGCAAAAAGATTTTTGCGAATCACTTAGAATCTGTTGTAAAAAAGACTTAAACTGACTCGGGTCGATTGAAAGCCACCCTGAAGGCAATGTGAACACAAAATCTGTTAAGAACTGTACCACGACCTCTCAAATTTGCAGAAGCAGACACTGATTTTAACGCAATATGGCTGAAGAGAGTTGCATTATGGGTGAAGACAAGAAAAAAGATCAAACAAAAACGACAACCTAAAAAAAATTATTTTTAAGACAAGTTTGAAAATTTGGGATGGGGTGAGTTAAGTAGGCCACAATCATACAACAAAATTCCATAAAAGTTGCACATTTTCTCATCCAAACACGTAAACTAATAGCCCTTGATCTATTTACATCTAGGAGAATCGCTCAGCTGGGAAGGGAGCGATGTTTCTCCTTGACATTTTTCTCAGCCTTATGTAGTATTCTAAGGCAATCAGAATATTCTGCAGTCATGCTGATATCTGTAGCCTCTATCCCTTCGAACACTGACTCCGTCTCGGAACTGCCGCGTGCGACGACGCTCCTTTCAGCTTCAGAAGGCTTGTCAGCGATTAATTGACCTTGCGGAAATTCTGAAGGAGACAGCGTATCGTACATTCTTCTACGTTTGGGAGATGATATGCAATCATAGCTGTCAGAACGTAAGCTAGATGTTGTGTCAGTAGTTGTCAGGCCTGAGGCTAAGAGTTGAGAGACAGGACTAGCCTTCCACCTTGCTGAGCACGATTGTTCACTACTAACATCGTTTGAATAGAGACTGCTGCCTGTATTGCTCGAGACATGCAGTGACTTCAAGTTCCTGCTAGCTAAGACATCTCTGTCTGCTGACTTGCCTTTCTCCCAGCTATCGGGAGGTATTCTAGAACTGTCTGGCTTCTTTACATCGCCCGTGGATAAGCCCTCATTAGAAAGTTGGGAAAAGAGGGCTTTCGGTAAGGAGCGAGTTGGAGCCGATGATAGCTTGCGATCTGAAAAACACCAAGTAATACATCTTAACAACCAGAAACCAGAAGAGAATCCTAAAAGAAACTAAAAAAATTCTTCATAACAAGAATGTGATTGTGTTATTACCCAGACATCTTATATGGTTCACTTGGAAAAATGAAAGACAACTTGAAGAAAGGAAGATGAATGCTAATACGAACTACGAGGCAGTTTTAACCTTATGTTGTTAAACAGGACATTAAGAGTATAATTGCATAACAGTTGCATTATGGATTATCAGAGACTATCAAAAGCGATGAGATTTTCATGGCTTTTGTCATATTTTGGTGAGGCTGGAAAGGGAGATTTGAATGTGCCAGTGTTCGATATTTAAACAATTATGTGTTATAGAAACAAATAAATTGCTGACTTCTGCTGACTTCTGAGTTATACCTACTATAAAGTGATAAAATATTACTGGTATGTATGGACAGCAGTGTAAAATAGAGTTAATGCCATAGTTATGCATATGTAAAAAAAGGGGTGAAATTATAATGTAACATAATTACATTCACGATACGAGCTGTTTTCAAGACAACTATTAGGCTGTCATAAACACTAGTCACTTAAAGTGACCCAATAACAATACCTTTTTCTAGAGAATTAAATTTTATCGTAAGTCGAATAGGTAACCGTAATGACAAGACTTGGCAGTCATTGCTACCCCCATTACTGCTTAGTCAGGTTCACACTATATCGCCGTTTGTCAGCGTTTTCCTTTGGGCGTTCATCGTCGATTATATGAACCATGAACTGATGGTATTAACAAAGCAACGCGGACACGCCGGGAAAGTTTGCAGTTGTAAAACTTTCCCGATATTTCGCCTATCATTGACAACCACCTTTCAAATGTGAACCATTTCGGCGATAGTAATTCGCGGTCACAGATAGCGTGATTCATTCATATCCGTTTATGATAGTCACTGCGGGACTAGTATTTAATTCCAGTACGCGAACACAAAGGTATTTTTTGTGAAAATTTAAAAGATAAAGGAACACCGTGTCACGTAGTATTTTCTAATGCAAACGCGGATGGGTTTGTGATAGTGTGAACATTGTTATCATCGACGATCACCAAAGTATTGTGGCATCAACGCCGAGATACAGCAATATAGTGTGAACCAGCCTTAACACATAGGATCGTTTCATGAGAAAACAACTCCTGATTAAAAATAGATTGTCTGCCTTACTACCTTTTGGCAGAATTCACAGACCTTTCACTGTCCCACTTCCTTTGAAGATGAACATCCACAAAATTTTAGATTTCATCAGAAAGTATCGCTATTTTTATATCTTTTTTCATTGTTTTTGATGTTTGAAGCGATCGGACTGCCAGGATGTTTCAAGATTTTCAACAAACTTGATCCCAGTTGAAACGCTCAGAATAAAATTATGAGCAAAATGACATCACTAGTTGCTACCGTTGCTATAGGCTATTACGGTCAATTTGTAGTATTACGGGTCTCTAGTCTGTCAGCCTCTTTGCAACTTTGGTTAACCCCTGGGTTATGATGTTCCTGTTATACAGTTGTTGAGCCTTACAATATGGAACCTAATGTTTTTCCATCTCCGCCTTAGGACACTTTTTTCGCCATACGATATCAACAAAAATTTCTCTTGAAATTCAAATTTGGCAGTCGGTATGCTGAATACGTCGGGACAATGAAGATGCCGATATGCCATTCACCAAAATTCCTCCTACAATGCATGAAAGAGATACGATGCTCGCTTTCCCGTTCAGTTCAGCATGCTTTGTGTTTCGTAAATGCTTGATATTGCGTGAGTGAAACAAAAATTAGTGAAAAGTAAGCGAAAGTGAAAATTTATTGCATATTTTAGCGTTTAATATATTTATTATAAACTTTAATTCATTATACGTATATAATTACATATATAACTTTAATTCCTTAGCCATGGCTCCTAAAATTGACAACGAAGTTAAAGGATGAAGCAAGAAAATTATTACTATTGCAATGAAGCTAGAGTTACTAGGTTAAATATAAGTTAACTATAGTTAACTATAAGTTAACTATAGTTAACTTATAGTTAACTATAAGTTAACTATATTTAACATATAGTTAACTATAGTTAACTATATGTTAACTATAGTTACTAAGGTTAATATACCATTTTGTTGTTAATAAGTACAGTACGTATATAAAATTTTAATGCTTTTTACCAATGGGTGTTTGCATTGGAAAATTACTATAAGTTTCTATACCGCTCTAGATGACATTTTCGCCTTGAGATGCCAACACCAGAACGAATTAATGTCGTATGGCGAAATTGCACAGCATAGACCTCATAATCGCGCTTTCACTTGATCTGACCGTTTTAACCACCATCAAGTTTTGTCGATTTGAACCTTGAAACGTCCTGACAATCAGATCAATTCAAACATCAATCCAATCGCAAATGACTAAAACATACCGATACTTTCTGATGAAACCGATGAAAATTTGCATAAGTTTATCATTAAATAAGAAAGGAACAGGGGGGGTCCTTCATGCCATGATCTCCTTCAAGTGCTTAGATTAGATATTTTATGAGTTTTCTTGGCAGGGTAGTGAGGCAATTTTTTATAGCCTGTCTCAGATTTTCTGTTTGAGTTGTCCCCCTTAACACTGGAGCAATTTTAGACCGACTAACTTTTTTGATATCTCCTAGTAGGATTCGAACCAATGCCCCGCTGCTTACTAGTCCACGGTGCTAACCCCTACACCATGCTGGCCTTCTATATAGTTGAAAAAGTTACCAAAAGTTTAGCAATACCAAAGTATTGACAGTAAAAGTGTACATCTGTGGAATGTAACTTGTAGCCTTACCATCACCGTTTGACTGGGCTAATTCTGACTTGTCTGTGGTGTGCCTTAGCTGAGCCCGCAGTCCCTCTATATGTTTGTCACTAAGAGCTAGGGCTCGCTCCAAATTCACTATTTCTTTCTTCTGACGATCTATCTGTGTCTCGAGAGTAGCGAGAGCAAACCTTCCGACCCTACGGCAGATGCATGACTATAAGGAAGTGATGCAGTTTACACACTATGTGTAGAAAGTCATCATTGAAGTACAACTAAACAAAATGCATTCAAAAACACAGAACCTTTCAATGAACATTCAAATATATAAAATTTCATTGAAAATAAATAACACCGTAAATCTACCATTCTACTGACATGCCCACGGTATCTCAACCTCCGCTTCTGATTAACATTCTATGGGGCATGTCGGTAGGATGGAAGATGAAGGGTCCGTCAATATTTCCATGGCAAAGTACTATAGATAGCCCACGATGAACATAGGAGTGCTTAAGTTCACATAAAGGAGGAATCTGCAGTCTGACATAGATAAGTTACGTATTAGCGTTAGCAAATCAGAAATGATCTCGCAGGATAGGGGTTGGGGGTGTTTTAGTAAATTCTCAGGACAAAACTTGAGGAACGGAATTAGTGAGACTGCGGAACCGTAGAAGACGAAGTATTGGCCAACAAGATTAAGGGAGTTCACTGGAAACCATGTTTTTTTATGTTCTATGATTAGTTCATTTAAAGAGTGGTGAACAACCATTTTATTCAACATGTCATCATGATCTCCTGCCTTAAATCCCTAGTGTATTTACATGACACTTGGGGCAACAATTCCTAGTGAGTACCTCGCATGTTACATATTAGGAGAGCCTAAAAAAGTCTGGGCCAATATTAAGCTGTTTTCATACCAGCCGAATTCATGCCGATTATCTGGATGATTTGGCCCACTGGCCGAGAATCACCTTGGGTGAAAGGAGCAAATGAACCTGAGACCGATTTTGTTCAGAGAGAAACTTTATCGAGCTGTGCCCAATTGTTGGACAATTTTAGACTGATTACCATTTGAGTAGCCAATGAAATCCCTTTCACAGTAAATCTCGCAGTGCCATTTAAAGTGAATGCTGTATTTGTTTTCACATTTGTGCAATTTTTTTGTCATAACTTCAGCCAGAGTAATGGTACCATTGATAGAACCTCTGAAAGGTGTTATCAATAGATGATTATAGCAACAACATAAAATTTGAAGCAGATGATGTTAGCAAAAGATTGTCCTCTCTATAGGTATCCATTATTAGTGATGAACTGGACAGGGTAAAATAATTCGTAAACTTGCTAAAATCGTCCACGAGAAACTTTGTAGCAAACGGTCAACAAAATGTAAATCTTGACTCACTAAAACTATATTAGCTAAATTTATCTGACCCTGCCAATAAAAATGGCAAAATCGCCCATTTTTGGTCCCAACTCATCTTGGTGTTAACGGAAAAATCGGGCCGATAACTCCCATAACATCGTTCAGTTATTGGCCACAAAACTCTGTTTGCAAATCTTTACCAAATCAGCTTTAATTTAAAGAAAACCCTTTGAATGAAATAGAATTATTTTATTACAGAGTAGCAGTGAGCCCAGCGAGGCCTAGGATTTCTTTCAATCCAAGAGCCAGCGGCGAGCGTGTAGATATCCAAGGCAAATTGCTACAATGTTTTTATGACAAAAAACCATGAACGCGTTCATTGCGGACAATAGTCGTTAATGCATGCAAATTTGCATCCCTGAGTTTCTAATCAAATGGGTGTTTAGGGAGCTGGTTCTTAGAAACTAGAACAGAGTTTTGAAACAAAATATGTTTGGTGACCTGGTAGAAGTCACAGAGCATATGATTGTGAAGTTTGGACAAAATCAACCCAAAAATGTGGAACTGCATAGAGTTTACCCAGACTAACAGACAGACACAATGACAAAGCAAGGTTTATTAATATCAGACATATTAATAGAGGTATCAGACATATTAATAGAGATATCAGACATATTAATAGAGGTATCAGACATATTAATAGAGATGTCAGACATATTAATAGAGGTATCAGACATATTAATAGAGGTATCAGACATATTAATAGAGATGTCAGACATATTAATAGAGGTAGCAGACATATTAATAGAGGTATCAGACATAGTGCACGATAGATTTTTGCTTGTTTTCTAACACAAAAATGTAGCTTCACTATTTTTATTAATTTTCTTTTCATCTAAAAATTATGCGATAAGAAATAAGAATTGCTCACGGTCATCAACAGGAGTAACTCACTAGTAGTTATAAAGAAGTGGGTTCAACTCAACCAGCCAAAACCTTTAGCCTTTGATTAGCCTAAGCTCTCTGCCACACCCTAGAATCCACATTTGTAAAAATTCAGATTCCAACTAGAAATGCTTGCATGCTATTACAAAAATAACTTTCAGTTAAATTAACTTTCAGTTAAATTAACTTTCATTCAACTCTCTTATAAGGCTAACTCTATAAAATCATAGAATGTGCCTACTTGCTGGGAGTTCGCTGGCTCAGCTCATATCGCATCCTGTCATTCTCCCGGCTGAGAGCATCATTCACAACTTTCAAATCTGCATTCTCCTTCAATTTGAACAGATAGTGAATACACGCACCTGTGCATAGCCAACGTTTGGCAACTGTGAACAAGTCTATGATACACACAGCTTCCATGAACTAGCTTTTAGCAAAGTTTTTATCAGACTCTCAAACCACAGCTGTCAAATTCAACTTCTGAATGCAAAAATAATAAAAACTGAGATCCAACTATCTGCAATGTTACCAGATTACTTAAAATTGAAGCATACAATCTAGCAGCATTTAGACTAAAAACTAATTTGGGAAAATACAAAAAACTATTCCAGATGTAGCACTGGCATTGTGGATTGACACATCACAGGCAGTGGAGTAGTGCTGTTAGTTTCCTATATCTTTTGATATCATATTTTATGTTTCATGATTAAAATAGACAAGACTTGATCGGGGTTAAAACACTCAGATCAAGTGAAAGTGTGATTATGACATCTATACTTGCAAAGAGACCGACAGAATAGAGACGCGTAAGACTGCAAACTGAACACAATAGCTGGTATCAACTATAGCAATTAGAGATGGCATTTCGTTCACATTTTTCAAGTTTGTGAATATTAATCTTGAAATATCCTGACTGTCGGATCACCTCAAATATCAGAACCAATCACAAATGATAGAGAAATACTGATATTTTCGAATAAAATCTACTAAACCTCTGTGCAAGTTCATCTTCAACCGTACCTAAAGAGTGCGCAACTCCGTCATCTCTGCGCAACTCCGTCATCTCTGCGCAACTCTGTCATCTCGCATCCTTGTCTTATAGACTAGAGAGCAAAGGTACATGCCCCCAAGTCTTTCTCACAACGGCAAACCACTCATCATTTACTGATTCTAACATGAGCCAAATGTTTGACATTAACCCAGAGATGTTTGACAATAAAAACCGGTAAATCAGTTGTTTTCCAGAACACTCGCTGACACACACCAAGAGTTATTTGTAACAAGAAATATACGAAACATGTAACAATTGGAGGGTGTGTGTGGCTTGAGCCAATCATGCTTGACTTCAAGTGCACCATGTAACTATGGTATATATAGTTTACCTGCAAACTCCTGTTTAGGTCTTGTGTAACTTGACTGCAAAGAGCTTTGGCTTCAGTTAATTCTTCTAAGAGCCAACTAACATCATCACCCCCGCTTGTGGGCACTACGGATGGGGTCTCCTTGACGACCCGCAAATCTTTCCCGGAGCTAAGTCTATGGTTATCTTCCTTTAGTCTGCAAATGCAGCTAGTTAGCCTTTCTATTTCATCCTGCAAAAGTGCAGAGATGCGGCTCTAATGATGGCAGACAGAAGGCCTGTGATTCGTCAAAGGAAATAAGACAACACTTGGGAAGATTACGGCTTCAAAAAGTGTCTTAGAATCATGAAAATGGGCATATTTTTTATACCTGACAATGTTTTAGAGGCTGTTAATATGTCACCGAAACCGTTTTAAGCAGCAAAAGCATGACAAAAAGGGAGTAGTTTGCTCATGATAGTAAAATAGAACACCTAAAAATGCAAATGCCTCCAACAAATATATGTACATATACTAGAAAAACACCTGAACATTTAAACATAAAAACATATGATTTGCGTACAAATTAACATTAAAAAACTGACAGCTAGCTTACGCCAGTTTTCCTTGCAATTTAATAAAATTCTCTAGTTCATCAGCAATTTTATAAGTTATTCTACTTGACCTAACCAGATAATTGTAAAATAATAAAAGTGTGCTTAAGAAATCTGTTTGTTATACCTGTGTACCCGTCTTAAATGTATTTTATCTGTTGCCTCAACTCACTAGTGGTTATAAAAAGCACTCCCATGAATAAGAATACATCAAGACCACTTTAAAAAACCAAATATAATAGGTTAGACAACTCCAATTAAGAACACGCACTTCATCTCCTTGAAGTTCTATAATGAACAATGGGTTACATAACAAAAATACTTGTGTACAATAAATTAGAAAAAAACTCCTGCAGCTGCCTTACACAGTGAGCCACAAAATTGCAAGCTTAGATCATCTGTGATTGGTCAGTTGTATACAACTTACACTTGGCACTCATCAATAACATGCAAATAAACACATAGGTTGGTTGTCAAACATATGAGCATACTTTGTTTTCATAGTGTAGAGATACTTGTATCAATGGCAAATTAAATAGAGATGTTGACTCCCCAACAATATGCGCTAAACATTGACAAGCAGTACAAACTCCATCAATGGATGAGTTATAGATAATTGCACAAAGTGCGGAAAATATAAGCTTAAAATTGCACATCTAATCTTTACTATAATAAAAACATGTGTCCGCGTGTCCGGAGCCACATTGAGAGGCTTGGAAGAAGTGCAAATGAATAGAAATCAAACTCATATATTCAGCTTAGCAGCCAGGCACAGTACCAAGTGGCCACTCAACCACTTTGCATCATCATGGAATAATTGCGCGCATAGTTATTACACATGATGATCTCTCATGGCCCATGGAAATGCCAGCGTACTGAACTAAACTATAAGGGCCATGTCCATCTGTCTGTCTGAAACTGCACTTACAGGTTTGGACAAAACATTGCTATCAATGGGATTCGAACTCATGACTTTTCGGCTTGGCGGACTGACACTCTACCACATGCACAATCAACCTCTTTACTGAATGGCTGGAATTATTCAATTATTTGCTACAACAGACTATCTCTTATGGTTGTCAGTGTACAAGCACTAATATTAAATAATAATAATATATCAAACACATCTAATAATACATATACATATCTGTGTGTTGATAGACAAAAAGTATTTAAATCATAAAATTTCAGCTGTTTCTGTCAGCTCAATCATTTTTCCCTTTTAGCTAAAAGGTATAAATTGATTGTTGGTCAAAACAACATCTGCTACTTGCACCATGGGGATTCTACCAGACTCCTGATAAAATGGGACATTCCACCAGTATTGTGAGAGAGAACTACAGATTTATAGCCCATAAGGTTGATCAGGTAACATGTACATTAAAAACAATTACATGAAACGAATTGGGCAGGCTTAATATGAGAATACTATTATTCTTTTGACTGTTGTCAGGATCCTAAAGGCTCCCTTATACACTAACCTCGTAAGAGTCAAAAATAGATTTCATCCTTGCCTTGCGGACCATCGGTTGAGAGAAGTTGGACTCACTTCCATTGTTATCTTGCCCTCCTGCCAAATAAAGAAACATACGTAGCCTGAGTTCTGAGCAAATTTAGTAAATTTTATCAGAAACTCTTGATATTTAGCTATCATTTGCAATTGTTTTAAATTATTGAAGTGATCCGATTACCAGGATGTCCCAGAATTAAAATCGAAAAAACTTGAGCATGATTAAACTGCTCATATCAAGCAAAAGTGAGATTATGACACCTATATTTGCAAAGAGACCGACAGAATAGAGACACGTAACGCTGCAACTTTAACACAATAGTTGATATCAACTATAGCAACGATAGCAACAAATTTCACATGTATTATTATTCTAAGCGTTATAACCGCAATCAAGTTTTGTTGATTTTAATCTTGAAACATCCTGGCAGTCAGATCACCTCAAACATTAAAAACAATCACAAACGATAGAAAAATAATGATATTTTCTGATAAAATCTACTAAAATTTTGTGTAAGATCATGTTTAGGTGAAATAAAAATGGTTATTGGTTTCAACTAGCCAAAGAAGGGTAAAGAAGTTTATTTTTGGCAGATAAATTTTCAAGAGCCAGACAGTGGATGCTTAGTACAATCTCGCTGAGTCGAAATGAGACGCGATGATAGTGGAAGGTTATGAAAAAGACCTAGCATAAAGTACCATATACAATGAGTACATCTATGTGTACCATGAATACATTTATGTGTATTATGAGTACATCTATGTGTATCATAAGCACATCTATGTGTATCATGATCACATCTATGTGTATAATGAGTACCTCTATGTGTATCATGAGTACATCAATATGTACTACGAGCACATCTATGTGTATCATGAGTACATCTATGTGTATAATGAGTGCATCTATGCGTATCATGAGTACATCCATATGTATAATGAGTACATCTATGTGTATCAACTGAAGTCTGAGAGTACCGTTACTAAAATCTAAAAAGATGACTATAGAACCATTCAACTGAAAGTTTGGATGCTAGAAACTTCAGTTAGATGAAGCACCCAATGAAGCCAATGCATAAATCTTATAAGCAAATGGTAGTTCAGTCAGTTCGATTGCGACATTGTGGTCGTGGGCAATTCAGTTGTGGTACCGTAAGTTTCATTTGATCGTACAAGATGTTATTAGCAAATGGAACACTTATTTTGTATTTTTTCAATTCATGAACTTATGATTCAGAAAGCACCAAATGAAACCACGAAAATGTATGACAGCATGAAGCTGGAATAATTTTAACTTCATAGTTTGGTTCAGACCAATGTGTAGGCTCATAACCAACTTTGGGTACCTCAGCGCAGATAGGTGTAGCTTTTGTTGCGCTGCTGATTAGCTAACACTCTTGTTAGTAGTCAATAAGCATTGGATAGTTGCAATGTTGCATAGTCATCTGCAGCTGTCTAACATAAGAAAATTTGACAAGTAGGTCAAAAAAACAAATTTTCATTAATTGTTTTGTGACCAATGTCATGCTGGTGTTGGTAAAAAACCAGTAAAGTACTTCAAGATACCGTTGGGGAGTGAGTGTGGTAAGATTTTGTAGTCATTTCTGTGTGAGAAAGCTTCTCTAAAGCTTGAGAATCTAGCAAGTTATTGACAATCGCATAATGACACTAGCAAATATGAAAGCCATTACTATTGATGTCATCCTTGCAAGGAAGAGCATGCGCTAAGTAGATTAGCTAAACAGCACTAATAATAAGTAATTTTAAGTAAAAAGTAAATTACACAAATAAGTAATCAGAAAGAATCACAGAAATACCGAGTAGCTGTCGATAAGGTTTCTCAGAGGTTATAGGAATTCTGCAGGTGGGGCAATGCTTGCTTTTGCTAGTCCAGATAACTATGCAGGACTTGCAGTAAACATGGTTGTTATCACAGCAAACCGGCTCTTTAACCTGCGTAAAGAGGCATTTTAAAGATTATAAATGCAGAATGTGAAAATATTCCCATAATATAAATTACAAATGAGCGAAACACTGTCAAGTTGTGGCAGGTGTTTTAGTTATTTAAGAGATAGTCACCTACAAAAACATGACCATAAGAAGAAATAAGGGCACAGGACTGTCATTAGCATTTAGAGTTATTGGCACAGACTGAGACAACTCCTAACAATAAATTTTTTGTGTAAATTCCATTTTATGATTTTACAAACTCATGGTCAGGTATGCATACTGTAATACATAACAATACATACTACAATGTAAGCAAATAAATTTTTGTCTATTAAAAGAGTTATTTTACTCTAAGCGCCACTGTTTATGACTATCACTCAACAAGTTACTCACTATTGAAGGAAGAAAACTCCTGATGGTTTTGTATTGAGTAGCCGATATTGTAGCAGGCTAGTCACTTATCAACACAAACAGTTATTGCTATTACATCCTCGCTGATGCGGACAATGAACCAGACATGAAAATTGCAGAAGCTCCACTGGAATTCTACACTAAGACAGTTTTACTCCTTTGATTAGCCTGCACATATATTTTACTAACAATAGTCAAAAGAATTGTGTTTTTTGCTCTGCTAACTAATTAAATTGCAATGCTTTTTTGAAATTGCGACATATATCTAGAAGAAGCAATTTTCAGAGAGAGCTCGGAAAGCATAAATTAAGGGCTCAAAACTTTTCATACAAATTCAATGTGTCTTGAAACATAATCAGGGGGACATAATCCTATGTATGATGCAGTCAAGCGGAATTATCTAATAAGTGTCATAGGAAAGGATCACAATTTACAGTCAATTCATCTAATAGCCTCTGCACTCATTTAAGAACTATTCCTCTGCAATATTTTAAAACTAAACTTACCATCTTTTGACTAAAAATACCATTCACCATCTAGCCTTACCTATTTTAACATTTCTGTATTATACGTTGTTTTCATAACTAGAAATCTGTTGTAATAAATATGCATGACTATTTTCACAGAGCTTATATTTTCGTTTAAACAATACTCATATCAATCCTCAAGCTTGCTTTTTACATATTTTATGCTTTCAGTTCCAACATTATTATATTAGTTTGACCACTCGTTAGTGTTCGTTTTTATGTACACTGCTTTTTAGTTAGTTTACTTGTTGTGGTACCTTGTAGAAAACATATTGTAAAATATGACCATTGCTTACCACAATAAAGATTGCTCATAATAATAAATGCTCTCCGGTTAACCAAGTCCATTATTGAGAAATCGATTACACAATCCTAATTGTAGTCTTTACCACAGTAGGCCCTACACGACGAAACAATGAATCAAAATTTAAAAAAAGACAAGATGTGTTTTGGCTGTTTGATAGTTTTAACGAAATATTCGAAAACAATTTAAAGAATAACTCGATAAGGCTGTGCGACAATGCAGCAATGAACACTATAATAACACTTAAATCAATCTTGTTGTGCACTCATGTGTAGTCTTAACAAATGTTAAAACTAACAAAACTAGCTCTGGATACTTAACAAACCTAGTCAGTTAAACGTTATTTAAAATAACACTGCATTTACGACTTGTTGAAAATACGTTGTCAATTACATAAACCTACCTTTGCTAAACAAATTTGACAAGATATTGGCAGCGTAAACGCTACTGTTGCGTTTGAATTGCTGGCCATTTTCGCTTTAGAGCCTTATGCCAATTTTGTGTTAAAATTTTACTCAGGAGCTGAAATGACCATTCTGGCATAACATTTTGAATGTTCTTCTTTCTATGGAAAATCCGTTCGTCGTTGATAACTTAGTCCGATACGAATGGGCTGCAGACAACCGTACTTCAATAATATCGTCAGAGAACTCTATGCGTGCCTCATCAGACTCTCTTCTATAAAATTGTTAGCCGTAATATCTGTCGTAATTCTACATTCTAAAGTCGAAGTTTTACAACTTCGCCTGTCCTGAAAGCTATGATGACCTAATGAAATAACAACACTAGTCGGAGAGTTGTGTACTTTTAGATGACACTCAAAGTAGTTGGGAAGATAACTCGAAATTAGCTGCAGCATTTTGCACTAAGTGGTACTAAAATTTGATGGATTAGTTGTGACGGGTTAGTGCAGTGCAGTGCACAATAATTTGGCAGTGCATTACAATTTTCTAATGTGCAGTAAATATTTACTGCAACTGCGCTTTTAGTGCAAATTGTCTATTGTGATCTACTGCGCATTCACTTCCACGATGCATTGCTTGAAACCATGCATTTAAGTATACTGCAAATGAGCGTTCTTCCAAACTTGACACGACATGTGTGCTGCAGCTGCACAGTAGTTTGAAGTTGATATTGTAAATCAATTGACACTACTGATTTTTAAGCATCTGCACTGCATTGTGCAGAATTGTCAAATATAGTACTGTGTTTGGCAAGCTTGAAATTACGGGTTAGAGAGTCAGGTATTCTCACCAACCTGATGAAATTGTTGTTTTGCATTGTATTTTCTCAAACATTGTTTTTTAGGCATTTAGGAAATTTTCATTTCAACACTATATAATAGGGTAATTGTGATCAATTTGTTTAGCCACTCATATTCAAGTTTGAGCAACATTCCCATCTAGCAATTGTGATGTAGTTGCGTCAAAGTCAACTCAATACTTAATTTTGTGATGGGTTTTCATGAAAATGCGTTTTGCATGTATGCACAGTGTAGGCCTAATGCAAAAGTTCATACTGCATCTAACACCGAGAAATGCACACTAACACTAACTAATGCACTCTCACTGCACTCAACACTGCACACTGTGCAGTAGGTAATACAGCCATTGCACCGATACTGCTTACTGTGCATAAAAGTAGTTGTACCGCTTTTATACTGGGTGCAGTAGTGAAAGTATGCTATGCAAGTTTACTCCGTACTGCATGGCTGTGACATGTTTACTACTCCTACTGCACCAGTAATGCAACTACATACGTGTAAAGTTCCGTGCAAAAATATTCTGCAACTGTGATGCATTTTACGTCTGGGCATCAGTGAGTACTTAGTTATGCGCTGTTGTGATTTTTTTCGTAAAGGTCACAACCCTGGTATGTGTACATGAATTTAGTTGGATTCCATCACATAATACTCTTGCTTTGTTTTATGCTGAACAGTAACTTTGTTATCGATAGCTAACAGTTGTCATGCTTTAATCAGATGTTGTACCATGCATAAAAAATGGAAGGCAAGACAGAGTAGTAGACACAGCTCCTCACTACTAATTGGAGCGTAATGAAAATTGATGAGTTATTGAATTAGATTAATCATATGAAGCTAAGGCTAATGCTAAGGCTGCAGTTTATATGTCATCCTATTCACTAATACATGGGTGATGAGCAAATTTTTACTTAGGCATTCTGAATTCGCATCTTCAACATAATTATTTTAGCTGATTTGTTTGAACAGTAAATTAGTGCTCTATTTTTACAGGCAGTAATTTCCTCTTGTGCATGAGTTTTAATTGTAACGGATTTAAGTTACTCAGCTAGTTAGCAGCAAATCAATTTTGTTGATCTGGTATCCTTGCATAATTGGGTACAACACTTATGAAAAATTTGTTAGCTTCTTCTCTTGTTAAAACAGCCAAATGTTTTACATAGACTATAGATCTCACATTGACTAATGACCCTACACTTGGTTGTTCAGCGTGGCTATAGCAAACAATGGATTACAATGATGTTTCTGAAGCAGATGTCAGATTAATTGCCATCATCAAGGTCTGAGTTGCAGTAGTAATCTGGGTAGTAAAAGCCCAGGCTGTAGAAAATAAACTTGAATTGCATCGAGGCAAATATTTTAATTTTAGGGCAGCTTTCAGGCCTATCATTGCATAAAATATTGGTTTTAACCATTTTTATGCTGTGCGTTGAGCAAAGTAAATGACGGCTTTCTACGACGAAGCTATCTCCGCTCCCAGGGTTGATACTCCGCCAAAAGGCCCATTAGGCTCGGCCCAAAATCACGTTTTAGGAGAGGGGTTTTCAGACCATGGGCACTGTCAGTGAATTGCTACTTTAAGAGGGTTTCCACAGCCAAGTCAGTGAAAGAGCCCGTAAAATTATTTTTATAGCTTCTGAATCATATTGAATGTTTAGCGGGGCGTGGAATCTGGGCGCCCCGAGGGAACTCCTAGTGTTTAGGGGGTATATTTCAAATTGACCAACCATGCGATTGGAGGTATAATATCCAAGTCTGGGGCTAGCCAGATGGGTGTTTCTTTCAGAGTATCAGCCATGGGTCTCCGCTTCAGAAAAAAAGCCTTGCCAATACTGCTCTCTCTCTCTCTCTAAAAGATTTACTAAAAGATTGAGCGATGTAGGGTTGTATACTTTTCTGTCATGGATTGTCCAAGAACTTAGTTAAACCTATTGTTTGTAAGTCAATCGTTCTAGACAAGCTAATCTTCTCTATAGTAAGAGAGGTGTCTGTCCAACCATTTGTTTGTCCAAAGACACAGCTGGATGTTGGAAAAATTTGCATTTGACAGGAGTCAAACTGCTGGCATGCAGCTTGGTAGACTGACACTCCAACAGCTACATCAGTCAACTATCTTTCAGTACTCGGTAATAAGTGTGCAGATAGCTATTCTCTGCGCTTTATCGGCACACATGACGATCTCTTATCCCACCCTGGACTGCTACCGTACTAATCATCAACTATTATACATGCATACAACTGGCCAAGGCTGTGCATTACTGCTTATCTTCACAAGACAGAGACCTGCCATCCAGGAAATAATCTTAACGATGATTTCGGCAAAAGTGGTTTCCAAGTGGTACTTTCCAAGGTTTTATTTAGTATTATAGTGTAATAGTACGCTACGCTATAATACTGAATAAAATCTTGGAAAATACCACTTGGAAGCTACTTTTGCCCAAATCATTGTTAAGATTATTTCCTGGATGGCAGGTCCCTGACTAATGAAAATGAAGTCACGCACAGCCTTGGCCAGCTGCATGCATGTATAATAGTTGATGATTTGTAGACAGGTTTGACAGCATATGATAAATGTTGTCAACAATTTCGGCTGACACTTGCGTTGCGCGAGATATTTAAAGGAAGAATGTTATACTCTTGAGTGATATTGCCATTTGGAGCACGAGTGAAAACAACTTGAACGGTTGAGGAAAGCAACTTAAACTGTGAGTTTGTACAAATGATATTTGATTGGCGATTAACTCTTGACTTTCATATCATTAAGGTAGATTACAGCGGGACCGCTCTGAAATGTCAGGCATGCAGAAAAAAAGGAAGCACTTGCAGGATGGTGAGTGTTTACTCATGGAAGAAAATTGGCTAAGCCTCGAGAAAGGATCAGTTTGGTTAACTATAACCAAAAAGCAATGAAGCCAGGCATTAAATGAAGAAATAAGACAAAATAGGAAAACCTCTACTTCAAACCTAAATTAAACACACAAAGCGGCATTTCGCGACTTAGTGTACAGTACACTATTCATTGGAGTTGTTTTCTCGTGATTATGTTGTCTAACCAGTCACATAGAAATATAATTTAAATCTCTTGCTTCTTGGCAGTTAGAATATAGAAAGTTTGTTCTAACTCATTCATTAAGTAAAAAGAATTCGAAATGAACCCAGAATTGGGTGCACACAAAAGGTAAAAAACATCTAATTGCGAAGTTTTATAAGCTGATGGTGCAAATACAAAAGCATTTTTCGTTGTTGGAAGTCTCGTCATGCTAATCCTTTGTACAATGACAAATGATGCTTCCACGCTTCGAGCATTCACATGGGTCCACAATGACACTGGAACTTTGACAGTTTTTTGCTAAATTGTGAATTATATTCGACCTAGGCTCAAAAAGGGATTGTTCAGAAGAAAAGTTGCATTTGTGTTTACCATGCCTATTTGTAGTACTCTTGAGTTTAGTTCAAAACTATTGGGTCAATCTGATCAGTAACTCAAAATTCTAACTCCAACGCTTGGGTGATGACACCGGATTCTCGCTCTCTTAGAACTACCTAGTTGTATCTTTTGGTCGGCATTCCCTGTCTTCATGACCAGTTAGTAGAACCCACACTAAAGCGTAAAATTTGGAGGCAAATATTGATACTCACGTCTAAATTGTCTTCTGGACTTATTGACATCACTGATTGAGTTAAGAAGAGAGAAACTTTCGTCATATTTAGTTGATGCCACCATATATTTCCTTTGAATGAGTCGTGTTGCCTAATTCTTGTCTTGCCTTTCAAACAGTCTTAATAGGGTTACTTTATTTTAAGAGATAGCGGTTGCATATAATAATGGTTGCATATAATAATGGTTGCATATAATAATGGTTGCATATAGTAATGGTTGCATATAATAATGGTTGCATGTAATAATAGTTGCATATAATAATGGTTGCATGTAATAATAGTTGCATATAAAAATGGTTGCATTGTAATAATGGTTGCATATAATTATAATAGTTGCATATAATAATGGTTGCATATAATAATGGTTGCATATAATAATGGTTGCCTATAATAATGGTTGCCTATAATATTGGTTTCATATAATAATGGTTGCATGTAATAGTGGTTGCATACAATAATTATGGTTGCATGTAATAATGCAACCATTATTATATACGACCCTTATCATATGGAACCATTACTAAATGCAACCATTATTATATGCAACCAGTATTACATGCAACCGACAAGTGGTTACCATTATCATTAATAATGGTAACCACTAGGGCTAGATACCTACACTTGTTCAATCAAGCCTAGTGCAAAGTCTCACATGTGATTGCACTTGCTGTAAGCACTTGGTTAAATTCCTGGTAGGTGTAATTTGAAATTTCATGTATTAAATCAGGTTACCAAATTTCTGTCACAGGAAAAAGCTAATTGTTCATTAATAGAAGATATTTTATTCCAGAAAAATTAAAACAATTATTTTGTGTTCTTTCTCACTTCCATAGTTACTAGCATGCATGTTTACAACACCATTGATACTGAACTAATGACCTCCAATAACATATATTTAGGGAGCGCAAACACAAGCAATCACGTAGTTATACCCTACCGAAATCCTAACAACAGCATGTATGTTGCAGGGCTCCATGGGACACCTTGCAAGACAGCAAGACATGGTATTGGATGAAGAGTCCGAAAACCCTTGTATCTCTATGTTAGATTTTGATGCAAGGCTTATTAATGGAACAATAAAAAACCCTCTACACAATTCCAACAGCTTCCCAAGTTACTTTGTAACTAGAACACAGAGAAGTGTACCCAGTATGGAATACTGAGACCTAAGACCTCCTGGCAGCGTTTCCTGCCTAACTGTCGCTGACTTTGAAATACAACTAACTTACCTGATCATGCAGTATGCTCATTTAAATTAAAATGATGCTAAATCTTTGACCTAAATTAAGAATTAAAGACAATGCAGGAAAAAGGTTTAGCTGTCATATAGACATACAAACATAGATTAATACTGTATATATAATTTACTCAACTTCAAACCTCTCTTTGTCGTGCTTTTTACCCATTGTGTTAAAATAAAACAGACAGAGATTTTATTTCTTCACAGCTCAACATGCTTTGGCAAAATAATGAGCTAATATTTACATGTAAGAGAACTTCAATAGCTACATATATAGAGCCAAGTTCTGCCCTGCCTACCGGAGGAGGCAGCTTCCTTAGCTAATATTTTGCAAAATGCAGCGGATCTAAATATTTTGATTTACTAGTACCCTGACAGTCTATTGTGCCACGAGAGATTGTCCGTTGTAACAACTATGCATATAAGTATTATAAAAGGGCAGTGAGTAGTAGATTATTGCAGTTGGTAGTCAGTCCACTACACCGAATATTGTGAGTTCGTATCCTGGAAGATGCAATTATTTCTCTCAACCACCAACCTTGGCTCTGGGCAGATGGACACAGGTCTTATTACGGTAGACTAGTACCCTTGTCGGTCTTGTGTACTGTGAGAGATCGTAATGAGTAATCTGCATACACATAATCAATTCGTTAAGTGGCAAGTGACCGGGTGGTGCAGTGGATAGAGCGTCAGACAGTAAATCGGAGCACACAAATGAGGAAATTTTTTTCCTAACCCTCTTCGGATGGATGGACACTCCTCTTATTATAGTAAAGATTGCTGCTGCATATAAATTGCATTCATGATGCATTAAAGTCTAGATGAACAAAGCATTTAAAATTTTATAATCATGATAAATAAATATTATCTAATTCTACTAAAAGGGTAATTCTGAGAAGGAAAATGTTAGCTATATGTAAAACGATGGAAAAATCTAGACAGAAATGATGGGATGTTAGAATTTATGAATGTTTTATAGGTAATGAACTTATATGCACTAGATAAACAATAAATAAATATGGTTAAACATTGCTAAATAATACTGAAAAATATTCCGAGTTGGCATCGAGTGGCCAAGTAGACCTGAAGACAAAGCGGTAATGCAAATGTCTCAGCAAGTGACCTCATCTCTAGCAAATAAAAAAGTCATAATATGGATTACAAAATGGCCTAAGCTCTTCCCTGTTTCAGGAAACTAAGTGCCTCACACCACCGTTTGTCAGATGTACACGCAGTGCATAGGTTAGGACAAACTAGTTAGACTACTATAATCTCATTCTTGCAGTCCTTGCGCGCACACTTCTTGCTAGATCTTGTCTGACAGAAAATGGAAGACATTCTCGGAATATCATCGGTATGAGGAACCTCCAGCTCTATAGTGGGTATCAGCTGATCGGAAAGTACCTTTCAACAAGACAGCATTTTACATGTCACACGAAGAATTAAAAACAACAAACATAATCAAATGATACTGTACATATTTGATGTTGCAGGTAATGACACGCATAGACTATGTAGGCAACGAATGCCTGTAAACAACAAATGCAACATCAAACCATAAAATGCGACATTCTTCTAAAAACAGTCTAATCATAACATTATCTCGATTGGTTGACTCTGTGCGTGTAATCATTTGAAGGTCCCAGTTGACATGCCAACCAATGTCCATCTTTAATCAATTACGCTATAGCAATCGCACAGAAATGTGAGACAAAGATATTTCATCAAACAAGTATCCTAGCATATATATGCTAGGATACTGGTTTGATGAAATATTTTGGTCTCACATTTTGGCCATAACTGTTCGCTGTCATATGACAGCGAACAGTTACGGCCAAATTTCAATTGGCATAATTCAAGGTTGCAATGAGATGTTATACAAGTTAGAAACATCCCATAAATGAAAAGGACACAGAAAATTAAAAAAAGAATTATACTTATTAGCAATTATAAACAACCAATCAATCTCGTGAAGCAGAGTGCCGTATTCGAAACAATTGCAGTTTCCGGTTCATTTTTGCACAATCCTTTATAGAAATCATGAAGAATTATTCAACCAAACTAGAGTGCCATTATACAAACTGACTAGATACAAACCAGTTTTAACCAGTTACAAACTGGTTAAAACTGTTCATCCTCGAGTCACTTTGCTTCAGCAGCAGAAGCGCGTCTCAGTAGCGACTGACAACTAATGACTGCCAACATCGATGACTTTCAAAACTGAATTACTGCCAACACAGACAATGATAACGTGTACTACCTTTGACATGGACGACCGCTGACATAGACGACCGCTGACATGGACGATCGCTGACACGAACGACTGCTGACATGGACGAACTCTGACATGGACGACCGCCAACATGGATGACCGCTGGGCATCAACTACTACTGACATCGACAAATACTGTTGGATAATTGAGAGGCTACTCTCTCTCTACAACTAAGCACTTACATCATAAGCGGCAGACTCCGATGGACTAAGCACCTCAGGACTGTTCAAACTATGAGTTAATGAAAAAGTTGGATCTGACTGAAATATTGGACTAGATTGTGTGGGAAGGGAGTTGGCGAGACGGTTGGAGATCGCTAAAACATCATCGGACATCTGTAGAGTAGATCTATTGACCATGGAAGTCCTTGAGAGGCTGTCGGAGATTGGGCTATGCACACGCTCAAGGAGTCTGTAAATTGACAAATCAACAGTAAATATTTAATATTAGATATTTAATATTAGAACATGCGAATAATGATTCTATCATAAAGAAATGTGAAATCCAGTTAAAATGATTTGTAAGATGACAGCGTCGGATGTGAAAACAGCGAATAAACACACTGGAGAGCTGAAATGACTTTCTCAAAAAGACTGCAGAGGAGACATACTAAGTAATATCTTTTTATGAGTAAAAAGAGATAGGTTTATTTGCTATCTTAAATTTGGCTCCTAATTGAAAACATGACAGTTCAGCATGCTTGGTTAACTATACAAATGCTAGTTGGTCTATAGAAAAACACCATCAGACTGATCGCTGGCGTTGTTTTAGATATCAGGCAATTACTAAAATTCCCTGCAGTGATAGCGTAGGGAAACATCCTCATATGGCAATGCAATACCATCACGGAAACGGTCGTGTCGCTCTCATTCTGTTGTAATTCAGCGCCGCTGTTTGGAAGCGAAAGGCCTGTGTGATGCACCATCTGTGTCATGGAAACAGCTTTAGAGATTAACGTCGTCGCACTTGTGAGCGCATAGGTCTCATTTTCTGGTCGGTTCATATGCAAAATTCTTTGTTTTTGAGGCGCTCTAATTAATCTATTTTTACTTGAAAATGAAAATGGCAGAAGGGTGTATGGAGCTCTTCAAAAATTGAATCGTTTCTTGACTACTTGATTGAGCCTGACGCTTACGGAGACACGAAGCGTCCTAACTTAACGTCTACTAACTAAGCGTCCTAAGCAACTAACACTCTACTACAGGGCCGTATGGAAACATGATCTGCCTGTGAGCCAGCGTAGCGCTTGGACACTGGTGCACTCAGATGTCACGCTACACTATCACTGTATGGAAACTTAGTATATCTATAAAAACAACGCTGAGTCAGTTGTTGATCACAAACTGATCAAAAATCCTTCAGTTAGTGAACGCAAAGACGCTGAGAACCACAAATTTTTACTATAATAAGAGCCGTGTCGATCCATCTGAAGGCACGCTAAAAGCGTTAAGAAAAAAGATTGCACCGCATGAGAATCGAACTTAGATATTCAGGTCCACTCGATTTGAAGCCAAGAAAACTACCACTAAACCACACCTGCCGCTTTTTGGAATAATGATACACACACGTATAATAGTCATTATACATCATGATTATTTCTCACAGCGCATGAGACTGCAAGGGTGCTAGTAAACATAGTTTCAGCGTTTCAGTATTACAAAAACTTGCTGCAAATAATGCAGTAGATATGATTTATCAGCAAGTAAAACGCTAAAAAATAATTGATTATATAATTTTATAGCAACGATAAAGAATTTATTTAAGATAATTTAATTATTATTGAAGTCAGACATCTTTCATCTGATATTACTGTAGATATCAAGCAGGCAATTGGCAGAAAACAGAAGTAATGTATTTAGTACTTGCAGCAACAAAGTGCTGCAGCAGCAACAAAGTGCTGCAGCAGCAACAAAGTGCTGCAGCAGCAACATTCAGTATAAAATCAGCTAAACATTAAAATGTTATGTCAGCAGCATTCCTAGAATGGTATTTGATATAGAGCCGTGTGCGAAATGAACTGGTACCTTTTTAAAAAAGCTAAAATTCTCATTCACAACATTGTTACTCATTGCGAATAGAGTCTTTAATCAGAAGGATTAAGTCTTTAATCAGAAGGATTAAATACCTACGTTTGAACATTTGATTTCAAGCTCAATCGTTCCCCTATCCTATTTGTCAAATAATTCACAATCATTGTTCAGCTATTGATTCCAGTTCTGGCGCACTGCTTTATTAGAGATTATTTAACATGCACAAATAATTTAATGTTAACCAAATTAGCTTTTCATTGCCTTCCTTTCAAATATAAAACAAAGTTATTTGGGCGCAGCTCCGACAATGTTTAAATCTTAGTGAAGACTAAGAGGAGGACCTCAGGAGACTAACACAGTGCGTATTATTGATATTATTATTTATTACCTAAATAGTAATTATATAATTGTCACAAAATCGCTCGTAATTTTCAATATTTTTCACATTTATTATTCTAGAGGTAGAGGGTGCAGTTGTCCTACAGGGGCGAGAGAAATTGTCCAGATGGAAATTGTCTAGGTGGGAGTTGTCCTGATGGAAGTTGTCCTGGTCGGAGTTGCCCAGGTGGAAGTTGCCCGGATACGACTTTACGATATACTCATGACAATACTCATGAATTTAAAAACTTGAGGTATGACATTGACTGTCTGGAGTACATAGGGTAGTAACTTTTGATTAAACAATGTAACTCATTAAAATATAATAAGTCAACCTCATACAAAGGTAAATTATAATCTGCTTCTAAAAATGACCAGAAGAGAGTTGCTATAAAGAGATGCCATGTCTAGCTAGATAGTTATATATGGCCTAGAATATGACACTGTCCAACAAGTGCCTGATATATATTGCTAAAAAATGGACACAAGCATTTGAAGAATTGATGGAATTAATTCAAAATATGTCAAATTGCAATGATGAGACTGTCACTGCTTGGAAGAACTGTTACTGGTGGTGGAGAGGAAGTATGAACGATGTTTTAAAGACGTCCTTCAAAATAACCAGCCAGTTATAATGTCAACAACCTATGTAAAACCTCTGTTGGCGTCAAAAGATAATGAATATGACAAAAAGGTGCATGTGGCATTTCTATTTACGTAAAATATGCAAAGAAAATTAAGTTGTTATGAATAAGTTATCAGCCTAACTGGTTGGAAGAAAAAATACAGAAGTCAGTCACTTCTGCAAGAAATACAGTGGACACTCCTACGACATAAAAAATCCATTTATGTTTAGGTATTTTATGTTATATGAAAATAAAATAAATATTTACTTTGCAAAGATCTTTGCAAACTCCCCTTTGGTACTTGAAAAAAAATCTAAACAACCTTTTAATTTAATGAGTTTACAGTAGTTGCAGTATTATTGGTTTGTATCGACAACTTTTCTCTTTTTGCTCATCAGCTTTTACTTGAGGCCATAGTAAACTTACGGTAAGTTAAGTTCACAGCTTCACTGACCACTTAAATCGACTGTTCAATTTTTTCTATACAAAAAGATCTATACTGCAAAAAAAAGGTGTATGTTTAAAATGAAGTTAAACAAAACTATGTTTTTGCTAAAAGAGCGCCGTCTGTCTGTCCATCAGTCTGTACGACACCAGTTAAAGGTTAGAATAAAACACCATTTTCAACGCGACTCCAACTCCTGTTATTCACCTAGGTAGATCGACACAATAACGCCTGCAGTGATCGACTGCCTTTAAGTATTTCTAAATACCTGACTGGTCAGATACTTATCTGAGCTTTGTTAGCACACCTGATGATGGTTCATGACACACTAGACTATCAGAGTACTAGTATATATAATAGAGATAGCCTCGTTTTCTCTTACAAGTGCAGCAAGAGAGGCTAGCTAGGAGATTATGGCTATTCAAATTAAATTTGAGAACTTGCACTGACTTGGCACCTTACGTTATATGGAATGTTTTACGTAATACGATGCAAAACTTTACAAACATTCTTTTCAGTAACTAAACTTTTCGTAATAGGAGGTTTATGCTATAGGAGCGTCTACTGTATCCTTTTCTTCACTGAAAATGAAGAGACATGAAAGGAACTATCTAAAGTTACAAATATGCCTCTGGAAAATGAGTAAAAAATATCTACTGGTCACCGGAAGTATGCATTGAGTAAGTGTTGAGGCAGTTGTTTAACCATAAATATAGATTTATTCCCTACTAATAAAGATGATTTACACAAAATGACACAAAATTTTAGTAGATCTTATGAGAAAATATTGGTATTTTTCTATCATTTGCGATTGCTTTTAATATTTGAGGTGACCTGACGGCCAGGACGTTTCAAGAATAAAGTTGACAGAACTCGATCGAGGTAAAAACGCTCGATCCAATGAAAGTGCGATTATGACACCTATAGTTGCAAAGAGACCGACAGAATAGACAAGCGTAAGACTGCAACTTGATAATATCTATAGCAATGATATTAACGAGTGACATCATTTCACATGTATTTTTCTTAGCGTTATTAGAATACATTATTTATTAGAGCATTGTTAGAGTTCTATGACTAACAGGATGTAATCGAGGTGGTAACTGGGGACACTGCATGAATAAGCTCTTTTCTTCAAATTGAACACCGGCATAAGAAAGACAAGGCATGATATAGGTGTGAGTCTTCATCCATGTAGGCCTACAGTGCTTCTATGATATATACTGCTATCATACAACTGCACCAACCTCTCTGAGCAACCAAGTCATGTCATATTCCAATATTATCTCCACTAGTATCCTGGCAGTTTAGTACTCTGTGAGGGATCATAAGGAGTGCGGATAACTCGCAGAGAACACTCTAAAGCACTAGAAGGTGATCCCTTGGCGCAAGTGTTAGTGTCTGTCCACTAAGCGGGAAGATGGTGGTTCGAATCCAATTGAAAGCAATATTTTATCTCAATGGCTTCGGACAGGCGTACGGACAAACACAGCTGTTATAGTAAAGAATACCATGAGCAGTCGTTCGCTTAGCAACACTTCGATAAAATATACCATTAGCAGTTTTTCCGCTGACAATAAAAACCGGACTACCTTTGTGCAAGTTGGAGGTTGTTATTGATAGTTCGTCTCTCCTCCAGCATCTGCTGCAAGGCTGAGGTCGCCT
The DNA here is from genome assembly GCF_963576615.1 of Watersipora subatra. Taxonomy (NCBI): domain Eukaryota; kingdom Metazoa; phylum Bryozoa; class Gymnolaemata; order Cheilostomatida; family Watersiporidae; genus Watersipora; species Watersipora subatra. The sequence continues at coordinate 59,188,601 of NC_088715.1, forward strand.
CAGTATAGCGTTGGTTAAGGGAAAGGTTGACCTGGGTCAGCTCATCTGCCTGTACCCTGTAAGATATATGACAGTGATACGACACGCCGTATGATAAACGTTCACACCGAGGTAGTTAAGAAAATTATATGTACTCGCGTCCTGGTGGTCTGGTGTGCTTTGAAAGATCTTTTGGCGTAGTAAGCGACTGCACAATTATTCCACAAGTTGGTAGACTGACACCCTACCAACCTGCACCAATCTGTTGATTGGTGCAAGTTGGTAGGGTGTCAGTCTAACAAGCCAAAAGTTATGAGTTCACATCCCATTAAAAACAATCTTTTTTCCTTCTCTTCCAAACATGGTTTCAGACGGGTGGACATGGCCCTTATTAAAGCAAATACTGATGGATTCTAATTGCGTAGTATCTATATATAGAATGAACAGATCCGGTGAGAAATTAATTTGCCAATAGTACAGCAACGAATCAAAATAATGATTTGGTTATGACCAATCAAATCAAATGAAATATAGACGAAGCTGTTTTGATTTCGGCTACCATGAATAATCTCTAAAGCAATGTCTGTTGAAACTAAAACTTCATTTTGGTTGCTAGTTGGTCATTCCTTTGGACTAGAGCCTGATGCCATTTAATTACTAACTCTGAATGCCATCCGCAGTTAATGACATGAGGCAAACCTGAAATACCTAAGACCTGTTGTACACCAAAAAGTCCAACTTAACAAAAAAAAAGTCTGGTTTATTGTTAGCACTCATAATTGTAAATGGAGTTTATGAAAATTTCTGCCGATAAGTTGAAAGATCATGACTGTAGCCAGAGCAACCTTCATATGTTGAACTTTGACTGTATTCATTTGCTTTTTAGTTGGAAAATAAAAGTTTTGAAGTAAAAAAAACACAATTCAGGTGAACATTACATTTTGAGAGAAATACGTCTGAGGTCAGAACATTCAATTGGTATGTACACTCCAGCACAGAGCTAAAACAGACATTTTACTATTAAAGTAGTGAGGATTCCAATGGTGCCTAAATATTTGGAATTGTCTTCCTTGCCATGAGTTACCAGGATTTGTCATTTACGGTAATGATTTGAGTTAAGTCGAAATTGATAATAAGCTACAGTTTCAAGCCATGACACAACTCACAACAAATTTGGGACAATAAGCAAGTTAATAGCAACACTTTGTTAATCACCAATACTATAAACAACCCAAACTTAGGCTTGATCTTGAAGGCCAGGCTATTAAATGTTTGTGCAAAGATGTTCAAGTATAACAACTAAATGTAATATTGTAAATATACAGTAGTATAAAATAAACTGCTGGACTTTCTTGCAAAACTAGAATTTTTATTTACAACACCGGTACTCATTATATAATAGTCAAATGTTTATTTAGCTGTAGAAAAAAGTCATAGCAGAAAGGAGTTTGAGTGTTACGTAAACAGGAAGATTGTTCCTATAGTAGTGTACGATATGATATATACATGGATATGATTTGAAATAAGCGAATATAAATGTATGTGGTGTAACCATATCTGTACAGATTGTTATCTTCAACTATTAAAAAAATGAAACGTTCAGAATTTAGCCTACATAATCATTCAAAAACTAATTTTACCACTGTTTGGCTTATATATTTGAAATCAGGACAAATTGAGGATTAATTTAATATATAATTTACGGTTATTGACTAAATTCAATATGAGTAACAACGCTGTAAAAGTGAATTTTAGTCGGCAGTCTTTAGTGCCATTCACATGCCAGGGTTAATAAAACTAGGGAGTCAGACCTGCTTTACAAAAATTAAATGCTTCCAGGCAACACCATACTTTAGAAAGGAGTTGTAATCTTTAGATGAAGTTGCTGCAACCATGTCATTTTAATTGCTGCCATTTTTGCTTCTACAAGATTTCTCGACGTTCTATGGTATCACTCTATGGTATCACTCTATGGTATCACTGCTCCTAGCCATATCTAGTAATAGACGCTCTGTGGTATCACTGCTCCTAGCCATATCTAGTAATAGACACTCTATGGTATCACTCTATGGTATCACTCTATGGTATCACTCTATGGTATCACTCTATGGTATCACTCTATGGTATCACTCTATGGTATCACTGCTGCTAGCCATATCTGGTAATAATACTGACATGATGGAGACTTGGAGAACAGAAGCGATTGTGATTGAATGCCCTTCCTAACACCCTAATGGTCCTTGTGTTGACTCGAACTACAGATCTACCGCTTGTCAGTCAGCGCACTAACCACTGAACAATGGCTGCTCATTGGACAGTTTGTAGATATTTTCTCTTAACTCATGCAATGAATTCGTGCGCAACTAATGAATGGTGTTTGTATGACTTAAACCACTAACCTACCGATCATAAAGCAGTGTACTAACCACTGAATGAAGGCTGATTTTTGCACTCATTATTATACGGTATTTCTATTTAAAAATTTAATTTTTTAAATAAAAATGCATCTGATCATCTATATATTCATTTCTTTGTGGCAATAAAATAAGAATTCCTTGCTTAATTTTTAACAACAGACAAATGGCTGGTGGACTTTAGCAGAGAGGAGTTTCCAATGTTAGCAGATTGATTTGTTCATCTGCTAAATGCACTTGCCACTTTTTGGCTAAAGAAGGCATTATAATGCTCTTTAGTATGCATTGCACAAACAACAGCAAGCTCTGGTAACAAATCACTGTAAACAGGAATAGTTTTTACAGAAGTATTTAACAGACTATTTATAATGATCTCTATTCAATACTTTCACCTTCAGTATAAGTTTGTCTGACAATTTAACCAAAGCATTCACTGTAGGTCGCTATTTCAATATTTTAAAAATAAATAATATATTGGCACTGCCACTTTGGATTGCTTCTGATTTATCTCTCAGCCACTTTTGACAACAAGTTACATTTGTTATAAACATGGTTCAAATGTTCCTATTGGATATTGTGGAAGAGGTGTGATTCGTTAGGACATTGGAGTTCCACGAAAGAGTAAAAAAAATATTTACAAATCCGAAACTATAATAGTTTTCAACTCAATGATATGCTTACGACGCTGTTCAACCTGTTAGGGACAACTCAAAATGTAAAATCTAAAAAAATTCGGAAGCACGAGTTGAAATATTAAATTTCTAGCTATGACATTGTTGCGCCTCATGATGATCATCAGAATATCTATGCAAGTACAGTGTCACACTTGACAGCAATGCATTTCTAGGCCACGCATGGACCTGCATTCACAAAAGAAATTGTTACTCAAAACATACATACCTGCTAGCCATGTATTTGCTGCGCCACATATCTGCTTGAATTGAGATTCTGTCCAAATCTTCTACATCCTTGTAGATTTTTTGACTGTATGAGCCTACAGTTGCCGAGAGTTCAACTTTATCTCTGCAAACAACACGCCACCCGTAATAATTACGACAATACGAAGGAGCCAAACTAAGGTCACTCGGTGATAAGATGTAATACATCTAGCAAGAAACACTGCTGAAAGAAACACTTACTGAGCAAGCTTCTCCACTCGGTACTGGAGGTCATTCCCGACTGAGGCGACAAGCAACTTTTTCAGCTCTGAATTAACCTACAAAGTTAAGGTAAACAGTGATAAGTTGTAAATGTTTCGGTGACAAGCTGCTCGAGCAGAACTTGTGACAGCATTTGATAAACGGTAAGCTGATTTGTTAATTTACAATCAAATTGTTGATTGTAAAACTGTGAAAATTAGGAATCAGCTTGGTGTTTAAAATCTTTCCTAGGTGACTGCATCTTTTCTAGGTTATCTACAGCTTACGGCCTTTTTAAGTGTTCCTTTAATACCTTGTGCATGCAGTTTTATGGAATTAAAATCATAAAACAGCCATTGTCAAAATGACTGAGTACGAGAGCATTGTATAAGTCTAAACCATGGTTAGTATGGTTAATTTAGGGTTAATATTCTGCTCATAACACAGCGATTTAGCTAAAGCCAATGCTCTGAATATAAGTTGAAAGAAGCAGCTAGCTAAAGAAGCTTTGACCCAGTAAAAAGAACCAATCAGTATACTGGTGGATTTGGTGTTGCAATAGCCATGGGTTAGTCTCTAACCAGTTTTACTAAACATAGTTTGAGAACTCCTTGTTTAATCTTTAATAAATTCATGCTGACAAAAAGGTCCATTTCAACATAATCGTAAAAACAATTTGCGCGCTGAAGGACCAACCACATCGAGAAAAATATAATGGCAGAGCCAATGATAAAGTTAATAAATGTAAGCAATTCGACCTGGAAGTCTACATGCATCTAAGAGCATGAACTAGTACTAGTAGCATCTCAAATGCAAACTCTGCCTTTATACATAGAAAACTGAGCAGAGGTTAATAATAGGATAGAGCACCTTTAACTGGTTGCTCAGATCATGCTGAAGCTTGGTGACAAGCTTCCCTGAAGCCACAAGATCTTCCTCTAAACGAACACGATCAGTGTCCGATTCTCCGCTTTCTACTCCAGAACCACTCAGCGCTTCGTCTTTGTCTTCTGAGCTGTTAGTGAAGGATGATATGATTGGTCCAACTACATTCACGGGTCTAGACTTGGCTTTTCCCTCTGTGAGATATATTACAGCCGTGAATGGTTCATGTTTTTCTAACTAACGAAATAAAAACTCGAACAGTAAGTATCCTAACAAATACTTTAATGTTTCTCTTAACTCAAAAAGCGTTTGAAATAGACCTTTTGATTGAGGTAACAATCAATATTGCGACAAATAAACCAAGACTCACCAAATAAAACCAAGGAGCAAAATTGCTAATTCAAACAATGCCAAATGTCACCCAAAAGAGCATAAAAAGGCTGTTAGACAATCGCAGTTGCGTTCCTTGTACCTACTTCTTTTGGTCTTCGATTTTAATCGTTTCCGTCGTAACTGGGAATATGTTGGACTATCTGGCCTCCGAGCTGTACTCTGCACAGATCCAACATCACTGTCAAACTCACTGAGCAATACGCTGCCAGTTCGGCTAGAGATATGTGATCGAGGACCTGAACTCGAGGCATAGGCCTACAAAAAATCAATACCTTTTTTATGAGATCGAATAAGATAGAAAATATGATCTAAGCCAATAATCTATTATGTGCGATGTCAGCAAATGCACAAAAGGAGTTTCATGAAAAACAGGCTAACACTATTATATCGAATGTTTATATCTCAACAAAACAGTAGCCAACAGTTTGCTTATTAATATTACAGTCACCATTAAAAACCGCAAATGCTAGTCTACAAGCTAAATAAAAACACATTAAATGAACTAGCAAATGAAAAGAATTACGAAGCCGATAAATTATTGAAAACATTCACCTTTGTTGGTTCTTTAGGTATGTACTTTGGCATTACTTGACTCATGGGAACTGAATGATTTCTTTTGTCAAGAAATATGCTTTCTCTGACCATCTCAATATGAGCAGGATAAATTCTGCATGAGCCATTGGGTATGCTTGGGCTCACAGACATTATTGTTTCATTTGTCTAAATTCACATAAAAAAACTTCAATCTTTCAACCGAGCTTGCACTTACTGACCTAGACTATGATATATTATTGATGTGATAATAATGAATTTTAGATTTTTTTTCAACGATATTCAAACACTGAAGCTTTGTACTTTAAAATATATGATAGGTTTTGCTAGCTACGGCATCATAATATTTGAACCACTTGGCAAAATGCATAGATGCCAACCATGGTCACACTAGTCCCTAGAAAAATATAATGCTAATGCATATAAGGCACATAATTTTCAAAAGCCTAAAATGATCTTACTTGGCTTTATTCCATCATCAATAAATAAATGTCCTAAGAAATGTCTCTTGACATTTCTGTCTTCTCCTCAATATAAGTATAGTTTTGCCCTTGATAATATTACCCCAAGTGATGTCTCTAGCTTGTGTTTATTAAATTTGCGCTCATTAGTAGTCTTTATTTGGGTATTCTCTTTCTCTCCCCCCTGGGAGAAATAAAAACAGATGCCACAGCACTGTGCAAAAGCTAGATCAAAGTACCAAAATAACGGCAACATAATAAAACATGGTGCAACTAACATAAATTTCTCATGGCCTCTATATTACTAACCAAAATTATGTTTGAGCTAGGAGTACAGTAGGTGATTGAATGCGTGAATTTAAAAAAAAATATGCTTTGAGTTCATGAAATAAAATGTTGTCCAAATTTTTTTGCACATATTTGCTACAGTCAAGGTCTGTTCTTGCCCATCAAGACTATCCTATTACACTTATTAAAACTGTCTCACAATCTAAATGTGTTCTAGTTAGCAGACTGAAATTTGTAAATTACAGCTTTTAGTATTGGATTTTAATGAGATATATTTCATTGAGTCTTTCATTGTCTGATTTACATGGGCACCAAATAAAAACTATCTTCTAGATATGTGAACGAGGTGAAAGGTTTTATCTGAAACTTATTAAAGCTGTGAAAAAAATTAATTGTTTACATAAAAGTTGCGGTGGACTTCGAAACGTTGAACTTGAGTTGTCAGACTTTTGATCAATATGCAATCTTACACAATTGAACCTGCAAAGGCTGACTAACAAGTTATAGGTCTGTATAAATTGCATCGTCCACAACAAAAAGTTTGTAAAAAACTTAACACTTAAAAGAGATCAATTCTGTACTTAAAGAACAAAAGTGGTCTAATAACCAATCCTTGTAAACTTCTGCTGTTTCTTTAATAGGCTGATATAACATGTTGCTTACCATTACACAAAAGGTGTAATGAGTTAATAATGAGCCAATCTCTAATCAATTTTATTAACTGGTGTTTTAAATCGGAAGCTTTGAGGTTATGGGTTAGTTTGGAATCTGATACAGTATCAAACACCTTACTAATGTTTAATGCAAGCACATTTGCTTTAGTGGTAATATTATAATAAATAGTCACTACAATAACTATAGACATTGAAAAGACTGAAGTTGCTGTTTTGATATTTTGTTAAAAATTTTAATCATTTACCACAAATACGGAAAACAATTTACCTGTAGATAAAAAGCTATGTAAATCAAATGTTCAGAAGCAACAAATAGTGTGAGCAGGAGTGTACCATTTGTTAAAATTATTCCTCACATATTCTATATTTTTAAATAACGTTATTTTAGTAAACTAAAAATTGATACTAAAGTTCAAGTAGAAAAAATCTCAACACCTCATCACAAATAAGCAACGTTTTGACAAGCACTACAGAACCCTAGCAAAAACCTTATTCAACCTAGCCGGAAACTAATTTGGCATATAAGCGTAAACACGGTTTCGCATTTGAAATCCATCTTTGTATCCCAAGTCAATTAAAGAGAAAGCGCTGCTATTGGCAGAATTAATTATAAATATAATTAAACTTTAAGTTCTTTTATTTGTGTTATATCATGTGGTACAAAAATAAATTCTTCTCTTGATAGACTACTCAGTAGTAGTCTATACCATATAATGTAGTACATACTGCATGTACATCTACCTACGGTAATAAAAGATAGCTCTACTCAGATAGACCACGATCTAAATCTAATGGCATGAGTTACGCGTAAAAACTAAGAACGCGCTTGTAGCGTAGCCATTTTTGCGATATCTGTACGGAGGTAAATATGAATTCTGGAGGTGAGAAAAGTTCTTCCATTATAAAAGTTTTAATTTGAGTTTTTTATTTTAATTACGTTGTGTGTGAATTTTTAAATATTTAAGGTTTTATAGACGACAAATGTTTAACCAGCTTGACAATCGCTCTGCAACCAAATCGTAACCAACTTCAAATAATCATAAATACGTTTGTTGATGGGTTCACTCTGAAAGTTGTCAAATTATTAAAAATACGCAGCTCTCAAACATAAGGTTGATAATTGTAAAGATTCTAAGGTTATAAAAAGATCAAAGGGGAATTCAGGTCCAAGATATCGTGATAACTGACTGCTTGGCAAATGTTCAGAACTGCTTGACATAGACCAAGCAGTTCTGGACATATGTCAAGCACAGACGATCTTCAGCAGTGTCAACTACCAGTTCACTGAAGAAAGGCAACTTGCTTGCTACCTCAGATCAAGTCTGAGCTGTAATCTTAAATGAGCGATTGTTTCTGTTTTCTCCTCTCCATCTGAGAACATAGAATACAATCACTTCACACTGACATCTTGCATGAAACCAGCAGTGATTGACAGTAACGGCGTCTTGAAACAGCTTAGAACTCTCAACTCTCACGAGGCTTTTGGACTAGACAAATTTTCATTGAGAGTCCTCAGGGAACTGGCTGACATCTTCGCTGTGCCTCTAACCAATCTCTACCAGCTGTCTCTTGACAAGGGTTCCGTTCCTGCAGACTGGAAGAGAGCAAAAGTATGCCCCTATACAATAAGGGTGAATGACACACGTCAACCAACTATCGACTAGTCAGTTTGACATTCATCACCAGCAAGATAATGCAGCACATTATTACCAGCCGACTCATGCATTTCGACGGAGGAAATAACATCTTCCACCCAAATCAACATGGCTTTCACAAAAACCATGGGTGCGAGAAACAGCTGATTAAATTGGTGACTGACATTACCTACAATCTGGACAATGATCTGGAGACAGGTGCCTGTGTGCTAGATTTCAGCAAAGCGTTTGACAAAGTCAACCACAACAAACTGTTGTTGAAATTGGCACAATATGGGGTTAGTCACCTGGTTCTTTCTTGGGTTCAGGACTTCCTGAGCGATGGTGCACAAAGAGGGGTTGTGGAAGGAGAGAAGTCGGCTGAGGGTGCAGTAACATCTGGTGTACCTCAAGGCTCTGTGATCAGCCAAACACTTTTTTTATGTTACATCAATGATCTGCCAGACAGCCTGAGCTCGCAATGCAGGTTGTTTGCTGATAACACCATTGTATACAACACCTCCAACAATGTCTCATCTCAGTAGGCCGACTTAGACAGACTTGGAGAGTGGAAAAGGCAATGGGATATGGAATTTCATCCTGCAAATTGCCAACTCTTCACCTTCTCCCGGAGGAGAGTTCCCAGTGATGACCAAGTCCATTTGCACAACACCACTATACCCAGAGCTGAAAGCATCAAATACCTTGGTGTGACATTTAACCATAAAATTCAGTGGCAGTCTCACGTCAATGGCACTGCTACCAAAGCGAACTCCAACTTGAGTTTTATCAGGCGCAACATCCTCACAACATCAGAGAAGGTTAAAGTGACTGGCTACAAACAGCTTGTGCGTCTTTTGTTGGAGTATACCTCAGCATCCTGGGTTTCTGCATCAAACAGTACCTCTGACAAACTAATTTGTGTTGTTAAGGGAACTGATAAAAAGGCCAGTATCACCAGTTTTCTCCAGTGACTGCAGCTACCACCACTATCCGAGCGCCGATCTGAGAGACGACTTAAGATCGTTAGTCAATATCACCACTCAAACTCGGTACTGTTGGATCAATACATCAAGCGTTCTAGTTTCTGCTCATCGTGTAAACATCTGTACCAGTACTTCATACCACAGTCCAAAACGCTGCACTGTCAGCGCTTATTCTTCATTTGTATAACAAGAGCATGGAACTTACTACCGTTTAATAGCAATCTTTTAGTACCGTCTGACACTTAGTTTGCGTGTATTGTATTATAATTCAAACTTTGTTGCGGACTGGAAATGATGAAATCATTATGGATACAATATTGCCCAAGTAACAGCTTGTTCTGGTGTTGGAGACCGCACAGACGCTGGTGAATACGCAGGTGAATATAATAAGTTATAGCTGTAAGCTATGTGTTGTTGCCGAAGTGTTGTTGCTATATGTTGTGATTTATCCATTTCTATTTTTTATATTCTATATTATACAAGAAAATATTTCAAAGTGCATTATTAGTATTCATTCAATAAAAATTTACACAAAAAATTGTGCTTCTCATGCATGTCTAACTAGAACTCTTCTGATCATAATCACTATCATCCTTCTATAACAGCACTTGTACAGACAACCCTGTACTTTTGCCGCATCATTCATATGTATTCACTAAAGCTCATATCTACGAAACATAAAATCGTTTATCTTTGTATCGTAAAAAGTTTGCAATTGTTTTGTGTCTGTCTATAGCTGGATTCGCAGATGCTACATGCATTGCGAAAGGTGTCTGTTATAACTAGTTTTAGAACCCTCCTTTTGATGCACGGTCAATGAGTACTTACACACAAGCTTTATGTGATCATGACGAATATACTAGCTTTGAGATAATATGTGAATATCCGGGGCTTTCCTGTGGTTAGCCAGTAATGCAGTGGCTGGCTTTCATAAAGAGCCAGAGCTTTCGAGCAACTGGCTTTTCACAGGAAAGCTGGGAAACTATCTATTAGGTCTTGCTATATAAACGGGAATGAACCAGGTGGTTGAAAGGTTCAAGTAAGGAGAGAAAATGGGCTGATCTAGTGAGTTGCCATGCTTCCACTGACAGGATATCTGTATATGGTGGTCTGGCACAAGAGTCCATTGTATAGCAGCAAGACTGCTGGTTTTGCTTGCGTACAAGTTGGCAGTATGCAATATCGCTCTGATATTGCAGGCTGGTGGCAAAGAGGAGGTTGCTGTGCCATCGTAGCAGCTTGGTGCTGCGCAGCAACGTCTTCGTTGTCTTCCTGACACCAACTTTATCTAATCCCTTCTAATGTGCTAGCTTTATTACTCAAACTACTAACATACTAGCTTTATGCATTACTAATATGTGATTCAGCTGCTGTTTACTTAAAGTTCAGCTTACCATTGCCACTGGGTTTATGAAATACAACCACATTGAGAAACATGGCATGGTGGCTTTCGATGCTGTACCAGATTGCTTCTGAACTGCTACTGCTTTTATTGAACATGTTCAACGGCATCTGCTTTTTGTGCAGATTTTTATCGGCTCTGGTTGCTTTTGTATTACACCATTGGATATCTTCATCTTAACTGATACCTACAGACTGCAAACAAAAGTTGACTAGACCTCCATCAAAGCTTACTCACTGTTTAAATTTTGGCACAGAAAAGTGAGAAGACTTATTGGCGAACCGCTTGCTACTACATCTGACATGATTAAAGTGAACTACATACACATTTGGGCTATATACATATACAGCATGACATGCAGAGTATATGTATACACGGTGAATGACTCATTAAAGGCAGAACAAATAAGGGCCCAGACTCCAGCTAGATACAGTCAAGAAACTTCTGGATGAGCTGGCTGCCTCTTGCACAAGACTTCATTCATATAAGTTCAATATTTTAACAATGTCAAGCAAAAACTAAATGAATATATAACCACATTCTACCTCTGATAGTTGATTTGTACAAGCGAGCTCATTTTCCAAATCGCACTGACCTCCTAATTGTTGGCAAACTTATCCAATGATATAACAACGTGAAGCGTAAACGCAAGCTCATGGCAAAACTTCTAGATATCATGGTTAAACAGTATTTTAATATACTGAGAAATTTTGAAGCTCTCAATCCGATTATCAGGTATCTTGGAGAGCTTTATCTATGTGCTTCAAGAGTCCATGCAACTTACTCCAAGAATCCTACCATGAAATCACAGCAAACTAGTGGTAAACAAAAGCCATCAACATCTTTTTAGATTCTTATGCTAAAAGAGCTGTTCTTGGTGTGATAAAACACCACATTCTAGAAATAAATGCTCGGCCAGGGATGCCACATGCAAATTTTGTGACATTTTGAGACATGAGGCCAATTTGAAACAGGCTGTATAAGGAAATGAAAAACCAAAACCACAGTGATGCCAAAAGCCAGCATGCCATCAGCGCTAATTGCTCCGACAATTGTGAGCATGAACTGGATCTGGATTCTGTGTACGTTGGAACTCTACAGAGAAAGAGCCGACCACTGGAGGTGTTTGCTTCTGTGGAATTTTTCTTTCAGTTATCTGGCTTGGTAACAGCAGTGCCCAAAGTACAAAAGGGTAGCAGCTACTGGTTTATAAAAGAGTACGCCAGAAAACTATGGTTTCTTGCATGTTGCTTTATGTCCTGCCTGTCCTGTCTCTGTAAAAGGCACTTTACGCACTGCAAGATTACACTTCAAGGTGACTCAAATAAAGATCTGGAAAACTTCAGATTCGTTGATTTCATGGTTACATGACATTCAAGATAAAGCTTGATTCTGTCATGAGCTCCAATTGTGAACTTCGTCTATAAAAAAATTTTGTTAGAAATTTCAACTCGTGGATTATTTTTCATCTTGTATGCTACGAAAAATTACTGTTGAGCCAAACAATTTCAACGCTGTTCACATAACGAATAAATCTGAAGTTGGCTATTTTAAACTCCAGAAGAAAAAGCGAAGACATGTACCTCAGGAAAATAAAACTGGAGACAGAGCTGAGATAAAGCTGAAAGACCTTGAACTAATTTTTCTTACATCGTACAACTGTTTTGATGAAAAACTTGTATTATCTGATGTTAAGTGTTCCTAAATCTCTCTGCGGATGTTAAACCAGTACAACTTAATCCAAGAGCATTGCCACAGGGCATTTTACTTCAGCTAAAAAAACTAGCTTAAAGGGAGTCGGAAGGAAGCATCAGACCTTGTCTTGAAACCACAGAATAGGTTCACAACCTCGTCATTAATGTCAAGAAAAGCCGAACCCTCCGATTATGTTAAAATCCGAAAATTCTCAATGTTTTCAATTTTTAGATTGTTAAAGGTTAATGGAAGCTTTTTGCAAATACTACATTGTTGCACTCTTTCTTCATGTTGACTATTAGAGCATTTCTAGAATTACAGCAACAAAAATTGTTTAGTACTGGATTACTACCAACAACCCCTATTTTTAGGGTTTGTTAGTAACACTACGATTTATACAGAAAACTCTAATAAAGATACATATAGACTTGCAAAACAATTGTATACACAACTAGTGTCATTGTATCATTTTTGCTATTATATTCATAAAATACAGTAGGAGTTTAAAGTCTGCAAGATAAGCTAAGAAAACTGCAGATTAAGGTGACATTTTGTGAAAGTTGACTTTTAGATTTTTGTCTAAAAATGGATTTTTATCATTGAAAATAGATACACGCATATGACTTGTAATAAGCTAGTATCAATGTATGGGGTGTGATCATATCTATACAGATTGTTATCATCAACCATTAAAAATAAAATGTTAAGACTTCAGCCTACCTAATCACTTGAAAGCATAATTTTACAGCTGTTTGGTTTGCATATTTGAAATCTGGGAACAATGATCATTAATTTAAAATACAATTTAAGGTTATTGGCTAAACTCACAATGAGTAACAATGTTGCAAATTTCAATTTTAGTTTTCTAAGAAAGTGGTCCAGTTTGTTTCAAGCGCCACTATAGCTTCTTAAAAGAAAATGTTTTAGGAGAATATCTGTCTGTGAATAGGCAGTTATTGTTGGGACTTACGTATATGCTTTTTAGCTCCGTATTATAATTGGTTAGCTATGTTGATTGTGATTTTAGTTGTTACATTTGCCTTGTTTTAGCTAACGGGCAATAAGAATTTTTAAAAATATCTGTATACTCCAACCAATCCCGTGCTTTTCAATTTTCATGGCATACAAATAATTCTCTCAACTCACTCTGTAGATAGTCATCAACAATCTGGCTCAGTGCTGCTGCCTCCTGCAGCTTTTGCTTCTGAAGACACAGATGGTCAACTTCTCTCACCTTCCAAGTTTGTTTCAGCTGAACCTAGGTGAATCCTCCTATATCGTTATCAATAGGCAAATTTGATGGGCTGTGCCTTACACTCTCAAGAGGCTTTTGAGAGTGTAAAGTCCTAAATGCATCATTGTATAGGCGTCTCAGAATTACTGAAATGCTTTTTTGCAAGCTATATTTTACTCTTAAGTTCTCAATAAAAACTTTTCATTGTTTTCTTAGAAAAAGCTCATTCTCTTGCAAGCTTTTTGCCTCTCTTCTTTCTTAATCTTTCCTCATGTTCTTTTGCTACTTCGTATTCTAGACCTTCTTTTCTTCCTTTGCCTCTCTTTCTAAATCTCTTTTTTATCCCTATTTTAGCTATCTAAGGCTATCTAGGCTATCTAAGCTTTTTTCTTAGTCATTCTTCCTTGCCTTCTCTGACAGAAGAAAGTGTAGCTGTTTATATACATCTCCTGACTTGACTACGCTGTCTTTTTCTCAGCTTAGTTAATAGTAAAATTAGATTTTTTACTATGTTCTATTCTGCCATATTATGGTTTGTATTTTGTGTATTTGTAGGAGAAATGTCCAAATTGTCACACCTTCGACCAGTTCTGAGGAAATCTCACCTCGTGTTTCTCCTAAAAAAACAGGGCGTGTTTCTCACAGATCTACTGGAAATATTTGCTCCGGGCCTGTTGAGATACAAGAAATTGAGCGGCTGCGGAAAGACAATTATCGCCTTATGTATGTACCGATTGCTTTAACTTGCACGCTCGTAGCTTTTGAGAGCTGTAATAGATGGGACTTTTATACTCACAGCCTGAGTTTCGCGGACGCAACTCTACCTAATGATGCATATTGCGACTTCATCTAACTCACCATTTTTTTCCTTTACAGTTTATTGCGATCCAAGTGTAATCTATTTAAAAAACCCTTTCATGAAGTTGAAAGTTCCACTTGATGTTACAGCTCACTGGCTAACTAGGGCAGCCTCTCTAGGTGTAGAATTATTGTTTGGTGTCGGTAGCCTGAGGATAGCTGTTGCAGGCTCATATTGCTGCTGCCTTATTTTGAAGGTCATACTTCTGCAGTGTGTAGATCCACAACATCTCAATATTTTCGTTAGTTTTTTGGTTTTAACTTTAAATTGTTGTGTCTGTTGAACATAACATACATGTAGGTCTGGTGGAAGATTGCACTGCTCTGTCTGTTGCAATGCTCCGTGAGTCGCTAGTCTCCTTGTTTTTCTTCGCACCACGATTACTTGTTTATAGATATAGTCCTGCGCCATATTTTCTGCAAAATTTATGTGTTGTTGTTTCAAATTACTTGAAAAAATAAGAAGTTTTTTGTAAGAATATTATCAAATGATCAGTTGAATAATTCAAAAGCAGCCATGATGCAGTCATCTAACACATTTACTAATCTAGGAGCTGTAAAAGATCACTTGTTAATACTTTCTGAGAAGGTTCTAATTTCTTCTGTTCTTGATTTGCGTCTTAGTATTTCTTTAAAAAAATTTTTGTGTTCTCTGCTTCGGGCAAAAAACAATGAATTTAAATTTATAAAGTTAATACTGAAAACATGCAAACCTAAAAACATTAGTACAGAAAAACGCAAAACAAGTAAAATGTTCAGCATAGAAAGAAAGTTTCTACAGCACTTTTTAGCAAAATCTGAAAATTTAATTTTTGAAACAGAATCCTCTGTTCCTTATGTTAATTTCAGAAATTTTTGAATGTAAAAAATAGGTTATTAATGGTCATTAACAGGTCCGTTGATCTTAGAGAAAAAGACAGCCTTATTCAGATAAATGTGTAAAACTGAAAATGTTAGCCTTGGTTGATATTGAAGCGGTTGCATGTGGGCTCTTACTAGTAGCGGAACATCGATATTTGAGGTAAAAGCTTTGTTTTTCTTTAACAAACATTTTATTCTATTAGGGAGGAAAACCTAAAGAAGACATTTGAATCTTGTGCTAAAGCTGCTGCTTTATGTCCCAAGCCTCTTCAGGTGATCGACACCAACACTCAAAAGCATGTTGATAGTCTTATCAGCAAGCAGGCTGACGAGATCAATGACCTTAGAAACCAGGTAATGCATATTATTTTGTTCACAACTCACCAAATATGTTTTACATACTGCAGAAGTTTTCAGCTTCTGTCTATCAACATTACAAATACTTAATGATAATTTCTTACTAATGATCATTTCGCAATGTTCACATAATTGCTGGTATTTTCATGATTATCCAGTTTATAACTCAATGTAGATCATAGCTTTTGCTAACTCTATTGCAAGTTAGAGAACTATTGCTTACTAGCAGAATGCCCGGTGTTGCAGGGGTATTAAGAAACAACTTTTAAGCAGTGATAACACTGCCACACTTATAAACTCATTTTATAAACAGTGCCATATGCCTGGCACATTGCCAATGGCTAATTTAAGTAAGCTTTTATTAATACATAGAATGACGTTGGGCCGTGATGGAGAGCGGTAGCGTATTCTCACCCAAAAGCGACATATATCAATCAAAGAATCCATCAATCTCGCGTAACTAAATTGGTAAGGAATTTGTCTGGCTTAGGGAAGGTTCCAAGATCAAATCATCCACGATATCTTCATTCCGAGATTTTAATGGCTCTAACCGGGCATACCAAACTACACAAGTACACACAGACAAACTGAGATTTATATATATAGTTGGAGCACCAGTGACCGAAACAAACATTTATGCAAATACTCATATATTTACAATTTTATACAATTTGCTGTCACCAGGTCGATAGGATGAACTGCGTCAATCTGTTGTTGGAATATAACTAATTTTATTTACATATAGCGTCTTGGAAAAATATTAAGTAACCTGATTAAATCACTTCTGAAATGGGATTAATTTTTATAAATTTTAATGTACATGTATATGTACATATACATATACTAAGCATATACAGGTGAGTCCAGAATTTGTAATGGTTTTACCATCTCTGAAAACCTTAGCAACAGAAAAAGGAAATAAGCACATTTAGATTAATACATAGAGTTTAAATTTGTCAAGTTGTAGCTAGTATTTCACCTGTAATTAATTTAGATTCAACAAGGCCACAGGTAATGACAGCAAGGTCGTCTAACCTTAAATTGCTCACTGCAACTGTGTATGTCTCCAGTTGTCGAGGTTCCCTCTCTACTGGACTCTGGTGTGTTCAGCTAAAATCTAAAAATTTGTTTGTGCAACAATGCTTTTAAAGACACGGACAACCTCTGCTTGCCGTAAGCTAAGAAGGCATTGTACCTGATCTGCAAGAGTTGCTCACACATGTGACACAAACTGAAGGTTTATGTCACATATGTGACATGTGTCACATATGTGAGATGTGTCACATATGTGACACATCTCACATATGGGACATGTGTCACATATGTGAGATGTGTCACATGCTCACACGTGTCACACTTGTGACATGTGTCCCATGCTCACATGTGTCACACATGTGAGCATGTGACATGTGTCACATGTCAGCCTCTGCTTTCAGTGAGCTAAGCAGACGTCATTCTTGATATTTGAAGGATTGCTCAAACAATCAATTTTAAACTGTTTGGTAATAAAATTTAAAAAAAATGAAGATTGCTGCACACTTGTTCACACACAATTTAAGATCAATTTTGCTTGAAATAATCCTCACAATTAATCCTCAGTTGGATACTTGGATTGCATTCAACTTCATCGAGCAGAGGAGACAACCAAGTGGTAAATTTATTGAATATCTGTTATGGAAAATTTGAAAATGTGTTGTTTTAGATCATCATCGGAGTAATTTATGTGTCATTTGAGTTTGCTATTATGAATTTTATGCTGAACTAGATGAATGCCCGGCGTTGCCCAGGTAATAAAAGTCTTTGCACTTTGCACAGAAAATTTATTATTATTTAATATATAACAACAGTTATTCTAACCTTCAAGCTTCATACCATGAGAAAAGTGTTTTGTGCAGGTCAAATAAATTAAGAAACAAAATAAAACAACTATAAAAATGTTTAAATGTAAATGTGAAGTAATTAGCGAGTAATAGCTAAATTAAGTCTGTTTTGCTATCATTACAATAAAAGATGATTTGGTAAATATATAATTAATACAAGCTGAGATAAAAAAATAAAAATCCTGAACATGTTGAATTAATAATAACAATTTGTACATAGTATTGTACGTGTATAAAAACGGTTACTGTTCCAGCAGAAGCTATCCGTCAAAACTTTGAATACAACAATACTGGTTCCTCTCGATACTGGCACAAATGTAAAAATGATAAATCGGACTGTCTTTGTCTGACCGAACAGAGAGAATGTAGAGACAATTCCTACTTGAGATAATACAATCATCCGCGTGACAAGCCTTTTCCGCGATTTAGCAATTGAACCTTGCGAAACACCAGAAAAAGAATTTCATGGAAACACAAAAGAGCATTTTGTTCTATAAAGTTGATAGAATTTCAATTAATACGTCATTTAGCGCGTGCAATCGAGAAAAGGGTGTATACATTACATTGTAAGAGTTATGAATCGTAAGAGTCTTTGTAGATTCTGTGGTCTACTAATTGGATTACTAACCTTTGGTTGTGTTCTTCGTGAGCTCAAATACAGCAGGATGCGAGGTTTTAATTCCAAAATTTTAATAGCTTTAACCGGACATACCGAAGCACACATACATACATACGACCAGCTTTGAGATTTATATATATATATAAATCAATAGCATCTCTTGTCGTGATATTCAGCAAGCTTTAATATGGCCTAAAGTCCTTGGCCATGCCGTTATTCGGTGTTAAGAATAGTCCAAAAACAGTGTATAAAGGAAATCAGTTTTGTTCCATCATTCTACTTTCAATAAATTCACTCCAAACTCCCAAGTTCTCCATATTTTGCGCAAGTATATAATCCAACTTTTACATAGCTCTGTCGTATGTTTGCTAGTCAATAAATATTGTACGTAATGTCATGATATATTTGTATAACATTCCAGATTATGCGAATACAGAGCGAGTGTAATAAGACTTTAGCGGAAGCGCAACAGGAAAATGCTGATCAAGCTGACAAGCACGAACGTGATCTCTCCATTCTCAGAGCTCAGCATGAACTGCAAAGAAAAGAAATCCACAGAGAATTTTCTCTCAAGGAGAGCGACTTCGAGGTCGGTATATAGACATCACGAAGAAGGCTTAATGGTTTTCAGGGCATTTTCTGAACAATTTCGCTGGTCTTTTGTACTGGCTGCATTTACCTTTGGCTATTTAATCTTACATACATGCCATTGAGAGATATTACTATGGGAAAGGTGGGTCAAGGTTCTATTTGTACTTTGCTCGTGATTAAGTTAAATTTGTATCTCCGGCCTCAGTCATTTTTAAAAAAGGTTGTTTAACGTTCACTAGCCTTTTCTTTTAGGATGAAAAAACCACATTTTCATCTCCTCTGACGATTCAATTTATTCACCTTTGCTTTAAATACTGTTCTATATTGCTCTAACATTGTTGTTTCATAGCTATTTTTTCTCGTGCTCTTGGGAGTTGACGGGCTTTACGTTGGAATGGGTTTCGCTCTGTTTACTACCAGTAGTAAAATACAACACTCCAGATGACCATGCCAATGGGAAAATACAATAGTGCAGGTGGGCTGGCAAAATGTTGCCGTTGGCTCTGCTTTGGACACACTGCTTTTAGCAACTGAGTGCTCACTGCGGCAGTTGCACTTTGATTGCTGGCTCAGTAAGGTATTTAGAACAAATGACTGTATGAAGATTTATAACATTGCAAAGTCAATCTGTAAATAAAACTTATATTACTGACACAGTTTTGAGTAGCCAATAGGTATGCGCATGTAGTTATCTGTTTCTTTATTTTTGTAAGCTACATGTACACTCATACATAATGCGTATTATTATGATTTGTAATGTCTATTTTTGCGATTAGGATCATTTTCAAAGGTTTTATTTTATATTTTGCATGTTTGTTTAGGTAATTGTTTATTAGTCACAAAGTTAGTCCATAACTTGAATGTATTTACTCGATATTTTTAGTCTTGATGATTAGTTAAGAAGTTTAACGTTTAATAGTGTACAACAGTTATGGTTTCGTTAAACTAAACAATTCAGTGATGATTATTGCCAAAAGGAGTGAGTGCCCTATACTGCCTGTTCACTGAATATGCCTCTAGTTCATTTTTCATGTGATAACTCGTTTAAATTGATAACATCAGTTTGGTTGCAATGCTTTTTTAGTATCTTGTCTCATGTATTCATCACGTATGTTTAGAAAATTAACCCAGCACAAAAGATAATTTCTAACAGACAGTGTTCAAATTTTCTCAAAACATTGCGTCTGTGTAATTGATATTAGAGAAGTTGAAAAATTAAAAATAACGCTTGAATCGTTACTAAAATGTCTGTCCCAAGCCTCAGTTGGAGGTCTGAAAAAAGATTGCATTTCATGTGACTCGAACTTGTAAATATCACCAGTATATGTCTTGGTCGCAATACTAGCCTGTTTTGTCAAAATATTACTTAATTCTAGGAGAAAAGAACAAACTTGGAGAGACAGCAGGATGTGTTGCAGCGGTCACTATTGGCAGCGCAGGCAGAGGCTGGTAAATGCCGAGAAGAGTTGGAGACTCTCTCCCAAGACACTGCATCTCTTAACTCGCAGCTTATGTATGTTAGATCGCTCCTCGTATGTGTCACACCGATGATATGTCACTACAGCACTGACAAATCAAATCAACGATCTGTCATAGCTTGACATTCCTCAATTTAGAATTAGTAAAATTGATTTGTGACTAGCATTAAGCCCGCGACGCCTGAGATATCTTTTATTTTCAATCTGATAGCCAGCAGGTGGTTGTTTGTGAGGCTGGTTCTCAGGGCCAGATAGAGTGTTGATACAAAATATTTTTGTCTACCTTGTGGAGGGCACGGAGTATATCTGGTAAGTTTGAATGAAATTGGCCCATGAGAAAGAACACACGCAATGAGAAAGTGGGAATTATTAAGATAGATTATTTAAAGATATTTTCACACAGGTCGATGTTTCAATTGCTATGGGCGTCTGCGCAGAATTATGACATTGTTTGCTTGGGGATCTTTTACATCCCTGACTTCTTCTAGGCTAATTTTCTTAATGATGAGCCCGCGTCATTAGAAAATTGTATTATAAAGTACATATATATTAAATATTCTTTGATTTATTGTTATTAATTTGACAAAAATATACAATAGTCTTTGCTGATTTAGGGCACTAATTCTGATCAGGTGTTATCATTGGCCAATAAATTATTAAATATTATTGAGGATTATATTATGTGTGCGAAACATGTGTTATTTATCAGGAAGTGTGCAAAATTTATCATTCGGTGCAGAAGGCAAGGAATTGATGTTAGCTTTAGTGCCAACATTCAGCATTGTTGCCGTGTTGAGATTTTAGATTGTGTGCAAATAACTTCCAATTATGTGCACTGCTTTAATAAATATTTTTTCTGGCTAATAAAGTTATATAGCAATTATTTAATATAATTAAACAGAATGTTTGATTTGCCAGTATACAGCCATTAGAGTCATTCAATAAAATGGTAATTTTATAAAAAGTGTCATTAAAAACATTAGCATTGTAATTGTAACATAACCACTATACTTATCTGTGGTGCTAAAAATGACAGTTATCAATGCCATGGAAGGGCATGCACGCCGCATGCATCAAACATGGAAAGGCTTGCACGCCGCAGCTCTGCTAGGTGTGTAATATTATATTATGACCTTTATGAGACCTTAACAGTATGAATAGTCAGCATTTGTGTCAGCGTGTGTGTTTCAGCGTATTGTTTGTCTTGTTTAATCATGAAAATTACATTTTATTTCAATTGGAGCTGACAGGTATGCAAAAGCTATAGTGTCATCAGAAATTAGGAGACCGCCTCACAATTTAAGAGATATTTGCTGGTAGTGATGATTTGCTGCTTTAATTTTCATAGAAGCCACCACAAACTATATGCGATTAGAGACAGAATGTTTCAACGATTAATATTGAGTAAGTTTCCAATAAGCAGCAAATACTTTTTTTCGATAAAAATGCGTAAACAACTGACCTTAAGAAAAAGCAAAAAACAACCTAATTATTTGTTAATTGTACTCTCAACGAATTAGATTTGTGAGACTATTGTAACATAATTTGAACAACTCTCTCAGTCGTTGATTGCCCAAAAAAGAGTCATTGAAGTGTGTAAAGTGGCTGGATCATCATAAATACTTGGTAATACATGATGAAACAGCTTCATCACCTCTGCTAAAAAATGAAACAGAAAGGATGTCGCTTTATTCTGCTAAAACAAGGTGATATTTTTACAACTAAGGATGTGCAATATGCGGTTATTAAGCGGATTAGCATCGTTCCAGCAAGGGTGGCAAGATGAACAAAGGCGTGAATTATTGGGTGGTTTCACTATTTCTATTAGCACTGTAATGTAGTCACTGAAGGCCTCACTTTATTCTAATACTGATATGGTGATCACCGACATATACTTCCAGGTCAGTTCAGGGCATGTGTGAGGAAAAGGAAATAGTCATTCAGCAACTACGCACCCAGCTGAGAACATACCAGGAACTGGATGGTGAAAAGGAGAGATGGCCTGAAGAGAAAAGGCAACTCGAGAGGAAGCTGTCCTCAATCACAGCTGATTGGTTAGTTATTTGATAACTTTAATGCTGTATTTCTTAGCTTGAAAACTCGATTGCACTTCTTTTTTAAATTCCATATTGTTCATGTATATTAGCTGAGTTTCTGAGAGACGATTTTAAGGTAGAATTCTAGGGTCAAATTATACATGAGTAGTTTTTGTAGGCATGTTGCTGCCGAGTCGGATAGAATGTGAATATAGAAAGAAAACTCCGCTGTTATAGATGCATTATACGTATCATGGTATAAAGCTTTAACAAGCACTCATAGTGATGGTACTTCATCGTATAAATGTTAAAGTTACTCCGCAGAATTATCAGTATAAAATAGCAGTAGAAATATATTATATATTACCAGTAATCAAGGTTACGACGGCATTTTCAAACATAACATAGCAGCCGGGATTGTTGGGCGGTTCTGCCACTAGCCGGTTTTAAATTTAATAAGTAATATATTTGGCAAAGCGGTAAGCGAAATTTTACTTTTTCAAACATAACATAGCAGCCGGGATTGTTGGGCGGTTCTGCCACTAGCCGGTTTTAAATTTAATAAGTAATATATTTGGCAAAGCGGTAAGCGAAATTTTACACTGTGAATTCCAAATATGGTCATAGACCTTGCTCTAAAAATAATTGCTTTTTGTTTATTCACCAACCACGGAGTCGCAAACGCGTGATTGAGAACATGCAACGCTTAACACGCGTTTTATTGTACCGTCATTGCACAAATAATGGCGTAAGCGGGGCATCCTAAACTTTGTTTAAAACATGCCAAAGAACTATATTTATTGTATCAAGTGCAGTAACTTTAACGTTTGAAAGTTATGTTTTTATTCCGGGTAGAAACAATTGGTTCAGATTCAATATTAGTGCAGAATATTCTGGAGTAACAAGGTCGACTTATGCATGAGTGTTACCTATAATAATACAATTTTTGTCTTGAAACACCTATCGACGTATACATGAGTATATACGGTAAACTTTTATGGTTAATGATCCTAATAACCATATTCCCATGATATTATTTATGTAAATTGTTTTCCATCTTGCATGCAAGCAATGTCGTGCCTGAGAATGCATATTTGTCGTGGTTATAGGTAGACACCTTCCAAAAATATCCCTTTATGAGGCAGGTTTTCAGTTCACACCCCATTGTCTCTGGAATTTTAAAACTGAGACAGAATGTATCAAATATTTGATTTATGTCTATTTCCAGGGTTGTCCTTTGGCAAGTTCCCCATCAAGCGATGTTTGTTTCTTGATCTTTGTCCAAGTTATTTTTATTTATAGGTAAATGTAATTTTTATGAATCATAACAAGTACGATCAGTTGTTTGTCAGCCTTGATTGACCTTCAATATTGATAATTGATTGATTCTGATTGATATTGATAATGAACGATTGATTTTTTAAACTTTGCCAAATCAGCACGCTTTTGCCTTCTTAAAACTTCATTGGTTGTAATTTTCATTCGTATGTTTGGTTATGTTATGTGCAGAAAGCCAGCAATATTTTTGAAGGTGTCCATTTGAGTATTAAAAATTGTACCGCTATCCCTTAGCTTGATTAAAATAATTTAAAAGTTGACTTGCAACAAAGTTTACATTACAGTTATTTGGTATCAAAAGGTTCAACATGTCTTACTCCGCTGCATTGTAGGATTCCAACGTACAGCGTTTTCGTGATGGCTGCGATTAACTGCTTGTTTTTGAGCTTTTAAGAGCTTGTAATCACATTTCCACATATTTTGAACCTACAACACAGCAGAGTAAGACATGGTGAACCTTTTGATACTAAATAACTGTAATGTGAATTTTGTTGCAAGTCAATCTTTAACCATCAATCGATCACCCATATTGAGAATTACCTAAAATTAGCGTCTACTTTTTACGTCTAAAGAAAAGACAACTTCTGTAATATGTGAAATTATCTTTTTATGTTTTCTTCTAACTAGACTCTGCCATATTTTTGTAACTAAAATATATTTCAAACTGTGTATAATTTACGGATTATCTATATTTATATGTCATTTACATTTCTCACTTCTCACGCCTGTCGAGAGAACATCGGTAAATCATCTCATTTGTTACTTTCTTATTTACTTTCAAATAGGAACTAAGTCTATTTTGAGCCATATAGAAGTTTGAAACATAAGCCAAGAGTTTTAAACCAGATCTGCCTGTGTAAAACTATGAGTGTTTAGCAGCGAGTAATATTAAATAGTTACATTTGCTATTTACTACGCCATTAAAGTATTACAACACAATTGGGAAAGTATTGACTTTATAGACCTTGTTTGCCACATCTCTATATAATTGAAGAAAAATTACTTTGAATATTTGAAAATTGTTCATTCAAATTTTGTAATTAATGGAACCATCACATCAAACTATTGGTTGATAGATTACAAAGAGATTGCTAATGATCATAGCTATTTCTATACGCTTACTATCAAATAGGAAATGATCAAAGGTAGAACACCCAATTTTAACTTCATAACTGCCCAAGGTTTGTAAAATTTAAAAAATTTTACGGGATAATTAGTTGAGAGAGCTGCATATGTCATAAATAATCATTGGGCAATCGGTTTTTTGCGTTGAACTGATTTTGATATCTCAGGCTATCCTCCCCTTACTGAATATCTCCGTTTATGCCCAGTGTGAAAATATCACCTTAATTCTCAGTTGTCAAAATTCTAAATCGATTCTACAAGTGCCGAATGGGCTATTGAATAAATGAAAGAACAGGGTTAAACTTGTATGTGGTATTTTGTTATTGCTTTTTTTACACATCTGCAATAGCATAAGAAGGCCGAGGGGAAAAACTGAAAGTTGTAGTTATCAAAATTTTTATATCTACACCAACGAACTAATCTTTGTTTGTCTGAAGCCATAGGTAGTGGTTGAAAAAAGTTTTTCATTCTGTGGGATTCGAACTCACGACTTTAGCATGACGGACTGGTACTCTAACAATTGCACCACTGAACTGTTCATTAGTGTCTTAGAATACTTGTACATATAGTTATTACACCTGATGATTTCTCACAGAGCATAAGGCTGCCAGGTTGCTACTGTAAATAATTTACCGACCAACATTGATATTTTAGCGGGTAATTACGAAAAACAATTTTCAAACTGAAACATTTTAAAAATTCTATAGGCTAGAACGATATCTAAAAATAACTTTCACCTTTTATTTGGACCTAAAAAAAACTGTGGCTTGAACGCTTGCCAGCTCTGACATGTACAAAAATAATACCGTGGGAATATGGATATTAGTGTCATTAATTAAAAAGGCTTAGTTTTTACTAGCAGAGCGAAATATGTTTAGAGTTACAGGAATTCAATAGGCTAATGAGATTATGTAACTTCTTGTCTGAAAACGACCAACATATTTGGCATTCTTAATATTTAAACAGACAAGTAGTGAAGCAACCGCCATGGATTAAAATGAACACAAAAAAATTTGAAAGTATTTAGGTTGCGGTTTATTCACGTGAATGAAACAAGCAGCCATTTTGGTTGAAGGGAGGAACAAAAGAGAAAGCTTCCTTGTGGAAAGTCAAGAGGAGTATCTGCAGTGTGCCTGGATTTTTCCCAGGGTTGTTTACGAAACAAGCATTGTACTTGGGTGTCGCTCAGGTGACGCAAAAAACAGTAGACGCTCCTATAACGCGCACTTCCTACAACGCAAATTCCAGATAACGTAGAAAATTTATGCAAGGTTTGTGCTTCGTACTTTGTAAACAATTCCATGTCACATGTTGTCAAGTAGGAGCAACTTCTCAAATTCGATTTGAATGGTAATATATCTCTCCGCCCTTGTGAAAAAAATCGATGTACGTATAGCGTTATATCTATTATATATACGAGTTCCATAACAGTTCCATATACGATTTACAAAACAGAGAATAGGTAGCTGCGCAATCGTTAATAAATACTTAAAGGCGATTGATTGGTGCAGGTGTTACAGCATCGGTCTACCAACTTGAATGTCATGAGTTGGGAGTATCGCCGAAAGTTATTTTGTATCCTAACCTTGACCTCTGGATACAGATAGGTGAATATAATAAATATACTTTTAATTTTCCTTTTTTGTAGATGTATAAAATATTTGTTATTAGTTTTACTTTCCAGAATAGACTTTGCTGTCTAAAAATGAACTAATTGTAAATGGGCGTCGAATATGCGCATTTCCCATCAACTTATAAATTACCGCAATCATAGTATATAAAACTAGTGAAATTGATCAGAAAAAAGAGATAAGTTGTCCATGCACACTAATAATATTACTGTTACAATATAGCCAATAAATTAAAAAGTTAGGTCTAGGTTTTTCTTTTTGTTTGGCCAAAAGAATGAGTTGGTAAAGATCTTGGAACGGATTAGACGATCTGCACATATTTTACTGCTTGTATAATGTAAAATGCCTATAATATAAACGCTCCTGGGACGAAATGTTTACGTTGTAGGAGCGTCTGCAGTATGAACATAAAAGTAACTACATGATTAGTTTGTAAGAGCTTTCTGCATAGTCCTCAAATTTCATTCCAAATAACAAGAGCACACAACTACGCAAAATTCATAACAAGCATTTTCAATAAAAGTAACCAAGCAATGCAGATTTTGACACAACACGACACCATAATGTGTGTAAAGTTATTGCCAGAGCCTTCGTAAAGGAGTGCAAAGAAGGGCATGAAGCCTAAATTCAAGGAAGACAAAACTGAACGGAAAGGCTAGTTATATGAGAAGAGTATAACAAATATACGGAAATACATTTAACATTAATTTTAGAGCCTCATAGATCCTAACAACTCTTTCTCACCAGATTGTTTGCCATGGTTGAAAAAATACTTTCGCTAACCACAAGGTATTTGAGGGGTTAGACAACGACAGGTGACTGGGCAGAACAGGTGACTGGGCAGAACAGGTGACTGGGCAGGACAGGTGACTGGGCAGAACTGTCAAGGTATCTAGAATGATTAAAGGGGTTAAATACATGTATAGATCAATTTTATGGGATCAAACTTAAAAAGCGACAGTTTAAAGTCTTGTATATCTCATTTATGGTGTAATCTTTACTATAATAAGAGCTGTCCGTCTGTGAGAAGCCACGCTAATGGCATTAGTTCTTTAGGAAAAAAGTTGCCTCACCTCGGAATTGAACTCATGTTCCATTTTGCAAACAGCGATGCTACCAATTGTACCACCCGACCACCTTACAAAGTAGAGAATAATTGTACGTATAGTTATTACGCGTGATAAACTTTCACAGTGCACTGGACTGCCAGCATACGAGTATAACAAAATACAATTATAAACACAGCTACAATATAATTTTGTTCAAGTTAGTAAAACATGCATCTCAAGTCTGAATGCTACAGATATTTAGATAGAACCAACCGTTCTTGTAGTTTCACAATCTCAACAATGTCAAGACTGATTGAAGCAATGAATTCTATTAGGAGGTTGTGCTGTGCTTTGACCTTGTTTGATCTTGAGTTTGATTTACTCATTGTATGCATACAGATCGGTGTTCACTTGAGATGAATTTACACAAACTTTCAGTCGATTTGATGAGAAATCATGGTATTTTTCTATCATCTGTGATTGTTTTTGATGTTTGAAGTGATCTGACTGCCAGGATGTTTCAAGATTAAAATCGATAAAACTTGATCGCGGTTAAACGCTCAGAAGAAAACTGGTGTCAAAATGACGTCACTAGTTTCTTTGCTGCCAGTTTCAATTCTTATTCATATCAGCTTCAATGGTGCAATGTAATGGCCTAAATGCTCATTTATCACCGGCTTCTGTCGAATCTTGCTACTACTACTTTTGCCTTTTATTTGGACCTCAAAGAAAAGCGGAACTTTAAAAATAACTCACAAGATAAAAGATATATTATAAATGTATGGGAATTTTTAAAAACACTCAAATATCCATATCTTCGACTTGACTATAGCCATCACTCTGTGCCATGGCGTGCATGCCTTCTTCAGTGCATTCAGTATGCTCTTGAAAGGAACATAATCTCACATTTGCTGAGCTATTGTATTAGCTGTGTTTTATATGCTGAATTTTTGTCTGAAATAGCAAACATTGTAAAGGCCATTTAGGATTTGTCATAGTAATAGCTGAGTTTTGCTTCTAGACCCACTTGATTGTAGACATTCTTTTTACTGTAGTTGAAGTGTGCATTGTATGCTATGGTGCCTCAAATTGTGTTTAAGGAAACTTTTTCAAGCGATGATTTTGTTAATACCGATAGCCAGCTCTAGCTTGCACACTGCCCTCCTTTGATTTCATAACCAAAACCAGGCTGTCGTTTGACCTACTTATCTCATGCCGAATGCCTATGTGGCACATCAGATGATAAATCGATACAATTAAATTCTGTCAGCTGTATTTTTAATAGAGTTTAATTATTTTATCATTCAAGATTAGTATTCTATCCAAACTTCTTTTCCCAGCAGTTCTTGTGCCAATCATCTGAATTTCTTCAAGAAAAAATTTACCTGTCCATGAACTTTACCCTCAATTGTGCAGTTTAAATAGCTGCGAAGTCAGGTTTCACTAGCCTGTATTCACTCGCGCATACTTAAGCTTTTGACAAAAAATACTCGTTGTCTTCGAAAAGATTTTTGCACGTACACATTTCCTAACAGGATCTACGATGTAATTATATATGCATATCATTAGAAATGTGAAATGCTGGCACACATTATTTGATTTTGATTTGGCTTGTCACTCCGTGTAACCACAAGGTCTCATAGTTATGAATAAAATTCTGCAGATAATGATGTCATAGGCTGCTAGTGAAGTCAGGTATTGCCTCACTCATTCTCAAACTTTGCGCGGACTCCCTTCTAATCACTGGGTAAATAAGTGTAGAAGATGCCTTTTCCATATTTCTCATATTTCCTTTTCCAATTTCCCTGGGTCACTTGGGTCAGCATGGGTTACTGCATGAGAACTGCATAGTTGCTTGCGCTCATTGAAATTCTTGATGGAGAATTTTATGCGTAGATTTTCAACCACTGATGATTAGGTAAGATAATTGTTTAAAAAATTTGTGGATTTGGATTAAAAAATTTCAAATATTTGTGGATTTGTAAAAGCTGTTGGCCCATGTTAAAGGGAAAGGAGGGAAAGGATGAAAGGATAGCAAGCTGCTTTTGTAATCCATCAAACGATCATTTATCCTGAAACCAAATGTTTAAGTTAACTATGTATTTGGGATTTTTTTATTTCACAGTTGTCAGGTATCAGACAAGGACTTATTTCTGATAAATAGTTTACTTTTTTTCATGTTTTAAATTTAACTCTTTCACTACCGTAAGCCGATGTATCGGCTTTCGCGGTTATATAAGTACAGACCGTAAGCCGATGTATCGGCTTATCAATAGGGTTTCATTTTTCTCTTCGTCACTAAGCCCACATATTAGGTAGACTAATCAAAGTTTGGCTCCAATGAAACAACCTTGTTGCCAATCGGGTGCAACCAATAAAAAAATTTTGGATTCAACAATTCGCGGTTATATAAGTCAGACCGTAAGCCGATGTATTGGCTAATCAATAGGGTTTCACTTTTCTTTTTATTACGAGGCCCACACGTTGGCTAGACCAATCAAATTTTGTTTCCAGTGAAACAACCTTGTTGCCAATCACGTGCAACCAAAAAAGTTTTTTCGGTCAACGATTCCATTTCTAATTATTTTTCAAAACGGTAAAACCAGATCGTTATCATGGCAATAAGAAACACACCGTGTTCGTTCAACGCAAATAAAGCGTCAGAGATTTTGCGAGAGTGGGATTCACTAAACAATTTTATACTAATCTTTTAGAGACTTTTGTTCTGAATAAGATGAATTTTACAGTGAATCGATATCTGTTTTGATTCTCAAGATATTGCTTAAATACTAGCACTATATCGGTTTTTCGAAAAATTCGTTTGACTTGTTCAGGCAGAATAATCATTCGGTCAAAATTTATTGCGGTAGTGAAAGAGTTAAACGATCATTTTTTATAAACTTTCGTCAACTGTCGCTATGGCCGCGTGTGTAATTGTTATTGTTCATGTTATTGTCACTACTACCCTAGTAGTTCAGTGTGCTGTGAGAGATCATCAGGTGTAATAATTAACCGCATAATTATTTCAAAATCAAACAAGTTGCTTCATTGGTGCGGGTGATAGAGCATCGGTTTACGAAGCGAAAAGTTCTGAGTTCGAATCCTGTTGAAAGCAATTTTTTTGCAACCGCTATCTGTGGCTTTGGACAAACAGATGGATAGGTATGGCTCACCGTGAAGATTGTTGTTGTTCATGCTATTATTTTATTTTATATATTATTTTATATTATTACATGCTATTATTTTCTGCTTTTTATTATTATTTTCATGATTTGGAACAGTGAATTGATTTTACATATAAAAGTGTCACGCTTGGCAGTTTTCTTAAAGTTTGTCATATTTTTTAATCACCAGTGCCATCATTTCATTAGAATACAGTCTGACCACAGTTGAAAACTATTTGTAATGATAAAATTGGAGAATTTGTTTGTGACATTCAGTGCAGGTGTTTGTTTTAGTGACAGACTGGAGAATGAGAATGAAATTCTTCTCGTAAGGGTATCTTCCATAAATAGCATCCTTACCGCGCAACAGGATAGCCTCAGGACTGGTGGACCGAAGGATAGGGATGAGGACAGACTCCACACATTACTTGACAAGTACATAAATATATTAATATTAACTGCTTTTCTCCATCATTTTCTCACACAACTTGGTGTAATGAGTTTTCATTTTGTTGTGTTTGTATCTGTCTGTCATTTTGCGTAAACGTTACACATTTCTAGATTTTTTTGGCTGATTTTATTTAAATTTCACACACATAGGCTTTGCGCCTTTCATAAAATTCTCAATAATATTTGGTTTTGAAACCTCATCTGGTTCCTGACAACCTTTTAAACACCCACCTGATTATAAACTCAAGCAGACACCTTCACATACAATAATGACAATTTCTTTCAACGAACAAGTCCATGGATTGCTGTTGTGAAAGCAGTGTAGCAATT
Organism: Watersipora subatra; assembly: GCF_963576615.1. Lineage (NCBI taxonomy): Eukaryota > Metazoa > Bryozoa > Gymnolaemata > Cheilostomatida > Watersiporidae > Watersipora > Watersipora subatra. The sequence continues at coordinate 59,220,104 of NC_088715.1, forward strand.
TGCGTCGAAAACCTACACACGTGCTGCCAGTTATCTGATTAAAATAAAAGGAATCCTAGGCAACGCCCCGCATAATGCTAGTATATATTAGCTATATAAATTATATATTTATATAAGATTATATAAGTTTTTTCAATCTGAAATTTAAAAAATTGATTAATAAAAATCTTGTTTTATGTTAGGCTATTTAGAATGGCCTCTAAAAATCATCACCAAGTAAGTTCCAAGCATAGCCCCAAGTTCTAGAAGCATGCTGAGGGGCATCCTATATGATTTATAATGTAGATGGAGGTACAAGGTCTATCAGCTACTGGTTCAACAAAAGTCCCGAGAACTGGTTGAGAGAAAGGAGGGGGATGAGTGGAGGAGGCATCAAGTGATGATGGAAGGCCAGATGCAGTCTCTTCAGAGCAAAATTCGGGAGCTCTCCGCGTCAGTTGAAGATAAACAGGGGCAGATAACTCTACTCACTCGACAGAAACAGGTTATGACTGGCTAAACAGTTTTCCAATAGCAGCTGAACGTTTCCGTAGCCGAGACCTGCATTATTGTGTCCTGAAGTTTGCTAAAAATCTTTTTACTCCAACTGAGGAGAGCTTAGCCAAGTATTATCTATTCGGATCCATCAATAATTAAACAAATAAATCAAATAAATAATCACAATATAATATATAACACGTAAATAAAATAATATTCATAAATAATTAATAAAATAATTATATTTAATATAATTATTATATTCAGTTACAGTTTTACTTTGATCTACAAAGTTAATTCATGTCAGAACCGTCACGTGTTAGAGCAAATATTCTCATAAGTATAAATTGTATTTCATTCAATTTACTCAAAACCTTGGCATTAAATTATTCAGATAAATATATGCAGCATTAAAACAAATGTGTTATATGATAACAAATTTAAGAATGTAAATCATATATACTAAAATGAACAAATAGAGTATAAATCAATAATGAATTATTTTAGTGGCGCTTTACCTTCATATGTACATTGAATGGCTGGAGAATAGCTGGAGAATGGCCATGTAGTTTTGAAGATGCAGGAGCCGGTCGCTGTCTGGGTATCGAAAGTGATAGGGATACGCAGCTATTCTAGTTTAGACGATGTGGACTTGTTGTGTATATTGGATAATTTTATACATTTCATCTCTACCCAATTCGCGCTTGTTTTTTCATATATCTTGACTTTCTCTTTTACGCTAACTACTAAATGGATTTGACAAAATGATAATGGTTGTTGCACACCGAGTCTGATAGATTTTGTATATTTGTTATGAATAGAAAAACACATAGTTTTAGTATGAAGCTTTTGTTGCTGAGGAGAAGAAACATTCTAGCTTTGTCTATTTTGATCATTTGGTACGCAGAATTTTACTCAGTGTTTAATTAGAAACTAATATTCTGTCGGCAGCCATTTTTTATTTTTGTTTTGGTTAGAAGTTTCCTCGGTATTTTGGCAATATCTTAAGAACTAATTGTCCAAACGACTTGAAACTTCGGAATTAGACTGGCTCTGTATTATGCACAAAGCGACGTAATTTTGTAATTTCTTGTGAACCGGAAGCACGAAAAAACAAAGCAAAACTGAGTAGCCGAGTTTGCTCGAACGTTGAGTCAGATGAGAAAACATTTTTCCCCATTTAACTCGAACTTCAAAGTATCGAGTAGTGTCCATGCTGTCTTGTCCCGCCTCATATTGCCCTTTTTGTGACTTGTCTTGTTTCATCTCCAGTGGTAGTCAACCAGTTACAGGTTTTGGTTTAAATTCTACCCTTGCATTTTTATACCCGTTGACAAGTGTTGACACACAAGGGTTTCATAAGGGCTTTAAAGATAAACTTACACAAAATCTTTATAGGTTTTAACAGGAAGTATCGGTATGATTTGAAAACAAGGTTGTGTGATACAAAAGATTTGTGGGATGAGCTGTAGTCAACTTTCATTGTCAAAAAACTATGCTCATGGTCTGATAACAATTGACAATTTCTACCAGTTCTGTATTGATAATAAAACAATTAATTTAAATTATTATGTAAATTATTGAAGCTTTATATGATGGCTACCAAATACTTGAGCACAATGACACTATGGTTTTGTGCTGAATGAATACAGCCATGGCATGCTTAAAAATTAGCTTACACAAAATTTTTGGGTGTTTTATCAGAAAGTATAGGTATTTTTCCATCATTTGCAATTGTTTTTGATGTTTGAGATGATCTGATTGCCAGGACGTTTTAAGATTGAAATCGATAAAATTTGATCACGGTTACAATGATCAGATCAAGTGAAAGTGTGATTATGACATCTATAACTGCAAATAGATAGATAGGATAGAGACAGGTGTTGCTTCAATTTCAACGTAATAGCCTATATCAACTATCGTAATGGTAACAACCAGTGACATCATTTTGCACCTGATTTCCTTCGGTGAATTTTAATCGCGATCAAGTTTTAGCGATTTTAATCTTGAAACATCCGGACAGTCAGATCATCTCAAATATCAAAAACAATCGCAAATGATGGAAAAATACCTATACTTTCTGATAAAACACCCAAAAATTTTGTGTAAGCTAATTTTTAAGCATGCCATGGCTGTATTTATTCAGCACAAAACCATAGTGTCATTGTGCTCAAGTATTTGGTAGCCATCATATAAAGCTTCAATAATTTACATAATAATTTAAATTAATTGTTTTATTATCAATACAGAACTGGTGGAAATTGTCAATTGTTATCAGACCATGAGCATAGTTTTTTGACAATGAAAGTTGACTACAGCTCACCCCACAAATCTTTTGTATCACACGACCTTGTTTTCAAGTCATTCACAGGGTCAGTGTCACAATATTATAGGAAACCTACAACATACACTTGGAAAATACAAACTTGCTCATTTCTACATTTAAGTTACAAGTTTCTAAATCCTACTTAAACTATGCCCAGATTATTGGTAGTTATTCTTCCACGCATTTGACAAACTATGTTTTCTATTAAGTGACACCAACATACTGCGTCTACCATTGTATGTTTCGGTTTATGAACTTTCTATTGCTACAACCTACAATCACTATCCCGACTCCTCAATTCTATTAGATAACCAACTTTCAAAACACATTTGTTCAACTCACTCAATAATTCCTGATTTCCGCCTTGTGACTTTTTACTTTTGGCTTGTAATGAAAAACATCACTTGTTTGCTTATTACTAATGCCAAGAAAAACTTATATGTACATGCAATCGAGGCAATCAGCTAAGCCATTGTTAGGATTCTACAGATGTTACATAAGGGCTTCTTATGTCTGTATAACCCTTTACTGGCATTAGCAACCATCAACAAAATGATGTTTTTCATAACGTGCCAAAAGAAAAATAGAAAACAGAAATCAGGAATTATTGAGTGAGCTCAACAAATGTGTTTTGAAAGTTGATAATCTAATAATATTGAGGAGTAGTCGAGATAGTGATTGTAGGTTGTAGTAATAGAAAGTTTATAAACTAAACCACATTGTGAAACCACAAAACTAGAAGACAAAAACCAGGAATTATTGAGTGAGTTGAACAGACATTTTTTAAAAGTTGGTACTCAAGGAGTATTGCGGAAGAGTCAGGGTAGCGAATTGAGGGTTGTAGTCACAGAAATTTCATAAACTGATACATACATGTATGATTGTGGATCTAGTATGTTGGTGTAACAGAATAGAAAACCGTCTGCAACAAATTATGAACAGAGACTAACTCACCTCCTTGAATTTTCACTATAGAGAGAACATTACATCAGCGAAAATTCTAATCGCTTCTGTAATGTCTTTATGGTTGAGCATTTCTTTGCAATGTTTTACCAACACACGACTCCTGAACCAGAGATATAGCATATCTATGTATACAAAGGCACGGTTGTAGATTTAGCTGTTTTACATATAGTGTACGCTCTTCATGTACAACGGTGTTTGAAATAAACTGGACCCCTTTGTTGGAACCCCAAAAACTTTTATTTACACCAATGTTACTCGTTGTGAATTTATCAGTACCATGAATCCTCATTTGTCGTTGTTTCAAATACAAATATGATCACACCGCATACATTTTATTTGGTTATTTCAAGTCACATACATGTACATGACTTGAAACAAGCAAATATAAATGTATGCGGTGTCATCATATTTGTACAGATTGCTATCTTCAACCCCATTAAACAGTTAAGTGTTCAGGATTTACCTTACATAATCATTCAAAAACATATATTTTTACAGCTGTTTAATTTACATATTTGAAATCAGGACAAAATGAGGATTAATTTAATATATAATTTATGGATATTGACTAAATTCACTATGAGTAACAATGCTATAAATGAAAATTTTAGTTTTCCACCAGAGGTTCTAGTCTACTTCACACACCATTGTATGTCGGTACTCTGTCTTTGTTGTTTTTTGACTAGCTGAATGCCCAGCGGTGCACGGGTAATAAAAAAGTTTTGCATGGAACATTTATTTTCATTGGCTAAGTTTCTTTACCCCATGAACTTGAGTAACTTGAGTAACTTGAGCTGGAATAAGAGCCGTTAGTGTAACTTGAACCAGCGTTACAAAAATGGTTTGATTTTAATCGTGCTAGATGAAGTGTGAGCATTTTAAACAATCAGCATTGAAGATTGGAAGGTGTATAATTATGCTCACAATTATTCAGCACTATAGCCAGTTAGATACGTAGTCTAGTGGTTTAGCATGCCTGTCTGCAGACCTGGATGTTCTAGAGTTCAAATCCAGTGTGAACTAGATTTTTCATTCCTAAAAAATTTTCAGACCCACTAATGACAGACAAACAGACAAACTCTGAGATTTATATATAGATTTGTAGCTTCTTCCTCATTCAACAAGCGCAAAGAAATTATTCATGAGTTTTGTGTGGTTTGTAGAAGTTAGAATCATCCAATAAAAATTTACAGCTGACACTGGTGGAAAGCAAGGCAAGAGAGAAATGGAAAGATGAAATGTGTGAGAAGGCAATGCTGGCCGTACAAGAGCTATATTCTTTGTAAGTCTTGGTTCTGACATGTGCTCTGGTTGGTGTTAGTAATAGTAACAATTTCTCTTAGTCTAGATACAAATTCATAAGGTGTTGATAGCCAATAGTGAGGAAGGTGGTAAAAAGGCTAATGTGGTCTCAATGGCTGTGTTTTGGGGTGGATGTTAGCTTCCTTGATTGTGTAGCAGCAAACATTAAAAATGTCTGCAAGCAGGATATCTGTAAGATTTGCATAACAAATTGAAGTCTTCTGCTGCTCGCTTGAAGAGCAGATTTGAGATTCTTTCCGTCACAAACTAAAGTCATGGTGGTTTTTGTAATGTATATTTGTCAAAGGGAACTAATCTTTTTCTTGAATGAACAATTATTTTTTTATAAAATTTTTTTAAGTAATCAGTGCTATTAATGAATAGCACTGGATCGGTGCTAAACTATTTTCATATGAACAACTAGCAATCTAGCAAAGTTATGGTCTTAAGTGTATAAATAAAATAGTATGTAATGTTTTTTTACAAAAATTTACTACCATAATTGCATTTTCTTTATTTTGTGTATATACAACTGTGCTTTATATGTAAATGATGTCCGCATGGCTTTAGCTCTACAAGTCAATGCATAAACATGTAACATATATAAATACCTAAGCTGATTTATTCATGCATATTGTCGCTTGTTTGTCGATTGTTTCATTTACTATATGAGGAAGAAGTATTTGTTTCGACCAAAAATTTTCCCAGCAGTTGCCATTTCATTAAAATCTATTCTCTTTTGATAATGTTGACAAACTTGGCACTACAAAAGAGCTCCAACAATTTTTTATGAATCAATTATGGCTAATTGTAGTACTGTGCGAACTCTGCTTACGAAATTAATTTGTTTTGTAATCTGTTTTTTTCATAAGTAAAAAATTTTGTAAGCAGAAATGAATTTTATCATATAAATGCCTTAATCCATTCCAACCAACCACAAAACTCAGAGATAACATTTGCATAAATTCTAAATACATGTAATGATTGAAAGCAGTAACACATAACCAGTACTACATAATAAATAGAAAAAGTACACATGGGCAGAAGAGATAACAGAGGAATAGCAAATAAAATCTATGGATGGTATGTTTGTTTGGTTACCCTTTTTGGCCGTCTTGAAGAGGCTAAGAGAGTGGGAGGGGGATGTTGTATTGTTGTTTTGTTTTGGTCAGAATAAATGTTATTAAGAGTGTAAATATAAAGGTTTAGTTACATCACTACGGATTGAAAATCTATGTCCTTATACAGAAAACACAGAACTTGAATTGTTAGTAGCTGGTGTGATATATGCTAACTCCCAATTATAGAACAATGCGAAGAGTCGGCCAACGGTTGTCATCTGAACAAAAAAATATTGTATGAAAATGAACAGACACCCTAAATTCAAAATGAACACGCAGTAAAATTCAAATTTTGCTCTTTGCTTTTCTGTTTATATTTTTGTTTTGTTGTTCAAACAAACGAAACAAACGGACTAAAATACGAAACATCTTTCATAAGTCTAAGCATTATTTCTATTAAAAGACGTGTATTAACTTACCTCTTCACTATTAACTTACCTCTTCACTATTACTCATTTTAGGCAATCTTTTTATGGTTCTCCTTTAGTCTCTCCCTTACAATAACTACTAGATCTTCCTTGATTTTTTGATTAAGTGATTTGAAGACGTTTGCTCTAGCTGTTATATGTTTTTCTGTTTTAATTAAAAGAAAAGCCTTGCGTTCTTTTTTCACACCTCCTACCATTTGTTCTCTTGGGCCATGAAACTCGTCAATCTAAAACCCTGGCTATATCCTAACCATGATGTCTTGCTGTCACACAGGTATGAGTCACAGGTAGGAATGTTGTCAAGCATGGAGGGGAGAGTAAAGCAGCAAGATTCCAGAGTGATTGGTGTATGCAAGCTTTTTAAGCGCTGCAGCGGTAAGGGGGACAACTACACTCCGTACTCTATAGTTTCTACTATAAATACTGCTTATGCATGTCACACTCTCGTATCTAGGTCAACAAAAAGTAGTTAGCTCATATCTGATTTGTTGGGTTGTTTTCTCATGCTTGAAAGCTATTTTTGGGAGTCCATACTTTCAAAAAATGGCGATTTTTAATATTATCTGCTTGAGCCAAAACTACTTGAATGGTTTTTCAGGGTAACTACGGAATAAGGAACAAATAAACCTGCTTTTTTCACATGTACTAAATTGATGGAAACTCATTAAATTTATTCTGGAGGATATAGGGAAATTCATTCAACAAAAGCAACAAACACCTGGCGATAATTATTATATCATTCCTTTGCAATAATTATGCAGCTACTTATTCTCTGCGCTTTGTCAGCATACGTGGCAATTCAATTATAATGCCGTTGCTATAATAGTCGAAGCATATTATGTTAGCAAAATATCGTTCTCCCTATAGTTATCCATTATTAGTGATGAGCTGGGCAGTGCTGATTAATCAGTAAATTTGCCAAAAATGTCCACGAGAAACATTGTAGGAAACAGTCAACAAAATGCAAAACATGACTCACCCAAAATATATCGAACAATGTTATCTGGCTTTGCAAATAAAAACTGGCAAAATCGCCCAAACTCAGCCTGGTGTGAACAAAACAAATCTGCCCTATTGCTTCTCTAAAATCGTTCAGAGATCGAATGCAGAAACCCGATTTGCAAATGGGCTGGCGTGAACGCAGCTTTACAGCTAGTCAGACAAAGTTTCAGGAGCTCAGACGAATAATCTGTTTAGTTAGATGTGACAAGCATTGAAAAAATTTGTGCTTACTAAACCAAACTTTTGTGGGACATTTTAATATATTACAAAGTAAATTAATCTTGGTTAGTAATTTAAAAAGTTGTGCGTTGAAATCCTTGTAAATGTTGCTTCTCTCATCTATGAATATTAAATGAGCATTTTGATATTATTCACAGGTGCAGTTCAAAGCAAGTTGGAAGGCCTTGATGCCAGATTGTCCGAGAAGCTGAGAGAATGTGAAAATTTAGATGGCAAGTTGTCAGAGTCTGTTGGCGAGTGTCAAGGATTGACACAAAAGTTAGCCAATAGTGAGCTAGTGAAGAGAGATATCCAGCAGGTTAGTCTGCTCTGACAGCATAGCTCACGTTACGTACTGTGGGCAGGTCTGTACTGACATCGGGGCCTAAGTTACACACTGCAGGTAGGTCTGTGCTGACATCATGGCTCATTTTATGCACTGCAGGTAGGTCTGTGCTGGCATCATGGCTCATTTTACGCACTGCAGGTAGGTCTGTGCTGGCATCATGGCCTAAATTACACACTGCAGGTAGGTAGTGGTAAATTGTATATAGTCAACCAGTCATTGTAACTGACCAGTGCAGAACTTATTTTCTAGTTTACCCAAGAAACTTCAAGTTCAAGATGATTTTTGTATTTGCTTATCTTATAAGGAATTTAACTGAGTCTCAAAAATATTTGTATTCAACTTTTTTATTGTCTCATATTACACTCTTTTTCTTATTTTTATTACTTTTCCTGCACGCCATGAGAGATTGTCAGGTGTAATAACTATGTTCACAATTATTCTTATATGTGTAAAGGTGATTGAGTAGCGCAGTGGTGGCGCGATTAGCTGTAAAATGGAATATCTGAGTTCGGTTCCTGTGCGGGGCAATCTTTTTCCTAATGCTCTCAGGGTGGCTTTGGACAGGCAGAGGGACATGGATCTTATTATAGTAAAGACTAGGCGAATGCACGGCATTGCATGGGTATTAAAAACAGCTTATAAACAGCGGCAGGTAATGTAGTTGTCATTGGCTAATTTAAGTAAGCTAGTTTAGTGCTAAACTTACTATTAAGAGACGTGAGAGCAAGCTTTAGTGACATTACAGGTAATACAACACCGTTATGCGTATTTCAACCGATGGAATGACTATCTGTTCGATTAATCTGTTGTATCCCGTGTGGCTTAATGGGTTAGACTGTTAGATTGTCGCCTTGTAAACTGGTTGTTTGAAGCTCTAATCCAATACCATGCAGATTTTTTTTGCTATTAGATTTTAATCGCTACAGCTGGACATACACAATACACACAGACTTTGAGATTTATATATAAATTTAATTTCCATTCTATTGTTAGTGTGCCAACTGAACTTGATATTTCCTTTGCACATGGTAGTGCCAGATTAAGTGTCAACCTAGTTTTGTTTTGTCAGTTCTTGTTATTTGAGATCTATAACTCATAGCTTATGTAGCAAAAGCCCGCCTTGTTGAGATCGTGGTAGGTTGTCTGTTGGTGAAATATAACCCCTGGTTTAATAGCTGTCTTAGGTGTGTCCTATTACTGTGGCACATGAAATGAAAGCTTTGTGTTGTTATCTTTACTGCTGTTAGCATAACTGTAAATGGGAATATTGTTAAAAAGATTCAGTAAAGGAATTCGGGTTTTCTGTTTCGATTATCTAATTGTTTTAAATTTTTCACAACTTTTGTGGGTTTATTAAAATCTTCAAAATTCTGCAATCTTAATCCAGTATCAAAGAGTAGGCAACTCCAAATTCCTGTTTACATTCTTGCTCAAGTCTGTAGCATAACGCAAGTTTTAGGCATGAACTTTAGCTCAATATAGGTCTGGCTGTTTCTGGGTTACAAACACTTCTTGTTCTCCACTATTTCACATTTGTTTAGATTTTAATAAACGTTGTATGACCTTTTATATTGTCACAATGATAAAAGATGACCTTTTATATTGTCACAATGATAAAAGATGACCTTTCATAGAACAGGTAAACTTATTACATATTTAACATTATTTATTTATTATATATAACTGTTATTATATCAACTAAAATCTATACTATAATAAGGGCAGTGTCCGTCTGTTCGCAACCATGGCTAGAGCGTTAGAAATAAAATTGCCTCACCCGGAAGGGATTGAACTCGGTTACCCCAACTAATAGTCTAGCACTACAACCACTACACCACTAAATCACTATTTGGTATCTGTAGATGAAAGGAAACAATTGTCTCGATGCGTTGAGCCTGTAAAAAATATGTTAACAACTCATCCCAAAGTTTCGCTTTGCAAAATCTTCTATTTTTTATCGCAGTTTGTTATTAGCAATGACCAGTCGTGCTAGACGCGTTACAACTACAAATTTTTACTAATTTTATATCTATGGACTTGGGGTGATTGTTATTAAACAATAGTACTACTGAAAATTATTATTCATATTTTATCAGTAATAATGATGCCGTTAACTGTAAAAATATTGATAAATCATCTGACCCGAACATGCTCACGGTCTTCTAAAAATGGCCGAAAAAGGGTTCAATCTCATTCTGTAACGCATTTGTGATATTTTTTATGACATCAGCTGATGTAATATTTTATGATGAATAATTTGGTATCAAAATATTTTTTATACATGTAGATTGTGTGATTCAAGAGTTTTGAAGATTTATAAGCGCTTTGATAAATATTAGGTTTTATCATATAGGTAATTATGTCACGGTAAAGAAATTAATTTGGTAGCAACTGAGACAATCTCTCACAGTGCCCAAGTTTCACAGTGCACGGGACTGTCAAGCGTATTAGTTGTAAATAAAACTGAAATTCTGGGTAAAGTATTACATATTATTTAAAGTTGAATTGACAAACAAAGAAGAGCTATAAAGTGCAAATTGTTTTATCCGTTTTTTTTTAAAGTATTACATGATTACAAGATAGTAAAATGCATTTGTTTATCATCTGCAACCTTGGGTGTGTTTAGATTATTTTTGTGTGTATTTTTGGTTGTTTTTTCATCTATTCAGTGTCAAAATTTATCCAAAAAAATATTGATTGAAACTATTTTGTTTTGTCAGCACAAACAGAGGCATATTTTTGCATGTTTTTAGCTGTTTCTTCGACAAATTTGTATCTGGTTTGCTTGCTAGAGTTGGGGTTTTGATTCCAAACAACCATTTTATTTCTCAGAAGTTTGAGGAGCTGCAACGAAGTTATCTAGACCGGGTTCAGTTTGCACGCGACAAGGAAGAGCAGGTGGCTTCTCTCACAAATGACATCAATAAATTCACCAACCACATAGATTTGGAGGTTGGTGTACAAGCTTTTCTGTACAATTGTGGAGTTGTGCTCTTGGGTGCTCTAAGGTGTAAAGGCCTGTCCAAAAATACCTAATGTTACCTTTGCTATGGTGGTACAACTCCTAAATAGATGTTCGCAAGATAATTTACTACTTTAGTTCTTATTTACACGTTGTTATTCAGATTATTTAGCGGTTTAGTCAAAAGACTTTGTCAGCGCCTTTCAACCTCTGAGATTTACAACCGCTGATTGAAAATGGCTGCCCCTGCCTTTCCTGTTTATTTAGAACATTCGCCGGCAGTCCTCATAACTGACATTGGTAAACAGTTACCATGGATAATTCCACTTCGTAGTCAATATTTCCCTATTAATATATGGTAATAAATCTGATGTGATATAGCTCTTCTGGTAATATTTTGCATGAACTGGAATGCTGTGATGAAATTAAATTCCGTCATATTTTAATCTGTTAACTCGAGTGACAGCAATGCAGAATACAACTTGGTGCTTTGGTAGCGAAAGGGTGTAGAGTTGGAGATACATGGCCAATACAAGGACAGAATTGCCCAATATGAACTACAAATCCTAAATCTTAAAAGAGATCTTGCTAAGACAGGTGAGTCCTGTCAAACTTGTCAAGGGTTGAGCACAGTCATACGCGAGACAAATATTTGAAACGTATTTTGATTCACAATATAAGTCTCGTTTGACTTTTGCCACTTTGGGAACCAGATAATTCGTGTTGGCATCGGGTTTTGAATATTTCATGCTTGGTTATTACATAATATGCGTAGGTGATGTTTATCTCTATTTTCATATTTTCTCCCACCACGGCTCTTCTCCATAGCTCCTCCTTTCTCCTCCCTCTGGCTTCCCTTTGTTGCCCTTGTGTGCTACATTTCTCTAGTCCTCCTCCCTCTCATTTCTTCTTTCTCTCCTCTCTCTATTCTCACCCTCTTTCTCCCCCTCCCCCCCCCCCTTCTAGTCAACTCGTAGCATTCATTGCTGTTTTCTCAGATGACTGGCCATAGTTTACAAATCGGAATCGTTATCATGGATTTTCTGTTAGCTCCATGTACATAAATCTGATAAGACTTTTGACCCTTTGTGAGTCCACATAGCGATAACAGATATGCCAGCTATTATGACCAAATGTTTAAATAAACTATCTCTATACTAAACCTCAATGAATAAACTACCGGTATATATATAAAGTTGTGCTCTCATGCTAACAAGTGTCAGCGGTAACACAAATCAAAGGTTTTAGAAACATTCAAAATTACTCATTTTTTAAATAAGGCCTAGCGTCTCACAACTTTTTTGAAAAATAAATCTGAGGATGAGTATTGTCTGTATAACACAAGTTCACAGCTGTACAGTTAAAGTTATCATTTCATTCATGCAAATGTCTGCAGCTTTTCTCTTCTTATGTTAGTTCTTGCTCTGAGACAATCAGAACGCAGAACTGAAGGTCATCATACTTCTCACACCCAAGAGATCGCTGCCGTGAGGTCTCAAAGTCGAGCAAGAACAGAATCTCTCGAGGCTGATTTAGCGAGTGTGCAGGTTGAACGGAATATTTTGCAGTCAAATCTGGCAGCTATGGGGGCCAAAGTCAGGTAAGGCTCACTGATTAAACAAATACAAGCATCTAACAGAGTGACTAGCGCATAGTTATTTCCGGTAAAATCTCTACTTCTACATACGAATTTTAGTGAAATTCTACAGTTTTATTGATGAGAGTGACAAAAAACTGGTAGAACATAAAATTAAAATGCAACAGTACTAAATTAAATCCATAAATGAGTTCAATTTAAACTTAATCTAATGTAATTTAAAGTAAAATACTCGAACATTTCTGCCACCGTACAGAACCCTGTACAGTGCATATATTTTTTGTCACAAAGAGAAGCTAACAATAGAACCTCCGTTTAATGATTCTTATTAATATTTTTTAACCGATTATTAATCACTTTATTAACTCAGTTTTCACACTCTAGGTTTTACCTTTATCCTTCTATGTAGGTTTATCCTTCTATATATGTAGGTTTATTCTTCTATATAGGTTTATCCTTCTATATAGGTTTATCCTTCTATATAGGTTTATCCTTCTATATAGGTTTATCCTTCTATATAGGTTTATCCTTCTATATAGGTTTATCCTTCTATATAGGTTTATCCTTCTATATAGGTTTATCCTTCTATATAGGTTTATCCTTCTATACAGGTTTATTCTTCTATATAGGTTTATCCTTCTATGTAGGTTTATCCTTTTATACAGGTTTATCCTTCTATATAGGTTTATCTTTCTATATAGGTTTATCCTTCTATATAGTTTTATCCTTCTATATAGTTTTATCCTTCTATGTAGGTTTATGTTTCTATATAGGTTTATCCTTCTATATAGGTTTATCCTTCTATATAGGCTTATCCTTCTATATAGGTTTTTATAATGAATTCGTTTTAGTTCCATTGATCAGTAAGGCGCTTTCAACATACAAAGCCAATATTGGAATTGAAAGGTTTCTTATGTGAAAGCATCGTTAATAATATCCTGAGGTTTGCCGTTGCAGTTGTCCTGTTAAAGCGAACTAACTCTATGATAGCATAATTTGATACTGTTCAACGTTGGCTCTTAGGCTATTACTTGTTACTGGTAACCGCTCGTTATAAAGTTTGGGTCTAATTTGATAGGAGTTACTTCAAGCTACACTAACTCACTGTTTACTGTTTCAAAATGTTTTATGCGTCTGCAACATATATTATGAAACAATTTGGTGTTATTTTTTTGTAAAATACTCTTGAATAGTACACAAAAATATCATGAAATTTCTTGTTTATTTATGCATGTCCATGGAGTATGAAAATTTTCATTAACTCTTGCTTGGCAGGAATGAGATTATCTTGTCAAAAGCCTTTCTATCTATTATTATCTATTATTGAACAAATAGTCATGGCAAACAAAGGCAACAGTAAGTAAGCGCTTTCTATTAAGGAGACACTCGCTGTGAAACCATTCATTCGCATTGTTTTCAATTATACCTTTACTGAATATTACAAACACTCTTCACTACCGATTCTATTTACATCCTTTGGGGAAGAACAGAGAAAAGGAGTTTTTATTCTGTGGAATATTCTACTAGACGGTGTCAGCTTGAGCTTCCATTCATAAAGTTTGCTTTGGTATGAACACGATGGTATCTGTACTCACTGGCTGTAAGCGTTATAGATTTCTTTGTATACGTGCGTGTGTCGTTGCGCTGAATACGTGATACTAAGCTCTGTTTATCAGTGAAGTGTTTACCGCGCACCTTTTTTCTTTATCATATGAAACTCAATACTACTTGGCCACGAATGGCTGTCTGATATGTAAAAGGCTTCCTTGATGAATTTCATTTAGTTATCTACTAGCACTCTTTCTCTATGTTATCCTAGCTAGAGTTCACTACGTGGATCTGCTTTATATTTGCAGTATTATTCAGCAGATAAATGTTTTACCTTCTTAGCCTTGACTTCAGTGGTAAAGCGTAGTTTTGATACAACCTTTTGTTTAGTTCATCAGATGTCTGTTTCATATTGATCAAGGTCGAGGCCAATTCGTTGATTCAGAGCTAAGAGAACCCTTTTTTATAGTTTAGTGTCTTCAATTGCGCTGTGAGTTTTCTTGTTTCCATCAATCAGATTAGCGTGTTGAAAAAAAACTTCTTAGGCTAATAAGCTACACTCGGTGATGTTGTTGTGAAAAGGCAACATCGCAATTGATGTCAAGGTTTGTGCTCATACTAGTGATTCAAATTTAGTGAATTTTCAAGCAGATGCGGGTCTTTTATACACAATACCAAAGCATATAAATATCTAGTAGCTATATTATTTCGTTTAATTTCTTTTTAAATACACGGAAATAGTAATAATAGGCGCGAAGCTTGCTCAAGTCATGTAAAAGTTTTTAAATACAGGTTAGAATTTAATTAAATTTGGCGAGCAACATCCCTTGAAACCTTCTTCATATAAATGTGCTATGTAAAATGACATTCCATAGTATTCCAGGACATGAAATGATTGCTCAATATTTTTTCTTGAAAAGGTCGGAGTGTTCAAGCTAATTTAGTAGACTTATTTCTAAAAGAAATCTTTACAAAAGGCTCATGTATGCAAGTTATCTACCAAAGGAACTCATAAACTTGAAATACAGAAACAATATGAAAAGCTTAAATCCATGTTGTGAAATAGGTTTACCACTCTGTTTCGCAGCAACACAACTTGCTGATAGTTTTCGGGGGTAAGTATTTATAAAAGAAAGAAAATAATCTAAGCAGAGAACTATTGAATTCCATATATCGTAAAAAACCTCTATTTAAATGCCCCCTCTATTTGAATGCCACCTCTATTGGAATGCCACCTCTATTTGACCGCGACTATAGAAGAAGGGCTGAAAAATACAACGCCACCATTTAATTGAACGCCACATCTATTTGCCCACTACTTTGACCTTTATGAACCCATCATAAAAAGTGATCAGTAGAAAATTGCCTACAAAATAGTCTTGATAATGACTTTGTTGCATCGACAACATTTAATTTTGTCATTGTTGCTGTAGTGGTTGCCATGGTTTTAATGACACTGTACCTGAGAGGATCAATTGTCACAATCACTCTTATTCGAAGTCACTAGAGTCTAAATCACATCCATTGTTTACAGATTCGTCCATAATGTAGTTTAATTTTTAACCTGAAGACTAGCGTTTTGATGACTGCTGAGAATGCTCTTCAGGAACACTGTACGAAGTAATAGCAGCGATTTTTATGGCATATTCTAACTTTGAAACATTGAAAGTGTCTTTAAAAGTTGAAAACGGACACTTGCGTCTGTTTTCTTTCTTACTCCAAAGCTTTACAGTTTTTTCTTGAAAACTTTGAAAGCGACACCATCAAAATAAATATTCTCTGTATCTCGCTAAAGTTTTATAATCAAAGTAGGTCCTTGTTTAGCTAGGCCTGACACTTTGACGCATTTGAAAAACGGTTTAGCAAAACTGCTGAGGCTGACAGCATTAATGTCCCTCTACCCCTAGCAGAGTGCAAAATATAGACGACATTAGCATCACTTCACCTGTGAAGGCTCAAATTTATCTTCCAAAAATTCTGACGTGGTAGTCGATAAATACAGCGCCACCCTGTATTTGAAAGCTAATAAGACATAACTATAGGAGAATGGTTGAAAAATAGAGCCCCATGGCATTCCATTGAAGGTTTTACAGTATATTCACTAATGGATCTTGAGATAGTCCTATGGAGGTAGTAAATGGTATTTAACTGTCTGTAAGTTCACACGGAATATAACTATAGAACAATTACATCATGAATTGGTAATGAAGTGTTTCAACTAAAAGGCATATCAAATGTCTTATATCTTTAGTAGCGGCAGGTTTTAAGTTTTCTATTTTCTACTTGTACCATTTACTTACTTTACAGATCACCTCCTCGTAGAATTCCAAGTTCTAAGATACCACCTCAGTCACCGAGTAAGAATGCAGCGGTAGAACAAGGTTTATCTGCGGAAGCACCTAATCAAACGTGTAAGCTTGCCTAAAGCTGTATTTTAATTAGCAAATAATATAAGCTCCGAGTCCCTTATTTATGTTTTACTTAGCAGTTCCCAAGATGAATACTTGGTAAAGACTGACATCTTGATCTTTCAACTAATGTGTCAATTAGTGATTATGTTCTCCTTATTCAGTTGCATATTCGTTATATTCAGGTCATTTCCTCTGTTCGTAGATACATCCTCCCTGTTAGGCTCTGTCACCCAACTGGCGGCTAGTGTTTTAAATTCAGAGTCGGATGGTGATGATAGCATTGAGGGCAGTTCAACAACTACCTCTACCTCAGCTGTCATGTGATGTCCTCTGCCAAGATGCAATCTTATGACAATGATTGGATATGAATTCTACTTGCATAACTATTGCTCCTGTTGGTGAACGTTTCTTGACGAAACCTGAACTTGATGACTTGAACAGACGAGTATATGATGTTTCACGTCAGCAACTTGCGATAGAATGTTTACTATAATAGTAATAGTTTTTAGTTGTGATACTAAATTATATCTTTATAAACTTACCCATTCAATTGCGTCATGACTTATTCGATCTATTCTGCATATCATTAATCAAGTGTTCATCATGTAGCAATGTAAAAGATTCGATCATGTGACTATGGGTCAGCCATTGCAACCACCTTCATATATGAAAGTGATCTATTGTCCAGTTGAAGCACTGCATCCTTTACATCAAAGACTCTTTGTATAGTTTGACATAGTCTGCTGGAGAAAGCTGATATTAGCGATGTTATTGAATAGCATTGGTAATATCGGTCTTCTCTGACAGCGTATGTAAACATTTTAATCGAAAATTTATTTTTAAGTTGACAGAATTTTGGTTTACCATGTCATACAAGGGGGGATTTTTGGCCATGTGTTTGATGAGGATTCTCTGAAGATCTTGAGTTGTGGTATTCTGCACAGAGAGTGGATTGATCTACCTAGTTGCAACCTATCTCTGTTGAAGAACCAATCGTATAGCGTATTACAATATCATTCTTTAAAGATGTAGTTACACCAATTTTAGTTGATTCTATTAGAAAGTATGTGTATTATTTTATCATATGCTATTGTTTTTGATGTTTGAGATGACCTGACTGCTGAGATGTTTCAAGATTAAAATCGACAAAACTTTATTGCTGCTAAAACGTTCAGAAGAAAAAGATGTGCCCAGACTTGCCCAAAATGTTGCATATAAAAGCAAACGCTGCCTGTCTCTCGCTCGTATTACATTGGCTATCGCTATCAAAAGCGAGTGCTACGCCGCTCTATTGCCATATATTGTAATATGTATTTTGGCATTAATTTTTGCATTAAAATTTTAAATCTAGCTACATATATAGGCCTATTGCTGTTATAGGTGCCTCAATCGTCTCAAATAAGGTAATTCAAAATTGGTCATATTAGTTTTCTCTAAATGCTGTGTAAACATAAAGAGTACTGACTACGATTCTCCCAGTCTACGGTAATTAGGTCATCGAGGAAACTCAGCTCATTAAGGCCCTTGTATCAGCGGAGTTCTCCGGTGATACACACCGGAAACTAGTTACTAGATAAAAATAAGCAAGCCGCATTTTCGAGAAGAATGTATATGAAAAAAATCATGTATAGTCAACGTTATTTAGTAATTATTAGTATCAATTAGTAGAGATTTTTTTACTGGTCACATTGATTAGTTGATTCAAGTACAAAACAAATGGTTTTTAAGTTGACCAAAATAGTGAACTCAAAACCACAGCAATTTATTTTAAATCAGTTAACCCACCGATTCTGGCAAAGGGTTAATAAGGCCATTCTTGCACCCGGTTGGCGGTTTGTGGTGTGAACTGACCTGTTTTCACTTAGTAGTGGTGAATTTAGAATTTTTCGAGCTCTTACTATTTGGTTTGTTGGAATTGAGTCGACCTATGCAAACCTGCCAGTACAGCTCTGATTATACTTCATAAACCCATCCATCAGACAAGATTTTGGCACATGTGGCAACGAGGCTACGATGTGTTCAATATGTTCTACAAATCACGTTTTGCATTATCTTTAACATTATTTTATATAATTTTACAAGCCGAAAAGTTTTCATCTCAGCTAAAAGTTTTCATAAAAAACCTCCATCCAAGTCGTGGCCACTTACATAGTTTCAGCTCATATAATAGGAAAAGTTACTGCAGTAAACCCAAACTCTGTATGTATCATATCTGGATGTTCCTCTTCATTCATAAGATATGTAGCTCTCACTATGTTGTATACGTAGGTTGGAATCACAACTCTGCTCTTGTAAGTCCTTGGTATGTCCAAAATGCCAATGGTCTGTATGTGCATGACTTTCTCTGTCTTTACACACCATGTTGTACATCTTGTGTTCCAGCAGCCTTTCAGATGGTTTCAGACACTCCGCATCTGGATACTTGGGTACTAACATAATATTAAACTTTCATGATCTTTAAATAACTTATTGAATGTCGCTTAGAAGTGATATGACATCTAGTAAAATTAACAGAAACAAAAATCCAATTAGCTTCAAAACTTACTACGGTGGTCTCGGTAGTTCTAATAGGCCAATCTCAATTGACCTGTTTAATAAGGTCTATAATCTCCTGCACTTTTGCAACACAAGATCAGTCTGAGGAACAGAATGCCACATATCATGCTTTGTGCAGCACACATTCATGTGTCTCTTTCCCCATGCATGACAGTTTTCACACTGACACCACTGCTCCACTGGTGGCGCCACTTGAACATCCTGTAAACAATAAAACAAATGTAATAAATATATTTCATTCGTAGATATGTCATTCTCATGTGTATCTACTGAAAGCTTTCATTTTGGTAGTTAAATAGATTGAGAGTGTAAAGTTACAAAATGAATAAATGTTTAACAAAAAACATGAGCACGCCAAGCCGACAATTCGAAGCTTTATTTCTGGGAATTAAAGATGAGCATTGATCAATCTATATTCCTCACTTTCTAAAAGTGAGAAGTGAACATAAATTCTAATCATAAATCCAACCTACTAGCTAAAGCTGCCAAAGAAAATAAGAATCAAATATAGCTAGGTAAAACGATAAAAAAGTTATGAAATGATTGGTTGTTAGCAAAAAATTATAATTTTAATAATTAGTGTAAATATTTGTGACTAGGGAAATTATTACCTTTAGTTTAGTATATATATAGGAGACTCCAAGTTGAAGATATATTTACCTCCATTCTTCTATCCTCCTCTGCAGCATAACGATGCTGACGCCTGTCAGCTCTAACTATAGGCTGTCTACCACAATCTTTAACCGCCTGATGCTCAGAAAACTCTGAGTCACCTTCGCTTGAACTTGAAAATTGTTAAAATTCTGATCCAGTAAATCAATAAATTGTCTAATGACAAGAATTTTCAAGATCACAGCCAACGAGTTCGCTAGCTATAACGTTTGTTATGACATACATAAAAAAATTCCTGTTGATGATTGGCTAAAGAAGAAATCCTATATTTATTGCTCGCGGACTTTTTTCATACACACTGACTATATACGTCACGATAAAACTACCCGCTTGAATCTCCGCGTCCCAAAACATGATCTCATTCAAACGCTTATATCTCTGTACAGGGTTAGTCTACAAAAACAAAATGACATCAAGTTGTAGCTGAAGCTTTAGCCTTATACTGGTCTTAATTTCATTTGAATGACTTCAATGGCGCAATCACGTCTTTAATGCCATGACTCATCTCCTCGCATCTATATGCAAAGTCATCAACATTCTATCAAAGAAACTGAAGGATTTTAACACTATATCATTAAAACTAAGGGCTGTATATATAATTGTGGTGAATATTGTGGTGACAATTGGGGCTTAACATTTCAAACGTCTCTTGAATCTAAAAAACTTAGCAAATCATAGTAGCTTCCTAGTTGGAAGCATAGTGCTCAGCATAGTGTTCAGCGAAGAAGGAAATTGTCATCTCGGCGTGCAAACCCTACATTCTTTAAGGCCCAGATGGCAAGTACGAACCAGAGCTATCAAATATTGTAACCAAACAATTATTTTTATAATACAAGAACCAGAGATCAATCAAGAATATTTGATCCTGATCGTTGAATTGGATTGCATGAAACAATACTGCAATCAAATTTAGTGAACTTTGAAACTCACCAATTATTAATAACAACTTTGGATTTCATCTTTACTTTTCATATTTCTATTACATTTTTACATAAACAAAACTTAGTTGAGACACGCGTATTGCAGCGAGGTCTATTGCACAAACTAATTATCTAAATTTATATGGTAAGTGTATATGTTAAATTAAAAATTATTTTCTGTGCAAATACATTATTATTACCCGAGCAATGCCAGGCTTTCATATATTTACATATATTATTGAAATCAGTGGTAAACCAAAGAAAAACTTGTAATAAAAACAATTCTTTATTTTAAAGCAAAGTTCATGCATTTTTTAGCATCATTCCATTCATCTGCCCATCGCCTCATATGTTTACTAGTTAGCAATCCAGGATTGTGAGTCAATGAACATAAATCACAACTGGCCTGTACTTCGGCACTATCTATCTTTTGCTTAGTTTTCCACGCATGGTATCTATTGTACACCACATCATCATTCATTAGCTTCTGAAGATAAGTTCCAAGTCGAGCGATAGAGGTAAAGTTATAGGCGTGTATAAAAGAGTTGTCTGGAGCTATACTCGTATACTCATCAATGGACAGCCCTCCTATGACAACTGGTACAAAATGCCCAGGAGAAACGAGAGTTTTCCAAAACTTCTCTGTTACGTAGTCTTTACATAAAGAATTCTCAAAAGCCAAATAGAATCTGTATTGTTTATGTATGGCTGCTTCACACTCAGCGTCAGCCCTAGAGCATGGCACATTTCCAGTGCAACTCCCATAGATGTCTACGTCAATGTACTTAGCAAGTTGTCTCATCACTGCCATTCTGTTATAATGAATTGATTTACAATTGGAAACGTAAGCGAATGCTCCCTTGCGCTTATCTTTAGCATAGTTTTGTTGGAGTTGAGAGGTACTAGTTCTTGGATGAATAGGTGCCGTTACGCTGTAAGGGTAATATACAGTAGCCCGTGTTTCATAACTAATAACTCCATCAAAGTTATTGAAGCTAGTTCTCCAGAGATTCTTTTTGTAACCAGGGGACTCATGCGAATACACCAGCAAGGGTGGGTGCTTCCATAGTGTTCGCAATAAATCTACTTGTCCGACTAGCGAAGAAGAGAATTCGATTACAACAAGATGGGAGTTTGTCATTTCTTCCACTCGGTCACTGAACTTGTATACGCAGTTCGAGACAGGACACATCTTGAAGGCACTTGAGCAAAACACTCCATCCATTCTTGATGGCATAACTATTTCTTTAGTAGTGTTGTCAGTATTGCGCAGAGTTTGGTTAAATGAAACATGTTTTGTGGCACTTACCCGCTCTGATGACGTGTTAGTAATATTATGGATCAGGATATCAAAAGGAAGCACTGGTGGAGAAAAATCAAATTGCAAATAGCCTCTAGCATGACTATAATACAACAACAGGAAAATAGCGGTAAAGACTGTCACAAAGAAGAATCCATGTCTACTACTAGGATGACTCATTTTGAGAACAACGCTCCTCAAGTTGCCAGAGTCAATACTTGAAGTCTACTGCTGTTATAATGCTCTGCGAGCTTATCTCTGGCTATATAAAGCGCGGCCAATAGCATTAGGCTCTTCACATTTAGAAGTTAGCTTCTATTGCCCTAGGCACCGCAAATGATAAACTTTTATTGAAGTGGAGCAAGTGAGACAGAACAACAAACTTTATATAAACAAAATCTATCAAAGCAAGTATAGAATATTGTATGATGAATTTACAAAATGCTCAGTTTATTGTGTTCTGCTTCCTTTAGAAATTGTCATCTCATGTGTATAAGTCTTACAAATAATAAGCTTTACTCTGACTACGCTAAATGTTCATTTCATGTCAATTATACATTATAAGATCTTTCATGGTCTGTGTCTTCATTTATCACGCAACAATTAGAGGTTTTCCAATAGTTTTACTTTACAAGATGAACAAATTGCACTCAACCCCTAAAAGTACCTTGATAATATCATTACTAGCTCCTTTCCTATATCATTTCTAGCTCTTTCCTCCTTTCTTCATGTTCCACCTAATACTGGTTTTGTTAGTAGAGAATGGTATTTACATCACTACATGTCAAACCATTTGTAAGATTTTATTGACTGACTGTTGCTCTTTTTGTTTTTGCTCATGATTCTTGTATGGCATAATTTAGAAAATACTTTGTTTGAAGTGAAATTATTATCAATAAAGTAATACATATACGCCTATCTAATATATAGTAATAGGAGGGAAATTCCATGACACAACTTATCCCAGTGTGTTCTTTTGCATTATTTTAGGGTTTTAGACATTATATTAGGGTTTTAGACATCTAGGGTTCTAGACATTATATTAGGGTTTTAGACATACTAGGGTTCTAGACATTATATTTTTGTTTTTGCAGCTTAACAATCCACAATGCCAGGTCATTACAAAAGAAAAACAGAGAGGGTGTCCACATCAGAGGAACAGTTTCAGCAAGCTGCTGACCTTGTTAATGAGCCAATATGAGCATCAGAGCTGCTGTCGAACAATGTGGAATTAACCGGATGACGTTAGCAAGGTATCTAAAGACGAAAATAGCTGGTTACGAGTATGACAGAATGGCTGCAGCTCATCGTGTTTTTACAGACATTAAGAAGCTAAGCTTGCTAAGCGCATTACTGTGCTGGCTGATTGCTTTCATGGGTTAACTCCAAGCAAATGTCAAAAGTTTGCATTTGATTTTGCTACTGCAAACAAGCTTCAAACCCCATCATGTTGACTTAAGAATGAGATGGCTGGTTGTGACTGGTTGAGTGGGTTCATGAAGAGAAGAAAGTTTTCGATTCGCCAACCGGAAGCCTCATCAATTGATCGTCAGACAGCATTCAACCAACCCGCCATTGAACATTTTTTTCAAAAGCTTGTCAGATCTCATAGCCAGGCACAGCTTTGCAGCTAATGCAATTTATAATTTAGATGAAACAGGAGTTACAACTGTACAAAATCCTGGTAAAGTTGTAACAGAGCTGGGTGTGAAGCAAGTGGGCTCCATAACTTCACAAGAAGGAGGAGAATTAGTGACTCTCTGTTGTGTGGTCAATGCAGCAGGAAATCATCTTCCTCCCTTCTACATGTTCCCACGTGTTTTCATAAAGGTGTCTTTTCTGAATAATGCTGCACCAGGAGCTAAAGGTGTGGCATCTAAGTCGGGATATATGAACACCGATATGTTGGCTTAAGACTATCTTCCTTTCTTTATTCAGCATACTCAGTTTTCTGTTGAGAACCCTGTTTTATTGATCCTTGATAACCACATCTCACATTGCTCATATCCCGTTGTAGCTTTGTGCAAACAATCTGGGATTCATCTGCTTACTCTACCACCATGTGTACATGACATGATGTCATGCCATGAAAAGTGTGTATTTGGTGTGCTAAAAACATATTGGGACAGATCATTTGATGAGTGGATGAGGAGCAATCCAAGCCGATGTATTTCTATTGATGAGATTGCTGGTTTATCTACTAGGCTCTTTACACTGAGCATGACCCCTGAAAATTGCTGATAGCTATACCAGTAGCTGATAACCATGTTCCAGATAGTATAGCTGTTGCTAGCAACTTTACTGAGATTAGAGATGAGATTTTTGAGACACTTCAAGTTTCCATGCAGCATGATGTGCCAGTACTCCAGACCAGTGATGGTATCATTCTAGAGCAGGTCCTTCCTCTGCCAAAAGCTGGTTCGAGAAAGCCGTCAAACAGAAGAAAGGTCAAATCTACAATCCTTACTGATACACCTAAAAAAGATTGCTTACAAAGAGAATATGAAGAAAAGGAGAAGGAAAATAAAAGTGAGCCAATTCAAAAGTAAAAATGAAAACAGAAAAAACAGATTGTTGATTCTAGCACAGATGAAGAGGATGATATTGGGGAGCCTATTGCGGAGTCAGATTCTGAAAATGGAGGAAACATGGAGGAGACATGGAGGAAATAATGAGACGAGAAGATAACTATCATGATATAGAAGTGGATTCGTACGTATCTTATGTATTGGTCAGGTACCAAACTTGAGAGAGAATCTCTAAAGTATTATGTGGGCAAAGTAGAGCTAAAAGAGGGTGATGTCTTTCATGTTAAGTTCATGAGACAAGTCAAATAAGCGAGTACCTGTCCATCTTTCAGTTTCCAAAATGAAGAAGACACAGACACAGTAGCAGTTAGTGACATTATCTTGATTTCCGGACAGCCTAAAACCAGGTGGCTCAGAGAGATCAAAATTGTATTTGATGTAGATCTAAGTGGGTTTAATTGTCATCGAATAAACTTAGATGTCATTTTGATTATCTATAACCTGCTATCATTGTAGCAATGCTCAGACATTTGCTAATTCAATCATGTTGTAACTTTGTTAAAAATTATGTTATGTTATGAAACTAGAAAATAAAGTGCTTTAAAGGTCAAATAATACAAAAATTTACATTTTTAAATGTGGCACAACTTACCCCATTCTTAAATTATAGATGGCACGTCTTACCCCGCTAACGGGGTAAGATGTGCCACTTGAAGATGTTCACAAAAACATTAATTACAAAAAATTTTATGCTTGAAATTACTTGGTATCAGGCTTAGTGGTTTGTCATATGTATGTGTTTAAACGTGTAGATTTCCACACAGTTAGCTCACACTAAAGCTAATACGCTAGGTACCAAAAAGTGAATTTTAGCAAAACCTACCCCGCCTTCCCCTATATATATAAATTAGAAAATCAAATAGTTCACTTATCTTTTTTTCAGCTACTGACAGTTTCCTGCTAGTGCATTCCTCAGGCTGTAGACTTCCCAGGAAGTCTACAGCCTGAGGAAGTCTACAGTCTATATATATATATATATATATATATATATATATATATATATATATATATATATATATATATATATATATATATATATATAGATCATGCATGCATTGCATGTTTTTACGTTTTAGTAAATTTGTTACTTTTCAACCATAAAAGTAATCTATTTAAAACTTTTTTGATTTTATATTCTTTAGCATAATTTGTTGCATAAATTTGCAAATAGACTTGCAAAGTTATGCATACGAGAAAACTCAAGCATTTAAAACACGCAACGTAGTGATACTGCTTACAACACAAGGTTGAAGAGCAGAAAGCAAAGACTTGAAAAAGTATTGTAAAGCCATTAAAAGGATTATTGCAATTCGCTCTATGAAAAAGTCAGCTTGTAAGAGCAGATAACTCCAAAAGTGCATTCATCTCCTAAACGCTGTGAAACTTGTCTATTGTTAATATATACAATAGCGGTTTTGTAGTTTTCCTAAAGTTTCAAGATCAAATCTTGCTTTAAATCTTTTTCGTATTAAATGGCAATAACAAAACAAATTAAAATAATATAAAATCTAATCTATAAATCTCAAAGTTTGCGTGTCTGTCTGTAGTTTGGTATGTCCAGCTATAGCTATTACAATTTAGGAACTACATGTCCGTTTCATGCTAGATTTGAACTCACAAAAATTGCAAACACAGGTTGGTAATCCAATTGTCTAACCACAGTCTACGAAGGCTCTTATGATTAATAGCTCTTACTATATAATGTAAACACTCTTTTTTTTTATTTCACACACTATATTAATTGAAGCTATGGACTATATTGACTTTATGAAACAACTGTTTTGGTAAAAACGGCTTCGCAAACAGAAAAGTTATAAAATTTTAGTGACAAGTTTATTAAAATGCATACTAAAACTTCCTTCAAGTATGCTTTTAGTAAGCTAAATACATATAAGTTAGATTCAGCGTTTATGTTACACGCCTGTCTTGAAGGTAAAAACTCTACATGTAGTACATTGTAATGTTATACTATCTTGCAGATCATACCCAGGAAATGCCCTAAAGATATTGTAGGTAACTATAGTTACTAAGGTTAACATACTGTTCCGTTACTATTTTTAATGATGATGATTTTTATCAGGCAGTGATTGCATTAAATAATCACTATGGGTTCCTATACCACTCTATATGTCTATACAATATTTTTGCCTTATGATGCCAACACTGAAACAAACTAAAATCATACAATCGTATACCAAATAATATTTTATTCTAATTATAGCAAAACAGACTATATTTAGTCATTACTTGCTAATGATTTCACGTTTACATGTTAACACTTTTAAAGTTTTAGTTGTAATCCTAATTTATTTCAACAAAACAATTCTTTCAGGATATGAAATTTAAAAATTACAGTCGTTTGAAAAAGTTTCAAAACCTTTACAGTTGTTTTCTTTTTTTCTGAATTCATTTAAACTACAAAAAAAACCTTTTTCTCATGATATGAAGTTTAAAAGTCAGAATGGTAGATGTTGTATATGTTAACTGAAAACAATTTTTCTGTTCAAATATATTTTTATTACCTGGGCAACGCCGGGCATTCACCTAGTTATAATATAAAATAGCGGTCATTTCTGCTACATTTCAGGACAGAAAGTCATTGCTCAATATTTTTATTGAAAATGTTGTAGTATAAAAAACAATCTACATTAAATATCAGTACACCTGATTCAATTCTTAAAGGTTGGCTTGCAACAAAATTCACATTACAGTTATTTGGTATCAAAAGATTCACCATGACCGAAAAAAATGACCGAAAATGCTATTTTAGCGACTATTCAAAAGCAATTATCACCCTTAACATATAATTTGTAATTGTTTCTGTTAATATTTCCGAGTTCTTCCAGGCCCCTGCTATCCAGAACTAGTTTCATCTTTTCTGTAGCTGCATCGAGTCAGCGTCTAGAAGTCATACAAGGTTAACCTCTTTGTCGAAATACTGCAAAAGTAGAGGTCAAGGTCAACCTGTGGTCTCAACAAAGTCACACATTTTTCTCATGTTTTACACCAATTAACATATGCAGATTTCATTTAAATCATCAAAAAAGTGTGTCAGACTGTAAAGTGCTTAAAATTGAGTTCCAAATACCCTCCAAACACCTTTGTAAATCGCCTTAATTAAATGGGATTATCCCCCCTTGTCAAGCTTTAACTTGGCTGATTATTATCCTATCAAGTTCAAATTTGCTGTGTGCTTGTGGTTTGCGGTTGTAATAATAATGAGCTTTAAAATGTTTTCTCAACTTACATTCCTCAATGTTATCCATTGCTGCAGTTGTAAAGCATATGTTTTGCCTGAGTGGGTGGTAGATGGCGGCGCCACAGCTAATAGAACATGCTCTTGTGGTACCCAGCAGATGTCATCTCGCTTTGGCCATGTGAAACTGTTTGTTGAGCCTTTGTGCATGAATCTCACGTTAACATCATTGTTCTTTTGATTATAGCTAATTGTCATCCTCATATACCACCGACCATCATATATACAGGCAAGATATTCTCCAGGTTGAGGTGTTAAGGTATTAGTAGTATGTAGAGAGCAGATCTACACAAAAAAGTGACGGATCCAGCGGGGGGATAGAAAAAGGGGGTTGCGAATTAAATTGGCTAGGGGTGTAGATTGAATTGCGTGGAGTTGAATGAGATGTTGGGGTTTGGGGGGAAATTGTGGCGTAGAGTAGGGGGTTGAATTCGAGGGGGTATGGATCCGCTCCCGGCGTAATCGGCGGATTATCTGTGGATGAGTCATCCGATTAGTGGGGAATGAGTCATCCGATTAAACGTGGATTATCGCGGGATTAGTCGGGGGAATCGTTGCGGATTAGTCGGCCGAATCGTCGCGGATTATCGGTGGATTAGTGGGGGGGGGTGAATATCTGGGACATCGAGGGCTGGTTGGTTTTCCGGAGTGGATCTCGCGGATTATCGAGGAGAGCGAGAGATTACCGGATGAGTGAGGGGGTTAATATCTGGGACACCGAGGGGTTGATTTCCGGAGATTGTTATATATTTGAAACATTGAATATATATGAGAAAGTGTTTATGTACAAAGTTATTTTTTGAAGATTTGATGATTTTGTAATGTTGAAGCTCTTGAATGGTTAAGAATTTTAAGGAATTTATTTTCGGTTTTTTTTTTGTATTTTTTTGTATGTAAGATTGAAATTTGTTGGAGAAATTAATATGTTGAATGAAAGATCAGTTTTATTACAAAATTATTCACTTTAAAAGATATATTTATATGTATTATTCATTATTTCCATCATCATTTTGTTTCAATAAAAATAAAATAGTTTATGTTTAACTTGAAATATATGAAAATGTTCAAGTAGATAGGACACAATAAAGATAATATAGTATAAATGAAACATTGAATATATACATAAGAAAATGTTCATGTACAATCTTTATAACAAAGTTTGTATCGAGTTGTTTATCATTCACTCATCGTCATCGGAAATATCTATGATAGCAGATTCCTTTTTGCATTGTGAACTCTCGTAAAATCTGCTTGCTTCTTCATGTCCCATGACTACTACATCGTAGTATTCGCGAGTATTGTGAGATGTTACTAGTCCCTTGTATATAATGATACCTGGATAATTTTCTTTCAACGAAAGGGCATATCTCGAAGGCATCGTTAAAGTTCCTTGAACTTCCTCTCCATCAACTTTGGTTGAAAATGCTACAGTTGGTACCACATTCACCTTGCCTTCAGCATCTTTGTATTCACTTGTTCCAACATTGTGATAGTAGAAAATAGATGGTGCTTTGAACTCCTTGAGATGACGAGTCTCGAAAAGTTGTATAAGTTTTTCAAGTCTCTTCGATCTCAAATTGGCTAGAGTGCGTTTCATGTCCAAGGGAGTTGAGGTTCCTTCTGTTACTCGTCTTAAGTCATGGTAACTTCCCTGTCCATTACTCTTAGGTTTTAATCCAAGATATACCATAATACTTGGATAAGACAGCGATTCATCTAGAAATCGTTTTGGAGCAAATACAGCAGTAGATTTAGTAATCCCATTTTCCACATAGTTGAAGTGAATGATACAGCACGCTCCATGGATCGAATGATCTTCTTCCGTTTTTGTCACCTCCATAATCAATCCTACTGAAAGGTCTGTCATTTTCTGCAGTGATTTTGCCTCCATTAAAGTATCCTTACTTAATGTTCTTAACTTGTCTGCCACATCTTTTGCCCTTTGCTCCAAATTCGTTTCGATTTGGTTGGATTTCTTCTTCTTCGTTGGAGGAGTCGTGTTAGAAAGAGTTACAGGTGAAATTCTCTTTTTCGTCATCTTCACTGAACTATTCGATCCAGGTTTTATCACTCCAGATTGAGTATTATCCTCCATAGTTGTGTAGTGTGTTAATTCTCTGAGTTTGAATGAAGAACTGATATCGTTTTAGTAAAATTCTGCTGGTTATATACAATTCTCCTCATCAAATGATTAATGAGTTTTGATAAATTTAGCTGCATCATCCATAATATCAGAAGACTTTTCGCGAAATTGAAAATCGCGAAATTCAATTTCGCGAAAGTTGACTATATAATATATATAATGTGTAATTTCGCGAAATCAAATTTCGCGAAATTCACTTTCGCGAAATTCAATTTCGCGAAAGTTGACTATATAATATATATGTGTAATTTCGCGAAATTGGATTTCGCGAAATTCACTTTTCGCGAAATTCAATTTCGCGAAAGTTGACTATATAATATATAATGTGTAATTTCGCGAAATCCAATTTCGTGAACTTCAATTTCGCGAAAGTTGACTATATAATATATATAATGTGTAATTTCGCGAAATCCAATTTCGCGAAATTCACTTTTCGCGAAACTCAATTTCGCGAAAGTTGACTATATAATATATAATTTCGTGAAATCCAATTTCCTCGAAATTCACTTTTCGCGAAATTCAATTTCGCGAAAGTTGACTATATAATATATATATAATGTGTAATTTCGCGAAATCCAATTTCGCGAAATTCACTTTCGCGAAATTCAATTTTCACGAAAGTTGAGTGAGACAAGATGGATTAGAAGAGATTTATAACTTTTGTTCGGGTTCCACCTCCTTGAACTTGACTAGTATAAATACAGCTAAGTTTGATGGGCTCACCATTATCGAGACTTTTTTCCTGGAGTTATTATACATGAAATTCTCAGATCTTCGAACTATTTCTTTACCTAATTGGATTATATATCTCACAAAAGTTTGGATTAATTCTACAATTTGGATATCTACGTATAATCTTCTCTCAGAACTTTGGATTATATTTCTCCGAACTAACTGGATTATATATCTCACAAAAGTTTGGATTAATTCTACAATTTGGATATCTACGTATAATCTTCTCTCAGAACTTTGGATTATATTTCTCCGAACTAACTGGATTATATATCGCACAAAAGTTTGGATTAATTCTACAATTTGGATATCTATGTATAATCTTCTCTCAGAATTTTGGATTATCTCTGTTTCACTGGATTATATTTCTCCGAACTAACTGGATTATATATCTCACAAAAGTTTGGATTAATTCTACAATTTGGATATCTATGTATAATCTTCTCTCAGAACTTTGGATTATCTCTGTTTCACTGGATTATATATTTCCGAAATTTGAATACATCAAGGAAATGTATCCGGCATCTTCCCATTCAGAAGGAGACTGGAGCAAATCTGATGAGGTGAGTTGATTTACAATAATTAGTGGAAAAAATTTTTAATGAATGAATAAATGTAGAGAGAATAGTAAAATGAGATTTTTAATTCTTGGCAGCTGGAAATCTTCCTCAAAGATGTTCAAGCTTTCACGAGAGCATAATTTAATTTCATCGGAAAATTCTGCTCCTTCCACTTCAATTGATAATAGAGAAAGAAGTAGAAGTAGGGAAAGAAGTGTATCATCCGTTTCAGCTAATAAATATATCTGCTTAGAATGTTCGACTTCATTTAACAAAAAATCAATCCTCAAAAGACATGTTAAACACATTCATCTCCAATCGAATGAAAGTTCAGAATCGTTTACAACATCAACTAATGATTCTTCGGAACAATATCACGAATATGATGATGATGATGATGCCTCGATTATTATACAAGTTTCCAATCCCCCTTTCATTTTCGAAAAAGTAAAGATTGTTTCTCATCATTCTTCATTTCGTTCTGCTTCAACTCAAATTGGAAGAGGAGATCTTAGACGATCTAAGATAACAGTAACTCCTATTACTCGAAATCTTGCTGATGATGAATCCGATGAATCAGATGTATCAGAAGAAGAAAATACAAATGAAATCGAAGAAAATAGATATTTATCTGACCAACCTACAAATCAAATCGAAAGAAACGAAAATGAAGTAGACGCTGATGATGACAATTTAGTTGGTATTAATGATAGAGTCGAGCCCATCGTTCCTATCGAAAATGAAAGAGAACAAGTTAATCAGGATATCATTCCTGTTAATGATGATGAGGCATGGGATGAGTTAATAAGAAGATATTGGAATGCTATGAAAACAAAAAGACGACGAGGAAGAGTTGTTGAAACGTTAAACGTAAATTTATGGAATGGAAATATTCCTCAAGCAGAACTTCCAACTCCAAACCATTCGGAAAGAATATGGAACGAAATGTTGACAACTTGGAATGGGTTACAAACAAGAGCTAAATTAAATTGTAGTGTGGGATGCATTCTTGAACATAAAGCCTCAGGAGAATTAAGATATTTTCATGCTTCATCGAATAATGCTACAATTTTCAAAAAAGCAAAACTGATTACAACAAGACAGGAACTACAGAATTTTTTTGAAGAATTGACAAGACAAGATCTTGCTGCTATAGCGATTCAAGAACGCCCGAATACAGCTTGGAAATTGAATGTAATTACCAATATTTCATTCTATTTCTATAAATTGATTGGAATGGGGCAAATAGGAGTGGCTTCAGATCTGCCGTCTCACATTCTTAACAATCGACATGTAATCACTATGAGCTGCACTCCTTACACAGACAATCTCTGTTTCTTCAGATGTTTAGCATTGAAGGAGATGTGTGAGTGTTCAAAGCGATGTAGTTGCACCAGACAAAGACCAAAACAGCAACTTGTGAAGATGCTATTTCAAAAGTACTCGAAACACATTTCTTCTCCTTCCTCATCCTCCAAAGATCTGATGAAGAATTTTCCTGGAATTGAGTTAGGAGACTTAATTTCTCTTGAGAAGTGTTTTGACATCCGTATAACCGTATTATCTCTGAATGCTGATGAAACCTCAACAGTCATCTGGACATCGACCCAAAAAGAGGGAAAGGAACTCTTCCTCGATTTGCAGAACTCTCATTTCAGTTTCATCAAGGATGTTAATGCTTATACTAAAGGGTTTAGTTGTCCTTCCTGTGAAGTGAGCTTTACAAAAAGAGGAAATTTCAAGAGACATAAATGTAGTCAAGAAACAGTAACAAACTTCATCTTCGAAGGAGGAAAGTTTAAGGCAACACCTACAATTTTCGAACAACTGAAACGAGAGATAGGAATATCCGTGGCTGAGGAAGATACTTATTATCCTTTTTTAATCACCTATGATATCGAGTGTTATCTTCCAAAATCCGACCTTCCACCAAATTCCAATTCGGTTACATTCACATCGAGACACGAATTGATGAGTATATCAGTTTGTTCAAATGTACCCGGATTTAAGGATCCAAAGTGTTTTGTAAGTGAGGGAGATACTGATTCTTGTATATCTTTTTTTGTTCAGTATATTTCCCAAATTGCTGATGAAGCCCGGGATATCCTTGAAAAAAAACTTTGCTACATTAGACAGATGATGAAGGCAAAAGCTGAAAAGCAAGGAAAAGTTGAAGAAAGATTTAAATTCTGCAAATTTTCCAATCCTCGAGTATACCATTCAAGAGAGGGATTTCGTCATTTATTTGAACGTTTCGACAAATTCATCTCATGTATTCCGATTCTAGGATTTAATTCACAAAACTACGACCTGAATGTGATGAAAGGACCTCTACTTCGATGTCTTCAAGACACAGAAGATGAAGATTTTGATTTTGTAGTGAAAAGAACAAACAAGATGAGCTGTATTCAATCAAGAAGATTCAAATTCTTGGATATTTCCAACTTCATTGCTCCAGGATTTTCCTATGCAAAGTATCTCAAAGCTTTCAAATGTTCTCAACAAAAAGGATTCTATCCTTATGAATATATGGATGATCTTGAGAAGTTGAAACAACCGTTTCTACCACCTAAAGAATGCTTTTACAGTTCTTTGAGAGATGAACATATTTCGGATGCTGATTATGAAATCTGTTTAAACATTTGGAAACAAGAGAAGATGAAAACGTTAAAAGATTTTCTAGTATGGTACAACAATCTCGATGTAGTACCATTTGTTGAAGCTGTAGAAAAACAAAAAAAAGTTTACAGAACCATGGGAATCGATATGTTGAAAGACGCCATTTCACTTCCTGGATTGGCGGTAAAATGGATGTTGAAACTTTCAGATTCACCTCCTCATCCTATGAGTTCTCATCATCAGACAATCTCATCACATCATTTCAAAACTTGTCAACCTGTCTGTCTGATCAAGGAAAACAATAAAGATATTTACTTTACCATCAAGGACAATATCGTAGGTGGACCTAGCATTATTTTTCACAGACTTCATGAGACGAAGAAAACACTGATTCGAGAAAGAAAGTTTGGAAAGGAATCCAAACTTTGTGAACTTATTCTAGGAGTTGATGCAAATGCATTATATTTGTGAAGTATGATGCAAGAAATGCCTACTGGAAACCCTAGAATAAGGCGATTCGAAAATGGATTTGCATACACTCATCCTCGAAAAAATAGCAAGGCTGCTCATGGATGGTTACAATTTTTGACTTGGAAGGACAATATTCAAATCTTACATGAAAACAATGATAAAGAATTTAGAATTGGACAACATAATCTTCCTGTTGATGGATATTGTGAAGAATCGAATACAGTGTTTCAATTTCATGGATGTTTCTGGCATGGACATAACTGTAACAAGACCAAAGGAATAAGTATACATCCATATAAGAATCGACCCATGAGTGAAGTTCTGGAGGAAACGAAAAAGAAGGAAGAATATGTTAAAGAACTTGGATATCGTTTAGTAAGAATCTGGGAGTGTGAATGGGACAAGATGATTGAGGATAACACCGAGATTAAGAACTTTATTAGTATCTTCAACGAAGAGTTTTATCCTTCCAATTCCTTTGCCACCGAGGATGAGATTATTCAGCAGATTATAAAAGGGGAGATATATGGATTCATTGAATGCGATATATCTGTTCCTGAAAACTTATACGAAAAGTTTTCAGAAATGAGCCCTATTTTCCAGAATACATCTTTGAATAGAAATCATCTTAGTGAAAGTATGAAAGAATTTGCTGAAAAGGAAGGAATGCTACCTCAAGAACAACGAACTTTGGTGGGGAGTATGTTTGGACAAAAAATTTTACTACTCACCACTTTAGCAAAATGGTATCTTAATCATGGGATGATTATAACCAAAATATATCAACTCATAGAATACACCCCTAGAAGAGTTTTCAAGTCATTTGGAGAATCTGTCTCAAATGCTAGAAGAGCTGGTGACAAAGATCCTGACCAAGAGTTGATAGCCACAACCAATAAACTCATTGGAAATTCATCGTACGGGAAAACAATCACTGAGAAATTAAAACATCGAAATGTCAAGTATATTCAAGGAGATTATGAAGCATCCTTGAGAATACGATCACACAGATTTGAATCTTTGGAGGAAATCGATGATAGCTTCTACGAGTTGACTCAACACAAGTCTTCGGTTAGTAGTATATATTTATTATCTTATTGATATAATTGAATCATAATAAAAAATTTACTTGGAGTAATATATGTAAAGGAATCTAATAAGACTGTATATATATATTTATTCTGATGAAGATGGATATACCTGTACATAT
This sequence comes from Watersipora subatra, assembly GCF_963576615.1. Classification (NCBI taxonomy): domain Eukaryota; kingdom Metazoa; phylum Bryozoa; class Gymnolaemata; order Cheilostomatida; family Watersiporidae; genus Watersipora; species Watersipora subatra. The sequence continues at coordinate 59,255,839 of NC_088715.1, forward strand.
CGGATTCTCCATATTACAACTGGCTAAACTTCGGATGTTGGAGTTCTACTATGACTTCATGGATAGGTAAGTAATCTCATTTGTATCTTCTAGAAAAAATATGTATAATGGTAAACATTTGAATGATAAATTTTTGAAATGAGAGTATTATAATACTAAGATAACAAGAATTAAGGATTGAAATTTTTTTTTATTTTAGATACTTCGACAGAAAGGACTTCCAGTATGTGGCGATGGATACAGATAGTGCCTACATGGCTCTTTCAGCACCTATGGATAATATCGTTAGAAAAGAGATCGCTGATATATACTACAAAGAATATGGAAAATGGTTTCCTAGGATGTATTGCGAACGACACGCGGATGATTTCCAACTCTGTAAATCTGGTCCTACAAAGTTGTGGGAATTACAAAATTGTTGCAAAGAAGTATATCAATATGATATAAGGACTCCTGGTTTATTCAAAGTAGAATTTTCAGGTCATGGAATAGTAGCCTTAAATTCTAAGACTTACTTTTGCTGGAATGATGAAACTCATTCTACAAAGCATAGCAGTAAAGGATTAAGTAAAACTACGAATAGTTTTACAAAAGACACTTTTTTAAAAGTATTACAATCAAGATTTCCTAAGGAAGGGATAAACAAAGGCTTTGTAAAAAAAGACAATAGAGTGTTCTCATACACTCAACTTAGAACAGGATTAACATATTTTTATTCAAAAAGAAGAGTATGTAACGATGGAGTGAGCACAGAATATATTTTAGCATAATTTTTAGAAGTGATTTTGTTGCTAAGTATATATGATAGTAGAGTTTTGCTCCACGATGTATTATTACTATAAAATTTTATTTTCTTCATTGACTCTTCTTTTCGTATATACAATATCAATAATATATAACTAAGCTCATATAAATTCAATATACTATCCAATGTAAAATCATTTCGAATGTAGACTTTCTCATAGTAACATGGCTCAAAACATTCTGATTAAAGATTTTGTTCCATTCGAGGTTGCAGAAATAATCCCGGATAACATCTTGGTTCAACTTGACGAAAATGAACAAATTCGTACATATCTCACCGAGGAATGTTTATACTACATTCTAGGAACAGCTGCTTTTAGAAAAGTTGTGTCATTGAAAAGATTAAAGTCCAACTGTGTCTGCAGTGCGATGGAATGCAGGGAATGTTTGGAATCAACAATATCTGTAAAAGAAATATCGATAACACCCTCAGATTTGAAGATGATCTTTGAATGGGTTGATCTTGAAGCTACCATTCGAGAAGGTAAAATTGGAAAAGAGGTTGATTTAGAATGGATTAACAGATTTATCGCGATCGATTTTAAAACGATGGAAGAAAAGATTTTTGAAACCATGCTTTGGAATAGAATTCGGCACTACATGACTCATCCTACACAACGTGAAGAAACGAAACAACTGCTCTTCAGCAGACTCCTTCATATAGCACAATTTCCATTAATCGGAGAAAGACTGGAAGAGGAAATCGAGCATGAAATTGATGATGTAATTATAGGTGAAAAAACTGTTGGATGAAAATAATAAAAGATTCGGAATGTTATTAAGTCTACTCCTCTAGAATTCTCCACCATTATTCAATTTAGCTCTGATGGTGAAGGAACCAAAAACGAAGAGAACAGAAACAATGTCGGTTATATTTCTAGAGGAGTTTATTCCAGCTCATCTTAAGGATGGACAATTATCAAGAGTGGTCGTAAAGAAAAACACAAAAAAATTCATCAGAAGAGTTACTGAAGAAACTTTTTACTATGTTATCGGATTCTATATCTATAAACGCTTCGTAACATATTTAGAAAGTCAGTGTAGATGCTTCGAGGGAGCTCAAGGATGTCAACATTGTATTAGAATAATGCAAGTACGATATGGAAATGAAGGATTGACTCGACAAGAACTTCATGAGACTTTTGCCGAACTCGATATTGGAACGTGTTTGGAATCTGCTCAAATCGGACCAAGGAGTGACAAAGTCCAACTATCATTATTATCCTCACTTGATTGGAACACACCTTCAAACATAATATTAACCGAATCAAGACTTTATCCATATTTGAGAGGAGAAGCCAATGATCAGCAAGTTACAAATCATTACTTCAGTGAACTCCTACATATCAAAGGGAAGAATTGATAAACATCACAGTTAGACTTTGCATAATTCTTTATATTTATTCACTTCATTTCCAAGAAGGATTGAGTCATCAAACAGAATTGAATAACTTTTTTGTATACTATTTCAAGATAATTTTGAAGAATGAACTATATATATTATATCGACATACTTTTTATTCATTTTCTTTGCCTACTTCAGTCAAGAGAGTAGTATTTTAAAAAGACACTATGACTATAATGAATTTGCACATTATAATATTTCTCATTTTACGGTTTACGGGAATAATAAATGGAAATCAAAGAATTCAATATGTTACCGATGCGAATAGCTGCTTAAGCAGAACACTCAATGAATTTGAAGTTTCATTACTACTTCCATTCGAAGAAACTACTTTATATCACAAGAATAATGAAACATGTGGAAGAATATTTCCATCAGACTACTTTCATTGTGGTTATCCATTACCAGGCAATCACAGATTTGCATGTAAAGAACTACTAAATGAAGATGAAACAGATGGAGAAAACCTATACCTTAATCCTATAGTGTCAGCTTCATCGGAACAAATTCTAACATATTCTGAATGTGAATATTCAGTTCAAAATTCCACAATCGATATTCTAATTGATTTCAAATTATTCTACAGAGGAGAATTATGTGGATATAACTCTACTCTTTCAATGTTGCAATGTCCTCCAGGATCGAATTTTCAAGATATTGACTTTATCTGTAATCTTCAGCCTATTTCAAATTCTACTACACCTAAAGATACCTTCATTTATGATAATATTGGAAAAAATGAAGGGTTAGATTTGTTACTTCCTGTTCAGTTTCTCAATTTTTTGGGAAAATCAACTCTTATTTTAGTTCTTCGATGTGATACAGAAATTGATGAAAGATGTATTCCAAAACTTTCCTTTTTAAAACGAATGACAGAATGATTTTGAATTTTTTGTAACATTTATAGTTTATATTTTATAATAAAAACTTATCTCTCATTCAACCAAATATATAACATTCTCCTCTCGCTCTCCTCGATAATCCGCGAGATCCACTCCGGAAAACCAACCAGCCCTCGATGTCCCAGATATTCACCCCCCCCACTAATCCACCGATAATCTGCGACGATTCGGCCGACTAATCCGCAACGACTCCCCCGACTAATCCCGCGATAATCCACGTTTAATCGGATGACTCATCCCCCACTAATCGGATGACTCATCCACAGATAATCCGCCGATTACGCCGGGAGCGGATCCATACCCCCTCGAATTCAACCCCCTACTCTACACCACAATTTCCCCCCAAACCCCAACATCTCATTCAACTCCACGCAATTCAATCTACACCCCTAGCCAATTTAATTCGCAACCCCCTTTTTCTATCCCCCCGCTGGATCCGTCACTTTTTTGTGTAGATCTGCTCTCTACATACTACTGGTATTGCTGGTAACATGTGAGTCATCAGTCTTCCCAACTTGGTATCCTTGTAGCATACATTTTTCATCAACCAGTGGTGAAAGTTTGCAAACTTCAATGGCTGCTCTACTGAATAACTCGCACCAGTGCTGGTCCCGACAACCATTGACTCGTTGTGCCGCTTTGAACCTTGGTTCCAAAATCGCTGCTCGTTCTTCAACTTTTTCAGTGGGTACATAAAACACCTCCACCCTAGCATTGTTTTCCCTAGCATACTTGTACAGTTGCTCAGCACTGAGCAGTCTTTCTTTCCCTGACTCAACTAACTGCTTGGAGTGACGGGTGGCCAGTCTCTTGACTACCCCGCCAGTCCCATCGCACGGACCTTTTCCATGTGGGGTGGCAAAGAAGCTCCAAGATGCTGTAAGGTTGAAAACAAGCTCATGGTGACATAAGTTGGCAAAGGTCTTGTAATTCTTGTATTGGGCACCAGATCCATCACTGAAATAATTCACATGAGTCACTTGAGGTAGATTTTCTTTGATGAATCTGATGAGCGTTCTTTGGAAGGTATACATACATTCCAGAGATTGCTCATCAGATTTATAAAAGAAAATCTACCTCAAGTGACTCATGTGAATTATTTCAGTGATGGATTTGGTGCCCAATACAAGAATTACCAGACCTTTGCCAACTTATGTCACCATGAGCTTGTTTTCAACCTTACAGCATCTTGGAGCTTCTTTGCCACCCCACATGGAAAAGGTCCGTGCGATGGGACTGGCGGGGTAGTCAAGAGACTGGCCACCCGTCACTCCAAGCAGTTAGTTGAGTCAGGGAAAGAAAGACTGCTCAGTGCTGAGCAACTGTACAAGTATGCTAGGGAAAACAATGCTAGGGTGGAGGTGTTTTATGTACCCACTGAAAAAGTTGAAGAACAAGCAGCGATTTTGGAACCAAGGTTCAAAGCGGCACAACGAGTCAATGGTTGTCGGGACCAGCACTGGTGCGAGTTATTCAGTAGAGCAGCCATTGAAGTTTGCAAACTTTCACCACTGGTTGATGAAAAATGTATGCTACAAGGATACCAAGTTGGGAAGACTGATGACTCACATGTTACCAGCAATACCTTAACACCTCAACCTGGAGAATATCTTGCCTGTATATATGATGGTCGGTGGTATATGAGGATGACAATTAGCTATAATCAAAAGAACAATGATGTTAACGTGAGATTCATGCACAAAGGCTCAACAAACAGTTTCACATGGCCAAAGCGAGATGACATCTGCTGGGTACCACAAGAGCATGTTCTATTAGCTGTGGCGCCGCCATCTACCACCCACTCAGGCAAAACATATGCTTTACAACTGCAGCAATGGATAACATTGAGGAATGTAAGTTGAGAAAACATTTTAAAGCTCATTATTATTACAACCGCAAACCACAAGCACACAGCAAATTTGAACTTGATAGGATAATAATCAGCCAAGTTAAAGCTTGACAAAGGGGATAATCCAATTTAATTAAGGCGATTTACAAAGGTGTTTGGAGGGTATTTGGAACTCAATTTTAAGCACTTTACAGTCTGACACACTTTTTTGATGATTTAAATGAAATCTGCATATGTTAATTGGTGTAAAACATGAGAAAAATGTGTGACTTTGTTGAGATCACAGGCTGACTTTGACCTCTACTTTTGCAGTATTTCGACAAGGAGGTTAGCCTTGTATAGCTTCTAGACGCTGACCCGATGCAGCTACAGAGAAGATGAGACTAGTTCTGGATAGCTGAGGCCTGGAGAAATTCAGAAATATTAACAGAAACAATGACAAATTATATTTTAGGGGTGATAATTATTGCTTTTGAATAGTCGCTAAAATAGCATTTTTGGACATTTTTGGTCGGAGGTATCTCCCACATTTTTTATCCAAAAAATTTAAAATCTATTTGTTTGTGTAAATATTGAAATTGCGTGTGGACACAAGGAAATCTAGGCCTCTAGCTTGTATATTCTTGGATTTATATGAGTCTAAAGTCAGCGAGATGTGCTATGCCCTCAAACTCGGGCGACAAATGGTCAAAGTTCAAATCCTCATAGAACCTGAACCGATGACCCTAGAAGATCAAAATTTAGGATTTGAGCGTTTTTCAACATAGAAAACAACATATTAAAAAATCATCAAAATCTGAGACTATGAGGTTTTTTTCAGTTACACTTGGTAAATTCTATGCCAAATGTAACCATGAAGGCCTATATTTTTCACTCAGTGATACTTCAAGTATTTTTGTAAAGGCGTATGTTTCTAACTTGATAATGTGCGCTATAGTCAAAAAGGCGTACATGAGTGATGAACATAAGTCCCTCCAGAGACTGTGGCAACTGGAGATGAAAACTCTAAGCTGGTTGCCACCATGATATGGAGTGTTTGTGGCAGATGCGACTAATACACACCATAGTTGTGAATAAATATTAATGCCAAGCGTTGTCCCTCACGGCAGAGGCATGCTAGCACACACAGTATACAAGTCTTAGTATAGATTTCTGCAAAAGAATAATCCTTTTCTGCTGTCAACATGGTGACAATGGGAAATATATTATCAATGCCATTAATCAGATGACGATGCTTAAATTGAAAGTAAAACATCAGTGCTGTCTTTGTTTATGAACTATCTGCACTGTCTCAAAAGAAACATGCTTGATTGCAGTTGTTGTCTGTGGAGTTGATTGGGCATGCTAATCTACCCACCCTCCTATACTCAGCTCTTCTCACCATTTTCCTTGACTTCAAGCTGTCTGAACCAGTCAGCTGCTTGGCTAAAATTTAGATCTCAAGCACCGTTCTCTGCATCAGCATTGCTACCGATACTACCTGTTTCGGAGTTGTAATAACTTAGAGTTGTCTACACATGAGTGTTTGCAGCATTGGGTACTTTTATATGACACTTCCTTCAAGGCTGGCAAGCAATGTTCAGGTTTTCTGCATTTTTGATGCGCACAAAAGCTTTTGGCAAATTAAGTTTGACGAGAAAGATAGTCTGTTGACCACTTTTAATGCTCCACCAGGACGAACTGTCTTTGAACGACTGGCATTTGGAATGACATCCTGATCAATGTTGCTGACACTCTGATACTAGATAAAAGAAATAACACTGTACCACAAAGATGTAGAGAGAAACAGAGAGAGGGATCAAACTTAATCTTAAGAACTCACAGTTTGCAGTCTTTGAAGTTAAATATATTCTACATATTTTATCTGCTAAAGGAGTTAAACTTGATCTAACTAAGATCAGCCCTGTGCAGAGCTTACAACCACCAAATGATGGGGCTGGAGTCTGGTGAATACTCAGAATGGATATTATCGCACCTCTCTTAGAGAACTAGTTTTCAAAAACTAACCAGTAGTTGTGCCGCAGTCTTTGAGAAAACAAATCTTCGACGACCTACACCTATCTCACTTAGGAGTAGCGTTAATTACTCAATGAGCTAGAATATAATATAATCTAGACAATAGACATATTATGTCTATTGGCCGGAAATCACTTCCAACATCAAAGAGTTATTTAAAATATGTAATACATGCAGCTTGCGTAAAAAATATCAGAGTTTGCTAAACATCACACCCATCCATTGCAAATCCATCTTTGCTAGACACGGAATTCCTGTGAAAGCGTTTAGCGACAATGGACTGCTAAAAATATCAAACATCGAAATGCGAAAACTCCCAAAAGTGCGAAAACTTTCAAAAATCTCAGCTATTGAATGCTTCAATAGCTGAGATCTTTGAGCTTCAATATGCTTCCATCACCAGTGGTTCAACACTTTGGACATCACACCAGAACATTATTGCTCACCACTATTACTACTGCTACTACTACTACTACCACCACTACTACTACTACTACTACTACTACTACTACTACTACTATTACTACTATTACTACTACTACTACTACTACTACTACTACTACTACTACTACTACTACTACTACTACTACTACTACTACTACTATTCCATGATGAAGCCTAACCAGCCTATCGATGATGGCTCTACACAGTTGGAGGAAACAAAAAGCTCACTATGACAAGTCTGCCCATGGCATACCTCATGACTTACAAGTCTGCCCATGACTTACCTCATGACTTACAAGTTTGCCCATGACTTCCCTCCCTTCTACAAAGATGAAGTATTCAGATATAAAAGTTCTAATTAGACATGGCAGAAAGTTATTGTTTTCAGGAAACTTGGTAAATGAAGCTACTTGATCAGAGATGCAGCTACCAACTAAATCTACAGGTGTAACTGCGGACAGATTAGACAAAATGCTGACCATTCAGTATCACCAGCCTACAAAGTGCAAGCCAAACAGTACCACCAACTCATGATATACATCTATCAAGACTCGTTATAACCTGGATTAGTTGTACCCGAAGATCATATACTCCCCGATGACAACCCCTCAGCATCAACAAGGCTGTGTTAATCCATCCAAGTTAGATGCCAACCTGATTTTTATAGTGACTCAGTCCGACATTGAGAATTTATGAACAGTTATACTAAGCAACCAACAATCCTGTAATGTGTTTCATTTTTTAAAAGAACGAATGATCCTTTGAAGTCGCAATAACTTGGAGTTGTCTACACATGATTGTTTGCAGCATTGAGTGTATATATATATAGTACTTTATTGGCAATAATTTCATTTCACAAATAAAAATGTTTTTCAAATTAGGCCATACAAAAATAGTAAAACAAAAAAAAGGGAAAAAAGCAACAGTTAGCCATTAAAATTGAATAAATAGTCTGACAAATAGTGTTTAAAATGCCTTTCTCTGCTGAGAGAACGGATATTTGGTGGAAGATTGTTAAAGCAGCTGGCAATGACATTTTCAAAATGATTGTTAGTGATTGTATGCAATTTGTTCATATCACGTAAGTTGAAATGAGTTAAGAACCTGTAATTGTCATGTAAAAAACGAGGACACAAACCATGAAAAATCTTGAAACATTGAATTGAAGTAAAATAAATATTTAGCATAGGCAGAGTAAGAAGACGCAGAGATTTGGAAAGATTATTTGTTGGAATAATATATGCAGGCATATGATGTAAATTTGCAATGAGTCGAAATGCTCTTTTTTGCAACAAAAATAAATCCTTAGTGACATATCTTGGAGCTAGATTATAATAAATGTGGATACCATAAATAATATGGCAAAATATAAACTGATAATAAAATGCAATAGCAGATTTTGAGTTCATGTATGGCCTGTACTTCTATATGACACTTCTTTCAAAGCTGGCTGGCAATATAAAAGTATTTTAACAAATTTAAATCTTTATTTATAGAGATCGCATTATACTACCTGCTACCTTTTGTTCATATCTTCATGGTTGCTCTTGTTGATGGGACCGCTAGCTTTTGAGTTGCCTCCTCATCAATTTTGTGGATTGTATCAGTCTGCACACCAGTGCTAGCAGTTTCACTATTGCTTCAGCTGGTGCTGCCACCCACCACCCACAGCATCCGGAACCGTAAAATCTATCTACCTTTTGGCCCTTCTTCAGTTCATTGTAGTGATGGTTTTGTTACTCTCTAAGCTGGTCACCTTCCGCTAATATCTCACCATCGTCGTTACACCAAAATTCAAACCTGATACTAGAAAGATGTGAATGTACCTTATTGGCTACTGATGTTCTTGTCACCTAATTCTTCACTAGTTCTGAGTAGCTAGTTTCAGCAAGTGCCTTATTTTCTTCTTCCTAAAACTCTTTTTTTCTTCAGTCCTTTTTGTCCCTTCTGAGTGAAGGCTGTTCCACTTGACTTTCACTATCACATTATGTCCCCACTAATGTGATAGTGAAACTATCACACTATTTTACCGATTTAACCACAACAGCGGCACACTGCCTTCAACTCTTTTTTGTCTAGTTCGCCTACTCTACACATGTTGCAACCTTTTTTAGAAAATTTGATTATTAACCCATATGCATAACCCGTATGCCCATCCTAGAATCTTTCTCAAAATCTTCATTAGTTTATGAATTAGAAACAAAACTGTGAAATATTTTCCACCGGGAGTGATGGATTCTGTTGAGAACTAAATCATTTTGATATTTGTGTTTACTAGACCATCTGTTGCACATTGGTGAGATTGGTGAGTATTATTCTCTAAAGGTTGTCAAATTAGCACCATCTGGTTACTTGATTGCCTTAGAGATACTCTTCCCTTTAGCTTGCTGACCAGCATCCCCTTTAACCAACTTTTAACGCCTTCCGGTGTTTTGCTCCTGTTATTGGGCCTTGTCCACTTCACCTACACTTTTTGCTCACTGCAGCTAAACTTGGTTTTTTGCATGACTAGTATATCGGAAATTGTAATTCACAAAACCTCATTATCTCAACTTAGTAGAGGTATGCCAACCTTGGCACTTGTTTGCATTTCACTCAGTTTATCCCTCCTAGTAACTATACTACTCTACCCGACACTTTGATGACCCTTAATCTCAATAATCTCAGTAGTATTCTCATCAGTCTACATGTATATATAGAGTCGGCTTGTTCTGAGTTAAAACTGTCACAAGTGGTAAAAAAATTTGTTCCAATTTACAGGGTATTCCTATGAGACCGATAAATATTCTCATAAAACTGCCCTGTAATTTGTTAACTTAACAACCATAACAACTTAACAAGATAAGTGTTTGACAATTATTTATGCAAATGCATTACCTATAACGCTGTAAAACAATGCAACAACTTAATTTTTGTGTAAAACTATATTGATAAACTCATAATGAATAAAAATGTTCTCGTTCCATTTTTAGCCACGCATGAGTGGAAGGGTAGGCTTTGCAAATGCCAAGGTTCAACAATGAGATCAGAAATTTAAAAAAATTGCTACGTTTTGTTCAGTCGTTGTATAATTGAAGTATAGAACATAAAGCGTAATGTACTTGTTGATAAATGTGTAGACTAAAAAATTCTTCAAACGAAGCAGGGAAAAGCAACTCCAAGAGCCCAAGTCTGCAAGCTATGGGGTTTTGAACGGGACTGAAAATGAGCAACTATCGAGGTTGACGCTAAGAGTAATCAACTGTGGATGCAGTTTGTGTGGCTTTAGTCAATATTTTAGTCAATTTGTCAAGCATCAAAAGTGTTCTCTTCAAAATTCTTCCTATTTAAGGAAACTTCTTGAATTTTACTTTTTTGTGTGCAAATAGCAAAAATACATTAAAAATAATTAATATACGAATATCTTTATCCTGCTTAAAAATTAAAAGGAGAAATTTGAGCATTTTAAAAACGTTGATAGCAAACGTTCAAAAATACATTATTGCATTTTCTAAATCATCAAACCAAAAAATTTCAGAGGATCCTGCTGATGGTAGTAAATTTCTGATTGGCTATCGTTAAGCTTGTGCAAATCTATCTATTGAAGCGGTTTGGCATGGCTACTAGCACCTTCATATCGGTATGATATTTCCGGTGTTAGCCTACGATCTCTGGAATAGGCGTTGTTGTGCAATTTTAAGGCTAAAGACAGCAGCATGGCTGATTGAAAAAATGTAAGATTAAACGACTCCCGCAGGGAAACTTGATGTATGCCAACAATGCAGTTGTCATATTGTATAGTAACAACAGTGACATTTCTTGCAAGTATTTCATACTTGACATTTCTTCCCCAAATAGTCATAGAATTCATTTGTTTGGTAAAATCTCGAGCACATTTGAATACATTTAGGGAGACCTGATCGTAAGAGTCATACAGAGCTCCTCTTGATTCATACCCTGTTAACTCCTCACTCGTTGAATAAATGGCGAGATTATTATCTGGTGGAAGAGAAACAGCATGAAACACTATTTCGCCATTTTTAGACTTCGCTGTCAACCGCGCAAAGCCACGAAAATCTTGAAGAGGGGTGCACTCTAGCGTTAGCATAGTGCTATCGTCTGATGATGCTACGTTAAAATATACAAGATTTTTGGAGCTGTTGTGTCCAACCGCTGAAATGTAGAGCGAGCTAGACTGAAAGACGGAGAACAGTAACTGCTCAGAGTTATCCGCAGATCTTGTAGAGGTCTCGCAGCTTAAACAACTGCACTTTAAACTGGAAATTGATGTCCAAGACATATGATGAGAATACGGAAGTACGAAACTGTAATAGTTGAAGGCACACGCAAGGAATGCCTTTTTTTGTATTGCTGTTGCTGAATTCAAAAATTGTATGACTAGAATAAGGGGTGTAGCATTCTTTATTTGCAACCACACAGTTTCCTTTGAGTCCAGTATGCTAATTTTCTTCTGAGATCCTTCGATAGTCACAAGTATCTGAAAACCTTTTTCAGCATTACCTTCTGATGTGGTCAGAGAACAATGTTGATCCGGTCGGAAGTTTAAAATTTTTCCAATAGTTTTTGAGGTAGATTTTATGTTTATCAGTTCTCTGTTATTGCGTTCGGCATTCAATGAAAAAACCAACTGACCCTCCATGTTCACCACACGCATCACTGATTCTCTAGCACGTTCCTCCGCACAATACAAGAGTATGTTGTGTCTGCATGAGTCATCCAATAATGCGGCAGCATTTTTACCACTCGCAGTTTTACCCAATGACAGAAGATAGTAGGTCTGATTTTGTTGATCGCTTTTAAAAATTGTATTAACAGCTGGTTTGTTCTGGATAGGTTGACAAGAAGCGGCTCTTGAGCTACCAGAGTGAGAGGTAGTAAGAGCATGAGATACAGTCGGACTTTTTGCTAATTGCGTGGGTCTGACGAACAACAATTGACTCACCGCAAAGGCAATGATCAGAGCTTTTTCTTCTACCAAAGTATGCTGCCTAAAAGAGATACGATAAGGTAGATTGGTTACCTGAATGGTAGATCCATTTATTTCAAATTCTGTCGACTGTTGGTTGATTCGATATGTTTTTCTTAACACGCAGTGCACGATATTGTCTCTTTCAATAGTACCAATAACTTCATCAGGTGAATAGTATACCGTAATACAGTGTCCGGTAAGTTCAGCTCCACCAATACAGAATTTAATTTGACCAGAAGAATCCCTGATGACTAGATCTCGAGATTCAGCTGTCCGGCAGCAGATTGTCTCTGTTCCTCTACCAACTATTTGTACCAATTGCTCTGGGTTAGTTTCGTAAGCCCTCAGCTCTATATCTGACACTTGTAACAGGTACTCGAGATGTTGTACATCTGCCATATTTTTTTTACAGGAAATGATTAGTAATATAATATCTTAATACTACTAGAGCCAGCTCTATTTCAAAATTTTGACTTCGTTACTCATTGTTGAAAATTTAAGAAATGACAACAATAGAAGCCAAATATATTCTGCTTGGAATTATTAAAAATCATTTAAATACAGTCTGTAAATACACACCTTCAAGAAAACCTATTTAACTTGAAGAAAGTTACACCTCATAAAACCATTCACCAGAAGATTAGTAGAAGCATGATGTAACAGGGCAGCAAATACACCAGATGACAGCAGACCTATTTTCTTCAGTGTTTCAATGCAATGGTAAATGGGTGGTGTAGTATTATATTAAAGATTTTGTTAATACTTAGATAAGCTTGACTGTCCATGTAGTAAAGATAGACATTTCTAACTGATCTACTTGGTGCTGAGTGAAATAAATTTAGTCCAACTCGACATACAATTGTGGTATGTGGAACATCACATAATAAACAACCAGGTTTGAGTGAGCAATCCTTCAAAGGTCGAATGTCTGTGTGGTTAACCACTTTCTCATAACAAGCAGAAGCTGCGCATATATTTAAAAAAAAGCGATCTTGGCTGGATATGAATTGGCAAAAAACAGCTCTGTAATAAGACATTCGCAGCCACAGAGAGCAATTCACGGTTGAATGTCATTCCTGTCACCATCGTTGGCCTTCTTGTATTTTGAACCCCAACCTGCCATTTGCAGGCCAGGGGTCGTAGACCACTATGTTGCTCTCTAAACCACCACGTGCTGTAGAACAAGCCAACTGAACCTATGCTAGGCAGGCTTTCTAGCGATATTGTAGACTAGAATTATAGTAGCCTTGAGGTTTTATGTAAGTCATTCACAGTTGAAAAGTGAGGCAACTGAGGTACCAGTAGGCAAGTGAGGTAGGGTATTTCAGATTACATTGAGAAGTGCTACGGCTATGACATACATTTGCAGATACAACCTTAGGTATATTTACAAATGTTTGAAACAATGGTTTAATTTAGCCATTAGTTGCTGTAGATAAGATGGATACAGTACAAATTGTGAGATTACTGTCGAGGATGAGTGGCAACCCTATCTCTCCGCCCTTAGGGTTAACTCCTATCGAGCTCCTGCTCGGCAGACTGATTCAGTTTAGTTTGAGTTCTCATGTGCCATATGAGAGTGATATTGTGCAAGGTCATTAGGAATGTGAAATAAGCTTAGACTTCAGTCAACTTGCGACTCAGTCTGGTTGGAATTTTAAGCGATTCAATAATCGCCACCAACTCTATGCGTTTGCAATAAAAAGTAGTTGCAGCTTTGCTGCGAGATATATTTGTGTAAGGATACTAGGTGGTAAGGGGTAGCGGGTGATGCCGGTTTTTTAGTATTTCTAAGATCTACTTATCATTGAACAAGCAACTAAGCCAATAAGTGTAGAGGCATATGCTCATATCAATGAAGGCATGACGGACTAGTTGGAGTGTGATAAAACCGTGTGCTACTAGCCGAGCAGAGTTGACACGAGAGTGCGAGGCAGGTAAAGTGTATTTATAACAGACAACAGAAGACTACAGTGAGCCATCTAGCCCTAGCTCTGATGATGTAAAACTGGGAACAAAGGCTGCCCCCCCATCGGAGATAGTTTTTGTGTCATGGGAAAAAATGGTAAGCGACTAATAGCTAATCGGGTATCGGCAACTTTTCTCAACTTCTTGAACAAATTGAGCTCTTGCGCACTGACCGAACATAGTCAAAAACCAGCTGCATGTATTCATCTTTGCTTTTTTTGTAGCAGCAGAATGCACTATGTTTCCATGATGAGCATCATGCAGATTTGGAGTTGTTTCTGTGGGCTTAGCTTAATGTTCACAAAGGTAAGGAATTGTACGCTATCAGTTAATAATAAACGACGCAAACACATGAACCTCGCTCAAGGAAGGACGAACGAAAGTATTGAAAATGTTTAAAATTGAATAGCTGGAGGTATTTTAATGCGCATCATTCACAAGTGCTGTGCTCATTATTCGCAAGCATGATGGATTCGACAGTATTGAGAATCACGAAACTTGCTTAGCTTGCAGATTTATGCTGTTTCTATGATGCGATTAACTTGCGGATTGGCTAAAATTTGCGAATCATAAGTACCATAAAAACATAGTGATGGAATCACAGTCTAAGACTCAGGATGTCTGAAAGAACCATAGTATTTGAAAAGTTGACCGCTCTTAGAGGTTAGCTATCAGAAGATAAGAAATTAGAATCCAAAAATATCTTATATCAATGAATAATCTTCTTACTATGCTAAATGTTTATTTTACAGATAATTACAAGTTTTAAGATCTTCTATGGTTTGTCTCCTTGTTTTTAAGTGACAGTTACCAGTTTCCAACTCATTTCAACTTGTGTGACATAAACGAATTACATAAAACCGCTAACAATTACTTTAAAATTCATTAATACAATAATATTGTTGCTAGCTCCTTTAACAAGCGTCCACCTGATGTCCGTTCTCTTAACAGTGAAAGGTATTTTAAGCATATGTCAAACCATTTTTTTGAGTGATTAGCTGTTGCTCTTTTTTATTTTATGATTCTGGTATGGCATGATTTGGAGATAAAGTAATACAAAAAACAATGACAGACAAACTCAGAGAGCTGTGCCCAAATCGATGAAATAATTTAATAGTTTATGATCAAATAATTTATGTATATTTGATTTGTTAAAATGAGAAGTCCTCATTAGACAGATTATAATTTTCATAGTAATTCCTTCCATCTGGATACAACTACAGATGGTTACAACTAGTATAAAACCAACCGACAGAAAGACAACCAATAATAATGATCCCTTACGATCAAGGTAAGCAGGCGTATTCAATTCAGAACGCAGACAAATTATTATTGAAAAGCTCTGAAGCTCAAATTTATTGATACGCTAGTAACAGACGTGACTGTATATTATTTCTTCATCACAGTGCAATTCAAGCCATTTATTCCAAAAAAATAAAATCACGTGAAACTAGTATAGGCAATAGCAATAAAGAAAGAAGTACCTTCTTGAGAAAACCACAGTATTTGATAAGTGAACCATATGATTCACTATTATTGAATGTACTTCTCGCATTGTTTCCAGTTACTAATGTTTATCCGTAGATGTTTTGCAAATCAAATTTGTGTTACAATTACCAGCAAGCTTTACAGAAAATGCTGGTTCTGCAAAAAAATGTTGGTTCGGTTGATGTGTGTCCACCCTGTTATCATCACTAGCACGCCGACCACAATTGTATACATCTTCAAACATAACTCGAACAAAGAAAGGTAGGCATAATGTCAATCTGCATAACTGAGTCAGAAGGGCCAGTCAATCTATTTGAGAAGACCCTGAAAAGCTAGCGATTTACGAAACATGGCAACTATAAAACTAAGCTAATTAACTATACAACGTATTATATATGTATATTGCTAAATTCATGTATATGCAAAAATAGGTCTACACAGGTACATATGTAACACGTGATTCAGTTAATGCACTTCCATGCGGTTTATAACCAATATATTGACAAAGCATGACAGACATTTCACTCGGTGTATGAGAGAGAACTGTCTACAACAGCTGGTAAACAGTCAAGATTATGCAGTTGAAAACTTCATGAGATTTAATTCGGACTCCAGAATTGATAGCACCTCAGCAAAGTCGCCTGAACTGGCATCTCTAGAGCGCAGTTTCTCTTTAACCTTTGCCGTTATCTCTGTGAACATTTGCTCGCTAGGCTTCAGCTCTCTATCGCATCCAAAGAGTATACTACCTTCCGGCAGGTCGAGCTTCTGACACAAGTTGAAGGTACCCTTAAGTTTGCTTCTAACTGTAGCACAGTTAACAGAATCGGTGCTGACAAGAAATAGTCCATCCTCTTTGACTAGCCTTAAAGACTGATCGAGCAGGTCAAGGCTGACTCCGTTGAGGATGACGCAACCATAGCCTGAACAGAGACAGTTGATCAATTACAGACGTTCAAGTATCTAAGCTCTAATGATAATTGGCTTTCACAGTATCCCACTGACAAATGCACTTTTAGGGTTGTTTGCTTTTACAAAATGACTTTTTTGTTTGATAAAAACCATCGTGTGAATCCTCTGAATAGCTTTAAAACATGTTTTCAACAGTCATTTTCTTTCTGCACTGCAATTATGTGTTGCAAGAAACATTGCTGCACCTCATATATGAAATCTTTGAGATTTTCTCACAAACAGAACCTTAAACTCTATGCTAAAATATTTGTACAAAATAAATATTGCTCTGGGCTAAATAATAATCAAGGAAATGACATCTGTAATATGCTTGGCTAGTGGCCAACTCTGAATTGTTCAGTTCACAATGAGTCCAGATAATCCATGATGGGCAAAATGACCTTTTGTACCTCGCAAACAGCAGTAATTAAGTGGAAAAGGAATACCCTACAGGATGAAAATATTCGTTGGTCATAAAAATTCGCGATTTCGCGAACAGTCAATACCGCGAATTATTAAATTCAGTGAATAATTAGTTCTATTTTTAATCACAAGAGAGAATAACTACTGCATCAAATTGAAAACTAGTCGCTAGCCTAGTTTTTAATGTAAATACTAAACGTAATTGAATTCCAAAACATTTTTAAAATCATTGCCTGAGCTTTGAGCTAACACCATTGGCAATGCATCACATTTATTTACAAAATTATTTGAGGTTGTCACAAGATATGCAGAATTGCGTCATCGCGAAAATAGCCGCGAGGCAGAACTACTAAACGTAGCCGAGTTCCAAAACTTCTTTAAAAGCATCGCCAGGCTTCGAGCTTTGTTGTCATTGCGTCAAACTTTACAAAATTATTCAAAGTTTTTACAAGTTATTCGGCATGGCTTCAGCACAGCAAAAAAGCTCTCCTAGTCTTTCTACATTAGAATCAACTTCATCAATCTCTAATACCGAAGTCAAGGACGATCATGATTCTGATCTGGACATTATGGTATGTATTTGATTTGCAGTGCAGATACGTTTTTCCATAATCAACTGCATTAGTTAATTCTTTTGTTTAAAAACTGATCGCTTTCATCAAATACTTTAGCTATTGTTTTTGTACTTCCTCAACACTATTTAATATTTTTCTTCTTTGTGTTTACTGCAGATTGAGAATGAAACAACCTACTCCGATAACGAAAACTAGAGACAAGTAGTAATATTCATCAAGACAGGAATATTGGCAGAGAGGCAACCAGTCAACCTAGACCCCTTCATCGACAAAAACTCCTTGATATCGCCATAGCAAACATGATTAAATTATATATTTTATTTCATGTATAGATATATTATAAATTATTACGAACTTGAGTGTACAAATAAAATATTTCAAATACAAATAAAATTTTACAAACGATGAATAGAGTAAATATAAACAGTTTAGTCCATATGGCGGTTGTCTAGCAATAAAATTAAACTGGTACTCTTGATATGTGAATACTAGCGTGTAATGGTGCTTTCTGACTAGTTAGTTTACTAATAGCAGCTCTGTCGCTGTCACCGTCTTGGGTAGGTGTTGAAGGCGATTCTCTCGCTACTACATGGCTGGTAAGGAAGTTATCATCAGAACTCTCCTCGTGGCTTACTATTGCAAAGTTCCGCCGATGGGCCAAAGATTTGTGCTCGTAAAGGCGGTTTTGTTCCTTTTTTAAAAACAGATATATTTTTCTCGTAAGTAGCTGCGGTCACTTCAACCTCAATTTCCAGACTTCCCTGAATGATTGGTGATCTTCTAAGAATGACATCTACCACCCTTGCAATCATTGTTCTTCAGTGTATGATGAAAAATCTCTCTCTCACACTAAAACAAATAATGAAGCAGTAGGGATGGAAAAAAATACGGTAGTATTGCGTTTTACCGAAGAACCAAAGTAAAATTCAACTAATTTAGTAAATGTAAAAACTCATTACTTACCACAAGTTGTTGGCTTATCAAAGGCCTCCAAAGCGATGAATATTCGTGAAAACCTCTGGACGCAGCAAAAATTGTTTACCGTAGAATAGCATGATCCCCTTGCAGTTGTAAGCTAAATATAAACCGGAACATGCGGTGTGCGCATGCGTAGTAATAACTATCACTAGCCGCAATAGAGTTAACTTTTCCTAGAGAGCGGCAGTTTTCAGCCGCGAATAAATTCATCCGCGAATATGCATGAAAAGACAATTTTCGCGAAATATAACTCCGCGAATAAATTCATCCTGTAGGGTAGCTGCTATGAATACAGCATACATGCTTAAACTGTATGCAACCTATAACAGTCCAATTTATACCACTTTAGGGAGGCCTAATATGGCACCTAATATTGACATGTGCTACTTCAGAACACTGTGATAAGATCATCATTGCTACTAAAGACAGATCAGCCAACCTGCGGGGGGGGGGGGGGGGGGGGGGGGGGGAAATGAAGGGTTTTCTATCTATTTGTTAATCTGCCAATACCTTAGTCTCATGTACGCTCTATTTTATGCCTAAAGGCATAAAATTGAGCTGTACTATTCAATATCATACCATCAGCCATCCTCTAGCCTCATCAATGTAATGACATTCAAATTTATCTTAATACATCTTGTGACAAGACTGAATCATACAGTATGAGTTAGAGAGAAAATCCTAGTAGACCTTTCTGTATTAAAAACATGAGGTCAGTTGTCTTCCTAAAATAGTCTGCGAACAGGATGTAGCGGTAATTTAATTGTCGCAGGTGATCGTTATCCTGTGTGTCAAGGAAAGTTTGCAGAAAGCGCAGCTACCTTCATAATTCTCGTTACAATCGACCAACATTTGTTTGCACTAATACAGACCGGACCATGTTCAGATATTAAAGATTTTGGACATTTAAGTTTGGAAATTATAAATTGAGCACTGTACTAAACAGTACTACACTAAACAGCATATATTGTCTACCACACATACTACTAGGCTATAATATGGTACAATATGCATACGCAGTATATATGAATGAGTAAAATATGGTTATACCTGCAATAGTTACAGTATAATATTAATCCTGTGGTGGGCGTGGCGACGTTGTCACTTATGTTCTTCACTATCTCATGGGCAGAGCGACACTAGTGTCGCCAACGGTAAGTGTTTTTAACCGGGTTTTTGTCGAAGTATTAGAGTTGAACAAGGAACTACTTTGGGTAAAACATTAAACTGATAGAATTACTACTTATTTCGATTGTGTGTCTTTCTAAATTCTGAAAAAAAAAACTAAAAACTTTGAGGTTAGAAAATGGACTTTGATAGCTGTAACAATGGAAGGTCATTATGTAGTACGATTCCTCTCACGAGCCTTTTAATAGTTCATTTTAAACATTTTAAAATGTAATTTAACAGTTTAATTTAGTTTAAAATTTTAAACTAAACATTTTAACTCTTCAGATCTGGCTGTGAACCACCTTATGGACAAATCTGAAGACGATGAGTCAAATTCAGACTTTTGTGACTTTGAACCGCATGATAATTCAGATTATTCCGACGATCAATCATGTCAGGCACACTCGTCACTAAAATGATGACAACCACAAAAACAAAAGAATTCATGGATATCGATGTAACTAGGTCATTATTAGTACACTTTTGTGGATAATCTTTTATTGATCACTTTTTAATGTCGGTTCATAAAGATCGAACAAACAGCTTTTGAGTTATGACCAAAATAGCGAACATAAAATATATTAATAATTTTTTCGGAAATAACCGGAAATAAATTTGCTTCCCAAAGAGGTAATATACGCAATAATAACAAACAAAAGTTCCAGTACAATACTCCTGGTGCATGCGTTGCTTGTGTCATCTGTCGCGACAGCCAGCTATCAGTCTAAATCGTTATTCTTCAGACAGACATAGGTACATTTAACAATCGTCCGAACCTGAGACGATGTCAAAAATTGAATGTGTGGGGAAGTAAAGTCTGAACAAGCGCGGTTTGACTGTATTAAAACATTATTAAAGATGTAGTTGCGTCAAAAATGAAATTAGGACCCATAAAAGGCTAAAACATCAGCTACAATTTGATGCCATTTTTGTCTTTGTAGACCAACCCTGTCCAGAGATATATGCGTTTGAATGAGGCTCTCTTTTAAAAAGCTCACGTTCCAGCGGGTGCCTATTTCGTGACGTCACAAGCAAGGTATCTGAAACGAAACCACGAGCAATAAATATGAGGTCGATTCGTTGACCAATCATGCGTGCGAAATTTTTATATAGGCCGTAATAAATGTTATCACTCGTAAAACGCGTTGTCTGTGATCTCGAAGATTCTCATCGTTAGAGAATTCATTCTCATCGTTACTGATTCAACGTGTTTCAACAATTACTAAGTTATACATAGTTTTAAAATGGCTTCAAGTTCGAGCGACCGCTACTCAGAGTTATCTGAGCAACTTTTAGTAAAAGATTAGAGTAGACAGCCTATGGCCAAAGCTGACAGGCGTCAGCAGCATTTTGCTGCAGAAAAAGACAGAATGGAGGTAAATTAACTTAGAGTCTTCTATACTTTAGTAAATGTAATATTTTTTATAGTCATAAATACATATACTAATTAATAAAATGATAATTCTTTGCTATCTCCAATCATCGTTTCATAGCTTATCTGCCGTTTTACCTAGCTATAATATTTTTTTCGAATTTTCTTTGGTAAATTAGAGTCATGATTACAAATTATTTTCACTCGTAGGAAGTGGGTAAAATCGAATGATCATTGCAAATCTTTAATTTCCAGAACCAAAGCTTCGAATCGTTGGCTTGGCGTACTTGTGCCTTTATTAAATGTTTATTCGTTTTTAAAATTACACTCGCAATCTATTTAACTCCCAATTTGGAAGCTGTCAATAGATACGCTTTAGAATGATATATCTATGAATGACATATTTATTGCATCTACTTTGTTTACATTTAATTGTTTTACTGATTACAGAATGTTTATGTCGTCCCACCAGCCGAAGAAGCTTTGTCAGTGTGGAAACTGCCATAAAGGAGAAAGCGAGACTTGAATGCGTGCTGGATGATGTTTTGTTTGAGTTTGTTGAAGTAGATGAATTTGTCTTATTGTATCAGCTAATACTATGTGAGTGGCCACGACTTGATGAATATTTTTAATAAAAGCTTTATGCCAAGATGAAAATATTTTTGCTTGTAAAAATTATATAATAAAATAATATTGTTGAAGATAATGCAAAACATGATTTGCAGAATATTTTAGTGAATCGGATATGGTATATGGGTGTCCGCAGAACTGGAGAATGTGAGTTCAAATCCAGTTTGCAGCAGACTTCTCATCCTTAAAACTCTATCCCTGTCTATATTATTTTCAAAGAGGTGGCTTGCTTATTTCACTTATTTAGTATTCGGTAAGAATACTAGTAAGAAACTAGTACGTAGGCAATAGGTAATAGGCGACATAATGTGGGCGGGGCTTATGGGAGGCTGTATATCGTTTATATGGGTAGCTGCAGAACTGTGCTGATACAAAGACCGCGTTCTACATAAAGTGACTTGACAGAATTACCGTAGACCGGTAGAATTGGTAGTCGGTACCCAAATGTTTACACAACATTTGGAGAAAGTGAGTAGAACAAATTTTCAATTTTCGTTATTTGAGACCTTTTAAACATTCATAATAATGCATCTGTAGCAGGATTTAAAATTTTATTCTAGCCAACATGAGCAAATACAAAATAAGATATATGCCAATAGAGCCGCGTAAGACTAGACTTTTATCGCAAATACCCGATGTGAATACGAGAGATAGAGACAGGTTGCCAAACGCGTGACATCATTTTGGGGAAGTCTGGGCACGTTTTGGTGGCCTGAGCGTTTTTACGGCGATCAGATTTTTTCGGTTTTAATCTTCAAATATCTTGGCAATGCGATCGCGTAACACAACAAACAACATATCAACTGATAGAGAAAAAAAATGCTTTCTTTTAAGATCAACTTAAATTTGACGCAACTACATCTTTAAAGGTTGACTTGCAACAAAATTCACATTACAGTTATTTGATATCACAAGGTTCACCATGTCTTACTCTACTGTGATGTAGTTGCAAAATATATGGAAATGTGATTACAAGCTTTTAAAAGCTCAAAAACGAACAGTTAATCGCATCCATCATGAAAAATTGTTCGGAAAACGAAAGTTTTGGATCTCTTTATTTCGACGACGTACTCAAACATTATGGTTATTGTTTTGACACGTGATGTTATCATGTGAAATAAAGGGCCAATAAGAGGCGCAATATAAAACGTCTCGTAGCACTAGTTTATGACAAACACTTCGGCTTTTACCGGAAAGCCCTTATTAAATACAGATGCTTGCTACTTTACAGTTTCGTTTCAGCTTGTTCTAATCATCTAGTCGTAATGTGATATCATGTGACCCATAATTTCTGCCAAATGACGCGAACCATTTCCGCAGCATTTGTTGACTATCACAGGTGACCAACAGGCTCCTCATGTTTATTAGAGGATGATATACACTCCTTCGAGTTGAAGAAAAATTAAACGAATTTTTAAGGTAAGTTTTGAGATATCAGTGCTCAAAGTGACAGCATTACAATGGAGATGAAATAGACGCGTAAGGACAATAGACATGGTTTTATTGAATGCGTGAAGTATATGCATATTTGTGAAAATATTTCGACGAATGAGGTTGCATGAAAGTGTAAACAGAAGCCAGCATGTTCAGCTACATCTCATTTGAGCCATTTTGGACAGGGATTCCAACCTACGGCGTTTTCGTGATGGCTGCGATTAACTGTTCGGTTTTGAGCCTTTCAGAGCTTGTAATCACATTTCCACAATTTTGCACCTACAACACAGCAGAGTAAGACATGGCAAATCTTTTGATACCAAATAACTGTAATGTGAATTTTGTTGCTAGTCAACCTTTAACAAAAATAAATATACTACCTTCCCGGCTGTGAAAAAGAATTAACAAAAACTTGCATTTTAAGCTGTTAGCCCCAGACAGACTGATTAGTGTGAACATCATCGAATGATCTTAGAGAATCGCATACAATTACAGTCCTTAGAATTCCGTCCATATTTCTTTTACAAATATAGTAGATGCTCGCGCAATGTAATAATCCATTCCAAGAACATTTATGTTATAGGAAAATCATGTTATATGAAGAATAAAATACATGTAAATAACCTAATCCATTCGAAAATCTCCCCAAAATCATCCCTGTCGAGATTTTCTCTTTAAGTATCTGGTAAAATTTGAGACGAATAGGAAACTAGAAGAGCCTATTTTATACTGTGTTTAAAATCTTATGTTAGAGATCTTCTATGTATGATCGACACAGACAATATGAGGCGAGTTTAACATGAACTTAAGTCAATCAACGTTGTGCATAAGTTCAAGGAGTTAGAGCCTTTCACGCTTCATATGACTTGTTCTTGAATATGTATTGACAAAGCTATGGTCAAGGTAGCATTTTAACAGGTAACAATTAATAGGTAAAAATTTGATAGCAGAAAATACGTACTTTTTTCTTCTAATCCTTTGAGAAGTTCATTGTAACTAGATCCAGAAATAAGAGAAAGATTCTGACTTAAACTGTAGCATTGCTGAGCAACAGAAACCATAGAGCTATCTGCTTCGACACATGATACACCCTGTAATATCAAATAGGCAACAGTAACCATAGAGCTATCTGCCTCAACACATGATACACCCTGTAATATCAAATAGGCAACAGTAACCATAGAGCTATCTGCCTCAACACATGATACACATTGTAGTATATAATAAGCAACAAAAACCATAGAGCTATTTGCTTCGACACAAGATATATCCTGCAATATAAAATAAGCAACAATAACCATAGAGCTATTTTTTGTGCAGTTTAAGAGTTGCCTGCTTTCTTTTAGTGCCTACAACAATAACACAAATACACATGTTATACAATACATGTTGGAGTAAACACTAATTTATCAGGTATTACTTTAGTACTACTCAACTAAACAAGGTTTTTATAGATGGGAACTCAAATAAAATCCAATCCCGGCCCAACTTCTTACTGTTATATTTATTCACTGTCAAATCTTCTCACTGTCTCATACCGATGACTATCCCAACTCCTAAAAGTCAAACAACGTTACTGCCACATGCCACTGTCACACACGTCATTGTCACACACGTCACTGTCACATCTCACTGTCACATTCTCATTATCACATCTAGTTGTCACATCTCACTGTAACATCCAACTGTCACATCTCCTCATCGTCACATTCTCATGATCACATCTCATGATCACATCTCATTGTCACATCTCACTGTCGCATCTCCTCACCGTCACATTTTTGTACTGTCGCATATCATTTTTGTCACATATCATCACTATCACTTCTCATTGCTGTTGCAACTCCTCACTGTCACAGCTTCTTACTGCAGGTAGAGTTTAACATACCCTAGTATCTCATGCATGCAAAATCAAGGACAGCAGGTAGCTACATATACCTGAAAAGCGATGCCTCTGATATATTCAGCTATGAATGTGGCTAAAGTTCCACATTTAAGACCAACAATAAGCAGTGAGGGTAGACATGGTCCCAATAAGGCGCAGTGGCATGCCACAGCGGCTATAATTCTCTCCATTGATGAAACTAACTCTGCTTTTACTATAAGCTTTACAGATCGTTTCTTTTTATTCTTCCCTTTTTCTATAAACAAAAGGAGAAAAAATAAAGAATACGGGCAAAACGAGAAGCAAATGAAACAAAATAAAAGACAGAGAAAATAAGACAGAAACACCAGAAGCAGCGCAATGAAAGAGAATAGACTTGAAATGAAGCACAATTAATTGCTCGGTGATCTTGGTTGAACATATCTGAACCAAGCGGCAAGAAAACTTCGACAAGTGGATACCTGCCCAGTTGCAGAAAGCAATTCAAGGTTGGATGTCATTCCCGTTACCCCTTTTTCAGAATTGAACCCCAGCCTGTTCCTTGTGAGTCAGGAACTCTAGACCATGAATGCTCCATGTAAGCCTAGCGGTGGACTTGAGATCAGAAATGGAAAATGGAAATTTCTGAACGATTAACTACTAGGTTGATTATAAATTGATTATTTAACAAACATAAATACTTCTACGTGTACTTCTAGATTGTGAACAATACTGAATGAAATATATAAATGCAGAAAAAACTCAATTATTTTAAATTTTACACAAATTTTAAAACTGTGAATATATACCTATATCGTTTTAAGATTACAACGAAATCAGTAAAAAACATCCCCTTTAAATAGCTTGGTTCAATGAATTCAATTAATTTGGAGGTATATCTGCACATTTGATATCAAACAGTCCATAACTTTGTGCATTTTCTAAGAGCCTAGTAGCAAAAACAAGGTCTCTGTGACCTGGATAAGAATGCCTGGAGCCAGTGGCAAGGGAACAGTGAAGACCGAAGACATGCACAGTTGTAGAAAGTGATTTAGGGATGGGTGCCATTATTATCACAACCAGTAGCTCTTTTGGGAATCGGACACCAACCTATGTTCACAGGTGCTCTAGATCTCTAAGAGATGGCTGATTTAAGAGAGGAAGCCACAAAAATAATATGTTAAAACATATAAAGAGGTGGAGAGTAATTACGATCTACAGAAAAGGAGAAATTGCAGACAGAAGAAATCGATTGAAACAAGAGAGAAGAGCAAAGGGCGAATGCAGGCAGAAAAGGAGCAGAATGAAAAAGAGAAAGAATACGTGGCACCAAGAAGCAAGATGTTGGAAAGAGACCTCAACAAGTAGAGACCAAAATACAAAAGGAAAGGATGAAAAGTAGAACAAGGCAGGCCACAGGGATAAAAAGATTGTGAATATAACAGTAAATGTAGTGACAAGGATGGATAGAAAAGAGCTGAGAAAACGTAGTCAGAACTAAATTGCGCAAACAAGAAGACAGCAAACACAAGTAAAAAATAGAATACGGAAAAGGGAGAACACGGAGAGTAGAAAGAGAGAAGATTTTGTGAATCAGTGACTACGAAATACATCACATTTTTCATTTGTTATTCGTGTTTCTAGCACCAGTAATCAGGAATAAAGTGAAAACAACTACTAAATGTAGGAAGATACAACAGATATACAACAGTTATACAACAGTTATACAACAGATACAAATGTACACAAAGGAGCACTGACATATAAGTACTCTGCAATGAAAATATTCATCAGATGAATGTCAAATACTCACTGGTTATAACTCTGGCAGACCCAACTGGTTCATTAGAGCTCCCAATAAATGTATGTCTGACTAAAGAATTATCCTCTCCTGACACGTCTTCTACATATATATCTCCAGATAAAGAGTTCTGAGTTTGAAAGACTATATCCCTGACACCAATTCCTTCAGGTAAAGACAGGAAAAGCACCTGTTGGAACAAAGTAAAAAGTTACGCTGATGCATTGCCAACTGTAAGTCCATGAACAATTCATTCTAAACCCATACATCGACTTCCATTCCTATAAAGAATTTTCAACAATTAAAATTGTTTGTGTTAAGTGTGTGTTTAGTAAGCCAAACTCATTGAAGTTAAATTCAAAGTTTCTGTTACATAGCATCAGAAAGGTTTATGTCCTGAACGTGTTGCTGTCAAGTCTCACTCAGACCGTTAGACACTACGTCTGTCTCGAAGGTAAAAACTTATAGTAGTGTACAAAGTAATATTACATTTTGTAGCAGATTTTAACTACTAAATAGGTATTCGTTACTTTGTTAACGTAGGTACCAAATTATAACAATTACAAACACACTTTAACATAGCTATATCCTTTTTTACATAGTTTTTCCATAGTATGGTAAAGGATTAACTTGTATTTAATTATTTTACATAGATAATAGTTCCTTGAGACATGAGTAAATTGACATACGAGCTCAGTCCCAGAAAGCATTAAGCTCGTATGTCAAGGTATGACTGTATCCAGTGATCAAGAGTATAATTATACCATGATCTTGGTATGACGGCCTATAAGTATAGACTGAAACTGATCTGGAAAGTCAAATTTTTCTTTGCTAAAAACCCGCTTCAGTGTCATTCGTCGAGTGCCTTTCTTCGAATGGCAAGACTACAGCGCGGCGTTTATAAGTGAAGAGTGCAACAAATAAAGGAGTTGTTTTCCCTATAAGAAAACACTCCGTTATACAAAAAATGTATTGGAAAGTGTTATTTTGGCCTGTAAGACAATAAATAACCTACCAAAGTGTCGCAAGAGCTATCACTAAATATGTCCTGTAAATGCAGCCACTAGTCATTGGAAAATATTTTGTATGATGATTAGAGGTATATGAAAGCCTGATGAAAGCAGCTAGCAGAACATGCAAATGTACAAATTAAACATATAGCAGTACAAGGACTGCTATTAATTTATTGTCAAAGATTTTTGTCACAGCTAACAAGCATTTTACCAACTGAGAATGAAAGTGTTAATAGTAAACACTTCATACGTACAAAGTAGTGATCCCACGACCAAACACGAGCAGAGCAATTGTTTGGGAGATGTACATGTATGATAAATGCATATGTGCACACAACTCACGAAAATTATTCATCAACGGTGACGCAAACCCTTGTACCAAAATCTCATCAACAAATTTAACCATTTTTCAATGGAGTCGTTTAAGTATAATAATGATACAAAACACATATAAACCTATTTAAATATGTTACCAAGTCTTTATTGTTTGTAAACAATTTCCTAATTTAGACATTAATTCGACCTGAAATCATTATTAAAACTTGACAAGCCTTGTTTTTATCAAAATTAAGACCGGCAAATGAAACGCCGAGCGACAGAGTATAGGACCATTAAGCCGTGCGCATTTCACGAAACAAAAACGTGCACATTTTACCAGTCTATGGTATTGCCTAATTGCTGAAGGTTTCTGTAATTAACGTAGAGGTACTGAAAAGTCATCGTCTCTTTTTTGCCGATTTCAAAGCAACTGACATTTTGGACACTTATGATTACTTTGGTATTCCAACTGATGTCCAAAGCAGTGAAAGTAAAGGAAATGACAATGATATTTTTTCTAATGATTTTTATGAGATTATTACAATATTTAATTATAAGAATCATTATTCGGTTTTATAAGATTTAATTATAAAAATAAGCATTCGAATTTACAAGATCGAAGTATATAGTGATTGATGTTGTTCAATATGTTACTGTTATTATTTTTTCTAAATAGTTTTGTTAAATAGATTTTCTAAAATCTATATAAATATCACAACTTCTTGATATTGTTAGCTATGACGTTTTGAAATGTTAACAAAATTGTGCATTGGTTTTCTATTATTAATGTATTACTATATTAATAATATTGGTTATTCTAATAATATCAGTGCATTTTACTTCTAATATTGCATTTATCCTATTGAGAGGGAGAGATATAAACATATAATCATTTCCTTTCATTATTGCTGTTTGTTGTACATAATAACACCCAGTACATTACAGCTACAATTGCAGTTATCCTATTGCACTGCAATCCCATTTGACTGCTAATATTGCATTTCTCAACCATCAGTACCCTTTCTTTTTTTCCAATTGATATCACTTTGGTCGTGGGCTGTATGACAGGAGAATTTCTAGTTTATAGATGTTTAAAAATCTAAATTAGAGCTGCTATTGTTGTAAGATATGAAAGCGATTGTTCTAATTTTATAGTTCCACTATAGCAGACAGACACTTGCTCAGCAGTGTCTAATGCGGCTAAATGTGCATATGTTACTGCATCAGGGTACTAAGCCCAATGTTATGGGTTGAAATCCTACACGACGCAATTTTTTTCATGACTGCGAGCTGTGGCGTCGAACAGATTGACAGACTATACAACCCTAGCAGTCGTAACCGACGTAAGAGTTTGTTAGCTGTAGTGACTACATGTACAATTATTCTGGTGGTCGAGTAGAAAAGGTGGTAGCATGTCTGACTGTCAAGCTGAGTGAGTGAGTTCGAGTCATGTACAGTGATATCTTTTTTCACAATCTCAAACCGTAGCTTCGGATAGACGGATGGACCAGGGTTTTATTATAGCAAAGAATAGAAACCTACTTAATGACCTATCAAACAACTTCAGCAAAGCCTAAATAGAATACAATAAAATTCAAACAATACACATTAACATTTAACAAAAAAAGTATAAATATTTATAAACTAGATCTGTGAGCTGACTAAAATGATAAAATAAATAACCAACGGAGTACCAGTATGAATCGCTAAAATGAAACTTTCCTTAAAAGAACTGACCAATGATCATACGTTTATTGGCAAGTGTTGTGCTGTGATTGGTTGTTACTAGCTACAAACGATGTACTAATAAATTTAGAATAAATGGCCTCTGTATATCAACGCATCTACCTGATGTACACACTAAATGGTATGAATAGCTTACCGTTTTCTCTTTGGTGCCAGCCGGTGCAAACTGCATGACTTGAAGAGAAAGTTCGGCCTTGATTTCGTCGAGTCCATGGTAGACATGTCCTCGGTCAAGGCTGACTACCAAAAGTCTCTGATAGCCGCTAGAGTCGGCCAAATCTGTACGACCTTCCTTGCTGGCAAACGGTTGCTCAGCTTCTCTACAATACAGGAATCAGTGACCCTCCCTATTATTGGTTCATCATGGTTCTAGGACCTATTTAGCATTTTACAACAACAGAATGTTGTTTCCAGTATATCCATAGGAATACACCATAATTTACAAATTCAACAGTGAAATAATTATCATAACTTATTAGTTAAACCTGGGACTTACTGAAAACAATAAAATCGACTTTCGGAGATTTGTTAGGAAAGGTGTGAATAACGAAATTAACATAGAACATATAAATATAAAACGTTTTTTATTGTTACTCTACTGTACAGACAAACAGGCAGAAGCACACACTTGACAATGTAATGGTTCAGAGACAGAGGTGATGATAGACATCCATGGTGTAACTTACTCTAATATAGACAATGTATTGGTTCAGAGACGGAGGTAATGATAGAGATCCAAGGTGTAACTTACTCTAATATAGACAATGTATTGATTCAGAGATAAAGGTGATGATAGAGATCCATGGTGTAACTTACTCTAATATAGACAATGTATTGGTTCAGAGACTGAGGTGATGATAGAGATCCATGGTGTAACTTACTCTGATATAAACAATGTATTGGTTCAGACTGAGGTGATGATAGAGATCCATGGTGTAACTTACTCTAATATAGACAATGCATTGGTTCAGAGACAGAGGTGATGATAGACATCCATGGTGTAACTTACTCTAATATAAACAATGTATTGACTCAGAGACAAAGGTGATGATAGAGCTCCATGGTGTAACTTACTCTAGTGTACAGTTGATGGAGTTTAAACTAACTTGGTTTATATATTCTGCTACCTTTACCTATTTACATTTATGTTAATTTCTACTTTCCACCTCTTCACTTTCACTTACAAAACAGCTATGTTTTTAGGTTTGAATTTCATATGGAAGAAGTTATTTTGAATGTAGATGTCAATTATTTTTGCAAACTTACTCCGTCAACTGAAAATTTGCATGTAAAACTGGTCATCCGGGCAGCATGTCTATCCGTGTTAGAGACTAGAATTAGAATAATTGGCTAAAAAGGTAACATGTCTAACTGGCGTAACATTGACATGACACAACCTGTCTAAGAGGTGCAAGCCAGTTATGAGATAGAAATATTTGTCTGGCAGGAGGAGGCAACTCATAAATTGTAATACCAGACACACAAAAGTAGACCAAATGCAGAATACGATGGCATGTCAAATAGCAATGAAGAATATGAGGAAAATGTGTCTAACAGAAAGTAGACAACTCCCAGTGAGTTACATCAAGACACAAGCTGCTCTATATACGTAACATCATTTAGTTGCAGCTTTTGTTGCTGTCTTTAATATATCCGCATGAAGGCTGTTTACAGTTGCAGGATGCGTAAAACTAGAGTTTTGATGAAATTTATCAGTGATGTAATGAGTTCTTCTGCTGCTCATAAACCTTATACCGCTTATAATAAAGACAAAAAACTTACTTTCCTTGTGGTACAATGAAGACCGAATACTTCTTATCAAACTTGGCAGAATCGTTGGTGGATGAGTCGACCACCCACATTGTGTATCTAGGAATTTCTGGTAAACCTGGTGTGTAGAACTCAAAGCTAGGCTGATTCCCTTTCTCTAGCTTATATCTGCAAAACATATACACAGTGAACGAGCGTATGAGAGGCGCTAAAATAAAATATGAAAAGAAGTGGAAGTGAAAGAATCTGCAATACAGAACTATAAAGGGGTGGTCACACGAGCGCCAAACCGAACTAAATGACGCAAAACGACGTCGCTGTCAGCTGTAAAAAGTTTGGCCGAAGACATTTCTGGCCGAAACGAACCATTTCGGTCCTGCTCGAATTTCGTAGCCGAACCCTTGCTCTTATTGGCTGGTTAAAATTCTAGCGAGCCCGCGTCACATTTCTCCTTACGTGCGTGTGAGCAAAGTTAAAAAGAAATGGAATGATACTTTTATTTCGTTAAATAAACAACATGAAGCAATTTACGACAAGGCTCACCCGGACTGGTAATTGTGTTGCATAAATGTAAGATGTTGCACTTAAGTTTTGCATAAATGTAAGAAAATGGTTGCGATTTTCTTTCATGTAAAATGTAAGTAATGTGTCATATTTATCCTGATGAAGTATCGTTGACTGATTTATTTATGTAAAACCACAGTACTATGATAAAGACTGTTTTTGTTTGTTATGTACTCAGCATAGAAAAACCTTCATATGTTAATAAAAAATATAATTATGTTGATGGGAAGGGTTGGCAAAATCTTTGTATCGAGTGATTTATTTTGAGCAGCTGAACGATTTTCTGATAAATCTGCAGTGTAATTATAATTTATAATTGTACCTCAAAGTTTTTTGTTTACAATAGAAATATTTAACTCAAATACATAAAAACTACCAATGAAACAGTGTCCTGTCTCTATACGTATGGTATCTAGGAAGCGAAATGACTTCGGATGCCGTGTGACATGTGCCGCGAACCGAACCAGCCTCCGAACCGAACCTACGTCAGTTCGGTGCTCGTGTGACCACGCCTTAAGTCTACCTTCATTTTTAGCCATTAAAAAAGCAAATGCTAAAACGTTACATAGTAGAGATGCAACTGTTGCTAATTCTATGAATTGATCTATGATGGTGTCAAACGACCTAGACGAAAGTTGCAAGTTTGATTTCAATAGGATACAATCTTTCCAATAGGATACACAGCTCTAACTGTGGCTCTGAAAAGACGAGCACAGCTCTTATTATAGTGAAATAAAGACCATTAAAACCATTGAAAAATGAAATGTTCAGAATTTAGCCTACATAATCATTGAAAAACATAATATTACAGCTGTTTGGTTTACATATTTGAAATCAGGCCAAAATAAAGATTAATTTAATATATAGTTTATGTCTATTGACTAAGGGGTGCTCGCACTCGTAAGGGGTGCTCGCACTCGTAAGGGGTGCTCGCACTCGTAAGGGGTGCTCGCACTCGTAAGGGGTGCTCGCACTCGTAAGGGGTGCTCGCACTCGTAAGGCGTGCTCGCACTCGTAAGGGGTGCTCGCACTCGTAAGGAGTGCTCGCACTCGTAAGGGGTGCTCGCACTCGTAAGGGGTGCTCGCACTCGTAAGGGGTGCTCGCACTCGTAAGGGGTGCTCGCACTCGTAAGGGGTGCTCGCACTCATAAGGGGTGCTCGCACTCGTATGGGGTGCAAGCACTCGTAAGGGGTGCTCACACTCGTAAGGGGTGCTCGCACTCGTATGGGGGGTGAGCACTCGTAAGGGGTGCTCACACTCGTAAGGGGCGCTCGCACGCGTAAGGGGTGCTCGCACTCGTAAGCTCATGCGAAGCTGTGTTTTTCATTATGTTTTGAGCCTTTTTTCATTCCCAACAAGGGAGTGTGAGATTACACTCTTCAATGGTAAGGGGTTCGTGCTAGGGGATTGCGCTGATCTAATGTATATACCGTGAAACCTCTAATTGAACGCCACCTCTTTATGAACGCCGCCTCCGATTGATCGCCACTACAGAAGGATTGAAAAATAGAGCGACATCGCGTTCAATTAGAGGGTTTACGGTATATTAGTTTTAACACCGCCGACCCAACATACCCAGTTTCAATGCACCAAATTCCCTATACAAGCAATAGCAGTAGTCATTTCATGCAATAAATGAAAGCACTTAGTCATAAGCTAGGATGAAAGCTGATCAAAATTGAAAACTTAAGCCTCAGAATAAGACATTATTCGCATACAGAAAGATTTTGACAGTACAAGATTAGTTCAATGTACTTATTATATAAGCACAGGGTACACTAATAAGAACATTCTATAGCTACACAGGCATGATGAGAGACAATAATTCAGACGAAAAAAAATTGAGATACCCATGGGAGAGCTTGTGACGAAGGATTTGATAGTATTGACATTCCTTGACGGCAGAAAGCAACTCCTCACTAGAAGTGTGTCGGTTGCACTTATCTTCTTGTAGTGCTGTTTCCCAGATCTGTTTTAAAGATTTGAAAATAAGACAATTATAATAGTCAAGGGGACATTCTATATGTGATAGTGAAAGGAGTCTGGTGATCCATTATTTGGTCATACAATGCCCATTTACTTAAAAAGCGATGAGTGATATTTCATAGAGTGACCTTAACATAAGCATGGTAATACTACATTGAATTTACCAATAGAACCGTGACCGAAGAATTGTAACACACAAAATATTTATTACAATTGTTAATACACTGAATTATTCCTACATGTATCTATATATATATGAATCTCATTGTTTTTCTTTTTGACTTCTTGTTAAACCCTGCGTCCATTGGTACCAATTAAAATCTAACAATGAAAAATCCACACAGCACTGGATTTGATCTCAAGACCTCCAGACCTAGAGGCAGCAAACTTAACCATTAGGCTACAGAGAATACCATGGATTCATTGGGCAATTAGTCACCATATTGGTTAAAGGTTGACTTGCAACAAAATTCGCATTGCAGTTAATTGATATCAAAAGATTCACCATGTCTTACTCTGTTGTGTTGTAGGTGCAAAATATGTGGGAATGTGATTACAAGCTTTTAAAAGCTAAAAAACGAACAGTTAATCGCAGCCACACAGACCGCTGTAGTTTGAATTCTCTTTCAAAAACGGCTCAAATGTGATGTAGTTGTGGTAGATGGTTTCTGTTTACAGTTTCATGCAACCTTATTCGTTGAAATATTTTCACAAATATACTTCACACATTCAATAAAACCATGTCTATTGTTCTTACGCGTCTGTTTTATCGTCATTGTAATGCTGTCACTTTTAGCAGTAATATCCTATAACTTACCGTAAAAATTCATTTAATTTTTTAACCTTACCTCGAAGGAGTACATATCATTGTCTGATAATAAAGACGAGCCTGTTGGTCACCTGTGATAATCGAAAAGTGCTGCAAAAATTATTTGCGAAGTATTGGGTCACATGATCAGATTACGACTTGACGATTAGTCCAAGCCGAAACAAAACTGTAAAGTAGCGAGCATCTATATTTGATACGGGTCTTCGGTAAAACCCGAAGTGTTTGTCATAAACTAGTGCTACAATAAGTTTTATATTGAGCTTTTTATTGGCCTTTCAATTCACGTGAGAACATCGCGTGACAAGACAATAACCAAACTGTAATGACTACGTCAGAGAAATAAAGAGATTCCAATCTACGGCGTCTTTTCGTTTTTGAGCTTTTAAGAGCTTGTAATCACTTTCCCACATATTTGGCACCTACAACACAGCAGAGTAAGACATGGTGAACCTTTTGATACCAAATAACTGTAATGTGAATTTTGTTGCAAGTCAACCTTTAAGATAATTACACTTAAAGTGCTTGCTTGGGGTTAACGACTGTTGACCCCGTTACGCATAATGATTGTTCACCTGGGCCAAAATGCTTGTTTTAATAGAGTTCCGTAAAGATCTAGCTTTCCATGTGAGTTACTTGAATTCATTAGGTTATTGTTCTATTACCCGTGCAACGCCGGCATTCTACTAGTTTACTATATTTCTCCATTTAAAAGTTTGGCTCAGATATGTGTTTTATTACGCACACATAAATTGTGTCTATTTCAGAAAATAAAAACATTAAGTACACAACAAACAATTTGGAACCAAGAATGTTATGTGTTACATCACAACGGTGTTACAAATTGCAGTACACAGGCTTGAAATAACTAACAAAAGTTTTTTACATTTGTTATTTTAATCTGCGAACATGAAACTATCCTAATCAGTAAACTTGCATCCTGTAACTGGATAGAATTGAAAAAATAAACGAAAGCAAAATTGCTCTTTGTTGATAAAGTAGAGATGCACCCAGTAAAATTTGAAAGATCAGCAGGAACTTTGGAAGGTTTATATCGAAAGCCTGCAACGTATAGATTCAAGCAAACTTGTACTCACAGTAGTCATGCCTGACATAGCCTTTAGTTTGGTGATTATAAATGCAAAAACAGGCATCTTAAATCCGTCTGTTTCTTCATCTGACTCGCTCAGTTTATGCACCCGAAATATGCAAACCCTGTGAAAGGTGCATGGCAGTGAACAGCAACTCATCAATGACTCATTACGACTGGTGAATTATTGATTGGATTCAATGCTACACCGTGAGAATGTTTTAATTCAGCTGATTCAAATTGAATATATACAAAATAACAAAACTGCTTTGCAACATTTAGCGAGGATGTCAAAGGACTAGATGCAGTCTGAAATAACAGTTTTTGGTATAATTAGCAAGTAAAAATTCTTATAAAATTGAATGGTCTCTTAAATATACATCACAGCATAGCAGCACATGCATTTACACAGTTTGCATAGATTTTAAAAGCCTTCAGATTCCACATCAAAAACTACTATATAAAAGTTTTTTATCAGAGCAAACTGCAGTGATTTGCCATAGCAGAACCAAATTCTTTTATATACCAGATAAAATGAAACTAAATATAATAAAATCATGTAATTTATGATTCTTGCATGGCACAATTTGGAAAACATTGCTGTTTGAAAGGAAATGAATGAGAATGAAGTGATATATATATATATATACATACATATATTATATAATGATATATATATTAATAGCATATATATTAATGATATATATATATTATACATATAATATATACATATTAATAATATATACATATATTAAAAATATATACACTATACATGTAATATATTATATGTATAATATATATAATATATATAGTTATATATATAATATATACAAAACTAGACAATTTTTATGACTAAAGTTTTTTTGTTTCTTGCCATGAAAAACAGCAACAACATTGTTTCACACTTAATATACCATTATAAGTTTAATAAACTGGCAGATTTTAAAGTTTTCTTTTTTAACCTAATTAACTTGAAATGACATACACACATTAACGTATATACAATGTATGAGTGTTTTTTCTTTCTAATTCTTTATGAAACTAGCATTTCTAATAATAATATATATGATCTATCTCATCTCTCAGCTCAAGAATAGACAAATTCTCATCATTAGAATATCTTTAAAATATTTTATTAAAAATTAAACAACTAAAGCAAGGAATTTCAAGCTGCTAAAATTAAAAAAATGCAGCTGCTAGTGACAAACCTGTCCTTGAACGCATCTATGAGTGTTGTAAGCACATGGTCCTGGGCTAAGCTAATAATCATGTAGGTACCAAAAAAATTTATAACTCTCCACACTTCATCCAGCATAGACAGAGAGAGTGATTTATGTTCAAGGTCTGGAAGCAGCGCATCTAAAGTACCCTTGTCTATGGCAGACTTGAAACTGCAATCACCAAACTCCATCTGTAACAAAAAAGGGGTACAGTAACAATGACACTTATCTAGAAAAACAGAAAAGTGATACGGGATAATTTACCCACGTATGTAAATACCAAAAAGTGTTCCCATTATCTTTCTACCAAGACTCCCTCATACGTTATGTGTTTAGTTTTTAACACATTCTGCAGTGAAAGGTGAAATGGTATACAGAATAAACTACGACCAACCAGTCAATGGCACTGTCAAGGAGATACCTGAATGCTGCCTAATTGATACCTGTTATGAGTCATGACATCTGCCATCATTCATGACATCTGCCATCATTCATGACACCTGCCATGAGTCATGACACCTGCCATGAGTCATGACACCTGCCATGAGTCACAACACATACCATGAGTCATGAAACCTGTCATTAGTTATGACACCTACCCTCAAAAACTGTTTTTTCAGACATGGTGCCACCTCTAGTCATTTCAGATCCTCCACAAGTGTACAATGCAGTTTTTGTTTCTGCCTATCTATATTTTTATTGGACGTTGTCCGTGCGTCTGCTCGTTTTTCTGTCACAAACAATCTTTAAACTCCGATTGGCACACAATTGTATTACAACTGACAACAGCTGAATTCCAAAGCTGGTGAAATAAGTTATAGCTAGCAAAAAACCAACCTGAGTCGCATCCATGCGTGTGTAGGTCATTTTTGGTCTAAGCTGTGCATTCTTCTGGTTCATTTGTTTGATGACCTGTTCGCTGATGTCAATATTTACAATGTTATGATAGGACAGATCATAAAGGTCTTCACTTAGCTTGCTGTTGCCACAGCCAACCATCAAGATTTTATCATGCGCTTTTACATACTTATGAACAATAGTGGAGAGTTGTGGATATTCGCCATACCTGAAAAACCATAGCATGAAATACATTGAAATGAAACAAACTTGCATTTGACTGCAATAATTTAGTTAGATGTGAGTATTCTGACGTAGTCGGGTCCTCCTGTCACGATCTTCCTCAATTGCTAGGATTAGAAATTTCATGAGTTCTCTTAGGAGGGTACTGAGGTGGCTTCTTGTTGTCTGTCTTGAGTTTTTGTCAGGATTGTCTCCCTTAGCAGTGTAACCCAAGAGCCATTGTGGTTTGATGTTCTTACGAACACCACCAATGGTTCTTCCATGTCTCAACCATTGACGTACTGGACATACGCCTGCAAACTAACCACTGAATCACGGTTGCAGCAATATTTTATGTATCAGGAATCAGTAAACAAGAATAAAAGCAGCTGTCAGAGATTTTCAGCCATTATATCAATGAGTCACAAATGGCACAAACTTACTGGCAATAGTAAACAATCACGATTATGAAATAAACAAAAAAACAGCTATTGAAAACATTCTAGAAATATTCATAAGGAGGATGCACAGTAATATATTCCCAGTTTTCTGATAAAACATCATGAACCTGATCAAAAATACTCGTCATTATAGAGTAACAAGTCTGAAAATGCTTGGAATGTCACAAAAATGCAAAGCAAATAACTTATACTAATTCTAACAACTTCTTAGACACACTGAGAGTTACCCATAAACTTTACCCCTGTACACAGACTTCAATTCAAGTTTGATATTAATATATGGAAGAAATGCATAACAAACTCAAACAAATTATTGTAACTTCCTTTAAAAAATGAAGTAGGGATAAATCTTTGACATCACGATACTAGAATCCTGATGAAGTCTCAATCATATCAGCAGATAAAAGAGACATACTAGAAACTTCTCTGCTACAAGAAGGTAAGACGAAAGATTACGTGTCTCAATCATTTGAGGAAAGTCATCGGGGTTACCGTCAAATAGGCAAGTAATCACTTGCTGCATCATTTGGCCGAGTTAAGACTGCTATTATATATATATGTCTGATTGCCACAAATTTTAGGCTTAGCTGTACATGTCTGGTACATATAGATGTATATGTACTTATATTCTTGTTCACTTTTGCTTTTGTTTCTCATAATTTTGTTGCGTGTGGCTGGCACTTTGTGTTGTTTTTGGATATATAACATGGTTTGCTGAGACTACTGTATAGTTTATTTGAATATACTCTGTACAAGACCATTACATGACTCATCATGTGTTTCTCATGATTGTGCAATTGATATGGAATGCAGACATTCGATCAGAAATTTTCTATAAGTTTTACTTTTGTATATAATCAGGCAGTAGGCCTACTCTGCAATAAGAATCATCCTATTTCAGAAATTATTCAATCAGGCTATTTACTTGTTTGGGTTATTATTATTTTGGGTTTATATTAATGATATAAGTAGCTCTCTGGTTCACTCTTCAATTAGTCTCTTTGCAGATCATGCTCTGCTATATTGTCCTCTCAACGAGCCATGATTTTGAGTACACAATTTTATCTCAGCAAGACCTATCTGTTGAGCAGTGGGCAAACAAACACAAAATGAAGCTTAATGGTGAAAAGTGTCAGATTGTTTTGTTTGATTTAAAACGGGAGATCGGCAAAGAGACAATTAAGTACACTCTATACAGTGTTCCTCTGCGGATAGTCGAGTCACTCAATTACTTAGGCGTGTTTGCCTCTAATGACTTTGACTGGGACACTCGCATGGATGCTATGTTAAAACCTTACCAGAAAATAGGAACAATCAAAAAAATTTGATACAAAGTTGCAAAAAATGTTAAAAAATTGGCTTATTTGGTTTGTTTGCAGACCAATTGTAGAGTACGCTTGCGAGGTGTAAGATCCATACCTCATTAGACAAGAAAGTTAGTTGAAAATATTCAGCGGTGCGCAGTATGTTTTTTAGCCAATCTCAAGGAGTCTTACATAAGCCAGAATAGAGCTACATTTGGAGCTGCTCAAAGATAGGTCAGCAAGAATGTCGCTGCTGATTAAAATCCTCTCAAGTGATGAAAACAAGTCATTGATTACTGCTTTTGATGTCCACAGTAACACACATTCTTATACCACTAGATATGTGACTAATAAACAACCTAGGGCTGTTTCGACCTTCAAAACATTTTATCAGCAAAGTTTCTCCCCTAGAACATCCACAGACCTGAGAAGGAGCTGACCATTTTCATGGTGTTGTTTATTTTGCTACAACAAGCTTGTTGCCTATTAGTGCTTTGAAACTAATTTATTCTCTCTTGTAATATTATATAACCACATTTTATTGTGACTTTCAGTAATATATTTTACCCGCAAATGACCCTTATTTTTGTGATGGATTTACTAAACGGAGCTTCCTAGTTGCCATATGTGTTCAGTTATTTTCGGCCCAGTAATGCAGAAACCAGTTTGCATGGGAAGTCCATAGACTAACACCCAGTACTTGCTATATAAACAACTGTGCTTTAGTGTTAGGGAGAGAACAAAGGGAACAGAGCAAGGAAGTTCTGAAAACAACAAAGTCAAGAACTACAAGGCAAAAAACTACGTTCCATAAAGAAACAACGTTCATAAAGAAACAACGTTCATAAAGAAACAACGTTCATAAAGAAACAACGTTCCGGTGAAACATAGTTTACGTTTCCTTACTTAGGAACGTACGGTGAAACATAGTTTCACCGTCAGGAACAAAGTGTCAACATTATTGAACTGCTGCGCAGCTTTGTACATATGTGTACATCTTTGACCTTCATGCATTTAAGGGTGCAACTGTTTGGGTATTTATTATTTGTAAACCCATTTCAGCATTAAGCTACGGTTGAATGCAATGAATTGTACTTAGATGTTCTCTGCTTTTTCATGCTTATAGAGCTTGAGAAATAAAAAGCCATACTTATTAACCAATCATATTGCTTACAACAATTAAAGTTATGCATGAGAGCTATTACTTATTCAGTACAAGACAAATTGTACGCAGGACCCACTTGCAAGTGGTAGTTAGCTGTGACTTCTACAACATTCTCCTCAAAATCAGAGTCTTAGGGTTCTCTCCAAATCTAGACTTGAATAGCAATTTTTAATCAGTGTATTCATGTCAAGATTGTGTTTTTTCCTTCCTGTTACAGAAACAACGCTAGGCTAGGTAAACACCCTATAATAAGTATGCTCTATACATGGCAACAAAAACGCAACATAATTCATATTTTACTAAATAATTAAAACTTACTTAGGTAAAATGACCGATCTAAGTCAAGTGCAGTTAAAAACTAACTGAATTGAATCCCTTGACTTACCAATCGAAAGCTTTATCGCCCCGAGTTTTAAAAAACCCTTCCCAATAGTCTTTATCTGCAAACTGTGCCAAATTTTTCGGTAGCAAACTCATGCTTCCCAAAAAAATTATGATAAGGAATAGGCTACTGCTCCATGTAGACGAATGATATTGTACGATAAGACGGGTTGAGATTTTACGGATATATTTCGTTAGCGTAATAGACTGGCACAATAACCATTCGACGAAAGAAATCACCGGAAATATTATGTTGCACAGTTACCGCGTCAATATGGCGGGTGATGGATCAGTTCAAAAATTTTCTTTTCAATATCTATCCTCTAGAACATTTCCTTCACTCGAACTCAAAGACTTTCAAGACCGCTTACAAAAATGGTAAGTCACGTCCAATTATGTTATCACATAATTTTTTATTACATGTACAGATGATTAGACAATCATTTCCGTGTTTGATTATCGAATTTTACAGGGGAATGGAAAACAGAATTCATGCCCAAGCTTTCTGCTTTGATCAGCAATTTAAACCTTATGTTGCCGAGAAATTTGCTTTGGTTAGTATTTCTTGAGACCTTTACTTTTTATTATCATTGTAGAGACCAATCGGTTCCCTCGATGTCGTCAGTTTTTTTTTTGGTCTTTTTAGGACTTCTTTCAAAGTGATGAAATTATGCGATCAGTAAAACTTGCAGGGTCTGCTGGGACTATAAGCTATGGGCTAGGTAGGTGGTGCAGTACTTAGATTTGACTATATACATTCCTTATAAACACATTATCAACAATGTTCTAGCAACTAACCTCGACTAGCACCTTAAGTAGTTTCAGCAATGAAAGCTTTAAATGCTTAGAAAAACCTTTTAAATGCTTTAAAACCAGTGATATACAGCCCCCCTGGGGGGCTGTATTTTACTGGTTTCAAAGAGTCATGGGAAATGCTCGATGAGAGTCAGATTTTTGGGTCTTTATGAGCACAATATTAATGAGAATTCATTTTTTCTCCATAATGACTGCAACATAATCTAGCGTTCATTAACTTTTTTACTAACCTTCTTCTTTACTTTACTGGAGTAGGTGCTCAGGCTAGTGCTGTGGAGATAGAGCCAATTCTATGCAGGACTATATCTATGACTATGTTTACTGGAGTAGGTGCTCGGGCTAGTGCTGTGGAGATAGAGTCAATTCCATGCAGTACTATATCTATGACTATGTTTGACAAACTATCCGAAAAGGGTGTGCTCCAGGAGGGAGGCTACATACGCAAGTGTCTCGAAGAATATGTCGAAAACGTGTGTCTAGCAGATCAACTACGCAATGTGAGTTCCTATAGTATTTCATGTAGTTTATTGTTAGTTTTCTTTGCAAGTGTCATAGTCTACCAAAAAAAGGCAATCATAATATGTAAATGCACAGACTGACTACCTTGAGCAGGTGCTTGTCAATGAGGACTATGAGAAGTACGATATATACAGTGAGGAAGAAAGAGAGGAGTTCTTGTTCAGGCTCTTCTCTCACCTGTGTATCGGAGGAGCGGTATGTCAATATGAGGACATGGTGGGGCCTTACCTCACCCACACCAAACATCTCTACAAGGATCTGATCAGGTAGGCATTCTCTGAGAGAGATCAACGAGTAATTTTTGTTAATCAACACTGATGACTCTCCGTAACTCAGTTTATTCTATTTATTTATTTGATACTAACTATTGAGACTTGCTTTGAGCCTTGCGAATTTTGTGAACTTCATAAACTTTATATATTACAGAATGTTTTTCTCTTTTTGATATATTTGTTCTTTACGCAATGGTCCATTCAAATGGACCTATGGCATGTA
This sequence comes from Watersipora subatra, assembly GCF_963576615.1. Taxonomy (NCBI): domain Eukaryota; kingdom Metazoa; phylum Bryozoa; class Gymnolaemata; order Cheilostomatida; family Watersiporidae; genus Watersipora; species Watersipora subatra. The sequence continues at coordinate 59,299,616 of NC_088715.1, forward strand.
CCTACAATTTTACGCAATGCTTCATAAAATCGTATGTAAGGAAAACTTAAAAAGTGAGAAGCTATCATATTTTTGATGCAGTTAAAATGGAAAACACTGCATGGGATGTTTTTGCAGTATTCATACAATTTTGATAACAGAACAAAACAGTTAGCAAGTATTAATTTAAGATTCACTATTGAGACTATTGACTTGCTGACTACATTATCACGCTATGTGTTTGGTTTGCAAATGCTATCAACATGGTCATTATAGATAATAATTATGATTATCAGCGATATAGAATATCTTTAATTTTTAAATGTTGAGAGAATCATGCCTAAAAATATAAAAAGGTTTCTAATGAGCATACTGGTGAAAATAGATTTCAAGATCTTTTATGGTTTGTTTCTTTTTTTTCCATGAAAATCCTAGGTTTTCAACTCATTTCGACTTACTTAATATGAAAAAATTACTTACAACCACTATCGATTATTTAAAAAATATTATCGCTAGCTGCTTTAACAATCTTTCACTATAATGTATGCCATCCGTTTTCTTATTAGAGAAAGGTAGTGTAAACACGATATGTCCAACCATTTATTTGATTTTAGTGGCTAACTGTTGCTCTTTTTTTATTCCTGTATGGCATAATTTAAAGCTTTCTATTTAAGGGAAATTATTGCTAACTATTGGCAATAATCGCCAATATTGCCTTATATATTTGTATATAATAACACATATACAAAATGAAAAAAACACTGCAACAATTTCTCATGGCTCCAACTTTTATTAATGTAAAACTGTATCAATCTACTGATAACATTGTTAACAGCCATGATTCTTGTTAGTCAAGACTTAATAAAACATGTTTTAGAACTTTGAAATTCTTTTCAGTCAACATAGCCTTCAACTATCTTATCCTTCTTCAATCTATATAGCACTCACTGTTAGTGATGCAAGTAATCCACAAAGGGATTTATATATATAAATCTCAGTGTTGGTGTTTTTGTCTTTTTGACTTTTGCGCACCGTATGTCCAGTTATAGCGATTAAAATTTAGCAATGAAAAATCCATGTAGCCGAGGATTTGATCTTGGAACCTCCCAAATCAAGACGACAAGCTAACCCATCAAGTTACTCTGGATTTATTTGAAAAATTGTCATCATCTTGGTTAAAATTAATCTGCGTTACGCGCAACGTCACTAAAGCTTGCTCTCACATAGCTTATTAGTAAATCCAGCCAGATGTATACTAGCTTACTCAAATTAGTCAATGGCAACTGCATTATCTGCCATTATTGATAAGCTGTTTTTAATACCCGTGCGATGCCTAGCATTCATCTAGTATATTCATATATGAAAAGGGCTAGTGATTATAATTTACTTGGTTGATAAGTTAACTCTTTCTTCATCGTTATCTGGTTTAACGATGTATACTTCGTGATGGGCTGCTCATCACAATACTTCCTGACTCTTCCCCCCTACTATCATAATACCAACTTCTAAAACACTTTAGTTCCATTCACTCAATAATTCCTGATTTCTCTCTTCTCACTTTTATTTTGGTAACGACTAATAACATTTAATGATTACTAATTCAAAAGTTATACATACATGTTTATATGAGTCATACATGAGTCATACATGAGTCATACATGAGTCATGCATGAGTCATACTTGAGAGTCATACATGAGTCATATATGAGTTATACATGAGTCATACATGAGTCATACTTGAGAGTCATACATGAGTCATATATGAGTTATACATGAGTCATACATGAGTCATACTTGAGAGTCCTACATGAGTCATATATGAGTTATACATGAGTCATACATGTTTATATGAGTCATACACGAGTTATACATAAGTCATACATGAGTCCTACTTGAGTCATACATGAGTCATATATGAGTTATACATGAGTCATACATGAGTCATACATGAGATAAATTACCTACAGAGCTTAGCTATTGCTGACTCTGCTACTGCCAGTAGCCTATCGGAATGGCTGATTTTTGGCATTAGATTATAACAGCAGTCACTAAACCGGTGATGCTAGTCATAACATTTGGGGAGAATGAATTGGTGTACATAATTGCATGTTGTGAATCTACAGTAATAACGTGTTTCTTTCATCTTTTTCCTCTTAGTTTTATTGGTCATTTATATCGGAAATTGATGTACATTCCTTGCATGTCACGGGGACATAACTCTAATTTATAAGAATTGGTGGAGTTGCGAGTTGATTATTTTGCTGGAGATAGTCTAGTGACTTATTGCATGTCACAATTTGTAATTTTATCATTTTCCTTTATACAAAAAATCTTTATAGAGGATCTTTATAATCTTTTACAACCAAAAAGCCCTTTGCTGTCAATAAATTGATTTTAAAATCATTCAGTTATTTATTTTATATACATGTATAACATTTATTTTGTATGTGGCAAATAATACTATTATTTTCATTATCGTTAGAGATGTTTTATGTCTAGTAATAATATGACTTTAAAATATATTATTGCAGTGTGCAGAAAGAGCCAGGAAGTAGTGACCTACATGTTGTATCTCAGATATATAAGATTAAAGCCTTGGTAAGTACGGACTACTATGCTGTGTCTCCTTGGCTCCTCATACATTGCCATTTTTTCACGTTTATGGAATTCTTTTATTAAACCTGTTGCTCTCTTATTCTATGTATAGCCAGAGGGCTGAGTTTTATTGGTCGAGACATTACTTACCGTTTTTTAAGATTTTCAAGATTTTTAATACTTTGTTTAAGTTATGCCTGCAGTTTGTCAAAAATTGGTAGAAAAGATCTAAGAATATTCCTATAATCTTGGTAGATTTCTATTGACAAAAATTTACAGTAATTAAATAGGTGGGAGGACGATATTCTGATGCAATTTCTTCAAGCCAGTTTGCTAGCTAAAGATATTTTAGAGTTTTTGTGTTAAATAACTGTTCATATGGAACCCATAATACTTTTCAGAACAGAATTTCACACACTTTGCTCAACGTAATGCATGCGTTGTTACTCTTTGATTACTGGTCAATATGTAGCAGCTTTTGAGACGGCAACTAGAAGTAGATTCGGTCTCATAGTTCCTTTCTTTGAAGAGTTGTAACAAGTTGGTACTGTAATATATTTTTGCCTGAATGTACACAATACAGTCAAACATGGATAACTCGAACTTCACGGGACCGAGCGAAAGTGTTCGAGTTATCAGACCGTTCAAGTTATCAGAGCACTGTCATAAGTCCATGCTTTTATTTATTTATTTATTAGTAGATACATGCACATATACAAACTATAATAGAAATCAAAAGCATAAATGGCTTGTTTCAAATTAAATACTTCTAATGTAAAGTTTAAAACTTTTTTATCAAAAAGTATAGGAGATTTTTCTATCACTTGAGATTGTTTTGTTGTTTGAGGTGATGTTATTGCCAGGACGTTTATTAAATTAAAAATGGCAAAACTTGATCGTTATTGAAATGCTCAGAAGAAAAGACATCTTTTTCTTTTGAGCGTTTTAACCAAGATCAATTTTGCCGATTTTTCTTGAAGTTTATGCAAAGGTCACCTCACTTTTCCATGCTTCCGAAAGGCAGATGTTGGGTAAAAATCAAAATTCACCAAACCTTTAGAAAAGTCGTTGACAAAAGTATTTTGCCGACGGTGGTAATAACGTCTCCTATGATTTACGAAAAGTTGAGGTTTACCTCTATGACTTGGAATAAAGTGATTTTCTAAAGCGATAACAACCGTCTCGGTAGCCGTTGTGCAAAAAGCTGTTCGAGTTAACAGAGTTGAGGTCGAGTTATCTATAGCAATTTATCATTACGTGGGAACGGATCAAAGAAACCGTTTGAGTTAACCATGTGTTCGAGCTATCCGTGGGCGAGTTATCCATGTTTGACTGTATTTCTATGTGTGACTGACTATGAGTGATGTATGGGCGATGGAGTGTAAGTAGATTTGCTGCCATTAATTTGAATCAGTCTTAACTAAGCTTCACGTTTGTGGCAAATGTCCTATTTCAAAAAAGGAGGCAGGCTTAACTAACATGTTCTGATTGTTTTAGGATTCAGAACAAGAGGTTTTCTTTCCTGATGACAAGGACCACCTGAATAGTTTTGCTTACCTAGTAATTGACCCTGTCAAGAGAAATGTCATTCTGCTTCACCATAAGTTCTCTGGTGGTCTTTGGTGACATTTGTGAAAAGTGTTGATGAGTGACACTTGTCAGTGGCTTAGATGGTTATATCATTTTTGTGCCACTTTTATTCATGGAGGAATTCCAAAATAGCTAAAAGCTGAATTTTAGTTTTTCAACTTCGTGAGTTGATATACTGAAATAATTACTGTGAAAGCATTTTAGATAAGTAAAACATATATTTTATTGTTTCAGTTTATCTAAAATAAAAATCAGATATAAGAACTCGCACACACTATAGATATAAAATCTCGCTAAATGTTTCTGTATACTAATCATTACATGCAAGCCATTGGCACCAATACTTATAAAACTAACATATTGCTAGTCAGTGAAAGACATTTAAAAGAAGCAAAATTTAATTTATCAGATAAATAATTTGTTGGTAAAAAAACTCTTCAAAAACCTTATTCAACCTTACTCTGTTAATGAAAAAATAACAAAAATGTGTTCACAAAAGCTACTAACTCCTAGTACCTGAAACACTAGCTCCTGATAATAAAAAGCTGTGTATGGTGAGATCTGTAAAATAGGAAGACCACGATTATCACACTGATCAGAGATAGATTACTTTTGATCATGTGACCCGAAGCATAGTCTGGGCACCAGTTACATTGGTAGGAACCACAGGCTAGACAGACGGTCAGTTTGTTGAACTCTACTCTATCAATTATCCTCTGAGTGTAAATTCCTGCAATACATGACAGTACAAATATCTTAATAAATGATATTGTATAATTTCAACAAATGTCTAAATTTTGACACAGTGACGCAGTAATCACAGTAATCACACTTGTTTTAACATGCCAAGATAGAGAAAATGTAATAATGGATCAGGAAGAATCTCTAGTCAACTTATCCTAACCAAGCAAGTTAATGAATGTTTGAGACCATGACATCACTTCTTGTTAAGCCAAGGACATTTAGCATTTCTATGAACTCTCCTTTCACAGCTATTGTTCTGAAAGATGACAATAAACAAGTTTACCTGGCTCAAAGAAATCAAACACCCTGATTCTGTGGTTCTGGGTGATATTGGCAGCGGTTCTTCTGCGGCCAGCGTTAATGGTAACACAGTTGTTCTCTGTTCTGTCTAACTGCAACATGATTGGTCAATCTTAACTCACAAATTCAACATCTATCGGGTGCTGCACTTTGAATACATGAGCATGCCCTTCATAATTTTAGGTTGCGCTTCTTGTGAGTAATTGTCATATGATAGCATAGAGAGATTATAGCGTTGATCATATCATAATTTTGGGACCACTTAGTAATGTTTTTCCATGTTCTTTTTCATTTATGGCATAAACTCTTTTTATTATCTCAGGTCATACGTGCTATATATGTCAGAAAAACAAGCTGTGTAGACACCCCGTCTGCCACCAAATGTGTTCTAAAAAATTACAGTCTATTTATTTGGTACCCATTTCATCCTATCATGTTATTGACAATAATGGCTGGCCAAATAAATATTAAGACACTACTAATACTTCAAAGATCATCAATTTAATCTCATATAGTTATATGTGAATGTGTGTTGAAAAACTGTTGAATTTAAACAGTTTTCTTGACAAACGTAAACCTAGTTTTTATTGGATTTTGTATCATAACATGCAGATACTGTTATGTTATACCAAAGCCAAGCTAAAAGGGCAAACATCTGCTGATATTTAATAATATTTGTGTGTAAAAAATTCTTAGCTGCCCATTGATGTGCATATTGCTCTAACTCATCTCATAAATACCAACCTATGAATTAATAGCCAATTTCTAGTTTATTTTGAGCAGTTCCATTATTATGATCACCACTGTCAGTAGGCATATCAGAAAGCTAAAGTATTGCACATCGAATTCCGTTTCTAAATTTTTAATAGGGTGGTAAACTTCAACAAAAACTTACATAGTCAAAGTATATAGTAGTCTGAGACCCTCTGGATTCTCCATTTCGAATGGTGTTCATGGGGCTCGTCTTGCGCACATGCGCTTGTAAGGCACCATTTGGCAAGACATATCCACTGGGAACTGTGAAGTCTACCATGGCCACACCACTCCTTTCTCCTGGTCCTTTCCAGCTGTAATAGACTGATTTATGTACTCCGTATTTGATATAGTATCTCATTCATACATTTACTAGTAATTTATCTAGTGCACTTCAAGCAATGCACAGTCCCAATAATTTATATTTACATTTCAGAGTACACCATATAATATTTTTATTTTGAAGCACTTCATGTTTTCTTTTGCTGTAACATAATCTTTACTATGACGAAGGCCGTGTCCATCGGTTAGCAAAAAATCGCTTACAACAGAATTTGAACTAGCAACTTTCAGATGGGTAGACCAATGCTCTACCAGTTGCACCACTCGACAGGCATGAAACACTTCAGATTAATTGTGTAGTTGCTTGCCACATCTCTCACATTCCGTGGGACTACCAGTGTAATAGTTACTACAAAAGAAATGCTAAATGCTGCCCTTTTTACAATTTTTGTGCAGCATAATCTCTGTTTAAAATGAAATTATAGCCAATAACGTTTTAGAAACATACAAGTTATCTGACAGTCAGAGTTCTTGTTCCAAAAATCTGCTTAATTTTCTGATTTTAAACTGTTTTTATGTTCAGTAAATCAAATGGAAAGATGCTCTGGGTGTATTGCAAAGCGGCGATGAAAGTCAAGAGAAAGTCAATGAGAAAGCACACCTGGCCACTCACACAGGACATATCTTGTAATGAATGATTGAATGGTTGAAACCACTGGTCCACAACTTCATGTGTATGTCAAATAATTCTCCTGCTGACTTCCTGAACAGCCTTTGATGTTCATAGTTGACAGTCGTCTTCATTTGTACCAATGCAACTCCATGTCCTTTCGCAAATGTCTGCACCGTGCCCCAATGAGTCGGCAGCTGAAAGGCCAGACAGTCATGAATGAAAAATATTGTCGTTTTAATTCATAATTTACATACCCTAAGTTCACTCGTAGTATTATTTACCTGTGGGATAAGACAAATCCAAAATAACTGTGAATAGCATTGTCAGTATTTAATGGTTCAAATCTAAAAATACAGCAAACTTAATATAATGTTTTATTCTCTGTCAGCTCCCAAATCCTTTTCTGCTAATCTGAGATTTAAGCTAGCCTAATGAGGTTAGTTGCTAGTAAAGACCGAAGTCTAAGCAAGCTAAAAATGCACATCAAGCTTTCGAAGAGAACATGATTCCTGATTTCATGATTAGTTTAGTTTGATGCAATTCATACAGCATGTTTGGTCTACCTACATATCTATAAAGACAATGATTGCAATGACTTATGAGTTGTCTTCTCAATAACAATAACAAAAATTCAAACTTGTTTCACTACTACTACTCCACCTACCGATATCTTTTGTGGTATAAACCAATTGTCTTTGTCGAGATGTACAGACTGGTACCAGCTTGGATCTTGATCTGAACGAAACGTCAAGGTCATGTCATAGGCATTCCTGTCCTGGTTGAGCTCAGCTAATATGGACAACGCTTGTGTTGCTATCAAAGTATCCTGCAAATAAGAGTCAAAACTAACAAACATCCTTTAAGCTTGGTTGTCATATGACAGCACAATGTGCGCAACAAGGCGCACGACGTTGTAATGGAAACACTGCACTGCAGTCGACGCAAGGCATTGCGCATGATCACTGCGCCGCGGCCGATCATTGCGCTGTTGTGGAAACCAGGCTTTAGAGTACAAGTGAGGCACTGGAGCATCTATTTTAGCTGCCAAGGAACTTGTGAGATATTCTTTATTGTTTATTTAGCAGATTTGTGTCAATCTCAAAAAGCTTCTAAAGAACTTATATAGCCACAACAAACCTACATAAGTATTTGAAGTATTAGATTCTATCTCTATTATCCTTATACCATGAAATAACCAACTGCTATTAATGAATCCGCTTTGTCATGGTGTGCTTGTGTATCCATGACTGTCAGCTAGTCTCGTAAATGCTGTGTTTGCACATTTATGGTAGATTTGGTCTAAACATATGTGTGTGCGTGCGTGTGCGTGTGTGTTTATTTTCATCAACAGAAACAATACAGAAAAATAAACTGCATATTAGTCAATATATCAGGTTAAATACAAATTAATGAGAAAATGAAAAACTGTAGCAAAATTCACTCAACCTGAGCACGAGATATGAGAGTAATGATGATGGTGCCATAAGTGCACTGTAGCCCAGCTAATGTTCCGTGTCTCTATCATGTTGTGAAAAATATCTGGTTTCAAAGCTCTGTCTGGTTCCTGAGAACCAGACATAGCCTGAGAACCAAACAAACCCGAGCCTCTTAAACACCTTAAATCAGATTAGAAACTCGAGTATGCGCCTTCACAATTGACCTCAAGGAACACATTCACTGGATTGTTGTCATGAAAACATTATATTACCAATTAGTGTTGAGAAACAACGCATAGCCGGCTGTCTGATTGAGAATGAAAGAGGTTCTGGGCTTAATTATAGTCTTTATATAAATGTCAGTGTTTGTCTTTTTGTTAAACCCTGTGTCCAGCTATAGCAATTAAAATCTAGCCATGAAAAAATCCGTTCGGGGCGAGATTTTACTTTGGGACCTCCAGATCTAGAGGTGGTACACTCAACCATAAAGCGACATGAAATACCAAGGCGTCATTGGGCAAGTGCTTGCAAGGGCTCAAGTGCTTGCTTAGGGTTGATAATTAGCACTGTTGAACATTACGAGTAGCCATTGTTAAGTTACCCCGGCATTGTTTTAGTAAAGATTTTAGTACACGTCTAGCTTTCTAAGGAAGTTACTCAAATTCATTAGGCAATTATTCTACTACCCGTGCAACGCCGGTGCATTCACCTAGTAGCTGACAAATAAACTTATTCTAGATTGCATGATGCGAAGGTTTGAGCTGACCTTTTTGTTTCAACAAGTTGAATTCATCTGAACTGTTAATAATGACCGTCAACTATATATTGAAACTAGAAAAATGCCCGGCGTTGCACAGCTAATAAAAAAGTTTTTGCACAGAAAAATTATTTTAAATCCACATATATAACAATTATCATTCTAACTTTTAAATGAAAATGTTATGTTTATTTCTGTGTACTGTGTTTATTTCTATGTAATTCATACTGTACCGGCTGCAGTGCCTACTAAAGCTCTCTATTGATTGCAATAGTCTTGTTGGTCATGCGATTTTAAGCATTTTTTTCAAGTATGGGTACAAATCTTTCTTTTGGGATGACTTCATGCATAGCGCTAGATGCGGTGTTGAGGGTGTAGCTATGAAGCATTGACATGTACAATTAGTATTTATTATTTATTAATATTATTTAGCCCAATTTATTCCATAGTATAGCTAGTTGGGCAGCGGAGCATATTGGATAAACGTCTGTCTGCTGACCTGGTGGTTGGAGGTTTAAATCCAGTACACAGCAGGTTTTTTACTCCTTAAAACTTTATTGCTATAAGTAGACAGAAGGAAAAACAGATGGACAGACATACAAACATTCAGATTTCCATATATAGATGAATCTTTACTCCCAGCATTCAAACCTAAACTAGAGTTAATCTCAAGTAATCCTTATAAATTACACCTACCTACACCGTAGGACTTATTTTCATTTTGTAGTCAAACCGCTTTGCCACTAGTTAAGAAGGCACACCTTTATATAGGCACAATATAAAGGTGTGCCTCTTTTTGTTGTGCTACGCCATTGTTCTAAATAAGTAGCTCAAAAACAAAGCAAAACTTTTTATTCTGAATAAAAAACATATCGAAACTATCTAAATACCGCAATTTCAAAATTTTTCATAACTGCAATAACTTGGGTGTCCTTATTAAGAAAGTGAAAATATTACCACTTGACTTCTAAAAACCCAAGTTTTTCTATTGACTAACCCAAGAAGATGTCCAGCCGCCTATGTACATTCTTTGCTCTTGCAGAAACTTTTGAACCTTCTCAATATCAGATTTTGGCTCATTGTTGAGGATGAGGGTGTGCAGAGCATAACTTGTTGCTGACACCGAATAGCCCGTAACATTCAGAATCTGCTTGGTTTTGATTCTCAGCTGTGTGTCAAGGCCAGCTGTCATTTCTATGGGAGGAATCTCCATAGTTGACCAGTAATGCATGTTTTTCACTACAATATTAATAAACAATGGCAGATTTACAACGAAATCGATACCGATTGGATCTGAGAGCTTGTATTCTAGTATAATTCTAGAATATTCTAGTATATTCTAGTATAGTAGACAAAAAAGAATAACTTCTAAACTAGCATTTGAAACGATTAAAACCTGTGGTAATATTAGTGTGAGGGATGTTGGCAAACCTCGGCCAGACACTCAACAGGGCTGCTGGCCTCAGTCTTACTAGGCCGGCAAAAAGCCAGCCCAGTCCTGCCGGGTCGAGAGAGGCTCGGCCCTGGGCCCCTTTACAATTGCTAGTTTAATAAAAAGACGGTCTGAACATTTTTTGACTGTCTCCACTAAACAAGCAAGTATTAATCTGGGAGATGTTATAAGTTGTTTTTACAGGTAATAGTTATAGAATATAGCTTTTAGAAAACCAATAAACAGCAAGCAAGTGTGAGCGGTAGTAATAAGTAAAAATTTATCTGCTAAGCAATACAATCTCATTTTGTTACTGTTTTTATGCTATACTAACTTTGCGACTAACTCGACTGTAAAAAATTTGGTTGCTTTGGCAAAATATTTTTAGCATCAAGAAACAGCTTAAATTTTTATGTTTAAAAATATTCACATTCACAACTTTAATTAGTATTAATTATTACTATTATTTAATACTTTATTTAATGATCACTCCCAAAATACAGTTATAAGTGCACCAATTTGTATTTCTTTGGTGAGCTGAAAAATATTTATAGCCATCTCATAGAAATTTTTTGTTGCTATGAAAGTTTTTCGTGAAGAAACAGCATCTGTTAATTTCTTATCATAGTTATTTCAAAGCTGATACATCTACATGAAAACTCTATAACTCCGACATCAATGACGAGAATATTCTTTATTAACACTGTTGAGATTCATGAGTTGAATATGCCAGTTTACAATATTTACAGATGTTTTCTCAACATATTGAAAAAGATACACCATATTACAGTGGCTAGACTTACGATCAGTAAGTCAGTGATTTGAGAACTACAAAAATCATTGGTGGCGTTAAAAAGATTTTTCAGCAAAAAATTTCCTGTGCTACACTATCCTAAAGTCTGTGGACAACTCTCATAAAACCACCGCAAAATGTAATTTTCTCAAAGGAAGCTATATATATAAATATCAAAGTTTGTACGTGATTCGGTTTGTCCAGCTATAACTATTAAAATCTTGAAATGAAGAATCTGGATCGCAAAATGTTTGATCTAGGAATCTCCTACTTTTCAAGAGAATATGCTAAACCGTTGAACTACACAAGATTAATGGATTCATTGGGCGATATATATGTCAATATGTGGCTGAAAATATGCAAACTGCTCTGCGTTATGGCGCAACATCATTTTATGCTTGCTCTCATAGCTTTTATTAGTAAGTTTATCAATACAGATATTAGGTTGCTCAAATTAGCCATTGGCAATGTGCCAGGCTAATGGCAAGCAGCAGACAACTACATTGCTTGCAGCAGTTTATAAGCTATTTTTTAATACTAGCATTCAGCTAGTATCAGACTACAAACAATCTGAAAGTTTTTCTCAGCATAATGAAAAAGCTTGGAGTATTATATATTTTAATTCAATTTATTGAATTTCACAGAGAACACTTATCAATTACTCTGGTTGCTGATTGCTTACCCGAACGTCTCATTTCCTTCAGTCTCTTCAGAGCAACTCCTTTGCCCGGATGGTTTGCCAAGCTGAGAGCATAAGCTACAACCGACATTTCAAAAGGATCATCTATAAACTGAGCCTGTTCACTGAGATAGTCTTTCGCTGCTGTAACTGTTTCTTGCACTTCCTCTTGAGTCTCTTGATCTTTTGGTACGGACTTGGTAAGCCCGAGAACTACTAGAGCTGTGAGAGAAACGTTGCTTGGATGTTTCATCCCATCAACCTCCACATAGAGCTTGCTCTAAAAAGCATGCATCTTGTTTAATTATTATTTCTTATTAACCAGCATTGATCTGCATTAGATTAACAGAGCAGCAGTTCTGCCGTTTCTCTTTTTTTAATTGACATGCCCGAACATCAAGCAGGCTACAGATAGACCAAAAAAGTCACATTCACCACCCACTGGTTTGACACTCACCATCAACTAAAGTGATACTCATCATCAACTTATTTGACGCTCAGAGCAAGCAAGGGGAGATAATACTTCAGTTAGAAGTAAGCAAGCGGAGATAATATTCCTGTTGAGAATAAGCAAGTGGAGATAATACTTCTGGTTGAAATAAACAAGATATGATAATACTTCTGGTTGAAATAAACAAGATGTGATAATACTTCTGGTTGAAATAAACAAGATGCGATAATACTTTTGGTGGAAATAAACAGGAAGAGATAATATTCCAGTTTGAAATCAGCAAGAGGAGGTAAAACTTATGTGTAAAAAAGCCAGAGATACTACATGTTAAGCAAATGGTCTATTGACAATATTCCACTGAACTTAAACTAGCTTCTTCCCGCTCAAGGTTAGGTATTTGTAAACGTACCTCTAACCATTTATTGTTGATGGTTCCAAACTCAATAGCAATACCACGTTGCAGGCCGTGCTGCTTTGTCAGCCAAAGGGATGCTCTGTCCAAGGCATTCTGCGGTATCTGAATATTCCGCTGAAAGTCTTGCGCTTGAAATTTGACCTCAGACATAATTTCCACAAAATGAGCCGTCACCCTGCGCATAGTATGCTAAAGGTATAAGTCTCCATTTTAATCTTTTTATCAATTATTTTGAGTAGAAATTTGTTCTAAATCAACTTTGTCTTGTTTTCTTCTAACCAACTGCCAAAGTGACATATAATAGAGGTTTCACTTAACAAGGATTGAAGGCTGAATAATTGGCTGAATCTTTATATATCGACAGCATTACTTATTAAACTTATTGCATCTTTAATTCTCTGCCAACATAGCTGTATGATATAAAGATAGAGTATGATCTCTGCTTAACAGACATTGCGCGTGTTTTTAGGACCGTTGTTGCACAAACAACGCCTCTGGGATCTCTGCTAAACATGCCTGAAGCTGGCGGAAAAGGACCCAGGATGACTGGAGACATGCCCAGTTACAGAGAGAAATTTAAGGTTTCATATCATTCCTGTTACCACTAGTGGACTTTTTTAGGAATTGAAACTCAGCCTCTTTTGTGAAGGTCAGGCATTTTCTTTGCAAAACAGGCAGAGTTTTTTGCAAAGAGTTCCCATGATTTTGCTTCATTTTGAGGACTTCAGTGGGAAAATTTCTGATCAGATTCTAGACCACTAGGTCATGCTGTTTTAGTAGTACACTTAAAACAGCCATTAACTCAGTCTTATCTTACTCATTATCAACTAAAAACTGTTCAATATCATTTCATTTTTAACCAAACAGCCTTTAAATACGATGAACCAATCAGACGTAATGACAAAGTTTTAAAGGCCAGATGTTGACCTAATTGTCCATAAGCTAAGACTTACCATGTGCATGGCTTCTGACTCCATCGGAAAGCTCTGAAAGATCCGTCTGGCATTTGATAGCTAAATATCTCTTGCATTGCTGTAAGAAGAATAAACGTTAAAAGACTGACCAATTGTAAGAGTCATTTGACACTGCATGTCTGTTGATTTATTAAGCACCTTATCTTGCCAGAAGCTAAAAGCGGCAAATGGGTTTAAGCAAAACCCACTAATTATGCTAACACTGCCGAGTTTATCATCTCTAGAAATCTGTGTCAGCTATGCAAGATACTTGAACAGGATATCAGTGAGCTGTGTCATTCTCTAAAAAACATAGACACCTATTTGGACAGACTTGTCTACAGCGGCAAGATATTTTAGTGAAAAGTTTCATATGTTTCTTATCAGAAGAGCTAGTAACTTTGTTTAAAAGAGAATCGCACTCAATCATCAGACCAGGATTTGTTCTCTTTTGATATTCCATAATTTACTCGTTTTCTTAGGCTTATGATTGTATTGCCAGTTGATCGAAATTCAGAACATTGCAGATCCAACTGCTGTACATACAACATGCTACTCGTTTATCTGAACCTTGTTCCTTGCTTGATAACGAATGATGTTTGAAAAATTTTGGTGGAGAAGTTGTTTCAACTAATAATCTGATGCCTAGAAGAACTTTTATTGGTATGCATACTTCATATGAATAACAGAGCGTGTAACGAAGGAAATGCAATAAGTACAGTAGAGTTGGTTGTTATTAGAAATGGAGGATCAACTCACCGTTGTTCATTGACTCGATAATCTCATCAGCTTGAGATGCGGAAATGGTAGAGAGTGTGTGGAGAACCCTCAAGGAGTACCAGTTCATGGCAAAATTGAACAATGCGTTGTCAAGGCTGTAGTCAGGGCTATCTATCAGCTTTCTTCCTGTGAGGTAGTTTTTGTATTCAGGAGCAAATCCTACCCCTATGATATCACCTGTAGAGAAGTGTCAAGATCGTTCTTGTATTCAAGAGCAAATCCCGTCACTATAATATGACTTGTAGATAGGTGTCAAGATATTTCTAGATATTAATTTTCTTCTAGCAAATCGCTTGAGTTTGCTAAATTAAAAAATGACAACTGGATTAACGTAAGAGCTAGATGCTACTAGCCTGTACCATTTTAGTTGCTACTAAAATAAACTGCTGCCGTATTTTGTCAAGTTGGTTGAAGCTGACTAGTAGAATAAAGCAACAAAACGTTTTTGCTAAACTTTACAAAACGAAACATTTTTATGATGAGTAACAAAAGTTCTTGTTCACAGACCAATGACAGCCCACTGTTTAAAGTTATTCTGGCAGCAATATCAACTTGTGCTAGTGCAATAGGTTTTGGAAGTATTAGCTTATACCAGCTTTTAACTGATACTAAAAGCTTTTAACTACAATTATTCAAAGTATTTCTGTAAAATTTAGGGTTACTCCAGATTGCTCGTAACAATCGTAGCTACAGTTGACTACTCTACCTGGCAATTAATTAGTGAAACAAACACAACTGGTAGTATTTCTGAGAGAAATGTTTGCAGTTTCTTTTTAAGATCTGTTCAGTTAGTGACATTGTATTTGCTAAATTAAAATAAAATTTTAAAATTTAAATCATTTGAAATGTGTTTATAATAATTTACCAATATTTTAGCTATTTAATTGTTAAGAACTGAACAATATTAATTTAATATTAATAAATTAATTAATATTTATGTAAATGTTATAAATATTAATGTACAAAGCATCTGTTTATAATTCCTGTGTGATATAATTTGGAGAGCATTTCTGGTTGAAATAAAATTATTGTCAATAAGGCAATAAAAAAATGGAAATAATATGTTTTCGGTTCCCAAAACTAAGTATATTGACTAATTCAGCCTTTGCAGGTGTCTGTTCAATCGTAAATGTTGTATCTACTGTCGGCATATTTTCAATGTAAATTATGGTTGTTGATCAAAAAAATTTCTACTCTAAAAACTTATTAATTCTACCAATCAATATCTATGCCGATTCTGCAAAGCTTGCTTCAGTAGGCAGTTCAACAGGCGCAAAGACTAGGCAGTCATCAAAGAAATCTCTTATTGACAATCACTTATTTTTAAAGTAAAGCACGTGATTACAGATTAAATTAAATTATTTATTCGAAATTTTATTTTTTTAGCTTTTTTTAATTCCAGACGCTAATCTTACCAACAACATGCAGAGTGGACGCTGGTGAACCAGCGACGTAGTTCATCTCTCTTAGTTCAGGATCTATAATATCTTCCTTGACAGGTATAAGAAGATCAGGAGCATGTTCTGAGTTTGCTACGCGTAGGTCCACTTGGTAGTTGGTAATGTACAGTTCTGGAACTCCTTGCCACTGTTTGAGCAGCCAAAGAGAGCAGATGACTCATTAGGGTTTGTATAAATCTATAGACACAGTGTTTTTAATGTTGCAACCTAGAAAGTGTCAGTAAAGAGAGTAGACGACTCATTAGGATTTGTATGTCTAGTTGAACTTTGCATTTTTGAAGAGTTTCACGCCTGAGTTTCAAACAGTTTGAAGCCTGTTTCACGATACTTATGCCTTTTATAAACATAATACCAATAGTAAAATAAATTATAAAAAATATTTTTATTGTCAACATTTTGTGGTCTGACTAGATAAATCTCTGTGGTTACCCGGGTAATAAAAAAGTCTTTGGACAGAACATTGGCTTATATGTAACGAATACAACATTTACCATTCTAACTTTTAAACTTTATATCATGATAAAAGGGTTTTGGGCAGTTTATGTAAATTAAGAAAAAAGTAAAACAACTATAAAGCTGTTCAAATATACAACCATTACCAAGAATCATTATTAATTAATTATCATTATTACCAAGAATTATCATTACTCAACAAACCAATCAGATCACACTAAATTCTTAAGTATTTTCATTGATTCTAATCTCACTTGGAAAAAACACATCAAATATTTACTAAATCAAATGAGACCCTTATCAGGCTTACTCTACCGCACATCTGAATATTTACCCAACAAACCTCTGCTTTTATTATACAATTCCATGGTTAATTCCAAACTTTCATATTGCATTGAGGCATGGGGCAATGCACCTCCCACCCATCTTACAATTCTAATAACACTTCAAAAACGCATGATGAGGACCATTAAAAAAAAACCTCGCCTCACCCACACCAAGCCTCTTTTCAAATCATCATCCATACTACCTATTAGTTCACTATATTCATACCGCGTTATAATTTCAGCCCATCACAAATTTTATTCTAGTTACATCTCTCATACAATATATCAACCCCGATTCTCAAATTCCTGTCTAAATCTCCCACAATCTTCTTCCTGGGCAAGCCATCGCAGGATGGATTACCAAAAGGCCATTTTTTGGAGTCAACTCCCTAAGACTAGTAGAAGCGTAGACAAGGTGGCCAATTTCAAAAAGAACTTAAGTTGCATCTTTTAACAGTTGAATGAAACCTAATTACCCATAAAAACTGATATGATTACTTGATGACGACAAGCCCAACGCTACAACTAGCTATGCTATTGCGTATTATGGGCTTCATCACTCTTCCAGCTTTTTTCTTTTGTTTAACTAATTTTGTTGATGAAAAGAAATCACAAAAAAGTAATGGGTAGATAGTCTGCTTTGTTAAAATGTTTACGATGAAAAATGATTTGATACTGATACAATTATTAGGAACTGAGAAAACAAACTAAAATCATGAATATGTTGAATTAATGTAATGTACATAGAAAGGAGTGTACAAAAAGGTTACTGTTGCAACAGAAGCTATCCATCAAAACCTTGAATATGACAATATTGGTACTTCCCGATACTGTGTATCTCGAAAATTAGATATCGGACGGTTTTTGTTTGCTACTTTGTCAGACCGAACTGAAAGAGAATGCAGATGAAGTTTCCGTTGGCGATAATACTACAGTCCACTTGAGAAAGCTTAAATTTCATTTTTATAGCAATAGCCATAAGGATGAACTGGAAGTTAAACTTGATCGTGTGACATTTGAAATTGAAACGTCACATTTGAAAATTACGAATTAAAAAAGTAAGTAACAAATTTTAAAAACGCTTTTAAAAATTTAAAAAGCAAATACAAAAATGCAAAATGTAATATTAACTAATAATAAAAAGAGCATTCCCATTCAGCTTGTAACCTGCAATCACGATAAGGATATCATAAATAAAATAAAAATCAATGGCCTAGCCTTGTAGATAGCTTGTTTGCAAACCTGTGATTGCAATTGTCGCAAGTCCAAATCTAGTGCGATAAAGATTTTTTATAGCTATATTTTAATCGCTGTAACTGGACACAGAAATAAAAACAAAAAGACAAACAAACACTGAAATTTATATATGTAGAAGATTAAGATTATGGGAAATCTAAATAAACTTACTGTAACTTTGATTTTTCTTGTGTGCTTGTAATAGCCAACAGAGCTCATCGCCTCTATGGTTACCTCTATTGTACCAGCTTTGTTGAAGGTTATAGGCACGTAAATTTGTCTTTCTGTGTTTGGTAGTGTGGACACAAGTATCTGAAATTGGACAGAGGCTTTATCGATGCTTGTAACATTACAACAGAGTACTATAAACTGTGTATTAGTAAAACAGGAATACGTATTTACATGGAGTAAGAATATGATATAATAATATTATATGATAATATCATATAAAATTAGAAAATAAATTTCAGTGGTAATTTTTAGTTTTGTTTGTGATACAAAAATCAACGGTTACTAAACGCTATTAAAGTTAGCTGTTTTTGTAGAAGTAACAAATGATCTTTTTATGTGAATGACTTTTTTTGAGAAGTGTTGGTACCAGCTTACTCTAGTTTTAAATGAGCAATAGAGCCACCGCCTTTTTTGACCACTTTATTGCACTATGTGTAAAATTTTGCACTAATTGTGCAAAGTGTGCACTAATTTTACACATAGTGTGAAATTAGTGCAATCGTGGTTCAGTAGTAGGGCCCTGGCCTATGATTGAGAAATTTGTAGTTTGAGTTGCATAAGGACCATTGGTGGTGTTAGGAAGAATTACATTGCTGAATTGCCAGAATTGCTTCTGTGCTAAGTCGGGTCATTTGCAATTAAACCAGTTTCCCAATCTGTGCTTCAGCGTGGATGAAGAGGTATTTTTTTAACTAACTAGCTAAAAAATGTTGAGTTCTTGCAGGACTAAAAACAAAGCCTGACAAAAGCAGAGGAACTCCTCTGCGAGCCAAAGGCCAGCTAGCTAGAAATGGTGTCTCAATAAAAACACCCAATAGAAAGCAAGGTAAATCAATGCTGAACCTACCAAGAGCAGTCGTGGTTATAGGATGTGAAAGAGAACCATGATCTTTTATGTTTTTACAAAACATGATACTTAGAGGTAGATGTTAATATTTCAAAGCCTGGGCCCAACACAACTCGGGGTATTGTTTTCCCATCCGATCATAGACCTGATTATAGTTAACTGCTCAAATTCGCTTTGACTTTTGTGCGCTTCTAGTTTACATGCAATCACGAAATTTAAGTCCCTTTATGCATAATAATTTTTCGGTATAATTTCCAACTTTCAAGTTGATTGGCTCAGTAGTTCTTAAAATGCAGCCAAAATACCACAAGTATTTCTAAACGACTAATCAAAGAAAAATGTCTGTTGACAGAACATTTCTTTCTAATGACATACTGATTAAGATTCTTGGTAATGAAGGATAAAAAATAGAAAAAGCTAAAAAGCTTTGTCTTTTCACAAACAAGAGCTTTATACTGAAAGTATGTTTTTTTCTATTTATAATAAATATACACACTCTATCAGACTTGGGGTACTGCAATCATCATATTTCTTCAGTTATCTCTAAAATATCATTTCTTTGAAGAGTGTGAAAAAACTATTTACTCTACTTGATTTCTGTTTTTTTTTCATTGAGTTCTACAAGCTTGGAGCTTCAAAATGATATTCAGGTAAAAACAAATTGTGGTATTTTAAGTGATTGCACAGTTGGCGGAATGTCATTAATCCTGTCTAGGATCAAGGGACCTGCTTGTATATGCAAGATTAGATTTCAGAGTGTTCAAGCCAGTCTGTCTATATATATATATATATATATATATATATATATATATATATATATATATATATATATATATATATATATATATATATATATATATATATATGTATATATATACATCTCAGTATTTGTTGTTTGTCATCAGGTAGTTTTAGAAATGAAAAACTTGCTTCACATTGGATTTGAACTCAGAACCTTCACGTCTGCATACAGTTTTGCTATCCTTTAGGCCAAGTGGCTAAACTGCTACAAAATAGAATAATTTTGGTTCTACTCATTACACCGGTTAAAACACGCACGCTTGAATCATTTACAAAAATACTATTAGTTACTGCTAGAATGCTTGATAATCATGATTGATTGCATGGGAGATCCTGATGCGTTACATAGCGGTTACAAGCTGGCCTCACGGCTCTTATTGTAGCAAAGATTTAGACTAGCTTAAGTTACTAGCTACTCAAATTCATTGGGTAAAGAAACTTAGCCAATGACGAGTAGGCTTACATTACCTGCCACTGTTCATAAGCTGTTTCAAATCTTGAACAAATGTATATGTTGATTAAAAATAAATTCTTTTGGCAAAATCTTTTTTTTACTACCCGTGCAGCGCCGGGTATTCATCGAGTTGATATATATAAATTATTAGCAACAAACAAGCCTAAACATACCTGGTTCTCTCCTCTTCCAACATAAGCAGCGTGATCTTGCTTATCCCAGTAAACCGGGTCATAATCAAGACTCTTTTTCATTACAATGAGAACGTCCTGTGCCTCATGCCACCTATTAAACACGACGATTGACAGAGACAGGTGCTCATAAAGTTTTATGCTTCCAGGTGCCTCAACTCGGATAAAGAGGGGTCGTGTTCCATCAAACTAAAAAGTACCAAATTCTAGTTAAATTTCACAATAAAAGGCGGAACTATCACATCACAGTAGTAATTTGATTATTAACCTACTAGAAGTGAGATAATGTAGGTGGTAAGTGGTGATAACGTAGGTGGTAAGTATCCGATTACGGATCTAAATACCTCTATTCTATAATCTAAATAAGATTAACTGGTTTGTTATTGGTTAAACAATTAATTGCTAATCGACAATTAGAGCACTTCAGCTCAAGAGACTAGACTAGACTCCTAGACTGAAATGTTGAGTTTTAAAAATTGAGGCAGAACCTTTTTAAACTTCAGGAAAAGAAAAGTTAGAGTTATATTATTTTTGTTTAGCAAAAAAGATCATCATGGAAGGTTATGATCATAGGTCATCATCAAACATCATCACAAAAGGCTACTATAAAAGGTCATTATGAAATATCATCAAAGATTACTGAAGATTATTACAGCAAACTTATTCAACATTTTAAACAAGTTTTCGGTGCCATCTTGCAAAGCTTATTTAAATATTTGTATTCCTTGCAGCAATATGAAAGCATAGTTTTCCTTGTTAAGTGCAACTAAAACTAATATTACTAGCTTAATAATATATTGGCAAGAAGGTTTAAAAAATCATAAAGTAAGAAAAATATTTTAGCAAAATTTATGCCAATGGTTTCTATGGAAAATTAGACTCACTTGGATTAGATACAGTATTTCTAATGTAAGCTAAGGGTAATACCTAAATTTACTGTTGTCTTTTCAATTTTCTTGATGGAACAACCTGCTGTTTTTTCAAGCAAAAATGTAT
This sequence comes from Watersipora subatra, assembly GCF_963576615.1. Lineage (NCBI taxonomy): Eukaryota > Metazoa > Bryozoa > Gymnolaemata > Cheilostomatida > Watersiporidae > Watersipora > Watersipora subatra. Next base: position 59,321,223 of record NC_088715.1, read on the forward strand.
AGATGTTTCTTGAAAACATAATGGCGCAACATCATTTTATGCTTGCTATCACGGCTCTTATTTTTATGGTGGGCAATACTAGCTTACTCAAATTAGCCAGTGGCAATGTGCCAGGCTAATGGCAAGTTGGCAGGCAACTACATTACTTCCCACTGTTTATAAGCTGATTTTTAATGCCCATGCAACGCCAAACATTCTGCTAGCACATGTATATACAAGGCATATACTTTTTTTGGGCAGTCCATAATAATTTTTACAGAAAATATTTTTCACATATAGCAGCAAAAAATAAAATGAAATAAGTAAAAAAGTATTGCCATGTAGTTTCATGAACACAAAAATGAAATCACATAAAATAGAGACTTGAAACTTGAAGTTCACAATACAATGCATAGTCAAAACTATTAATACATGAATAATGTAGTTGATTTCTGTTAACTAGCATCTATCATTTGTATGAGATCTCAAATTTCAAATAATCCCAAACTTAGTAAGACTTACTATGACTTACTATGACCTACTAAGACTTGTTAAGATTTGGTACAACTTGCTAAGACATTAACTTGCTAAGACTAAAACGTAATAAGACTTACTAAGATTTACTAAGACTTACTAAAATTTATTAAGATTTACTAAGATTTACTAAGACTTATTAACATTTACTATCTTTTATGAAACTTACTAACCCTTGCTATGACTTACTAAAATATACTAAAATTTACTAAGACTCACTAAAAGTTATCAAGATTTACTAAGATTTACTAAGACTTGCTAAGATTTAGTAAGATTTACTAAGACTTACTAAGATTTACTAAGACTTACTAAGATTCAGTAAGATTTACTAAGACTTACTAAGATTCAGTAAGATTTACTAAGACTTGCTAAGACTTAATAAAATTTACTAAAACCTAAAAAGATTTACTATCTTTTCCAAAGACTTACTAAGACAGGCTCCTTGAGAATAGCAAGGCCATACTTCCTGCTCATAGCAATAGCTGTTACCACCCAAGAACTCGGGTAGTTCCAGACAGGAAATTGTAGCTGCAGCATGCCATCAGGTTTTACATACTGCTCTCCCCACATAAAACCTGGGTTAGCCGAGTTGCTTCTTATTTTCCTCGTCCTCCAGTACACATCATCGTGAAAGATTAGAGACCGAGTCTTGTTAAACTCTTAAATTGATAATATGTACATTATCAGGAGTGCGTCTATTTGGGAGCTTTGTAATAAGGCTTATTTTCAAACCTTATTTATATAAAATGGTAACATTAGTATACTAAATTAAAACTAACAAAATATCTTCTCGTTATATTTTACAATATTTGCTTAAATTCTTTGATAAATATAAAATGCTTAATACTTGAACGGATAAAACAAATTCAAAAGTTTTTATTAATTCTCTAGAATGAGACTTACGTGTAAGTTGTTAATCTTAGTTAAAGGGATTAAAGTAAACTAATAGCCTAGCAGTCTGGTGAATCCGAAAAGATTGTCAGGCGTAATAACGATCTGCACAATTAGTCGCAAATACCAACGAATGTTTGATTGGTACCAGTGTTACAGTTTTTACTTCTGTGTGTGTTTAGCCAATACATAATTCAAATATTTGAAAACTCGAAGCACATCTGAAACATATTGTTGAAAAACATTTTTTACTTCTTATGCTACACATTCGATCAAGATTTAAAACAGCTTATAAGCAGTAGCAGGTAATGTAACATAGTAGGCACAATTAACCGTGACAACAATTTATGTGATTGATATTCCTTGTCGATCTTTGGTTGATACAGTGTATCAGTGCACAGTAGTGACGTCACAAGTTGTTGGCACCTTAGGTGCTAAACATAACTCTGTGCTACATATTGTACAAATGTTGGATGGGAAAAACTACTGTCCATGAATGTGAAGTTGATCTGTTCATACAGACAGGGAGTGGCTCTGTGAAATGTCATTGCCTTGTTTAGCCATCATCGGTTTGTGGATCATCTGCTATTGTGGGTATAAATGCAACAACAAATTTAGGAGGTATCTCCATGAGCCATTTGAGTATTACTCCTATTGGAAGTGTAAATCAAGGTTTGAAACTTTCCTTTGTCGTGGCTGCTGGTGTTTCTTTGAGTTCAAATTTGGAAGTTGATGATACTGATTTTAGCACATATTTTGTTAGCAAGCATTGAAAGTTTCTTGAAAATAGGAAATAAGGGAGACTGTTCTGAAAAATCAGTGTGGCAAGTATGAGATTAGCAACGAGTATAAGTCAGATTATGAAAAGGAGGCTGAGTCATGAATTGGGTGTTGCAGGTGAGTTGAGTATGAAAAGTCATAACATTGGGAGGTGAGATCAGCTACACCCATGCTGGCTGCTTTTCAGCCAAGTGAGGAGAGGAAAGAAAGGCCTGTGTTAGACTATGGCAGAGTTGAATTAGCACATGAATTCATGAGCATATATGTAGCTGTTTGTCGAGAAAAGCTTTGTGTGAGGCCCGTAGATGTGCTGGACTCAAACCGTTGTATGCTATACCTAAAGAAGGCGTATTGGCAGCAATATATTAATAATGAGCTCCTGAAGTTCTAAGCAGTCTGGTGCAAGGAAAATCTCTATGTAATGACAAGAATATATTTTGGCCTAAACATAGCTTCGAAAATCAAGTCAAAAGTACTCACTAAGGTGTTGTCAATAGATCATCCAAGGTTGCAAAAGGCACAAGCTATGTAGATATCATTGTAGATGAAGATAAGGTGTATGTTGTTAGTGTTAGGAATCATCTTTCAAGTTATGGGTTAGTGACAAAGAAACTCGAACAAATCAGTAATGCCTGCCTGCTTGATCAATGTGATAGAAAAAATCAGAATTATCCTCTGGTTTGGGGTCGATTCACATGTTGACACATAAAAGTAGCCAATGGCTAATGTTTGTGACTGAAGTTATCAAATGTGATCAAAAATGCGAACTAGTTGTAACTTGAGAGCACTTTAAGTGGTATTGAAAAACTGGTGAGAGCAGTAAGCCATGGTTGCAAGTTGGGGCAGCATTAGACTAATGGTCTAGAATGCCTCACCTGCAAGCAATAGGCAAGCACCTGCAAGCACTTGCAAGCAATAGGTTGGGGTTCAATTCCCAAAAAAGGCCACACATGGTGATAAGGACAACCTTAAATTACTCTCTATAACTGGGCAAGCCTGCAGTCATCAAGACTCTCTTGCCACTAGACTCGGACGTGTCCGGCTAAAATCATAGAAACATTATTTGTGCAACAATGCTCCTAAAACACAGACACATGCGCGCACACAGGCACGCACACACACGCACACACGCACGCGCGCACACACGCGCACACGCGCGCACACGCACGCACACACGCACACACACAGCCTCGGCTTAGCAGATATCACAGTCAGTCTTCCCAGAACTGCTCATACAAAAAAACAAGGTTTGTCGTATTCCCTTTTTTGTTGTGTGAGTTTGCTGTTTAAAAACAGTTCATATGTACAAAGTACCTTAATCCAACCTCATGCTTTTCATCTTCGTGAGAGCTGTCTTCTTTTACCGTTAATATAAGAAAGAATAAACACAGCTTTTTCAGACCGTGTTATAGTTAGAAGCTGATCTAAATTATATCAGTCTTACCACAGCCCATCTCATCTCGGTGGTCAGCAGCACATTCTGCTCTTCCGTTGCAGATATCTTGTTGGTTATAACAAGTCATTCCATCCATGCAAGGGAATTCTCCTTTAGTCCTGTTACAGTGGGTGTAGACCGCTGATACATTGGCGTCTGTGAATATGTATAAACCTGAATACTGGAATTAGAAAAACAATGCATGAATGAGTGAATTTTTTGTTGTATGATGTGTTTTTAACAATTGGATCAAACAAATTTGTATTCATGCAAACTATAAAAGTCTATAAGTACTTAAAATACAGTTTTAAATGATTGAATGTAGTTTAATTTGAGGATTGTGCGTTAATAAGCTATAAGATGGTAAATGGCATAAGTTGCATCAGTTACTAACGAATAGCCTGTAATTCGGAAATTTTTAATCGATAGGCTCAGATTTTTCAATACAACCCTTCTGTAAAACTGTTTCTAAAAAGTGCCATTCACACCTTACAAGCTTTATCGACATCCACTTCATGCTTTTCTGTCTGTAGTCTTTATTATTGATAGAGCTGTTCGATGTCTACCATCACTATGTATTCAATTTAAGAGTTGTTTTCTCCTGCGAATGCACTCAAATCGTTAACCAGCACTAATTATTGATGATGGAACAAATGATTTTTCTAATGTTTGTAACAGAACAGCCAAAACTGCAGCTTCACAAGTCTGACTCTAGCTACATAAGTTTTTAACTTGTAAATGTTATAATCAGTCTGTTAGGAGGCTCTAACATCTGTTCTGTAACCTTAAAGTTGTTCAACGTAGGTGTTCTACAAACTTTTGAGTATCCTTCACTATTTTCTATTTTGTGATAAGCCAAGATAAGTCAGGTGTTTATTTTTACTATGGTTAAGTTGACAGTTATTTAAAGAAAGAAATATAGTTTCTTTATTTTTATTCTATATAATGGTGGTTCAAAAAAGAATCAGTTGAGTAAAATCAATTTCTTTTAAAAGCTAAACAAGAAAAGAAATAAAGAAATAACTATGTTCTGGTGCCAAGATAAAATAAGAAACCACAAATACCTGAATATTTTGGAATTGAGAGTGCTTTTAACAAACTGTGTAAAATTTAATACAAGAGTTAGCATGGCTGTTACAATGAAAAAAAATATCAATAAAGAGCATCTAATTTCTGACAACTATCTTGAACAAGCGTTGTGGTAGCAGCCAAGGATAAATTGAAAATTTTTAGGAGATTAAACTCAAAATAAACAAATCATGTACTTGCTTCTACAGCTCAACAATTCACCGCACTCTTCTGCATCTTCTGCAGAAGTTACAGCTTCTCTGAAAAAATAATTGAAGAAAGATTTCTACAGAGGCAGTGGAAATCCTAGGTAGCCAAGTTTGATAAATTCTTATAGCTATTTTGGTGCCAAACCAAGGAAGGCCTATTAACTAACAAGCAACCAAGCACGTTTGATCTTGTTAGTAATCCATTCTGGTAATTTAATCCACAATTTATATTCCTCTTTTTTGAAACTATTTATGTTGAAAACATTATTATCAAAACGGTTTTAAAACTTTGGTCTAAACTCAAATCTCCTTAAAATTACACTTATTTCATAAAGCTGAGTCAAACAGGAATTACTGGTGGCCTTTACAACAAGCTCACTATTGGTCATGCTTGTTAAAATGTTTATGACTGCTTTACCCTTTTCAGAACTCTTTCTCAAATGGCGTTGTGAGACAAAGATTCTTTTGAGGGTATACTTTTTGCGTATAATTTTGCAATTTCCATTCATCGAAAATATTCTATGAAGGATCAAAACTTCAAGCATCACCATCTAGAGAAGCGTCGTTTGCTGCCGTATACATACAAAGAAGGTTGAGTTGGCATCGTGTCCAAATGACCTCATAGACTGAGATATAGACCCTGCATATTGTCCATTCTTTTCCCATGTGTAATAGACACTGGAATTGGCATGCCCATCATACGTGTATAGCTCAGTAATCACCTGTGCATATAAATAATCACATGAAATGCTGTTTATTCTGTTAGGGTGTTTTTGAACTCTGGGATACGCTAGTGGGATACATTTGAAGACTTCAAATTCTACTCGCACACCACTCAAAATTGTAGGAGATTTACGATAGTTTTTGGCTTGGTTAGGTGTAAATAGGAGCACACAATAACATAATTACATGTATGTTTAGATTCATCAGAAGTGGATAAGCCATGCATACCAATGCCAGATATTCTTATTAACGTTTTAATGTCTTCTAACCTACATTAGATGACAAGTGTTAAAAAGTTTTTATTGGATTTGTACATGAGTCTGCTATAGAGTATTTACCACGTCACTCTTTTATCACCAGATTTCCATCTAAGAATTTACAGCAAAAAAATTTCTGTCTGCAAAAGACACTGTAATATCTTGATGTAGCAGATGTGGGATTATTAATACATTAGAATATTTATTAAAGGCAATGGAGCCAAAAGTAAAAGGCAAGATCAATTGCCTCAAAGCCTCAACAACGCAAACTAATTAAAATATTCGCCTGCAATAAATGCTTCGAATGAGAGCAAATAACTCCAATATACTAAACACAATACAGTCACGACAACCAAATTATAATTTAACCAAAGAAACACAGCATTTAAAGAATACATGTAACTCTAAATTTATGACGTTTGTAGTTCTGAGCAAACTTTTATTACAGCCATTCTATTACAGCTATCTTTTGTTTTATATTTACAAAATTCAACACTGCTCCTAAGTTTCCATTTTTTGGGTGCATCTGGCAACTGGGAAGAATATTGTAGTTCTTAACATAAGTTCAAAAAAGACTGAAAAATCATAATTTGACTCACAGGGGCGCCTTCGGTTTGATTTTGACAGCCTACCATGGCATAAAGATAAAGGGCTTACATCACTGATTGTAACTTGTTCAACTAACGTATTTATTTTCAATCTTTCTCGATTTTACATCATTTACACTGATACAGTCTCTTTTACGAATAAATTTTATAACTGTGTTAGAGTTTTTTTTCAGTCTTCATATCAAGCTGATAATGTACCAAGCATACATTATGGCTCAATCTCGCTTGACAAAAACTAATGCTAATTTTTTAGCTTAAATTCGCTTGAGTATTTGGAATGATATTGAATTCAGTTGCATTGTTGTGTAATTTCAAACACTCTGGCACCGCTATAAATAAAGTTGTGACAATGAACCGCCATTAGAACTAGTAAAAGAACTTTATAGCTGAGGCATACTATTCAGCACTATGTCTATTGTTCAAGTATAAAAAAGGCCCCATCAGGTAACACATGTTCTTACAAGGGGCCCCATCAGGTAACAGATGTTCTTACAAGGAGCTTCATCAGGTAGCATATTTTCTTACAAGAGGCTTCCTCAGATTACAGATGTTCTTACAAGGGGCCCCATCAGGCAATATATGTTCTTATAAGAGGCCCCATCAGGTAACAGATGTTCTTACAAGGGGCCCCATCAGGTAATATATGTTCTTAAAAGGGGCCCCATAAGGTAACAGACGTTCTTACAGGGGACCCCATCAGATAACAGATGTTTTTAGAAGGGGCCTCATCAGGCAATAGATACTGATACATCCTTGAACTCAAGGCCAGATTCACTGACAGAACTTTAAAACAACATTTTTGAACATATATTTTGACCCCTTATCAGATGAGTGAAGATTATATAGCCAATTTATAAGGCTGTTCATCACAAAAGGCATCTCATGTGCGTATGCCAACTCTTCGATGACATCACCTGTCGCAATCGATACTGGCTACATAATTCTTTTTACAGCAGATATAACATGATATGTCTTGAACTCTTGCCTACTTGTATCAGCATCAGCAGTTGCTTAGGTTAAAACGTCATATGCAGCAAGTTTGAAATCCAAAAAAACTTTATACCAACTATACAAGTAGGTGTTGACAACACACCGCATAGACTGGACCACGCCTGACAGTAGACCAGCTGGGTTGGTTAGAATCTTGTGCCAAAGACATCTTACATGAGTTGAACTCTACCATTTTACCCAAGTAGTCTGGTGCACCATGAGAGATATTTAGGTGTAATAACTATTCGCACCTTTATTCCCAAATGTGGGAAGGTGCTCAATTATTGCACTGGGCAGCTAAGCCGGAAGTTGTGAGTTCAAACCCTGTTGGAACCAATAGTTTTTCTCAAAGCTGTATGTGTGGCTTCAGAAAAACAGGCAGACAAACACAGCTTTTACTGTAGCAAATTTTCAGGGCTGCTGAGTTTTTCACTGACTCTACAACATTGTATGATAAATTTATATTTTTGCAATACACGTATTTAATTTAATACACTAAAACAACCTTTAAAAATGTTCATTTGGTATAAAAGAAAAACCAGAGATGCAAAAATAAATTTGATACTCATATTTCAGCTCATTGGGTGACAGACAAGAGTTTTCAAGTTTCTCAAACTAACTTCTAACTCAGTACGGAAAGCTCAAAGATATGCACAGGTTCAACTCACGCCAGCTGTGATACAGCTTTTAGATGTCTTCAGTAGAGATGATCTGTTCAGAGAAATCATTTTGTTCAAGAAAGTAAAAAAGCCTGAACATAAAACTAAGAATTTATTGACTTTTGAGCTTAGTTCTCATTCAAGTTTTATTATAGTAAATTACCTCCTAATTATTAGAATAGCATCAGTTGTTCGAGTTGAGCACCTTTTTAGATAAGCGGAATTTTATATAATAACAAAGGTTATTACATAAAATTTTATATTATTATTATTACAAAATAGGAAAAATAATATAACCTATATATATATTTCTCAAAGTATGCCTGTTGATTTTCCAGCTATAGCTATTATTAGAACAGCGGAGCTGGACAACAATGCAGACGCAAAGTCATAGCTTACCGTCATTGGAAGCCTAACCTTATTAACTAGCATAGTGGAATTTTCTATTGGCAATATGCCAGGCTACTAGCTTGAAAGGTACAGTTGTTTGACAAAGTTTTAAAACCTTTACAGCTGTTTTTAATTTTCTCTTAATTTATTTCAACTACACAAAACACTTCTCTCATGATATGTAGTTTGAAAGTAAGAATGAGAAATGTTGTTATATGTTAAATACAAATCAAATTTCTGTCCAAAGATCTTTTTATTACTCGGGCAACGTCGGGTGGTACAGCTAGTTTTATATATACATAAAATTATATAAGTATATATATAATATATAAATTATATAATATATAATTTTTTATATAAATAATAATATATATAAAACTAGAAATTCCACTGTCATACAGCCCACGACCAAAGAGATGGCCAGAGATACTGGCAAAAAAATAAAGGGTACTGATGGTTGAGAAATGCAACATTAGCAATCAAATGGCTCTGCAGTGCAATAGGATAACTGCAATGGTAGCTGTAATGTACTGGGTGTGGGTGTTATTATATACAACAATAAGCAATAATGAATGGAAAAGATGTTTATATTTTCCCCCTGCAATAGGAGAAATGCAATATTGGCCAATATTAGAAGTAAAATGCACTGATATTCTTAGAATAATCAATTTTATTAATATAGTAATAATAGAAAAAACAATACACAATTTTGATTACATTTCAAAACGTAATAGGTAGCAATATCGAGAAGTGGTATTTATATAGGTTTTTAGAAAATTTATTTAAAAAGTGTTTGGTCATGACAAACAACAACAATGAAAGGAAAATATTACACGTTTATATCTCTCCCTTGCAATAGGAGAAATGCAATGTTGGCCAATATTATAAGTAAAATGCACTGATATTATTAAAATAACCAATATTGTTAATATAGTAATACAGCAATAATAGAAAACCTATGAGCGTTCATGCGTCTCGAAGATTTCTGCAAACTGCAGCAAAATAAAAGCTGTTATTAAAGTGTTATAAAGCTGTAGGCCTAATTTACTGTAATGTATGTAATTCAACAACAATAAAGAAATATGTTTATTATAACTCTGAAATGCAAAATTAGAAGTAAAATGGCAAGCTACTGTGTACTATACACAATTTGAAAGTTGGTTGCGTTGAATGTGGAATGGTTTTGATAAGCGATCTTTAACAGAAAGCGAATAAGAGTATTCACGCGTATAAAACTGTAGCAAAATAAAAAATGTTCTCGTCATGAAGGGGCGTTGTAGTTCGGCCCTAGCTTGTACATAAGTTGTAAAGAATTTCGGTTAACGTTTCAAATAATGAAACCTTCGGTGATTGGACAAAAAACACAGGCTGATAAACTGTGTACCACAATTTCGTACCTATAAATCGGTCTACGCCTCAAACGGTCTACGTTTATTACAGAAACCTTCGAATAAATTCGATTACAAGTGAGAAATGCCATAGACTGATGAAATGAGCACGGTTTTATCGTGAAATGCGCACTGCTAAATAGTTCTACAATCGGTCGCACGGCTTTATTGGCGTTTCAATTTTCGGTCTTAACTTTTATTAAACCGAGCTTTTCAAGCTTTTTGTGGCAATTTACGTTCAAATTAATCTGTCTATTTGTGTATAATCCGATCAGATGGGTAAGTTTTAAGATATTATCGTTGGTTTACAAAGACTTGGTAACATATTTAAATAGGTTTAAATGTGTTTTGTATCGTTATTATACTTTAACGACTTTAAATTCCGATGCTTAAATTTTTTGATGAAATTTCTTGACGAGGGTTCGTCTCATTGTTGATGAATAATTTTCGTAAGTTGTGTGCGCATGCATTTATCATAAAACTCCCACACTTCCGCTCCGCTCGTGTGGTCGTGGGATTATATGTTATTTACAATATTATTATTATAATACATGTATTGTAAAGAATTAAAGCATTCTTAACTTCTTTGTATTGAGCAGTTGGCGAAAGCAAACAGTGATGCGCTTGTGTAAAGAATAAAGGGGTTTACAATCATGCTTCAGTTATTAACAGTGACAAACCAACGTATGTACATGTAGGTTGGAGATCATTGGAGAAGATCATTGGAGAAGTAGGGTAGCGGCCATGGCCTGTTGGTCTAGAACCAAAGGGGTTCAATTCCTAAGGAGGCCATTGGTAGTAACAGGAACGACATCTAACCATAAATGGTTATCTGCAACTGTTCATTTTTTAGTCATCAAGATTCCCTTGCCACTAGACTTAAACATGTCCAGCCAAGATCATAGAGCTACTGTTTGTACAACAGTCCTCTTAAAAACAAGCAAACTCTCTGCTTGCAGTAAATGAAGCAGCCGTCATAATCAATTTTTGAGGGATCACACATACACAACCTCTTTTAGTTTAAACTAATAAACTGTAATAAAGTTAATCACTCCATGACTTTCAATTCTAGCTTTTATAGAATAGCATGGTTTAAAAACTGAGAAATTCAGTTTTACCAACTTTTGTTTTAGAGTTTAACGGAGGTTTTATGCCTCGACAGATTCTTTGCACTCGATGATGACAGATTCTGGTATAATAACAAAGGCTGCTTGGATTTTGAGATTTATAAACTGATCTTTTTAACGTTTTCCATCAAACGAATTTTATGAAAATATTTAAATTTCAAAGGAAGTCTTTTTTGTGGTTTTTTGTTTTAAAAATCAAATATTTTTTGAGACATTGAATTAAATATCTAAAATGTTTAACTACCACAAATGGTGTAAAAATTTCACATTGAAACTGCTATTGTGGTTATTCACATCAGTTTTAAATAAAATTTATATAAAGTTAAAAAAGGACTCGAGAAATTACGTAAAACATAGCTAAAAGTTACATTTGAATTTGTGTTTGCTATAAGCCAATCACAAATTAAAACAAGTTTGCTTGACACGTGATTCCATCAGCCTAGAGCACATGCGATATTTCCAACAAAAAGTCTCCACAATCATATTCTATTTTGCTACAGACACATGCTAGCCCTTGTCAAAAAACTCCTAGGCTAATGGCTGTTATGATATACAACATGCCGATGATCAACTGAATATGTACACTTTCACTGGCCTGTCGAAAGCATTAAATAAAATTTTGGTTGAAATAGCTATGAACAAAAAATATTGAAAAAGGTTTAATATCTACCTAGCAAATGCATTTACACAGCAGAGGGAAATAATGTGTTTGCAGTATAGACACTATCCCTGAACTATAAATCTCAGAAGGTATATGCCTGAATGAATTTTTAAAAATTTGAACTGTGTTGTAGCAGTGATTATACACTGTTTCATGGTTTTTGTAGAAATGATATATCAGCGAACAACTTGTCAGTTCATTGTTTAGATTGCGTGTCTGCTGCTACATACCTCTTCCTCAGAAAGGCTGTTTCTCGTGCCATAGTTATATAGCTGATACTCCATGGCACCAAAGGCTACATACGAGAGTGGATCAGCTGCCAGTTTCAGCTCAACCGTGTTCAAGGAGAGATCCTTTCCCTTGTTGATGCTTGCATCTACCTAGAACAGCAGGTTAGCTTTTAGATCTGTCAGCAAATGTGAGATGACAGCCTGACATGACAAGCAAGAGTCACACCTGTGCGCGCAATCCCTTGAAGATTTATCACATTATATTTGAAATATGATATATTACATTTTATAATTTTCATCATACAATATTTGTAAAATATCTTAAAATACGTTTATAATTCAATAATATTTACAATATAATAACTTTTTTATTAATATAATATTATTTTTAACAATACAATATTATTTTTTATCTAATGTATTTTATAAAACACATTATATTTATAAGCAATTTCTAGAAGGTCAAGTATGCTTGCTTAGCTCTAGCAGAGGTTGTGTGAGTTTGTAAGAGCATTGTTGCTTAAACAATTACTCCATGATCTTGGCTAGAGATTTCTGAGTCTAATAGCAAGGGAATCTCAATGCCTGGAGACATGTCCAGTTGCAGAGAGCAATTTAAGGTTGGATGTTACTTTAGTCACCACAAGCTGCCTTTTCCAGGAATTGAACTCTAGCTTGCTGTTTGTAAGCGAAGCATTATATATCACTAGACTACAGCTACTCAAAGTGACACCCACGGATAAGGAGATATGCAAATTTTTAAAATTTAATATGCAAAATTTGCTACGTTTTGACATCTCTAATTTTGATCAGACCCGCTCTTACACAAATAATACAGCAAAAATATGTCAGGAAACAACTTTTTCTGATTATTGTTTTGAAAGAAGGTGCAACTAGTAGTTACTTGCAACTCAAGAGAGTCAAAGGCAGACAAAATTTTGACTATTTTTAAATAATTCATAACCGAAAAATAAAATTTTGATTGTATATTTTGTATTTTACAAAAGATTAAGCAAACCCTTTGATAGTTATTGATAAAAATAGAACTAAATATTTTTAGTAAGTTCAACAAAAATGCTTGAAGAAAACACATATGCAAATGGTAATTTATTGATTTGCATTATCCACATTTTTTCTACTCAGTCTTTTTTGGTTATTGCAAACTATGGCATCTTCCCTGTAGCACTCATTTACTTAATAATTTTGTGTGACGTTCATTATGTAGCTATGGAGGAATAGCAGAAAGCGTTAGTAAAAAGCTGCAAAGAAGCAAATATTTTGGTCTTCAGTGACAAGCTAGCAAACTTAGCGAATCACATAATTTTAACAAATTTATAGTCTATAGCATGTTTCTTGGTTTTAGCAATAAACATTAAAACCGAACAACCTCTGTGGACTATGTTAAGTATTAAGTAAAGCTTGTTTGTCGATTAGTATAACTAATTTACCTCTTTTGAGATCTCTAGAGTTTTTAGGCTTTGTATTAGCTAATCGAAATAAGCCAAGATTTAGTTAACTGGCAAATATTTAAAGTACAACAGGATGTAAGTGACTGTCTCAGTTTGTGCCCAGAAACTTGATAGACATCTATCTATGAAGTCATGCACGAGTTGCTTCTAATGAAGGCACGCAACGATCATTCCAGCTGTCCGCATTTTACCGGTTTTCTATTTTTGGGCTATAAGTTGCTGAGATTAATTTAAGAATGCAGAGATGCAAAGGCAATACTCAATTATGACACACAAGCTGTGAGCATTGTGAAATGCGAGTGAGCGCATTATCTATGTAATAGGTTTATTTTACAAGTATATCTTAAGAGATCTAGAGAATGACTTGTGACAATAGTTCTATCTTTTCACCTTAATACCTCGCCTAGATGCCCCAATTCCCCGCTTGTAACCTTTGTACCATATTCGTCTCCTGCGGCGTGCGTCTCATGTAAGCCTGAGGAAATTAATTCATGAACTGAGAACTAAACATAACTAATAGTATTTAATTCTGCAATTGTCTTTCTTAGACATTTTGCTTTCAAAGCATAATTTTGGGAAATTGGCTAAACTTTACTTCCCAATAGCTATATGTCTGACGACAAAATTTTTTTGCCATTTTCAATCAGGTTTCTAATGGGTGGGTGTTTAGAAGGCTCGTTCTCAGAAACTAGACAAACTTTTGAAAGTAAATATTTTCAGAGCCTCGCGGAACGTGTGAAGCATATGCATGCAAATTTGCATGAAATCGGCCCAAAAATGTGTAAATCCCCAGAATTTATGCATACTTACAGACACATGCACACTTACAGAAAAATGCCTACTTACAGACACATGCACACTTACAGACACACGCGTACTTACAGACACATACGTACCTACAAAAACATGTGTACTTACAGACACACGCGTACTTACAAACACATGAACACTTACAGACACATGCGTACTTACAGACACATGCATACTTACATACACATGCATACTTACAGACACATGCGCACTTACAGACACATGCACACTTACAGAAACATGTGTACTTACAGACACATGCGCACTTACAGACACATGCACACTTACAGTCACATGCACACTTACAGTCACATGCACACTTACAGTCACATGCACAATTACAGACACATGCACACTTACAGACACATGCGTAGTTAAAAACACACGCGTCCTTACAGACACATGCTTCCTTACAGACACATGAACACTTACAGACACATGCGTACTTACATACACATGCATACTTACAGACACATGCGCACTTACAGACACATGCACACTTACAGAAACATGTGTACTTACAGACACATGCGCACTTACAGACACATGCACACTTACAGTCACACGCACACTTACAGTCACATGCACACTTACAGTCACATGCACAATTACAGACACATGCACACTTACAGACACATGCGTAGTTAAAAACACACGCGTCCTTACAGACACATGCTTCCTTACAGACACATGAACACTTACAGACACATGCGTACTTACAGACACATGCATACTTACATACACATGCGTATTTACAGACACACGCACACTTACAGACACACGCGTACTTACAGACACATGCGTACTTACTTACAATACGTACTTAAAATAATTATGTATCAGAGCGGTCTTTTATCTTGCCAACAACTGCTTAATGAAGGCTGTCAGGATCCTCAGCATGAAAACTTTGTAGTTTTAACTATAATTTGTTATGGAAGCGGGTTGAGTCAGCATATTTGCCGGCACTTGAGCCAGCTAGTCTAACAAAACAGAAATTGGCCCAAAACTATGGCCTAAATCTCCTAATAAGGAGACTGGCTAAATGCTCTGCATTGTACAGGTAATAAAAAATCAGCTTATAAACAGTGGTAGGTAATGTGGTTGCCATTGGCTAAGTTTACTAATTGGCCAATGACAAAATTAGCAAGTTGGTTAATTTGAGTAACTTACGCTATTAACTTTAGCTTGTGTAAATCTTTACTATAATAAGAGCCGTGAAGCCATGAGTCGTGGAACAACACACAACGTCGTATAGCATATTTTAAAAGGAGCAATGACTATGGGCATAATTAATAAATAGCATAGCGAGTAGCCCGCGTGACTTAATGGAGTAGCTCGCCTGCCTCCAGAGGTGGAGGTGCCAAGTTCAAATCTAGTGTGAAGTGGATTTTTGTTTCTACAACTTGATTGATATAACCAGTTTCACAAATGGCATACCAACAAGCAGACCAACAGACAAACACCAAAATTTATATATATATATAGATAAATATAAAATAAGAGGAGCTAACAGCCTGCTATATGTATATTATAGACCAGCTGCTTTTCTGCTCTCCACAGTTAGAGACCATCAGGAGATCTTGTTAAATTACTTGTATTAAATGTTTGTACCTCTATATTATTCTATTACAAATATATATTAATTATCACCTCTAGTAGAATGCCCAGGGCTCTTTAGACCAGGCATGATAGGCAACAAGGCTTTGGTGTTCACAAAAGGTAAATGTTCTGGTAACTGGCTAGCCTCTGGCTAGTCAGTTACAACTCTTGATTGCAGACCGTTGGTGAAGGTTAAGTACTCTGTAAGACCTTGTGTTTGAGACAGGCAAGGACCAAATTATTTTACAATATACTGCAGCCATCTTATAAGTAGTGCAAAATTACATGCACTACTTTATGATTACACACACTACATTACATACACTACATTGCATACACTACATTGCATACACTACAATACATGCAATAGTTTACTGCAGATGCCTATTCTAAATAAAGGCCTAAGTTTTGACAGATCGGAACTAGCGACCTACAAAAGAATTATTTTATGCGTTTTAAGGTTGATGCAACAGAAACCCTTTATTGCTGAAACAACTTGAGTGGACTAAAATTAAAATCAGTCAGCAAGTAAATTTGGGGTTTTAGTAAACTAAACTTTACAACTCTATAACCTTTGTCAAAGGCAGTGATTGTCAACCAGTGTACTATTGGAAATTAATTCATTTAAATTGCCCTTTTTGAAACTTGGTTTATGTTACTTTTGGCCATTGTCTGTCATCTGGATTTTTCTGTAATAAGGTTTAGATAACAAACACATGCACAATTATTCAAAAGCTCATCAAGGTAGCCGATCAGCGCAGCGTTATATGAGTTCTAAATTCGAGCCCTATAAAAAGTGATTTTTTTTCTCAAAATGGCGAAATCATTTTATAGGCTTCAGAAGGTGGTCAAGAGCTTTGTTGTATGTTTTTTTTAAATATTTTTTCAAGAATATTCTTGTTGTATTAATCAAACAAACCCAGATTTGGTCAAAGCGCATACATACATTAAATAACTTATTAAGTATATTTATTATTGCATGAGAATGTCATTCTGTGTCATTGTGTTTAGTGTGCTCCGGGATTTTTTAAATGTAAAAAAATGCACCATGACTCAAAACGGGTTGAAAATCACTGGTTCAATGACTAAGAATTAAAGTTAGCCTTATTTTTATCCATTTTGGAAAAAGGTCTCTCACCTGATGAACAGAGTTTAGGTCGATATGAAAGTTTAGGCTGTCGCTAATCACTTGCTTTTCTGGTGTGATGTAATAGGCAACAATACGAGCGCTGGGAGCCATATCCTGAGACAGCGCTATCGACAGCTGTTTACTTCTTTTGTACATTTGCAGTGAGTCACTGTGCACGATGCTGCCTCCAGACACTATCTGTAAAACTCAATCTTCTAATTTGGTTTAAAAAACAATTGAACTTTTATAAACTTAATGTAGCGTTACCAGAATATTGAGTTGAGTTTTGCTAACTCACTTTCTCATAAATAGAAATGTGGAACATTTGGTTCTCATTGTTGTACTGCCCCAAATTATTTTCTCTTTTAATATTTAAAATTTTGTGTTTTAATGCTTTTTTATTTTAATACAGCAGCTTAAAGAAAGTAAAATTTATGAATTAAAAGCATCGTATTATTGTACATCAAATAAGATATTAGTAAAATACAGTTTTATTTCTTCTCTGCTCTCTAACAATGGCTTTTGAACTTTTGATTTTAAAAATCAAAAGTTCAAAAGCAGAAATTTTCTGCTTTTGCAATCCAGGTTTTTCTTCAGACACATTGTTAGTTTAATAGTAGAAAAAGTAAATATTGATAAAATCTTGGCAGACATATATATTACTGTCTTGTGAATAATTTCATTTTAAACAGAATCTTTTTTTAAATTAATTAGAAAAGAACAACAAAAAGGGCAATGTTCATTAAATCCAAATAACTTGTTTGACCTATAAAGCTTCAAATGTCTTCCTCTGTTAAACATTGGATATTAGTTTGAAAGTTTGCTACAGGAGCTAGCAATGGTATTTTCAAAATAATTGGTAGATGTTGTATTTTGTTTGTTTATATCACATAAGCTGAGTTGGGAACCTAAACTGGTCACACAAAATAAATATTTAGCATGAGCAGATGTTGCAAATTTAGCCATTACAGCAGATGAGATTGTGTTTCCCTATGTACAACTTCTTCTCTGGCAACTAAAACGGCAAGACAAACATTCACTCTAAGGTTAACTTTCAAATTTTGCACATTTTCCTAAATAGATTCCGTGAATGATCAATATTGATCTATAATCAATATTGATCAATATTGATCTATAATCAATATTGATCAATATTGATCTATAATCAATAATGATCAATATTTCAAACAGAAGTTCAAATATTACAGAACTATATCACCATCTAAAAAGCCGTAATTACTCCTGGCCAAATTTATCAAACAATTTACGTAAGTATTGTAAAAAAATAATAAAGCTTTCAGTAAATAGTAAAGAATACTTACTGCATAATAAATCACTTCCACAAAAGTGTTTGCATAAAAGCTAAAGCTCATGTACTCTCTAACACGTGGCTTTTTGGTTGAAGTAGTGACATGCAGGTAGGCTTGGGTAGCAGACCAGTACCTAGTGGCAATCAGTTCCTGTTTCGTGATGTAAATGTTCTCGTACTTGGCCTGCAATGAGTGAATTTAAGTAACTACTCAAATAGTTACACTTGTCTATGACATCATCAAATAGTGTGGGTTTGAAGAGGCTTAAAAAATGTTGACTATTTTTTGGTATTATATAGATATGAATTTTATTATCACCCGTCAATGCCGTTCAAAGCAAATTAGACCATGACACAAAACATAAAATAAGGTAAAGTAAATATTGCATGTTTTAAACGTTCTATTTAGTAACCTAAAACAATTTTTTAAAAACATCATTTGGTATAAAAGTGATAAAAATATATAAAAGATTACTCTATGTTTTATTATTGAAGGTTTAATGACAAAATAAAATTTTTTTATAATGAAATTATAACTAATAATAATCATAATTTCATTATAAATAAATTTAATAATGGATTTATTATAATTATATTATAGTAAATCCTTATAATGGAACAATTAGAGTACCATGGGGACAAGTTGAATAAATAAAGTCTTTATCAAAACAGTATGTGAACCTAAAATATAACAGATTTAAATTATCTCCCAAGCAAAACTATAGCAATAGCTATTGTAATATGCTATAAATATGATTATCAAGCAAGTAATTTTTTCATAATCAGCCAGATGGTTGACCTGTTTACTCACCGTTAAGAAATAGCGTTTCGTAGTTTTATTTGGATGCAGCGTTATCTCCCCTCTGCTCTCTAGCAAAGACATCTCCACTCTTAAGGTCCATGTTTTTTCTTCAGCGTTATCGTCAGCCTCTGTGATTTCTATGTAGACAGTTCTATTGGGATTCTGAGGGGGAAGAGGTGTCCCATCTCCATAGTATGCTATCAGCTGCAAGTAATGAGTAAGGTAATATATTCATACTTGCAAGCCCTACTAATTAAATGCTTAATTGCTTTGATAATAATTCAAAAATGGAGTGAGTGTAAATAACATCCTCTAAAATGAGAAAAAATAGAGCTGACTTCTAAAATTTAATCGTATGCCTCCCATACAAAACTGTTGTTTTAAAAAATAAATTACCTGAACATAATGCAATTTAGATTACCTAGCAATTAAATTTTTCCTGTTCAAAACTGAATAATGACCTTTCATGACACCCATAAAAATATGGCTGCTTTTCAAACATACACTACATTGCTGTTTTCAGGTTGTTTATTGAAAAATTTGAAGATACGCAAACAGCACTGCAGTATTGGTGTTTTTATAAGCTATTCACGCAGTGTTCCACTGTGTAATCACAGTTGTGGCAGCTTTGGCTTATCAGCAATCAGTTTTACTAACAGAAGTACGCGCTAAGCGGAACGTAAAAAACTCTAAAAAGTGATAGCATTATCAAAGCCCTTTTAGATGATATTAATAGTTTTTTGCTGTTTTAAAAAGATAAAGGCAATTTAAAAATCCCAACTCAAATTATAAAGCACAAGGAAAATAAGGATACTCAAAAGCGTCGTAGTTACAGGTTACAGCAGCAAGCGCTTTTGCAACATCCTATCAGTTGCCATATTCTATAGGCATGACCGCATTTTTTGGTTCATTTAAAAACAAATTTAATTATTTAAAAATGAGATTACACATAATTTTAGCAGGTTGTAAAAGAAAGTATTGATATTTCTCTATTATTTGCGATTGTTTTTTTATGTTTGAGGTGGTCTGACCTTTAGGGCATTTTTAGACTGAGACCGAGAAAAATTGATCGCAGTTAAAATACTCATAAAAAAATATGTGAGAAGTGACATCACTAGTTGCTATTGTTGCTATAGTTAATATCAGCTATTGCATTCAAGTTGCACCTTTATGCCTCTCTATTCTGTGAGTCTCTTTACAACTATAGACCTCATAATCGCACTTTCTTTCGATCTGGGTGTTTTAACAGTGATCAAGTTTTATCGATTTTAATCTTGAAACATCCTGACAGTCAGATCAACTCAGACATCAAAAATAATTGCAAGTAATAAAAAATACCGATATCTCTCATGAAATATAGAAAAGTTGTGTGCAAGTTTATTTTTAAGAAAAGCAATAGGTTTTCTGACACATACACTGTACTCAATAACTGTGACATACTTTATCAGAGTTGCAGGTGAAAACTAGCTTATGGAATTTCAAGCTAGTGGCTTCCATCTCGTTGGTTCAACATACACACTTCTCATTCAAGTTCAAGCTCTCTGAAAGCTTGTTACTTCGACGCATCAATTCAAACTGTTATATTGGAAAGACGTCATGGCAATCTGAAGAACATTCTTCAGATCTTCCATATTTTAAAAACAATTTGATCCCAGCTTTTCTCTTTACTAAAAGCTTTACAATTGAAACAGATTTAAGTCCAAATAAAACAGGGTTAATTATTAAAAGCTTTTGAAAATGTTAGAATTGGGCTCGTATCACTTCTGCTACAATTAACCAAGCTTTTGTTCTACGTTTATTTTGCGTAAAGCTACTTCAAACTGGCTCTATATGCATAGATTCATGAAATTCAAGTGTTTTTCCTGAGTGTGCAAGTGTAGCTAAAACCTTTTTTGTATTTAATAAAATATAATATCAAGCTTGACTTACCCTGCTGTACAATGTTTAAAAATTACCTCAACAAAAGTAAATTACGTTTAGATAATATTTTTATGCTAATTTATTGTTTTTGTATTTAAAGCTAAAGCATGTTTACCATTGACGCCTGACTACATAAACTTACATGTACGTTGAATGGCAGGCCTGGTTTAAATGTAATGACACTTCCTTCCAGAAATCTAATCTCTGCCACTTTGCTATACACCATCGCTGACTGCGACGCTTGACTTGTGGAGTTGAGAACCCACTCCTTGACGGACACTGTCACTCTCAACTCTTTCCCAACCAAGTTATTTTCACCTCCAACGATGTCCTCCATTTCCTGTCGACTGAACTTGAAGTCGGTATATCCAAAGAACTAAAGTAAAACCAATGCAGACAGAGATACTTTGTTAAATGGCTTGAAATGATATGTCTGTCAGGAATAAACTAGTCGGTCAAAAAAAAAGAAACACAGGTTTAGATGAGAATGCTTAATATTCTTTCTAAAGTAATTTCACCAATTTTAAAATTTTTATTGAAATATCGATTTAATTTTTATTAAAATTTGATGAAAGAAACTTGACATTAAGTGAAATAACTCAGAACTTCCATGTTTTACATAATTTGGAGTTGCTTTGGCGGGGCAGCTTCCTTTTATTAATTTATTCATTTGCAGATTCATTATGGTTTACAAAGTTTGAATTAAAAAGTTTTGCTTTTATCCAGGTGAGATATATATTGACAAGTTGTCAGAGACATAGTTGATTCTAATATCATTCCTATCCTCCTTGTATCACTTACTGTAGTATTTGAATACAATGCGCTGGCATCAGATATAAATTAATAAGTGAGTTTATAACTAGGTTAGCTGAATTTAAATTTTTATGAATACATTTCATTCCAATGTTTGTTCAACAACCTAAAATCTTATTTGGTTTCAACTTTATTATTGATTTTATTTTTTTTATAAAAGTAACTTGATTTAATAAGGCCATCTTAATGAGTCACGCTAATCTAATTTACCTTTTCATGAACAGAAATATGGAATGTTTGGTCCTCATTGTGGTAATGCACCAAATTATCTTCGCTTTTAATTTTTAAAATTTTTGTGTTTTGAATGCCCTTTTATTTTAATATAAGGTAATGAGGGGGTCCATAAATAACTTACCTCAATTTAAAAAGTTTGTATTAGAATATATTTCTTTTTAATGTTTGTTCAATAAGGAAAAGTCTAGTTTATCATAAATGAATTAAGTATGAAGTAGTCCTTGTGTGTATTAATAATTACAATCATAACCACAACTCACGTAGTCTAGCGTCCTTACAATCGACAAGTATTCTTGATTTGTAGAAGGGGAAATAATATCCAGCTGTATAGTGGCATTTCCTCTGACAGACTTGAATGTTGTGTATCTGTGATAAAAGTCAGCAAAATTTACAAATCTAATGCTAAAGTTGTTTGTACTCCACAAACCATGTTTACAACAGCCACTCAATAGTGTATTCAACAAACTGCCTTTTACCAGACTTTATTTAGAGGAGTAATGTCAACTTACACACAGTCTACTCGGCCAGAAATCCCAGCATCACTGCTTATCATAGACGTAGGCATTGAGATGTTTACGTACTGGAAAGGAAGATCTGTGTAAAACAAACCCATAATGTCAATTTAGGGCTAAATGAATGAATTATGTATCCATATTAGCCAAATGTCCGGCCTTGCACAGGTATTAAAAAACAGCTTATAAACAGTGGCCGGTAATGTAGTCTGCCACTTGCCATTAGCCTAGCACATTGTCAATGGCTAATTTGAGTAAGCTAGTACATGTATCCGTTATGCTAAACTTACTAAAAAGAGCTGTGAGAGCAAGATTTAAAGACATTGCGCAGTAACGCAGAGTCACTAAGCGTATTTTAACCCAGATAGCGACTCATATTGCCTAATGAATACATCGCATCTCGTGTAGCCTAATGGACTAGTGTATTACCTGGTAAGGGAGAGGAATTGAGATCAAATCTTCTGCGATACTTTTCTTCATTGCAAGACACTATTTGCTATAGCTGGACAGACCAAATGACAGACGATGAACTTTAAGACTAACTGTATATATATTAGTTTGACATGAATTCACATTAATTTTGTTTTAAGCACAGTAAATCTTAGTAGAGATTCGTTTAATAAAATTACATATATATTACTTTTTGGCAATAATTTCATCTCAAACTGAACTTTTTTCAAATTATGCTATGCAACAATAATAAAACGAAAAAAGATACAACAGTTAGCCATTAAAATCGAATAAATAGTTTGACAAATAATGATTAAATTATCTTTTTCTGCTAAGAGAATGGATATTAGGTGGAAGATAGTTAAAGCAGCTAGCAATGATGTTTTTAAAATAATTGGTAGATGTTGTATGCAATTTGTTCATATCACTTAAGTTGTGTATAGTAGGTTTTATTAATCACTATCTGTATACATCTTCATGAGTTTTAGTTTTCATTGTAGATGTTGGCACTAAAAACTGCAGTAAATCAACGAGATTTACCCACATCTCTGCTAGCAAATATTCTTTCAATATACTATTCTATTGTAGGTTTTTATTCACTAAAATTTGCGTACATTTTCATGAGGTTGATAACTGCATCGTTTTGATGTGAATTTGTTGACAATATCGTAAAGTGTATATAAATTTTATAATTCCGATTTGAAGTACGTGCCACACTGTCACAGTGCCATAGTGACACAGTGACACAGTGCCACAGTGTCACAGTGCCACTGTGACACTGTGTCACAGTGCCATAGTGACACAGTGCCACAGTGACACAGTGTCACAGTGTCACAGTGTCACATCATCAGTATACTATTTGATGACAGATATTAACTAAAGATGTTCAACAAATTGTATCTCCATATAAAATTATGCAATTATTCTTTAACATTGAAAGACCTGGATACAATTAAATTTGTGTAGATTGTCACCAAATATAACTGTCTGTTTAAATAAATCCGATTACCTTACCTCTAGTTTTATTTGAAGGGTTTTAATATTTATAGAGCACAGACTATTTGCGCACTGAGTTCACTATATCTATGACTGCAAGACCCACATTTTCGCAGGAGCTCCTACTGCTAACTAATATCTGTTTACCTTCTCTGTCAGGTCTTAAATTAGTCAGTTACACAGCAAAAGGGTTTCAATCAGTCAAAAAGCCAGTCAGCTAGTCAGTCAGTCAGTTAGTAAGCCAGTTAGTTAGTCAGTCAGTCAGTGAGTCAATCGGTCGGTAAGTCAGTCAGTCAGTCAATCGGTCGGTCGGTAAGTCAGTCAGTCAGTCTGTCAAACAGCCAGTCAGTCAGCAGTCAGCCAGTGAGTCAGTCAGTCAGCAGTCAGTTAGTCAATCTGTCAGTTAGTCAATAAGCAAGTAAGCTAATCAGTTAGTCAAACAGACAGTCAGTAGTAAATCAATGAGTGAGTGAGTGAGTAAGTGAGTGTGTCAGTCATCCAGTCAGCCAGTGAGTAAGTCAGCAGTCAGTTAGTCAGTCTGTCAGTTAGTCAATAAGTAAGTAAGTTAGTCAGTTAGTCAATCTGTCAGTTAGTCAATAAGCAAGTAAGTTAGTCAGTCAAACAGACAGTCAGTAGTAAGTCAATGAGTGAGGGAGTGAGTAAATGAGTGAGTCAGTCAGTCTGTCAGTCAATCAGTCAGTCAGTCAGTCAGTCAGTCGGTCAGTGAGTCAGAGATCTAGCTAGTTAACTCATCTACTTACAGAATTCATCTATCGTGAAGTCTTTAGTGTAGACATGATTTAAGCAAGTCACTTCGATAGTCCACTTTCCATAGCGAGGAAAAAGCTTGTTGAGTCGATATGAAAGGCTTACTACTCCACCCGCATTTGTGTGTAAAGCCCACCATTCTCTCAGTATATTGCCAACAGGATCCTGTAATATCAAAGAGACTCAGCAATCCATCCAACGTTCTTCTAGCAGACAATCACGACATAGTTTATTTTCTGTACTGCACGACACAAAATTTTGTGTACTGTGTTTTCTGTATTGCGACAAGTGCAGCAAAAGATGCAAGTAGATTCTCACCCTAATTCGAATGTCCATGACATCTGTTATGGGCATCATGTCTTTGGTTATTGGTATGACCTTGAACTCCACTAAAATTGAACGATTATGGTCAAGATAAATATTAGTTTATATGCATTATTATTTTATGCATTATTATTATATTATTATTATGCCTGTCAGATTATTTTTTAATCTGACAGGCAGATTATTGGACAAAAACCCAGCATGAAATTTTTTTTAAAGATTTTGAGTACTTTTATTATTACTAAGTGAAATGTGTTTAAACCTTTCAAAGTGTTAAACTACATTCAAATCTTGATGACTAACATATAAGAATGACAAATTAAAAGAATCAATAATCAATCAATAACTTATAGACTCAGTTCCCTGCAGCGCCACTACTTTAATAGCTAAGTTCCTACTACTGCGGCTAGATAATGATAGTTGAATAGTCTAAATTGGCTAAGAAAAATTTTAATTACTCAATAAGCTAAGAAAATTCTCTTTATCTTTAACAATTCTAGTTTTGTGATTACAACTGATGACTATATGATGTCACGCAACAAGCTGAGTTCATAAGGCTAATAAAGCTCTATAACCTTCATAAATAAATAAACCAAAATGACAGTGTTGACAGGTTTCGACATCTACGGTGCTAATAGCTGCCAATCTTAAATACAATGTAAAATACTATAAATAAAAATAAAGATTTTTGGTACAAATTAAGATGTATATGTAAAAGGTTAATCTCTCTGATATAATGATCACAGTCTAGCTGACTTTGGCTTGCTCTCTGCATTCAACCTTATAATTACCATAAGCTAAAATTTTTAATTTCCTGTTTTCTTAAATTCGTTCTTAACTACTAAAAGTAAGTTAGATGAAATAATTAAAGATAAGCACAAAGTTTTAGTAAATTTTATCGTCAGCAAATATCAGCCTTATACCAAATATCTTTCTATCATTTGTTATTGCTTTTAGTGTTTGAGGTGATCTGACTGTCAGATTGCTGCAAGATTAAAATCAAAAGAGCTTGATCATGGTTAAGCAACTCAGATCAAGCAAAAGTGCAATTATAACATTTATATTTGCCAAAACAACAACAGAATAGAGAGGCATAAGGCTGCAATTTGATCGCAATGGTTGATATCAACTTACGCAGCGATAGCAACTAGTGATGCCATTTCAGCACTTAATTTTTTTCTGACCATTTTAACTGTGATTAAGTTTTTTCAAGTTTAATCTTGAAACACCTAGGCAGTCAGATCATCTCAAGCACCAAAAAAAAACACAATGATAAAAAAGGTGCCGATATCTTTTGATCAAATCTACTATAGTTTTTTTGCAAGTTTATCATTACGGAAAAATCACCAGATAGCATTACTCCAACACCTGGCATATAAAATAAATTGGGGGTAGTTTTCTGAGAAAAGACAAAAGGTAACAGTTGCAATTACATATTACATTCAGGCAAAGACAAGCACTGGAAAAGTTATAGTAATACTGACTACAGAATTTTGAAAGAAAGCTAACAAAACTAACGACAATCTACATTTTTATTGGCCGTTGTTCCACTTTTTGTTTACTTTTTATGCCAAGAAGCACAGGGAATAAAGATAGCTGCAACTAGCTCAGTTGGTTAGAATGTCAGTCTGATAAGGTAGATGTCATGATCTTATACTCATATTGGCCTACACTTTAGTCATCTCATTTATTACACACACAGAACTTTGTGATTGTGCAAAAGTTGGCATCTGCTATTGTAACACAAAAATAAAAGGCTTTGAAATCCGTTTTGCAATGTATTATTTCTGACAAATTACTATTGATTCGGAAATCAGCTTCTACTAACGACAAATCTGAGTCATCTTAAATGAATCACTAATGATTTCATAAAAATTACAATAAACATCGTAATCCGTCCAATGAGTACCACTCATTTCAACAAATCTAATTTCCATAAACTATTTCTCATTCTTCTTTTATGAAGGCTTATGAACAGAAAGGAGAGTAGCTGCCATTCAAAGTGACTAATGGTAATGAAGAAAAATGCTTGGGCTAATCATTTCTGTCTAATTATAACTATACACATGTTATCATTCATGCAGCCGGTTTGATATAAAAGACTCACTGACCTAGCTCTCCTCTGTTGTAAAAAGGTTTACTAGTGATTATGAACACAGAGACTTGTTTGTTATCGTAGAATATTTCTGTCTCATTGATAAATATTTGTCCAAAGAGGTCAGCATCTGAGTAACCAGCTACAACGAGGCTGTAGTTTCCTTCTGACATCTGACTCGGTGTCTACAATGCCAACACCTTATTTGATTATGTAAGGGAAACGATAATTTGTCTATCAGATACATGTAATGTAAAACTATGTACAGTTATTACAAAGAACAGAAGAGCAGAGTATTATTAAATCTTTCTTACATCTCCTATCTACCAGTCTTAAAGGCTTTTCTTGATTTTCATCGCCAGACAATAACGTGTTGCCTTTTGTTGAGTTTTTGAGTAAACATTCACTTAAACATGTTAGTTTATTTTTTCTCACAACAAAACGTAATTATATATCAGCTAAAATATCAAAACTCTGTTTAATAAAAAAAGCATGGCTAAAAGATATGCTTTCTTCCAACTTAATATTTATGTTTCTACTGACTACTCCGGCGGCTTTTCAACAATTCTAGTTTCACCCAAGCCTTATTATAATCTACATGGTAGTCCTTAAATTAAAGGCCTTTTTTAGTGTTTGACACATTCTCATCAAAATATACAAGTTCTCTAAACTAAGTAAATGCGCTTTCTAATTTGTATTAAGAAACAGAGAGATCAATGCAAAGAGCAAAGGGTGGTAGCGAACAGCAGCGGTAATGCAAGCTGTAAGACTTCTGCACATTTCTCACAGATCTAGGTCAAAAGACAAAATTTCTACATTGCAGGATTATAATTGCAAGAGTTGTCACTAAAATGAATATTTGATTTATAAAACGACCAACCCTTACAGATAGTGGTAAAGTAAACAAGATTTCATGAATCTATCGCATTTTTTGTTTTAGTATTTCTCCATGTTGTTATTCAACTAATATCACCTGTTAGTACTAATGAAGGTGTTCAAAAAGAAACAATGTATTCTAACTAGATGTTAGCATGGCTACAAATAAACATGGCAAAAATATCAACATAACAAATATATATTGTGTATCTAAAGGCTACTAAACTCTTTAAGCTGATATTCTGTTGTTAGATCTCAGTTGATTTCTGTGCTAAAAATATTTAATCCGAATAAAATTTTTAAACAATAACACAAGCAAGCAGAAAATTACTCACTAAATTTCTAACAGCCGCCAGAGCAAGTGACTGATACAACAATTTTAGTTTATTTAGATGAGTAAATAACGACAGCTGCTTAATAAGTATTTTTATATTAATAATTTAAATATTTATTTTTTATCGTTTTATTGCAAAGTTTTCTGTTTGGTCTTTTGTAATGGCAGTGTTTACTGTAAATTCATTAAGTTGTAAATGTTCTCATAAACATTTTTTTTAACAATTTTAAACTCAACTAGTTAACAAGGGTTTATGGACTTTTAAAGTTACACCAATTTACTGGGGCAAGAGTGGCTATTGTTTTTGTGAGTTGTTTCATTACTAAAAATCTCCAAAAATATTTGAATATTTTAAATAAAAGTAGTTTTGTTAAAATACCAACTTGCTTTTCTTACAATGTTGAAGGAACATATCAGTCATACAGCTTGAGCAAATTGGAGTATTTATTTCAGTTGTGAGTTGATGAAAAACTGCCTAGTTTTAAAACAAAACTATTAAGCGTCTCAAACATTTATTATTTGAAAGCAAGAATAATTTAAATCAATAAATATTGCCGTAACCAAACAACTTTTACTATAATATGCAGCTCTAATTGACGAGACACATGAGTAGATAGGCATGTTTTACTGCACTTACCTGCATTGTGATTTCTGCAGCTCCTGGTCTAGAGAATGTGTGTTTTCCTTCACAGATAGACACAGTCTCACTTCCATCTTTATTTGTCTTTTTTAATCTTGCAGTGATAGTCATCGATTCAAACTTCAGTTGAATTGCTGTCGCAGCAATTCGTATTTTCTGGTTAGGTCTGACTTGCGTTGGGGCCAGCACACTGTATGTTCTGCAAGAAGAAACTCAACTTTGCTACAGTTGCTCTTCGACATTAATATTTTACTTTTAAATTTTCAATTATTTTAAAGAGCTTTGAGCTGATGAAACCAAAAAGATTTATACATCATCAATCAATATATCTCATAGAAAAGAATTTCTTTTTATGATGAAAAAATTGATAGATTTTAAATTACAAACATATGAAACACTGACACTTTTAATACCATGTCATATAAATGTGTTTTTTAAAATATTGGACAAAAAGGTGATTTTATAATTTTTGTTCTTTGCAAACCAATTAAAATAGTGACCACTTTGTGCTTATAACCAGACGATTGTATCGATGCATTACACAATACGTAGATATATTCTTGACAAGGTTTATTGAAAGTCTTAAATGAAATAAAAAATGAAATATATATATGTTAATAATAAAAATATATATTTAAAGCTAAAAGATAATGTAAAACAAAAGTATGCGTGAGTAAGGTAAACTTACGCATCATTCTGTATGTAGGCTGCTATGACTACCTCTACCATCCATAGTGTGAGGTAGAGGAGTACCTTTAGAAAGCTGACAGACCACAGTATCATCTCTATCACTACACACCCAAAGTCAGCTGTAATTAGATTTCCACAATTCAGTTTCAACCTTGTGTATAAACTTTGACAGCTAACACAGCCTTTGCCAAACTTAAAATTCTTTAATGATAGCTGGTGGAATTTGTCTGCTTCTTGGAAGCCCCTTTCAGATGGTTTCTAACATGACATGACTTCTGTCGGGATTGTTGTATTGCCGTAACCAAGGCACAAAGTTGTATGTGTGGGAGTCCGTGTGTGCATGTGTGCGTGTGTGCACGTGCGCACGCGTGTGTGTGCACGTGCGCGCATGTGCATGCATGTGTGTGTGCATGCATGTGTGTGTGTGTGTGTGTGTGTGCATGAGTGTGCGTGTGTGGGCATGAAGTCATGAGCTATTTTTGTTTATAGAGCTTTCTAAACCAATTTCATGATTTGATTGTTCTAAACAATTAAAAAGAACATAGCATTGCTACGGAGAAACAAAAGTAAACAATTACATTCTAATGAACTTTTAGAACCAAATTTTAACAGGCGTTTTTTAAACATTCATTTTGTTAAACATTCCAAATTTGGGCATTTGCACATCGCGTCAAACTTTGCATTGAGTAGAGCTAGAATGTTGAGTTTTTTCATTAAAATCAGCACATGGTTTTCTACCAGAGCAAAGAAAAAAAATGAAGACTCCAAAACCTGCACAGGTCAATTTTTTCAGAAACTATTGCAATTACCGGTATGCATCCTATTTTTTATACATGTCACGTTTACATAAAAAGATCTTAATTTTGTTATAGGTCAGTCCTAGGAGTGATTCTAGTCATATGTCAGACTCAGCAGTTATGACAACGCTGATCTGCAATACTTACCTAAGAAAAGGAGCTTGTTATATCATGAAGTACATCTAACAGTAATGTACATTTTGGCTGATCTATTGCCCAGGGATGAAAAGGTTAAATAGCAGTCTACCTTTGTTAGCTAGCTTGCAATTTAATTTAGACAAAATATAAAAAGCTATATTTACTAAATTTCTTGTTAGTGTAATTTTTGGCCAGCAGTAACGCTTACATCTACACCATGTAGTATACCATGGAAATATCTGTCAGTAAATGCACTTTTATCACTGTCATAAACCCAACAAACTAAAACTCAGTTTGAATATGTAAATCGCTATTATATTGAAATCAATTAATGTAATGATATTTGTTAAGCAAAAACTTTCAAATTATCTTTATTGTAGCCTTGTGTCAGTAGAACTGGGTAACTGTTAACACCTCAACAGCAGATGATAAGTACAAGAAACTCTGGAAATGGTCATTGGATTTATTCAGAATAAATGTTAAGTTATAAAGATATGCTCATGAGGTAAGATGTTAAGAAATTAAATATCTTTTGTAATTTGAATAACTAGGATAAACAACTTTTTGTTTTTGCGGCAAACTTTTGTAATCACCTCTTAGCAAAAATATTTTTTAGTAGGTCAAAACAAAATCAATAAATGATTTTACTCATGCAGGTAAATGCTGTCTACAATGGCTCACCTTCCATCACAAACTTCTGGATTAAAAGCTCTAATTTTATACAAACTAATGAGGATCAATTATCATAAAAAATATATTAATTTTTTCATTATGTTAAAAACTTAGATAAATGAGTTACTGTGTTCAGACAATTGAGCTGCCTCTGAAATTATGAGACAGTAATCTAGAAGCTGATGAATGCACAACAATCAGACAACATGTCAAATTTGTCTTGTAACACATGAATATACTTACAAGTGAAGCCAAGTGTATGCCTCGCTTACTACGCAAAGACTGCATTTCTAAGACTAGAAGCTTGCCTGCAAGGCATTATCTGTTTTGGCATGACGAGGGCAGTGTCCTCTGATAGGCTGCTGCGTTTATATGATGCAATAACGGTGTGTCTCGATTGCTAATGTATTCATTCATCTGGCTGCATTGAAATACTTTCAAAACAAGTCTCTATTGATTCAGGGAATAACCTCTGAGTTAGTGAGAATGTATAACAGAGCGAATGATTGCATAGTGTCAGGATGCAGAAAAGCAAAAACCAACTGTAAATAAGGATCAGAAATCTTCATGTAAGTGTTGATGCAAAATTAATTATTTCATATGAAAGCAATTTATAAATTCATTCACTGAAGGTCAAGGGAGACAATTCTAACAATTTCAGTACAAATAGGTCATCAAATTTTTTAGAGATGCAAACATGGCTAGAGACTCTGGTCATAATATATTTATATATTTTTCATCTATATTATAATTAACTTTATATTTTTTGGTTTATCAAGTAAATTGGTCATGGTAAAAAATTGAAAATTATCCAATCGCAACAGACGAATGGACTAAAGAATATGCATGCCATGTTATATCTGCTTATAGAAAGCTCTTGAAATACATGAGTTTCAAAGAAGAGTTATCCACTCCTGCCATTCGCTACCTCACCTTACAAATGACCAAACAAGTTTTAGGGTAATAAAGCCTAAATCTCTATAGCAATGGTAGTAACTACTTAATTCTCAATGAAGATACTCTATCTAGGTTTGCGTATTAATGAACAAATCAGAGGCAAATCACAACTTCTGCATAATATTGTATTCTACATAATATTATTATTTCTTATTGATGTTATAAAACTTATAGCTGTGGTGAATAAATGTTTTCTAAATATACTCAATATAGTGTTATATTTTATCACTCAATGGAAACTCAGATTAAAAAAACACAGAATACACAAAATAAAATGCTAGGCCTACACATTATACTAATTAAAATTATACACTAACACATGATATTAAAATAATTCAGAAAATAAATTCAAAGATACTATTTCATTAGCTGATAAGATGATAAATGAATGTGTAAGATTATTACTCCAACTTTGAAAGCTGCAATGATTGCAATATTTGTAACAATAAAAGTTTTGTATTTATGTTTTGTTAAAAAATCAGCCACACAATGGTTATAAAGGTTTTAAAAATTGTCTTGGAACAAAAATGTTCATAATTAATACCGACTACTGAATCTTGGGTTTCTGCTAAATTAAGGGATGAAACTTACTTAATATCTGCAACTTGTTAGCATATGGCCTAATTCTATTCTATTAATTTTTTATTATTTTACAGATAATATAGTTTTTACCCGATTCCTTATTAGAATTACGCTTATTCTTGAATAAGCTTATCAGTATCAAGGCTATAGCAAAAAGGTTTAATTTAAAAATGCGTATTTTGATAACTATATGAAAACTTATAGTAATACTACATTGGCTCTTAAAAGCTGACTTGTTGACTTATTTTGTACTTTTTTACACCCAACCATTTGCTGTCAAGCGATTATAAACAAATAATACAACAAGAAGTACAGTGAGTAAATAACTATTGCTTATGTTCCTAACTGAAACAGCATATCCTGGGCAGTAGCCACACTGGTACGTCCCGCATATTAAACACACAGTCAACCTTCTAAACTCTATCCGGCCGATGAGGGCTTGGCTGTACACTCCTACAAATAATGGGCAATCAATAATTTATAAGCAATGTTGTGAAGGGAAAAGCATAGAAAGGAAAATTTGAAGCACAAAATAATTCACTGTTTAAAAACTTGCATATATGAAAAACTTTAGAATTTATATTTAATGTTCGTTCCTTCCAATCGAGTAACATAATTTACTTTAATAGTTATTCACAATTGCTAATTCTTTCATGTTTTATGAAAACATTCACTTTTTTTAATGATTTGGTTACAGTGAATAAAGTTTTTTAATGCTGCATCATGTTGAATGAACAAAAAAGCACCGTAACACATTTCTATTAAGTTTTCTTACATGTATTTAATAAAATAAAATGATTGAAACATTTTTGGTGGTTAAACCACACTATAGCAAAACTTAACAGCAGATGCACTTCGTAAATTGAACACAGCAAAGTATACTAAAATGATATTTTACATATAATTGTAGTTTTACTGGACAGAATGGGGCTACGCCTTATGTTAATATTTCATACAATACACTTCTAATCGACACTGATAAAGTCTATAGCATCTTTAATGAAACATTTGACATAGGAGAAAATAGTTGCTCTGTGAGAGTTTTGCATAGAAACCCGAAAACATGTTTATTATGACTTGCTAATCTTTTAGAATCACTAGGCATCTATTCAATATTTAAACATAAGTTTTTGTGCAAATGAATCGAGATATTTTTTAAGTCTAAGGCTCAGCACGAAAATCACAACCGAAAAATACAATCTTTGCGATTAAAATACTACCAAGAAATTTGTTCTCCAAGTAAAGTAATTTATTTATATCATTAGAATTAACTTTTCTAAAATACTGATCAAAATAAATTTTGGTGAATAAAAAACAATTCAAGATTATCATCGCTGTTTTGACAATATGCAGCAGTTTTAAAGTTAATAATAGCTTGACAATTGACAACTACAAGAGTTGTCTTACTATTGTAGCAACAACTCTCAAATAATTGCATCTTTTTCGCATGAGCTTTTCCAAAGGCAAGTTTATTTTGTCATTTTTACCATGCTCTTGATACCCGAGGACACTTATATTTTGCTAGTATTTAGTTTCGTGAGTAGCATACAGAGTAAAATTTCACTGCAACTTAATTTCGTAGCTCTGATGAGTGCGAAAATGAGTGATGTGAAAATAAATGCAGTAGAACAAACATAATTAGATTCCTCAAGTTCAGTTCACCGATAAAAAAAAAATTTCAATTTAGGACTAGTTTATAATTGTGAACCGCAGGTAGAATGGTGTGGGCGAGATCGATAATGCAACTTGATCGCTTGCTGCCATTTGTTACTTGGACTATCAATGAACAAAACTATTTAATGTCGCGTTTTCGAAAATGAAAATAAAAATTTCACGAGAGGATGACTCCGCAAAAATGCAAAAGTTAGATGAGGCGAATACATAAGTACTCTAAGGTAGATTAACTGTTTTTCAAAGTTACCAAATGGCTTCCAGAATTTTAAATCCAATGGATAGTTTAATAAACATCAACCATATAACACTTCACATTGAGCAAAATCTTTATAATTATAGTTATTCCTAACATGCTAATGATATTATTTCTGTAAACATCTACGCAATATTTTAACCAGAAATATAAAATATTGCTACTTGAAATTTACAACAATAAAATATTTTGAGGTGTATTTATGTTTAGCGCTAACTGCATGTTTTCTAAAAAAGAAGTGTTTAACAGTAAACGATGCATAAAAAGTTACAGATCTCAGTCTACAGTCATCTCACCAGGCTCAAAGTAGTCGTAGACTTTCATATACTGCTGCTCAGTGACATTGGCTACTGGTCTTTTTCTGAAGGAGGTCATAATATAGCAGTTATCTTTAGTTCTGTCCAACTGCAATAATAATTATCCCAAGTAAAGAATAAAAGAACTTAGAAGTAATATTTTTCAATCCTCAGACACAGTTATTTCTAGTGATCTATAAAAAGTATGCTGAATGAGAAGACAATTACAGTATTGTTTCTATTTGCTACTGTCAGTTTCAGGACCTGTCGCTCTTAATCATTAGCCTAGCCAGCTGATGGCTGACAGTAGCAAGTTATAAAACTGGTACAATTTAAGAAAACAAGATAAACAGGTACGGTTGTTTTTTTTAACAAACTTATAATGGCTTTATAAATTGTAGAGCAATAACAAAATCTTATTGTATTACAATTTATATTACCTTTATCTGCTTTCTAGTCTGTTACCAATTAACCCTTTGGCTGGGGAAACGATAAAAATGTCGTTTATCGGTTTCATGGAGAAACAACTTTTATGTCGCTTTCGGTAGACGTTTATAAAGCTGTCGTCTAGTAACAATAAACAAAGGATATAAACTATAGCAAGACTTAAGTATTATTGACAAGATGCTGTTTGATAAATTAGAATATAAATCGATTATCTGAAAGGTGTTGCTTTGTGCTGAAAAGCGTAAAATTGTACTTCTTTGAGAAAATGAAAGTTGGAAAAACCAGTCAACATACGGCTCGATGTTCAAAACAAAAAATAAAGATTTATTCAATCCTGTGATCGTTAGTGATTTTTTGTTTGATCAGTTTATTAATAATTCAGATGATGGTAATGATGTAAACTTTGAAAACTCTGAATATACCGAAAAAGTGATCGTTATGGTAGCTCAGGCGATGACGATGCTACTGGTGTGTCGTTGGACTCTGCCAAAAGGAATGCTTCCAAGCACTTGATAAATAGACATAAATAAATAGTACATAGTCGTAGCTTTTTGTAGTAGTACACATGTGAATGAACATTTATGTACAAAAAGGTTTATATTGATAGAAATATATTTCAGTTTCGGCTATGTATGTTCATAGAATACCGATTTCAATGAATTTTCAAAAATAAATTACACAATTTGTGGTTGTTTTTGTGTGGCTTTTACCCAGCCAAAGGATTAAATCTAATTAGTGTTTTAATCCAAAGTGTTTTATTTAATTATTGAAAGCTCCACATGTAAGAGTTTTATTTTTGTACAACAGCAAGCAAGTAATTTATTTATATATGAACAAATACTGGTTATATAGTAATAGCTGGTCACACATAGCTTACGTAGTCAAAGTATGCAGTAATGTGGGAGCCTTTCATCTCCGCTTGCCTTATTGAGCTTGACTTGCTGGCAGCCTTGACAAAGTTTTGTGCGGGTCCATTTGGTATTGCGTAACCACTGGGAAGGGTAAACTCTAATACAGCAGCACCACTTCTTTCTCCTGGTCCCTTCCAGCTAAAACAAGAACTAGTATACTTACAGTTTTATTGACCCATAATGCATAGCTATTGCTAATACTATCACTATTACTATTTTTAGTAATATCACTATGACCATTCTTATTACTATAACTATTACTATTGTTATTACTATCACTATTACTATTATTATTACTATCATCACTACTACTATTATTATAACTATCACTATTACTATTATTATTACTATCATCACTACTACTATTATTATAACTATCACTATTACTATTCTTATTACTATCACTATTACTATTGTTGTTACCACTATTACTCTTATTAGTATTATCACTATTACTATTCTTATTACTATCACTATTACTATTGTTATTACTATCACTATTATAATTATGGTTCTTATTATCACTATTACTACTGTTATTACTATCATTATTAGTACTGTTATAACTATCACTATTACTATTTTTATTACTATTAATATTGTTATTACTATCGCTATTGCTACTGTTATTGCTATCACTATTACTACTGTTATTACTATCACTATTACAATTGTTATTGCTATTACTATTGTTAATACTATCGTTATTGCTACTGTTATTACTATCACTATCACTATTGTTATTACTATTACTATTGCTAATACTATCACTATTACTATTTTCATTACTATTACTATTGTTATTACTATCACTATTACTATCATTATTACTATTGTTATTACTATCACTATTACTACTGTTATTACATCACTATTACTACTGTTATTACTATCACTATTACTACTGTTATTACTATCGCTATTACTATTGTCATTACTATCACTAGTACTATTGTTATTACTGACGATAGTAATAGTGATAGCAATAATCACTTGTTTGTATCAAACGATTACAGATAAGGATTAGTTTATGAGAGCAAATTATCAACATGAATGTTTTTGCACATACATGTAGTTCTTGCTGAAACCACAAACTATTCTTTTAGAACCAATTTTAGAGTTTTACAGACAAAAACCAGCCTTTTACTTTGGTTTACCATTAAAAAAATTTTGGCTATAGGCTACGTGTGTATTGAAAGCTAGTCTTTTCAAACATTGAGGTATGTTAATAGACCTATAGACTTACCTTGGACAGATCCTGTAGTCTATGAAGGAATGGTTGAAACCTCGAGTGAGCATTGAGTAGTTGATTTCAAAGTAGTCAGCTCCTGGTTTTCTGAACAGATCTATTCTGTCATAGCTGACTTCCGTGTGCATTTGCATCAGAGCTACACCATGGCCAGATGCGTAGGCTTGTATAGAGCCCCAGTGAGACGGCAGCTAACAATACAATTGATAGCAGCATTCAGCGTTTTCATCAGATCTGCTGCTTTGCGATTACTAGTAGAAGCAGAATCAACCAAACAACAACTAAAACTGCCAAATAGAAGTCCGATATATTTATTTATAATGGTCAGTCCATAATCCTTTTAGAGATAAAATGTTTTACATATGGCACGGTCAAAAATAAATAAATACAAAGGTATTGCTATGCGGTGTCATAAACACAAAATCAAAAACTTTAGAATGAAGACTTGAAACTATAGTTTAGGTACAGACCTTATCTCTTTTGAGAAAATATTAAAATAGCTAGCAATACAATTGTTTAGTGCATATTTTGGTACAAAATAAATTCATTATGCTGTGGATACCATAGAAACATCATCTCTCATACGCATAATTTTAACAGAAGCCTTGCTGTAATTGTTGGTTGTAGACAGGAGTTATCTTTTTGTTTTTATGGTGCTTTTGGACTCATTCTCCTTAACTAAGTGTTTTCATAATAATGTTACTTGTCATATATTTTAGTCAAAAAGTTTTGGATTGTTATGATGATAATGAACTGGCTATTATGCGAAATCGATGAGTTATCGGTACCATAAACTAAAGCCACTATAACAACCAGTTAACTCTTACAGCTGGTTAATATTGACCACTGTATATGCATAATGACCTATAATGCAAAACAAACAAAGTTTGACTTTGATCAAAAATTTTGTATATACCATACATAGTCAATGCATGAATGGCTGCTAATGACGCACCGATATTATAAGGTAGTGGAAGGAATGATACAGCTTTCTTCGTGACAATACCGTGTAAGCAACTGTTAGCAGTCGCTAATGTTTTCGTGGTTATATTTCTGAGCCCGACCAAAGGCAACTTAATACACAGAGCTGAAGTTACAGAAAGGGCAAAAAATATGAACTAAAAACATGATGCAAGGTAGATTAATAAAACTAACCAATCAGGTTTCACTCAACGCAAGGCATGACACAACATTGTGGTCAATATCTAGGACAGCGCATCAAATTGTGTCTTACTCAGCTAAGAGTGACTTCTCTTCATACAACAGGCAACATCAGCCAAAGTAGCCCAGGCCTACATGAGATCTTTACTCTTTCTCATGAGTTCAGTAAACAGGAATATTTCAAAATTTAGTACAGCTAACCTAGGTAAAACTTTCAATAACAAAAGAAATATTGGAAACTAATATGACAACTTATAGCTTGTGCTAACTTGTATGACACAAAAAAAATAAAAAGCTTTTTGCTATGTTGCAATTATTAATCGTCAATTGCTGAAACCTACTGATTTCGTCAGTGGAATAATTCCATTTTACTGCAAACACTCACTCCAATATACATGTAGAAGTTTGTGAAAACTTCGCAACAACATTAAGTTAGGTTTATTGTTAAATCTTCATGCATACTTTGTTTGAAAAAAAAATTTTTTATTTAAAAAGTCAAAAATGTTTAAATAAAAAAAGTTTATTTAAAAAAATTGAAGTTGTGGAAAAACCAAGTTTTTTCACAACTTCAATTTTGGAATCATGAAAAAACCAAGTTTTTTCCATGATTGTTCAGTTTAACAAAAAACACCCTCACTACTTTAAGCTTTATCAAATCACTCACGGAAACTTTTTGTCGATAAAACCAGTTGTCTCTGGAGAGATGCACAGTTTCACTCCAGTCAGGAGCCTGATCTGATTTAAATGTCATCATCATATTGTAATTACTCCGGTCTTGGTTCAAGGCAGCCAGCTTTGATAAAGCCTCCACAGCCATCAAAGTATCCTGTTGATGAAACAGAAAACAAAATATGCTACCATTGGTAAAACAATTATTTAAAAAATATTGCAAAGCTCTACATTATATTACACACAATAAGTAAATTCTGATGTATTGATACATTGAACAACTCGTGAAGGTCTGGAACCAATGCATGTTGTGTGTGCGAAGCTCGGAGGAAGTGAATAATATTCCAGTGGCTTCTTGTGGCTGTGGTAGTTGTGTCTTTTTTTGCCCCTGGGGATTCAACAACGACTTTTGCTTTTGTTCAGTTTATTATTAGTTATTGCTATTTTTTTATATTTTGAGCGGTTTTGCACTATTCGGTACTTTAGAAAATGTTTGGTAGGCTTTAGTATCAAGTGGTGGCTGGGCAGCTAAAGCATTGTTTTTGAGCAATGCATGGTGGTGAAGGTGGGTGGCAAGGGGGATAAATCACAAAATGAATTATCCCTTTTGCCGCCCACCAGCAAAAGAGAACAGGATAATTTGCCGGATGAATTAACCTGTTCTTTTTTGCTTGCTGTGGACAAATTATTAACACAATATTAACGAAAGTCTTAATACCAACATACTAAATCTACCTCTGTATTTTAACTGAGCACACACCAGCCATTAACTTGCTGGTAAATAATTTTATGTCGATCAGTTAGCGATATAAGCAATCTAAAAATGCAAGTGGGTACTTCATGCGAATAGCTTTTTTCATTCCTGCAGGTCGTAAATGCACGAGACTTCAATTAATAAAGTTTATTAATCATAAAGTTGTTAATTACAAAATCAATAGAATATAAATTTTGGTCTGATTGCTATGTCAAGGATGGACAGCTGTAATTGAATGTTGTCCGATACTACAGTGTTTTTTTTGTGATAAGCCATTGACCTCTGCTTATTATAATAGTTTTTGCTGTGAATCTATCAAATCTTAAACCTTTTGTAACTATTCACCTTACTTTTAAGCTTAGTTATTATAAGGGATTCAAAGTTGTGTCAATAAAAGCCATAAGGCATCAGCTATTTATAGTAACAGCTGTTTAATAACAACTAAATAAGCAGCCAGGAATCAGTGATTTGTAAGCCAACTTTTGATCAGTATGCGAGTACCGGGTAGTTCTAGTTCAACAAGAACTATTAGTGGTTTCAAGAAGGGCATCCAACCACAATTGTTCCTCTGTTCCATTTGTCTAAAGCATGTTGACTCCGCTTAAAAAAGCAGCCCCCAGATGACTTTTTCCACAAGCTATCATGGTATACTCATGCTATCATGGTAACTCGCCGCTGTTTTGGTTGGTGATAAACAACAAAGCTATTAAATAACTATAATAATAACTATTAAATAATTATGTTGCTAGTTTAAACTAGCAACTAGTTTAAAAATTGAAATAAGGAAATTTTGAGCAACTTTTTGTAGGATTTTGTGTACTGCTGTTAAATATTCTTTAATTAATATTATTGCAACTAAATTGGTAATAATTATTATTACTAGTAATCCGGCAAGCTAGTGTGCTGTGAAAGATGTTTACTCATCAAGCTCAGAAAATAACTTTGAGTACCAATACGTTAAAACGCCAAGAGGCAGTTGATTAGCACAGGGGATTAGCACAGGGATTAGCGTGCTGGTCTACTGACTTTGTACAGACGGACAGTAAAACAAAGCATTATAGTAAAGATGATTATTGTTCAAATAATGAGCGAATTGAATCAACTGTTTGTAATAACAGAAATCTAGTGAAGTTTGTGGTATTTGGTACGAAATTTCAGCTATCAAAAATACTAATGCTTGATGTGTTTTAAAGTGAAACTAATCGTTCTAAGCAATTGTGCAAGAATAGGTGTAGTAATGCTTTGTAATTGATTATCGTAAAAAATAATCATCTAAATATTAAGCAG
This sequence comes from Watersipora subatra, assembly GCF_963576615.1. NCBI lineage: Eukaryota > Metazoa > Bryozoa > Gymnolaemata > Cheilostomatida > Watersiporidae > Watersipora > Watersipora subatra. Next base: position 59,362,769 of record NC_088715.1, read on the forward strand.
TAGCCATCAATTGCTATTGGTTATCCAAAAGATTTCTGATTGGCTGATAATCAAAAATTGTTCTAAGTGATTGGCTAATCTAATTTTTTAGCAAAATCCGCCTAATAATTGGTTAGTGACACTCGCCTTTAAGATGTCCATTTTTACCTTGAATACACGTCTTTATCATTGCTAAATGACGTTGTGAAAAAACTCAAGCCACAAAAAACTTACGTATGTAGAGGCCCATCCACCGATATTCATTCTCTGCGATTGCAAGTACTTTTGGATGTTGTTAATATCTTTCTCTGACTGGCTGCTCTTTAGATACGAGAGAAGAGCATAACTGGTGGTGGTGACAGAGTAGGCAGTGAGCCTGTGTATTTGCTTGCTGTCTAGTTTAATCTGTGTTCCTAAGTCTGGGGTGACTTCTGCTACGGGCATGTCTTCTGTTGACCAGTAGAGTGTGTCTTGAACTGAAACAACGATATAAAACTATCATAGGGTTTATAAACCATTATCCATTTTACTGACCAAATATCACCCGATTTTAGAAGACGACATAAACGAACCAGCTGTGTGGTCAAATAAAACATTTACAGTTATTCATATTTAAAACTTTGAAAGACGATGAGATTTTAACGATGATGGGGTCTCAAAGATTAATACATCATTGCCTAGCCTGATTCTAGGTTACATAACCTGACCTACATAATAAAACCCGGTACTGTATGTCAATACAGAATGTTTTATTGAATATTAGCTTGTCGTTCATAATAAAAATTGGTTATATTGAAATACGGTTGTACTAAATCATATCAAACTTTGGAACTAATTCCATGTTCCAGTTGGTTGTTTTAGAATTCAGCAAGAGTGCTGAATCTAAACTTGATCATTTTGGTCTGTTATTATAATCATAGGTATGATTTGTTATCGATAATGGATATAATTAACAGTAGATTATTAACTTTTTATAAAAAGATCATTATCTGCTCAAACAAACTAGCATAAATATTTAAAAAAAAATTTTGAGCATTTTCAGACACAAAAAAGCTACATGAGAAAATTGTAAAATAGATGTTTCCTAAAATTATTTTTTTTCAGAATTGAGTTTCACAAATTTAACTTTTGCTATAGGGCCTACAAGATTTAGCACTGTCAAAATGAAATTTACATAGCTTGTTTTTACATGTCTGTGAAAGAAGAGTCTACCTCTTTAGATTTATTTTTCACTAGCCAAATGCCCGGCATTGCATAGGTATTAAAACAGCTTATAAACAGTGGCAGGTAATGAAATTGCCAGCTACTTGCCATTAGCCTGGCACTTTGCCAATGACTAATTTGAGTACACTACTATCCGTATTGCTAAACTTACTAAAGCCTGGTTCCCATATATGTCACAAAGTACCGGTGACAGCACCGCAGGTATTGCGGTGAAATGTGAACCTGCACGGCGGGTACTGCCAGTAGTTGCCGGCAGTCAATGCAAGAGTTTAGGCTGCTTAAATTTTGCGAAAAGCCGCAGGCAAAACCTTTCTGAAATGCACTGTACAGGTGAAGGTCACCATTATCGAAACGGCATGGCGAGCAAACATTTAATGCAATTATTAGCGATGCAGCTGTATATGTGAACAGAAGCTATCGAGCCTAGCGTCGCAAGCATTTTGCTGCCCAAGTTACGGCCGGGGTTTCGCAATCGATGTGGAACAAGGCTTAATAAGAGCTGTGAGAGCAAGCTTTAGAGCACTGCGTAATCCAAAGTGCTATGCCTATTTTAGCCGACATAACGACTCATATCGCCTAATGAATCATTCCATCTCGTGTAGCTCAGTTGGCAAGGATATTGCCTGTTGCATGGGAGGTTCCAAGATCAAATCCGGCATGAACTAAATCATTCATTCCTAGATTGATTTTAATACCTATATCTGGACACACCAAATGACAGACTGCGATTTACATATATACATGTAAATATGCAATTCTTTGTAATTAATTGAAAACCTGGCAGAGCTACAATAGTAATAGATATTCATTGGTGGTGTATAATTAGGTTCCTAAACAGCAGCATCTAAACTTCCACATTTGCCTGTAACAATACGACAAGCTTTAAAAACCCAAAAAATTACTAACGCTTTTAACAACAATATGACTATCTTTTCTAAATATTTCTTAAATCTGGTTTGCTGACCAAAACAGAACTTTTGTTAATTGTTACTCTAAATCCTCATTGACAGCATTAGATTGTTGCTTCAGTTTATTATCTCCAAAAGTGTATTCAACAGGTTTACAGGGATGCTGACTTAAAAATGTTAACATCAAAGGAATAAAAGATATTGGAAAATTAGATTATTCATTTGTGTGTTTGTATTAACTGCGTTGAACAATGCAGAATTACTACTTCCAGCTTGTCCAATGATCACTCGCTAACCCATTTATTTAGCTCCCAATCACCACCAAAAAACTTGGCTATCCTTGTCATGCTGCTTGTACATCATAGACAGCAAATAAAATAAAAGCTCAAGGTACACGATTACTACATTTTTATAAAGCGATAATGTGTCGACACCTGAGTGCACCAGCACCGAAGCACTACGCTTGGTGGAGTAGCAGTTAATGTTTCCTTAAAGCGCTACATTAAAGTGGTGGTTATGCGACGCCTTATGTCAAGGTCGTATCAAATAGATTAGAACGTTTCAACAACAAAAAAGTCTGCATATGAAAAACCGGGAAAAGGTATGCGCACGCGCAAGTGCGACGCCGTTGGTCACCAAGACCGTTTCCTTGACGCAAAGATGGCGCATCGCACGAGCGTTTTGCTTCTAGACAGCAATCCTGAATCATGACAAAATGAGAGCCACACGACTGTTCCCATGATGGCATCGCAGCACCACATGGGAGGGTGTCTCCATGCTTTCCCTGTATGAAAACTTAGTTACTGGTTCAGCGTTTTCAACAAATAAAGTTTGGTACGCCAACCAGATATACAAATACTACCAACTACAAGAATTACCTGTTCTGTTCATCGCCGTGAGCTTCCTCAAAGCAGCTTCCTGTTGGTCATGGTTGCTTTGAAAAAGAGCGTAGGTAGAGATGGCTAGTTCAAATGGGTCATCCATTTTGTTTATGAGGCTAGCGATATATCCGGCTCCTTGCGTTCTAGCACGCGCTACATCAGCTTTAGAGCTTTGATTTGTTTGTACAGACTTTGAGAGCGCTATAACAGTTAAGGCTGTAAGGGACACATTACTGGGTACCAACATGCCATTTACTTCAACTTGCAGGCGACTCTAAAACAGAGGAAACAAAATATAAAAAAATGTCTTTCAAAATAAACTTACACAAAATTGCAGTAGGTTTTATCAGAAAGTAACGGTATTTTTTACCGTTTGCAATTGTTTTTTTTGAGTTGATCTGACTGATGTTTCAACACTAAAATCAATAAAACTTCATCACTATTAAAGTGTTCAGATAAAAAAAAGTGATTATGATGACAATAGTTTTAAAATGACTGTGGAATAGAGACGGATATGGCTGCAACTTGAAAGTAATAGCCGATATCAATATTGGTATTGTTGGTATTACCAACTAGTGACACTATTTTGGCCTGTATTTTTTTCTGAGCAATTTACTTGTTCAATAAATGGTTAAAACCGCTTTGTCAATTTTTGTCAATTTCAATCTTGATACATCCTGACTATCAGATCACCTCCAACATCAACAACAATCATCAATGATAGAAAAATGCCAATAATTCCTGATAAAATCTGTTAAATTTTTGTGTAAGTTCTTCTTTAAAGAAGAGAGTGCTAAACCGCATAAAACATAGTCTAGCCATCTTTAGCATATTTCAAAAGTTCTTATGGGTAGATAATATTACCTCAAACATTTTGTTGTTGAGGACACCAACTTCAGTGACCGCTCCCTCAATTACCCCTCTTTGCTGTGCCAACCAACTCGCAGACTTTTCTAGAGGTGCTTGAGGAATCTGCATTTGCCTTATCAGATCTCGGCTTTGTTGTTTTACTCTGAGCAGGACATCTATAGTCAGCGCAGTCACCCTAAAATCAAACTAAAGACTAAAGTTTTTCAAACTTCAAACACATACTTTGGTATTTTTTATGATGCTATTGTTCGATAGAAAAATTTGTCAGTTTTCTCTTGACTAATAAAATTGCTATTGAAGCCTTTTTGATAAAATACATGTATTTTAAAATTTAATGTCATAATCAAAAATTGGTTTTGGTAGCTTTTGAATGAAAAAAGCATTTATGTTTCTAACAGAATCAGCCTATGAAATGCCAGCATAAAACAGCTTTACGCAAACATCAATAGCCTATGGTAAGCACTGTAGGAATACCAACAGATATATCTACTAAAGCTTTATGCAGCCCCTACATGTAAATACATTCACCAAAAAAACAAACAAGCCTTGTCTGTTGTTCATCCAATTGCCCAAATTATAGATTTGCATTATTGTTTGTTGTTGAGCATAGGTTATTCAGTTCTAGACAATCCATCAGCTCATGAACTAGAACTAATCAGATTAGGAAAAACAGCTGTTGACTGCTGTAAAAGGTGTTAACATTAAACTAATAATATTAGATTTAAAAGAGTTTCACTCTAATTATGGCTTGCAACCAGTAGAAAATTACTAGCAGACAAAGTGTACCAGGTGTTGGGTTTCTGACTCCATCGAAACAGATTGAAGGATCCATCCAAGTTCATGTAAGTAAATATCTCTTGCAATTCTACAGAGAAAAATAAACCAAGACATGGTTAGGGACAAAAATATACACAATAAATCTTTTAAAACTGTATATGTATTACAGTATTAATTAAAAATGATTTTAATGCTTTGGGAAATCAGGTGTGAGCAACAGGGACCTCTCATTTCTGGGTGCTATGACACTGCTACTCCTTTTACCTATAAAATGCTGAACACTATTTTTTCACATTTCAACGCCATTTTAGTTTTTAAAAAAGTGTTTAGAATTAAAAACTGTGATGGCATTTGTAAAGGTTGTTTACATTTGGCAAAGTTTTTGCACAGCGTTAAAATAATTATTCGAGCAGCATGTTACTTTCTTTTTTAAAACTTTAGACTAAACACTGTTCTAAACTTTTACAATTACAAAAACTTAATATTTTTCTGTCTTTTAGACATTTATATTGCTGTCACAGTGCCTCTGAAACTTGATAGAGTTTTTCAAAACAACTGACTCAGCGCTTGAGATTTTGGAACATGATGATTTTTTTAAAAGGAGCCTTGAGAAAATCCTTTAGTGACAGAGCATCTTAGGAAGTGAATGCTGGGAAATGCAATAGGTGGTATGGGTTGCCCAATCAATCTCCTAAACACAAAAACAAAAATTTGCATTGTGCTAACCCAGATTGCTATCATGCCTACTAGAAAAATTTAGTTTGCAGAAAAGTTTGATAAAGCTTGCTGATCCGATCCTTAAATATTTTTAGAACTAAATATAGAGTTTAATGTTTTTTACAAAATTGTCATTTGATTTTGCTTAATTAAAAGTCAGTTATAAGCAAAAATTTTGAAAATTTTTATTGAAACTCTATTTTCCAATAATACCAACTAGGACATTTTACTACTGGAACAAATTGATCAACAAACAAATCTACATTTAAAGGTTGGGCAGAACAAATATGACCTCAATACTTTGGCATAAGATCAAAAGCTAGCGCTGCAAACACCTTTTTAAAAATCAGATTCTACATAGTTTTAAGAAGAATAAATATTCCAACTGTAAAAAGGCAAATAAATGTTTCTGCTAAAAGTTAGTTGTCGTGTTGCGTCAATCAACCACAAAACTTAGACTAGGGTTAGTACAAGAAGGATTACTACAAAACAAGCAAACTTAATAGAACTCAAACTAGTAAAACTAAAAACAGAAAGTGATAACTCAGGTACAGTTAATTTCAAATCAAATTTTTGACTGACTAAAATAGTTAGCATCATACTTTTATTCAGGAAATCAATGACTACGTTAGTTTTCTCTTCAGAAATGGAAGAAAGAGTTCTGGCATTCTGAAGCGTGTAGAAGTTGACAGCAAAATTGAAAAGAGCGTTGAATGAACTGTAGTCTGCACTCTGAAGTAGACTTTTGCCTGTTAGGATGCTGCTTGTTTCCTGAGTAAATCCTATACCAACAATATCTCCTGCAACAGAAAAAAAACAACAGTTTTGGTAATTTAAAGAGTTTTGGAGTCTTACGAAATACATAATATAATTATTAAAAAATATTTGATCAAAATTATAAAGTGTAACCTATAATCTTTAGGCAATAAGTTATAAAATAAATATATATATTTCAGTATATATAAATAAAATAAAGCAAGTCAAGTATATAATTTTTGATTGCTACGATAAGTTTAGTTCATGCATTTGAGGTCAAGTATTTAGACTGCTATCCAATGCTCTAGCATTGGATAGACAATTCTTTACACAAAGCTAACTAACAAGACTACAGAAATTATCACAACCACTTCAGCATTATTTTATTTGTTTAAACATTAAAATTTATATAGCTAGTAGATAATAATGGCTGTAAAGTTTTGATTAAGCGCTATTGTAGAAACATTCAACATTAATTTAATGTTTTACAGTTTTAAAAAGAAAAAAGCTGCAAATAAAAAACAAAAAATTTAAATTTATAGAAATGGGTTTGAAATGGAAACATTTTAATAAACAATTATTGTTTGTTTATAGTTAAAAGACCAGTCGTTAGTATGCGCTCTCGTTTGCCTTTTTCTGATTTATGCCTGTTAGGTGAAGGACTGATCAGCAAGTTAAAGATGACTTTTCCTTGGCACGTTCTCATTATCTCAGTCACTAGCCTTGGTGTTTACATGAGAGTGCTATTGGCACGTAACGTTTACATGAGAGTGCTATTGGCACGTAACGTTTACATGAGAGTGCTATTGGCACGTAACGTTTACATGAGAGTGCTATTGGCACGTAACGTTTACATGAGAGTGCTATTGGCACGTAACGTTTACATGGGAGAGCTATTGGCACGTAACGTTTACATGAGAGTGCTATTGGCACGTAACGTTTACATGAGAGTGCTATTGGCACGTAACGTTTACATGAGATGCCTGCGTGATTATTCTGATAGCGCCTAGGCACCTAGTCTGAGTAGCTTTCATGTATTTTTAGCAAATTTTTTCATTTGTGAAATTAATCAGGAATTATAGCGCCGCTATTCTTGTATTCATTGCAATTAATTGTCAAAACTAAAAAAGATTTTTCAAACAGTCTTGGAGTTTAATGCCGTCGTCCAATATGAAACCAGAACACTTTTAATCTAGAGCTGTGAATATAAGACACTGTAAAGACAACTCCTGCATGCATGTAGGAGGCCATCATTTGTTATTATAATGGTGTCGTTGAACTTCTGCTTATTAAAATGTTAGCATACCAGCCATCTACTTACACTAAACCATGTTTACAGCTAATCTCAAACTACTGCCATCAGATGTAGAAATCAGTGAGTTTGATCAGTTTTCTGACTATTTGCTGTTTGTGCTTGTTTTTAAGTTAAATGCACGAAAAAACTTATTAGACAAAACTTCACATGGATTTTGAATAGCATAAAAACAGCTTGTAAATACGGGGAATCATAACTCCTAACAAATCAATCGCATCAGTCTGGTACTGCCTTACCACTTACCAATCACGTGTATCTCTGTTTTGGGTGAATCCATTATATAGTTTTGCAATCGGATTTCAGGATCGACGAGTTTTTCCTTGACCGGAATGTGCAAGTCTGGAGTTCTCACCGAGTTGGCAATTGTGAGATCAACCTGGTAGCTGGTAACGTAACTTTCTGGTGCCCCATTGTACTGTAACAAGAGGAACTTGCAGTATGGTGTTATCGGCTTTCTATTTAATTAGCAAAAAGATTATTTAACTCAGAAGTCTTGTCACAGGTTCTGAAAGTAACAAAATAGTTACAGGCTATCGATAGTTCTTAGTTTATTTGACTTCTTATTGCAAAACACAACAGTTATCTGTAATACTAATCCATACTAGGTTTTAGTGTAATGAGAGACATGTCTGTCTCTCCGAAGCCATAGTTGGATTTTGGAAAAAACAATGCATCATATACGATTTGAACTCGCCCCATTCAGCATGGTATACGCACACTAACACTTGCACCAACCAACCACCTTCCAGCATCCTAGAATAGTTGTGCGTATAGTTATTACACTTGACCATCTCTCATAGCACACGAGACAGTCAGGTTGCTATTTGGCTATAATCTGGGTATTCCACTGTTCTCAGGGAATCAATGGCTGCCTCGATATGTGAAATTTGCTTTTTATTTTGTGTTCACCGGTGAAAAAAAATTAATTTTCTAGCGATTCATCATCGATGCATACTAATGATTCAAGGCTTACTTCTTACCACTGCTCATAATTATGCATTTGAAAATAACGCGCAAGCTAATGTACATTGTGATTCTGTTAAAGGGATTATGAAACTAGAATTAGGATACCACACGATTACGCTATACTCGTAACTGAAACGGGTAGGGAACCCAAAGCAACTTTAATTTTTGAAATTTAGGGCACTAGCTCCATGCTAGAAGTAAATAGACAGGACTTTTCATCAAACTTGAGTGGTTTGATTCTACGGAAGTGACAAGTTCTTAAAGATGTACTTGTATCCAATTTTTGTAAATTTTGTGAGAAAGTTTCCACGTTTTTTTATTGTTTGCAGTTTTTTATGTTTGAGGTGATCTGTCTGCCAGGAATTTTTAAGATTAAAACAGATAAAATTTGATCATAGTTGAAATGTTTAGGAGAAAAACATGTTCGAAATGACATCATTCGCGGCTGTCGTTTCTATAATTGATTTCACCTACTGCGTCCAAATTGTGGCGTTACGCGTCTCTATTCTGTCGGTCTCTTTGCAACTATAGATGTCATAGTCGACTGTTCGCTTCATCTCATCATTTTAACCATAATCAAATTGTCGATTTTAATCATGAAACATCCTGGAAATCAGATCCTCAAACATCAAAAACAATTACAAATGATAGAAAAATACTGATACTTTCTGAATAAAGTCTACTAATATCTTTTTTAAGATCCTCAAACTGGTAAGCTTATTTGATGTCTTAAAGTGTTCTTTTAACAAATCTATCTTGTATAACCTGTTGCTATATTTCAACTTGTCATCTTACCCAAGTTTCCACTGTTAAATAGACAGCTAATTTGCAATTATAGACGTCATAATTACACTTTTGCTTGATCTGAGGATTTCAACTGTGATTAAGTTTAGTCGGTTTTATTCTTGAAACATTTTGACAGTCTGATCACCACAAACATCAAAACAATCGCTTATGATAGGAAAATACTGATACTTTTTGATAAAATCTACTAAAACCTTGTGGAAGTTTATCATTAAACCAATCCACCTGCATAAATATTTTTTGTGGATATCTAATTTCCCTTCTACATACTTAGGAAAGTCTAATCGCCTTGTATACGCAGCATTTGAGTGATTCATAAAAGATTTCTATGCACAGGGCTTGAACTTAAAACATTTAGTATGTAACACCCACTCTCTACTAACTACACTAAGCTGACCACCTTTGGCAGTTGTGGAATAATCTTTCGGATAATAATATTGGTGTTTCATGATGCTAAAAAAATTCTTGCATGAGGGAAGAGTTATAAAAGTACTACCACAGCTCCAAACGTTATTGACAACTTATTTAATATGTAAAACAGACCCGATTCCAAGCAATGCAGAGCTCAATTGACAATCTTAAAACTTTTGTTTTTATATAAATGCGCTAAAATCTAATTAAAAACTCTAAATGCACCTTTGCATGCAATTAAGGACAATTGCACTCAATGAATGTACTTATGGATTGCTGTCGTGAAACATTGCAAAAATTTACGTTAAAAATTAATGAAATCCTGAGCAATGCCAGGCTTCATCTAGTATACGATAAATTTAATTACGGTACTGAACTTTGAAAGCTGCTTAACTTGAACTGTCTAACTGAGGTTTATGTCAGGATTTTACACAATTACCCACTGGTGTTCTAACCAAGCCAAAGAGTACATTGATAGCTGACCAACAGACCCGCAGATTACTAACAGCACTTACCCCAACATCAAATTTCTGTCTGTGCGTCCATGACCAAACGCAACTGGAAGCCTCAATTTCTACAAACACTGTGCCAGTTCTTTGCATCATGACTGGAACATAAATTTGTCTGTCAGTGCCTGCCATCACCGGCATCATCACCTATAAAAATAAAAAAATCTTTTTTATAAATAAAAGTTAAAAATTACACAATTTTGTAGTATAGATGGCAATAAAGTTAGCGTAGGCAACTGCCCTTTATGCTGAATTTTCTTCCTTTCATTTTTTTTACATTTCATTAAAAGTAAAGCGGTAGCAGTAACAGCTGTCAGGAAATGAACAAAGTACACTGCTGATTTTTGTACAAAAAGGTTTTCAAGGAAGATGAGTTACAAAGTACTCGTTACAAAATAGTTTGGAAAGCTGACATAAGATATTTCTGTTCTCAAATTAAATTAATGCTGAATATTTTTACATACATCCGATAAGTAGCTATTATCCTGGTTTAGGATGAAATGCATGAAGGTTCGAGTTTCTTCTCAATTTATTTGCTTAGTAATTTTCAAGCTGATATTTGTGTTCTGATGCTAATCACTAGTTTAGCTAGCAGTCTCTTGCAACCTCAAAAATACAAACAGTTAGTTTACTAGCCGTATACCATACCTGATGGTCTCCACTACCCAAGACCGCATCGCCATTTTCCCAAATGACAGGCAAATAGTCTCTAGATTTCTTTAAAGTAACCAGCACATCGAGATCCTCTCTCCATCTATTGAAGATGGCTACAGAGAGGGTGACGTGCTCGTACATCCTCACTTGAGGCTGCCCTTCCACTTTCATGATCAGCGGGCGGAGATCGGCTAGCTACAGAAGTACAAAACCGATGATATTTAACTAGAAAGTTCTGAAAACGTCTTTTAGTGATAATTTTTACTAATACTTGACAGCTGATAGCTGAAAGCTCATTTCTGGCAACTGACTTTTATTGCATGTAACTAGCAACTGACAACTAACAAATGGCAGTTGACACCAGAACTAATAGCTGACAGTTCACATCTGACAACTGTCAACTGAAGTATTGCAAATAATGACTAAGATAGGAGTGCGTTATAAATGCTTGTACACTTACATTAGCGGTGTCCTAGAAATCCACATGCAAGATGTTTTATAGAAACTCTGTTTTTTGCGTTTGTTGGCCTAGCCACTTTTGCTATTTAGTACTTGCAGTATAAAAATTATATCGGGATTTTATAGTTTATAAAGATGTAATAATTATAATAAAGTATAGCTGAGCTGAAAAATTCAACTCAGCAGTGCTTCAGTAAGAAAACTACTTAGGTGATGCTTCAGTAGAAACACTACTTGGTAGGTAAGGCTTCAGTAGGAGCACTACTTGGTAAGTAATGCTTCGGCGAGAACTTCATTTGGTAGGGGATGCTTCAGTAAGAACACTTCGTGGTAGGTATCACTTAGTCGACATTACTTGCTGACAGCGATAAATTTAGGACTTCCTCTTTTCTTGATTTGTGTAGCCATTGGTTCTTTTCTAAGAGATGGCAGCAGTTCTTAGCTAAGCACTTTAGTAACTGATGGGATGTAGGCTAATCCACTGACTAGCTGCAACAAGTGCTTACCAAGTGTGCCACGCTCTTCAGCTACTCTGTATCCTGGAAGCTAGTGCTCAGTATACTGCACAGCCACAATGATAGCTGATCTATTGAGATGATGTAAGCTTGATGCTGCCTTAAGGCTGGTTCACACTATATCATCGTATCTCGGCTTTGCTGCCACAATACTTTGGTGGTCGTTGATGATAGCGATGTTCACACTATCACAATCTTATTCTGCTTGCATCAGGAAATGCTCTGTGACGTAGTGTTCCCATTTATTTTTTTTTAATTTTCGTGAAGAAACCTCTTTGTTTTTGTGCACTGGAATTAAATACTAGTTCCGCAGCGACTATCATAAATGGATATGAATAAATCACCCTACCTGTGACCACAGATTACCATACCCGAAATGGTTGATATTTGAAAGGCGGTTGTCAATGCTGGGCGACATACCACGAAAGTTTGACAGCTGTAAGCTTTCCCGACGTGTCTGCGTTGCGTCGTCGATACCATCAGTTTTCGGTTCACATAATCGACGATGAATGCTGTAAGGAAGACACTGACAAACGGCGATAGTGTGAACCGGCCTTTAGAATATGCTCTGGTCATAAATCAGCTGCATTGTTCAGCAGCCCTTGTCCATTTATAGCTAACAGATAGATACTAAACTTAACTCATTGTTGGAAAAAGATGGAGTTAGATGAGTTTGCGAAAGGCTATAGCGTAACCAGCTCAAAATGCTCAGCAGGCTGTTCAGTGAGTAGTTTTACATTTAGTATTATGCTACTGCAAAGAAAAGAGTGTACACAGCTCTGAGATCTTTACTATAAGATTTTGTACAATTCATGTTCGTTCGTTTGTCCATTGCCACAGTTTGAGGATGTGAAAAAATATTGCACCCAAATGAGATTCAGTCTTGTGACCTTTGGCTTACCAGCCAGGCTCACTATCTACAGCGCTGGTTGTTTGTATTCCATTATTTTAGGAGTTGTGTGTCTACATATTCTCTTTGCTTTATTGGCACACCTGATGATCTCTCGTGACACAATGGGCTGCTAGGGGCCAGTTTAGATAATATAAATCAGACATTTGCATATATTAAGTTACCCTACTTAAAAACTGACAGAAAAGCTCTATAGTGCATAAAAACCTTCATATTTAGCTATACAAATTTCACTTAGGCATAGGTTTACAAACCAATATGATCATCGACTAGGGTGGTCTGCTTTTGATATTTGAAAGCTTCAAAGTCAGCAAGCCAATCATGAGCTACCAGTTACTAGTTTATAGCTGTTTTATAATTATTTGCTCTCCCACATTCCGATAGTTCACTTACCATGACGGGTTCCTCGAGAAGCACCAGTCCATTCTCGCTGTTCATGGCCAGAGCGGTAATCACCCAGTCAGTTTCAAAGTTCACTATCGGGAAGCTCAAATCATTTCGGCCATCAGGTTTAGTGAACTGTTCAGACCACATAAATCCTGATGAAGGATATCGAATACGAATGTTCTTGCTGCTCCAGTGTTTGTCATTGTAGAGGACTACAGGGGAGGAATCGTTCTTGCCTGCAAAAAGGTAAATGTTTAGGACAAGATAGTTTCACAAGAAAACCTGTTTAAGTCAGTACAGCTGATGCTAGTTCTACATAATGTATAATTCTTTTATAACTTTTGTAAGTTCTCGTTTTTCACTAAAAAATGCATCTTGTCTTTTTGGTATCATAAAACGAACAAACAGTTTTAGCAATTGTAGTAAATACTCTCTGAAGGGAAGGAGTGATAATGGTTGAACTACTCCACAAATTACAGCTTGACTGAAAACTGAGCAAAAAATTTTGTCTATCACCAATAACCATACAATAACCATATATTAATAATTCATTAATAGAATAATACATTAATTCTAAATTACATTTACTTATGATAATAAACTAATAATCATATATTCTACTGCTTAATTGCTTACTGACTTTATTAAAAGCTTCAAAAATCTTTTTGAGTTTTGCTTTTTGATAAAAGGTGCACTAACCTTTAAGAGGTATGAGCTGTTCATTGCAAGTGGCACAGAAATGCATTTTCATTTCTTACATATATAAAAAATATAAGTATTGGAAATTCATTAAACCTGAAAATGATCTGTGTATTTTACTTACCCACAAGGAGTAACTTGTCGATCAGATAGCAGAGAAGAGGCACGAAAACAGTCAAAGATCAAAAAGTGAGATGTTTTTATATGATGCTGCCGTGTGAAACCGTTAGAGTCTTCTTAAGATTGCCTTCCAGTAACATATTGTTTTCAAATATTCCAAATATGTATGTTTTTTTAAGCTTTATTCTTATGGAACTTTTTTGTTTCATTCAAAATAAGGGTCTTTATTCACTCGGGGTCTTAATTTATGATTTAAATAGTCGCAGTGGGTTTGGCGATAAAAACGAACAGGGAAGTTCTGCTTCAAAAAAGACAATGTAATAATTTTATGAAAATTTAATACTGACAAAGAAAGGTGAAAGATCCTCACTACCTGTGAGTCTTTTTTAATTTTTGTGAAACCACTGTTAATACTTCAGCCAATGGAGTTTTATCATAGATCATCAGTGACTTACAGCCCATCTCATCTCGGTGATCGGCAGCACATTCTGCTCTTCCGTTGCAGATATCTTGTTGGTTATAGCAAGTCTTTCCATCCATGCAAGGGAACTCTCCTTTAGTCCTGTTACAGTGGGTATAGACCGCCGATACATTGGCGTCTGTGAGTATATATACTCCTGCATACTAGACATTATAAATCTAATTATGATACAAATTTTTTAAAATTTCAATTCATGGATTTTCATATCTTAACAATGACTGAAGCAATAGCAATTAATTCCTTGCGCATAAGGTAAGTAAATTTGTGAAACATGAGTGATAAATAGCAAGGAAGCTTAGAACAATAGTAAGTTACATACATCAATGATATACAGCCCCCCCCCTCAAGGATAGGCGACGGCTATCACATGGGCGGGGTTTAATGATCGTGTTCTGTTAGGATTGTGCTAGCCTGAGTTTCGAAGCTAACACAATTCTCGCGGGGTGGTCGCGTTGCCTTGTTAAGTTTTGGAAAACACGAATCGCTATTATCGTTTCATTAGCTCATTCAGTCAGTAGACACCCGTGGTTCACAATAGCAAACCTTGAATTTCTACAATTTAGGGGTAAACCTAACCAAAATAATGGATCCATGCAAAATAAAACATTTCAAATTACCTAATTTTACTAATTTTGAAATTGGTAAAGGTCGTAGTATATGCTTAAAGTGTAATATAATTTACCCAAAATTACCCGAGCAACGGCCTTTTTTTCTTAGTTTTTGATTAATATTTGCCACCCCTAATATAAAATGACAGTCTTTCACCGTTGTCACATTGTTTTACCTGGCCAATAAGATGGGACCGCAGGTAAAGCTGTGCAGTGTAGTTTTCATACTCAAAATTCGGTTTTTATGTAAAACCAAATTTGGGTTATTTTACGATTGTGACTATTAATATCACAAATGC
The DNA here is from genome assembly GCF_963576615.1 of Watersipora subatra. NCBI lineage: Eukaryota > Metazoa > Bryozoa > Gymnolaemata > Cheilostomatida > Watersiporidae > Watersipora > Watersipora subatra. The sequence continues at coordinate 59,378,018 of NC_088715.1, forward strand.
TTGTGAATGGCAACTGGCTGATCATAACGGTGACAATATTGGGATACTATATTTATTTGACAACAAAATGAATTAAACAGATCAGTAAAATAACCACTATAGTTCATAATATTTGTAAATTTACCAAGGGCTTTATTCAGCATATTTGTTTGTTCGGGTGTCGTGTTCGGGTTCATTCCAACAGAGCGCGATCATTAAGCCTCACCCACATGATAGTCATCAGCTATCCTTGGGGGCTGTATATCATTGCATACATATAGTTAATCCAACATTTAAAATTGAACTTTTGGAGAAAAGTTAGTAGATCATGCTTGCTTATACATATGGCAGTAGTTTTCACATTTGTATTCAGTACTTGCCAGCCTGAACCTCCTTTACAGACAGAGCTGCATAAGGCAGTACAAAGCAGTGTTGAGCGAAAAGAGAAGTTGCAAACAACCAATCAGTTTACAGCACAGGTGTCAAAATCATGACTCATGCAGGTTAATAACTAGAGCAAACAGTAATGACGGCCTTGCCGCTTGCCGCAGCAGGTGTTGCGTCTCCGCGCTTAGTATTATCAACCTCAAAATATGGCTGTTATGTGTCAAGCCATTCATGTCGAAGGTTGATTGTTGAAGTTGACTCGAAAGATTAGCTGTCAAAGGTCAGCTGCAAAAAATTGGTTGTCAAAGTTTGCATGATTTTGAACCAGCCCTTAAATTTATTCCAATGAAGTCAGATGCCCAACATTTGGTATACTTTGTAAGTTTGTTTACAATTTCTCTTACTGCTGGCTGTGAGCTAAAGTAAACATTTTTGTAAATAAAATTATTAGTTCAGTGTTATCATCTTGGAGCAGCAGTTGTCTGCCAGCAGTTGTCTTTCTGACGCTGATTCGTTGAGGTTCCTCATTGAAAAACTAGAGAACTTATGCTCAGCAATAATTAAATACGCAATTCTATAGTTTATAATTTATATGATTATTTACAGGTATTATTTGTCTGTTGAGTAACAGACAAATAACACCTGTTTTTCCGGCTGCATGAAAAGGTTTTCTATAGAAAGTCAACTGTCTGAAATCAATTGCAAAAGGTTGGCTCACAAAGCAAAGATCACCTGTCAAAAGTCAACTGTCAAAGGTTAAATGTCAAAGAAAAGCAGTCAAAGGTCGGCTTTAAAAGTCTGAAAATATTACTCACAAAGAAAGTGCTGTTGGTATCGTGTCCGTAGGACTGTGTATGCGTGTAGTAGGAACCAGCAGCTTGTCCATTTCTCAACCAAGTATGATATATACTAGTATTAGAATGAGCCTCATAGCTGTAGAGCTCCTCGGTAACCTGAAAGCCAATGCTGCCTTCAACAGGTATTTGAAGTCATCAATAATGCTGACTTCAAAATATGGCAAATATTCGTGAAACCTACGTATAGAGTTTAGCGAGTTATTTGCATGCTACAGACAGAGTTAATTATGACCTCATTTGATTCGTTATTGACCTCATTATTGCGACTCATTTGATTCTTGAGAAAATTTGTCAATATTCTTGAGGGTCCTACCACACAAAGTTGTCGTCAGAATAGTCACTTTTAAAATCACTGTCGTCACTTTTAAAATCACTGTCGTCACTTTTAAAATCACTGTCACCTTTTTAAGTTGGTAACCAAAACAACCTCTTTCTTCCCATTCGTTATTTTAATACAAATATCCATTCTGGTGGCACTGGGTTGCGTTAAAAACCTGAAACTTGCTCAGTTTGAACTTCTGCTAACCAAAAGCATGGCTCAACCAGCGATCTTCACAAACTTATTAGTGATGTTTGGGAGTGTTGCTGATTACTCCGCGAAGAGTGACAGCCGTCTTGGGTTTTTAGGGCTACATTTCTTGTACTGAAAATAGACCGAGATTGTCTTTCATAATCATTGTCAGTCACAGACTTGGAAATGGATTTGCTGTCAATGTCGTGGCATTTCATTGCTGTTTATGGCAGTCTATAAATGCTGGGCCAGATGCTTCAAACACAAACTAGTAAAGTTTTGGTTGAACGTGTTGGTTTATGGACAAATAATAAGTTAGTAAAGGTACGGCTACACGTAACAAATTTTTCGTCGGTTCTAACAAAAATCACGAAATGATTAAAACACACAGAATTATTCTGTGCTGCTAGAATCGTGCTAGCGAGCACGATTCCAGCAGCTTTTGCAATTAGTATAGTCCAAGAGACGTATAATGACACACAATAAAAGTATAAGTGCAATTCAACATAGTATGTACACACGATGCAACTGCTTAGATTGTGTTATTGTATGCATTTATTGTTTGGACGCTATAGCTACAAATTGTTTATTTTTTAATTATATTTCCTTTTTAGCAGCAAAAGTTTTGTGGTAGAAAATGTTGCTATCTTTAGCGCAATCAAGTCATGTGCATCGTATTTACCACGTATGGTGAATTTCCGTAATATTTTTCTTGCCTGTGGCATTATGTTCTCGGACTACATATATCTTAAAATTTGCTAGAGTCATGCTCGCTAACCAACAATAGTGCAATTTAAACAGTTACATCGTGTGTTCTATGTTGAATTGCTTTCGTACTTTTATTGTGTGTCGCGATACATGTCTTGGACTATACTAATTGCTAAAGCTGCTAGAGTCGTGCTCGCTAATAATTTGTTTAATCTGTAAAAGCGTTAAAAACGTTTTGCCGACGAACTCGGTGGGCATGCACAGCTCAAATAATTCTGTGAATTTCGACCGATTAAACCTGCGTTTTTCGTGATTTCGGCCAGAACTCAGAACCAACGAAAAATTCGTTACGTGTAGCCGTACCTTTAGTAATCTTACTTACACAATCATCGCCACCTACATTGATAAATGGTCGTCTCATCTGTCACTTTTTAAATATCCCTGTTGTCGGGTCATCAGAATCGTCACAAAACATGGGAGGACCCCCATTCTTTGATACAAAATACAGTTTTATTATTCTCAAATTACAAAAATCTTATTTTGAAGTCTTGCTTGAAACCATCACACTGAAGAAATAATATGAAAAGAAAAAAAGATTAGTTCAGTGTAAGAATAAAACTATTAGTTCAGTGATATAATCTATGACAGATTATATGAAAAAAATAATATTGCTAGTAATTAAAGTGCTATAAAAAAGATTCCTCTGAAGGAGCCTTAAACCCACACCATGTTGATAGACCCACACACCCCGATAGACCGACACACAACCAGCTGAGCTAATTGGACATCAGCCATACATTGCGACTAAGCGTGACTATAATACATGTAAGAGTGATGTTCCTTGACATTACAAAAATGTTTGCATTGAACTTATAAGAGCATTTCGGCTCCAAGCTGAATCGACAACTTTAGAACTTTTGTTGTCTGTATAAATGTGCCACGATCCATCTCACTAGATGCATGCCCTTTTGCATGCATTTAGGACAACTGCTCTCAACAAATGCGTTATGAATTGTTGATGTAAAACAATTTGCATTAAAAATGAAAAAAAACTCGAGCATTGCTAAACTCAAGCTATTTTCAACTAAGTTCTACATTAGTTGTTTCTAATAATCAGGAGTTAACTGCACTTGATAAATAAAACAAAAACACTAGAGATCCCGGAAAAATACTGTAAACGGTAAATTTTATCAATAATTTTTATATATCCTAAGACAAATACAAATTATATTAATTTGCATAGATGTAGCAAAAAATGATATAGTAACAAAAAATGTAAATGCTGAAATCATTGTGACTTTGTAGCTCTATGAAGCAGATCCCACAATTATGCTTGATGGAATATTTCTTTATAGACAAGAGAGGAAATAAAGCAATTAATATAATTACTATTTTGTTCAAAGTGACACTATGACTTACTTCTTGAGATGTGAGGCTGTTCCTAACTCCTTGGTTATAAAGTTGGTACTCAAGAGCACCAAAGGCTACATACGACAACGGGTCTGTAATCAGGGTTAGCTCTATGTTTTTGTATGACAGGTCCTTTCCTCTATTGAGCCGAGCAGTCAGCTAAAAAAATGAACTTTACATAGAAACAATAAAATTAAAATTTTAGCACATATTTCTCATAGTTTGTTCTTTTAATCTATACTTTAAAAAAATATTTTTCTATTTTTTAAACAGTTGTATATGGTGTTTCTACTCCAACAGCTAGCCATCTGTGTTTTATTAATTTGCTACTTTCACATAATCATCTTAAATAACTCTCTTTACAAAAAAGCACTGCATTTTAATATGCTTTAAACGGTAATAATTTCATACTTTGGGGCTATGCACTCTTGTCTGCACAATAGGAAAAGATAACTCCACAATAGAGTTGGCTCATTTTAGGATTAGATACATTCTTTTTAAATCCTCTCTTCTTTTGAATTTTTGCTGATTCAAATTTTATTGCAAGTTTATTACTAGGAAATTTTCTGTAATGCAAATGGTGGCACTAGAAGAAAAAAATCAAATTTGGTTTTTGTCATCTATACTTTGAAATTGTTCATAAAAATTAGTATTTCTTTCGCGATTAAGGATCGTTTAAGCAGACGTATAACATTTAGGTCTAAATACCTGGCCTTGCTTTCCGTTGTCAACATGGAAGTTCAGACTGTCAGCTATAACTTGAGAGTTTGGAGTTATAAAGTAAGCAAGAAATTTGGAGGATGGAAACATGTCTTGAGAGAGCGCTAAGGCTATTTGCTTTGACATTCCATACATATCCAGCGTGTCACTCACTATGATGTTGCCTTTTGAGATTATCTGCAAATTAAAACAAAGATTAGATAATTCCGCATCAAAAAAGCACGAAGCAGTAATGTGACTTCATTAAAAAGTTAGTCATTCGAAAGTGTTGACAACAATTCAGAGATTTGAAGTTGTCTTTAATAAAAAGTAGTCTCTCATGCAGTGAGTGAGTTTTTGAGACAATTGATTGAGTGAATCTGGGAGTCAGTCAGTAAGTTGCTCGGTCGACCAGTCGATTGAGCAGTTGGCCAGTCAGGCGGTCAGTCGGTTAGTATGTCTTCTGCTGATTGAGAGTGACTAGTGTGAGCGCCTAGCTAGCTAAAGATATGAATAATTGTAAAATGTTTTTGGATGCGAGCCAAATAAAGCGATCATAGGAGGTCTAACCCACTAGTCATGGATTTAATAATTTAGCTTTTTAACATCAGTATGATTAATTTCAACTTAATGATAAACAATACTCTAGTAGCATCCAGACATCTCATTTCCTTGAGGTAAACATCAGCAATAATATTTTGCTAAATCAATATTTTTAGATTTTAAATAAATACAACATGAAGGCAGCACAAAAATCATTTGCTTAGATTTTTGGTTGAGCCAAATCACCAACAACAAAGTCTGAGTTGGTACAGAGGCAATCTATCAGCAAGTACCAAGTAATACATGAAAATAAATATCAAATAGTACTGTCAATTTTAAGGCCATTTTCAGTTAGGCCACCTGGTTTCACACCGATCTCTGCTCGAGTGTTTAACCTTGAAGCTATTTTCTCTGCTTATTTCTCTTTTTCAATTTTATTACCTACTCACTTGGCTCTAGTTGACCTCTTGAACATTTTCAAGTTTTTTGACACATTTTAACACAAAAGTAATATCTGCGCAAATCTAGAATATGATTGCTGCGCACTTTCCGCATTAAATACATATTAATTGTTACTACAATGTAAAATATAAAAATTACTTAGCTTTTAAGTCCTTTTATATAGAGCTGAATAAATAGCTAGGTGAAAATTTGCATTTCCTGCATTTTTTACGCTTTTCAGAATGGGTAATTATTTCATTATTTGATTATTGTTTACACAAGCACAATATATTTGTGCTTGTGTAATTGATTCAAATTATTACTAGCTTATAGCCTAAGATCCAACCACATCATAGTATATTGATCTACTCACAGCATAGTAGAGGCGGTCCACAAAAGCGTTGCTGACTAAATCGAAGCTCATGAACTGTCCAACTGTCGGTTTCTTTGTTGTTGTGGAAACATGCAAGTAGAAGCCTGTAGGAGACCAGAACTTGGTGGCTACCAGCTGTCTCCTTGTGTTCTCTACACCGCTATATGTAGCCTAAAATTATTAAACGCTGACCAATAGTAGGGCAGCACTCATGAAAAGATATTTAGTGACTCAAACTGCGGAGTACTGTTATCATTAGTTCTAAGGCTAAGGCTGTTCTTAAATCTTTTTAAAAGTTGATCACCACAAATGAGCATTTGTAGGTAGCAATGATGAGCGAGATACTACATCCAACATGGTAACACTGTGGCAACAGAATAAGGCATCTGACAATTTCCTTTGAGAAGGGGAGGATTATTCCTGACGCCATCAGATCCTCTGATTGAAATTAATATTTGATATGCAACATTGCTTTGTTATTATCAACTATATTTTGCTACTGTCAAATGGTAACAAATTGTCAAATGTTAACCAATTATCAAAAGTTCGAACAATGTCAGATGTTAACAAATTGTCAAATGTTAACCAACTGTCAAATGCTAACAAATTATCAAATGTTAATTAATTACCAAATATTAGCAAATTGTCAAATGTTAACAAATTGTCAAATATGAACAAATTGTCAAATATTAGCAAAGTGTCAGATGTTAACAAATTTTAAAATTTTAATCAATTATCAAAAGTTAACACATTGTCAGATGTCAACAAATTGTCAATTGTTAACCAATAATCAAATGTTAAAGAACTGTCAAATAGTAACAACTTGTCAAATGTTAACCAACTGTCAAATGCTAACAAATTTTCAGATGTTTACAAATTGTTCAATGTTAACAAATCAATAAACGCCAACAAATTAGCTACTGATAATGGTTTGTTTATCTAAATTTATTTGCCACTGAGGAAACATTCAGAAAGAGTGAACAGTTGATGCTTGCAAGTAGCGAATCGATTTTGTTTAACAATATCAAAAGAAAGCATTAAGTTTCTAAGGCTACGACTAAACCATTCGAGTCAAAGAGAGTAATTGTTTTCACATGTCTGGCTACATTTAGATGGCATCTGGTTGGTGCTAAAGGTTAAACAGCTTTACAAGAGGAGTGCCCATGTTTTTGAGTTTTAAATGGTTAAAGCCCAGTAGTCTGTAATGACTACTGAGTTTTAACTATTTGATAAATAATAAGTAATACATGTATGTTATTTAAATTCTGAATTTAAATAATATATTACTTATTATTTATTACAAGACACCTTTACTACTATTACTAAATTTTCTCAAATACGACTACACAAAATCTAGCGAATGATGGAAATACAAAAGAAATGATACAATAACAAAACTCACCAACCTGTGCATGTATGTACTACTTAATAAGTTTTCAGTGTCTGAAAATGAACTTTTGAAAGCAAATCGCAAGGTTTTACAGTTTTAAATTAGTATTAGTTGGAAATAACTAATTCTACTTACGGATTACAGGCCACAGATGTCTCCCTTATAAAATAAAAGTGATTTATACTCAGACAGTCATAGCAACAAGATGTTTGAGTTTGACTATCCAATTTCGTACCTCCTTTTAAGGAGAGAGAGAAACCTTGTTACTTTTTATAGCAAACCTCTATCCACAAACATTTGTAGGCTCATTGTATATACTAGAGTTATCCTCTTTTGTAAGCTTTATTTAGACTTGTCCACTTTGAAAGCTCTTGGCAATGTGCTTAACTTCGTGCAGTATTGTTTTAGTATTCAATCTAAACTGCTTTTTAACCTGATGACCTTTGATGACTTCTAATGACTCTGACGTGAGTGGTTTAGTTTACTTTTTTCAAAAACTGTTTTTCACTCTATTGATTAAAGACAAAATTTCTATAGAGGTATTCCCTCAGTTTTAATATAATTTAAACTTCAAAATTAGATCTCATTTGCTTATCATAAGTCCAACGTCCACCATAGAGCTTGCACTTTTAGATAGTCTGAACCCATTTACAGTCATTTATCAAAATTCTTACACACCTTTAAGGAAAATCTTTGTGTAGCGTCTGTAGGATAGAGCCATAGCTCTGCAACACTACCCTCAGCAGAAAGTTCGACTTCTTCTGTCCAAGTTTCATCATTACCAGAATTACTTGCTTTGGTGACTGTCACCATGATCTTCCGGTTTGGGTTCTTAACTGCCACAGGAGATCCATCCCCATGCTGAGCCGCTATCTGCCATGAATATGTGTAAATTGTTAGCAACGTCAATTCATTCATTCATGGGAACTTTAGTACAAAACTATATCCATAGCACAAAGTTTGAATGAAACATATTGATGTCTATGACAAATCTGGTGAAAGTGGCTGTGCTTTTAAAGAGCTGAAGCTAAATTGCGACTATTCTTGTTATAAAAGTTAGTTTAATGTTGTTTTTTATAACACCAGAAACAAACTCTGTTTAAAAAATTGCTATATCTACAAAACCCTCTCAAAGCACTTTTTTTACCAAAAGCATTAGATTTTATGGTATTATACTTTTAGCAGTATTAGTTTTTATTTTAGAGTTGGGTTCTCTTGTCTATTAAATGTTTGTAGGAATTTGAAACTTCCAATGGAGTCAGCCCATACTAAAATTACACTATTCTCAAACCTTCTCTCCAGTAAAAATCTTATTTGCTAAAATTTCAATGCTGGTTAAGCACTTGGACCACCTCTGCAATGCTTACGTGATGCTAGAAAAATTGGATCAAGTTTAAAATTTTGTTATATATACATTGCAGTAGGCCATGAAAATCAGTGCAGCAGATGCCCATACATTGTAAATAATCCATTCTGAGAATGTTTACCTCACACGGATTATAGATAATACAAAGCATAAAATGCATGTGCTGTAAATGGCTTAACCCATTTCAAAATCTTCCCAAATTTATTTTTGTTATAAAAGTGAGTTTTTTACTGAAACATTGGAATGCTGGTCCGCTTTTAATATTAGCTGGTTATTGTGACACACTAACTGCAGACCATGCGTAGTTTGGCTTGTAGGCACGATGAGTCGTCTTGGAAGGATGCAAGACACAACCATACCTGCTTGGTACATGTATTTTTATATTTTGCTTGGTATGGTAACAAACAACAATGACAACAACAACGACAATGACAACAACAACAACAACAACAACAGCAAACAACTCTTCTATAAAAGCCTTCACTGCCAAGCTTTCAAGTATGTTACCATGACAATTGCTTGTTTGACAAGCTAAATTACATGTCAAATGTGCTTTTTGCTTTGTTAGTTACTATTTTTAAAATTTTCAAACTTGTTTGGTTCAGAGCCATTCGATGCTAACACTCTGGAACAGTTTGGTGCCTGTCAACTATCAAATTTGATTTTTCCCGTATACAGAGCAAAAGAGGTACATTTACACAAAAGCTTTCATATCAAAGAATGTTTGGCAAAATTGCTGATTTTTATTCACTGTTATTATCGCTCCATTTAATGTTGTTTTATCTTTCTCACATTCTCATGTATTGCATTGGTCTTTCTCAGTTTAAATCTTTACCAGCCTCATATTAGACATGATAAATAGAACCTGTATTCTCTACAAACAGTCTCATTTCTGCTTTTTTTTAAATCTCTAAACATATGGGGGCAGCAGGGGTTGTAATGCAACCTTTGCAGCCTCTATATGTTTCGAGAGCATATCGGGGAAGCAATGGTTGTTATGCAACGCCAGTCAAGAGAACATGTTAATCTTGGAGATATAAACTGATGTATGAAACACTGTAAAGCCAATTAAGACTAATTGTTGTTGCATGGATGAACAAACCATATGTTCAAACCAATAGTGATTTTTTATAATGTTGTAGGAATATTTTTAAACTTCTCAATAAATGCTGTGAAAAGCTACAAATAAAGAAACAGTAAGTTATTAGAGTTTGAACTAAATATGATTGGAACGCTTTTCTGTCAGTACATACCTAGAAGTATTGAACAATCTGCTGACCAATCGACAATAGACAATAGACCCCAATCTGCTGACCCGTAGACAGCAGATTGAGGTTTAATTACTAAAAAGGATCCGGGCTGGTGACAGCAATAACATTCAAACCTAAATTGCTCTTTGCAACATTGCAACTTCTCCAGTCATCAAGGTTCCCTTACCACTAGACTTAGACTTGTTTAGCCAAGATTACAGAGCTATTGCTTGTGTAACAGTGCTCTTAAAAACACACACAGAACTTGTGCTTGCAGTAAGCTAAACAGACATCATACACGATCTTTGATGGACTACACACACATGAACACTGTGAATTGTCTGGTTACAAAGAATTTAATTAAATACCATTTGCTTATAAATTCTAAACAGCTACAAAGAGAGTACTAACAAGCGGTAACGTGCAGGAGCTATCAGATGCAATATGTCTTACGTGAACACTAAATGGTTGGTCTGGCTGGAAAGTCATTGCAGAACCTTCTAGAAACTTTATCGCGGGATGTTTATCATAGACGATTGCAGACTGAGATCCTGACTGTGTGGTATTTATCCACCACTCTTGAGCTGACAGTGTCACCTTCAGCTCCTTCCCTATAAGACTATTGGGGCCTCCCGCAACTGCTTCAATTTCTTTTCTTTCAAACATAAAGTTGATTCTTCCGGTGAACTGAAATATAAGAATATTTTTAGGCAAATTGCCAGATGAATAAATAAAATGGGAACCAAAAAGTGCATTTACAATCAGAGTTGCTTTTACAGCGACAAAGTCTGTTTAGTGTAAGACAAAAGAAGGTTTTGAAAATGGCTTTGTTTGAGTCACCAACACAAAATTCTTGAAGTGCTGAATGTTTGTCTATTTTTCTAAGCCGCCATTGACAGAGTACAACATAGAGTTGACCAATCATATCTAGCGATGTTAATAGCACCGAACATACAAGCAAATGGAATGATGCTGAAGTTTATTGGCTAAAAAGGTGTCCGATTTTGTATAACCGAAGTTTGAATTGGTTTAATGTAAAGTCTTTGATAAAGGTATTTCAAATCATAAACAGTCTAGAAGCTATTTTACTTCCAGCTCCCTCAGTGGAAACACAACTCCGACAAATGGTCCTTATGTGAACACACCTTAAGCATAGACTTAGTAACTATAACTATAGTGAGTAGTGTACTCTTGCTGATTATAGTTCAATAGCTAAAACACTGATAACACTTGTAAACAATACATGTAATAGAACGCCTCTTGAACACTATACAGAGTTGTCAGGCTGTAGAGGAGACAACTGACACTACTGCTAATTTTCAGCATACTGATGGGTGCTTTTCAGCACCCATCAGTATGCCTAAAAATCCTAAAAGCAATCATCCTGCTTATTCATAGTCTCAGGCTATCATTAGGATAACTTCTTCTGTAAGAAAGCCATTGCCTTCAAAGTTAACGACAACATGCATCAAATTTCGTAAAAGCTGAGCTGGTCAGCTAGTAGAAGTCACTTTAGAACATGAAACCATGAAGTACTGTAAAACCTCTAATTGAATGCCATTTTGCGCTATTTTTTCATTCTTCTCTTATTGTGGCGGTCAAATAGAAGTGGTGTTCAATTAGAGGTTTTGTGGTATATTAGTTTTTAACAACTGATATTTTAGTCTTAGTAACTTTACGCTAGTTATTTAAGATAACTTTTTTTGATCTCATTCCTAAGCAGAAGAACAACTTTTTTATCTTGAAAGTGTTTAAGTCTTATCTGCTTTGCATCATGAGATGTTCCGATGCTAGTCGGTATGTATTACTATTGTTAAATTTTATAATAATTTTGCAGCATATTAAAGAATGTGTCATAACTGTACTAAATGTGGAAGCTTTGTTAAACTATGTCATAAATTGCTTTCATTCATCCTGCTATCAGATTACATCAACAACTTTCATTACGTTAGCAGAAAATCAAATCTTTCACCGAAACATAAGTGAAAAGTTTTTGCAATCTGAGCACAAAAACTAGTCAGAAAAAAGATCAATTAGCATGTCAGAAATTTATCACTCCAAAGATAGACGATTTCCGTAATATGATAAGTAGTTTTTAAAAAATACCAAAATGATAAAAAAACTTGCTAAAATACAGCAGCAACTAAATATATATTTTTTATTCTCTGTAATTGAAATACTTGCCAAAAAATTGAATTTTTGGTACGAGAGCGAAAAGTGAATAACGAACTCTACAGGGGGCAGAGATTAAAATTAAGCAGTCACTCACCTACACACACAAAGTTGTTTTTTTTTGATACAGTAGATAAAGATAGGTAAGAAGTCTGTCACAAGAAAAGAAGTCATTGCAATTGTAAGTACTTCGTCAATGAAAGCAATTGGTAAGATATAAAACTTAAAACTCCTTGAAGCTGTTCAGCATTTAATTTACCCACCCAAACCATTCACGACATGGGACACTCTGTGAATATATTTTTGTCTTAGATCATGAAAATGTGCAATATCAACCTCTTTTGCCGCTTCACAAGTTATAATAATATAAACTAGTTATATAAAAAATAAAGCTATAAAAAATAACTGCTGAAAATGTCAAACCTTTGCTCAATGGTATGCAACAACATTGGGGAATGTATTGCCTTTAAAAGAGAGCCTAGTAGCTATATTTAGAAAAATAACTGTTAAATATGTAAATATTTTAGGTCATGAAACCTAAAATGCAGGGCGAAAATTTACACGCAGTAAGTTTCTAGGTTATAAGAGAAGAAAGCTTTCATACTTACGTAGTCAATCTTCCTGACTATTGGCGTATACTTCTCACCAGACAAAGAAATCACTTCAAGCTTTAGAGTTGCGTTCCCGATAATCTTCAATTGATTGTTCCACCTGTTTAAAATCATGATAGAGATGCACACAGTAGAGCAAATCTTTGTGTGATCAAAAATACATCTTCAACAGAAATATCAGTGATGCCTCTGATGATAATGACAGGTGTACTTAAAAGGACAGCAACACACTTTTTATAGCACAAAGAGTTAAATACGGCAGCTTTCAGAGAATAATCCTTTAGTCATTTCACATCACTGTCAGGTGGGTGAATTAAAACAAGCAAAGAATCACGAAGAAAAACAGAAAATAAGCTAGGCAATTTAAACGCATGCCCAATAATATTGATTTTTTAATAATTGGACTGTTCAAGTTGAAATATATTACAACTACAAACAAGGCACTCATCTAAAGAAAAGGTGGCTGTTATATTGGTTTGAAAAACAAATCACTAAATAATTTAAACGAGTGATTAAGGACAAAATAATTAAAAGTGTATAGTTCTAACAAGCCATTATATTTTATGTTTGTGTTGATATGAGAACAGTTGTTGAGATGCCTGAATGTTTTTTCTTTTTAGGTTATAATTTCATTATTTTTCAAGCTGGGATGCCGTGAGTCGGAGCAAGTGAAACTCATTATATCCATGTCAAGATCATCATTTTTTTATTCCTGCACTTTTCGACATGCAGTAACTCTATGAATAAATAAAACTGGCACTCTGCGGTCACTGACCTTTTTTTTAAGCCGGAGAGCATCTACCGTGAGGTCTTTTTGACAAAACTATAGAACTTCTATAAACTCCATAAAAATGATTTTGCTAAACTATAAACTGTATGATGAATTTAGCTTGCAGAAAATTCTGAAGCTGTAGCTTCTAACTTTTAAAGGTAATCTTGTATTGCTGCTATAACACCTCATAGAGCGCAGCAACAACAATTGTCTAGCAGAGCTGGTCTCCCAACCTACCTAGCCTCAGCCACTCCTGCCAGTCCAAGGCTGTCGGAGAACATACTTGATGGCATAGTAACATTGATGAATCTCAAAACAGGATCTGTAAAAAATGTTAGCGCGTAGTGAGAGCAGCCGTGGTCCTGGTCTAAAACCCTGACCTGCACACAACAGTTTGGGGGTCAACTCCTCTGAAAGGTCACCGGAGGTGACAGAATGACATGAAACCTTAAATTGCTTCTTGCAACTGGGCATGTTTCCAGTCGTTGAGGTTTTCTTGTCACTGGACTCAGATATGTCTAGCTACGATTACAGAGTCATAGTTTCATAGAAACACACATAGCCTCTGATTGCAGTAAGCTAAAAAGACATACTGGATTTCCAAGGGTTGTTCACACACTATATCTACAGCTATTATAATTTAGGGTCTTTTGTAATTGTCTTTTATCGTTGAAGACTCACTTTTATCAATCTTTTAGACGAGAGAAAACAACTTACACCATTCATCAACAAGGAAGGGTTTAGTATAGATCTGAAATAAGCACTCGACTTCGATTGTCCATTGGGAGAATAAGAGGTACTGTTTGTTGAGTGGGTAGGAAAGGCTTACCACCCCACCCGCATTTGTGTGCTCAGAGAACCACTCCCTGACTACAACGCCGTGGGGGTCCTGTCAAATTATTATAAAACATTTGGTCAGCCATTCATTGAAAAAAATCAACACTGAAACCTGGAAGCAGTTTTTCGACAGAGCATGTGCATCTAAGCATACGGGTTCCAGCCATAGCCTAATGTACCCTATCTAAGCAGCCTTTGTAAACAGTAAATAGATACTCTGGCATTAAGCAATTATCAATCAATAGATTTTCTGACAGTCTAAATAAGACACTAAGAAAGTATTTTTAAGCATTTAGTTTACACGGGGCTTAAACCTGTGACTTTCAGCTTACTAGACTGATGTTCTAACCAAATGAGCTAATCAGCCATGTTACAACACGCTTCAAAGTCTCAGAATAATTGTGTCAAACTTTATTATCTTGTCCTGTGACATAAAAAGCAAAAAACATATGACAATGGCCAATAACATAAATAGACAACTGTTTTTTTGGTAAAACAATGCTCATATTCAATCCCAAAATTCTTTCTAGGCTTGACTGTCACTAAGAACTCTGCAGTACTATGGGAAAAATGGCTTGACTTGTCATATCTTTTAACAGTTCTTTGGTGGTATGCTTACTTGTACAAGCAACAATTTATAACAAATTCCACATTTTTATGTTTAATGAAGTATAGAGCATCATAAGAACATTCTAGAAGTGATTAACTTTACTTGGCCATTAATGGCTGCACTTTTGCTATGTTAATAGCTGTTCTCTTCCATGTAGCTACTAAACTGCATATATAAGCCAACATCTCAACGCTGTGATCTTAAGGTTTAATAAACTTGCTGTGACCCACTCTGACTTATTTTATCAATCTTTTAAATTGAATAAAATTCTTACTATAATAAGAGCCGTGTCTGTCCATCTGTCTCTAAAGTTACAGGTGGAGGTTGAAAAAAGATTGTTTCATGCAGGATTCAAACCCATGACATTCAGCGTAGGAGCTGAACATGTTGACTCTTACTAATTCTATAATTCCTGTGCCAGCTTTTATAGCTAACAGACACACGATTTTTTAACAGAGAAGGTCCTTACAATATGCTAAAAAGTTGTCATATAAAAACACTTAAACACAGATCAAAGCTAATATAAAAATGTGCTTAGCACACGTGTCAGGATGTAATAATTGATACTAACCTTGATTCGAATATCCATGGCTTCGCTTATAGGCTTCAGGTTTTTTTGAACTGGGATAATCCGAAATTCAACTACAAAATACCTAAATACCTTTACTAGATGTGATAGATCAGCACACCTAAATACTTAGATAAAATTCATGACAATTCAATTAATTTGAAATTAAAACAGAATAAATCTAACTCGTATATTACAACTCATCAAACTTGAATAATTTTATTAAAAATATGTGCAAATTTACAAACTTCTTTCTGAGGTCAAGCTTTTCAATTTTCTTTATTTGAAAATATTTCACAGGTTTTAAGAAGTCAAGTTGCTCTGCTGACCTGTTTCTCCTCTCCTGTAGAATGGTTTACTCGTTGTAATGAAGACAGAAACCTGTTTGTTTTCGTAGAATAATTCTGTCTCATTTCTAAAAATTAGCCCAAGGAGGAGTGAGTCTGAGTAAGCTGCTATTACAAGGCTGTAGTTTCCAGATGTCATTTCTTCTGGTGTCTGAATTGAAAAGTACAAAATATCTTACAGCGGGTGCTACTCAGAGTACTGAGGCTACAAAAAATCTCTAGCAGAAAATGAGAGGGAGCGCAGCAAGACTGAGTAACGAAGGCTTTCAGCTACAGTAATAGATATTGCTATACCGAAGTGTTGAACCTCGCCACTTTTGAAGACTTTTACCAACCAATACAGAAACTCATTATTTTGGACGTAAAATAATGTTTTTGAGTTTTATATTTGAATATTGACCTTAATATGTACACACGTGACATAACATGACAGATATGTCATTGACAACAAAGAAAAACTTTTCATATCAAAGCTAAATAGATGACAACCATTTTGGCAAATGGTTACTAAAACATTTTCATTTTACATTTTTTTGCTAGAAATTGTCATTCAATTGCATGCAGACAATTCAGGTTGCCAAAAGAGATCATATGTTTTTCTCTCTTACCAAACTATAAATTTTATTGCTGGCATTGTCTTTTACTTCATGCATTTATTACAGCAAAAATTTCACAGGACTGTGTTTGATCCACAAACAGTCTGTGATTCTGCTTCTGGAAACTGAATTCTATAAACAAAATTACGGTATGGTAACATAATGTAACTCACACTATGTTTCCTCAAAGAACCAAGGCTAATTCAATGAGAGGTAGCACTTTATTAGAGCATCTGTTACGATACAAACAATAAAAAATTCCACTAATTTTTATAATATTTATAAATTATTACAAACTTTTGTAATAATTTTGTTTTGCATGCAAAACTTAATACTGATCATTTGACGAGATAAAAATGAAAATGTTTCACGCTTAATAAACAGTATCACTTTCTTCTTGTTGCAGTCACGCATGAAGTTTTATATTTACTTAATAATTATAGATCTGTTCTATAATAGAAAGGTTTGGTTTAATTTTTGTGACATCTCATGGCAGCGTGCATTCATGTTATCATAAGCATATCTGTAATAATTAGTGACATCTCAAGAAAATGTGATTTAATCATAAAAATTGGCAACCAAACTATTAAAAGATACTTGGAGAAGATACTATTGTTTATGTGCATTGATATATTATTAGCTTCATAATAGGACAATTCTCATAACAAGAACTTACCTATTGACCTATTATTGGCTAATTACATTCACTAATTGATTGCAAACAACTTGAATGACAACTACTGCTTTATCCATTTATTAGCCTTCTTATTGAACGAATGAGAAATAATCCCACGACCAAACACGAGCGAAGCGATTGGTTTGGGAGATTTATGATAACTGCCCATGTGCACACAACTCCCGAAAAATTATCCGTTAACGGCCGTCACCAAACCCTTGTAACGAAATCCTATCAACAAATTTAACTATTTTTCAGTAAAGTCGTTTAAGTATAATAATGATACAAAACGCATATAAACCTATTTAAATATGTTACCAAGCCTGTGAAAGGTTACCGCAAATTCCTAAAACTAACCTATCTGATCGGATTATACATAAATAGACAGATTTATTTGGCCAAAAATCGTTATTAAAACTTGCTAAGCCTCACTTTTATCAAAGTTGAGAACGGAAATTAAAACGTCGAGCGACAGAGAATAGAACGATTAAGTCGTGTGCATTTCACGAAAAAAATAATTTGCATGTTTCAACAGTCTATAGCATTGTCGAATTGCCAAAGGTTTTTGTAATTAAGTTAGGAGTAGTGAAATCGTTTCATTTTTTGCCGATTTCAAAGTAACTGACATTTTAGACAATTTTGAGTACTTTGGTATTCTAACTGATGTCCAACGCAGTGTAAGTAAAGAAAATGACAATGATATTTTTCTAACGGTTATTATGAGATTATTACAATAACTAATTATAAGTTTGGATGACTACAGAACAATGACTACGTAGTACAGAATTTCTAAAAATCTATATAAATATCACAACTTTGTGATATTGTTAGCTATGACGTTTTGAAATGTAAACAAAATTGTGCATTGGTTTTATATTATTACTATGTTAATAATATTGGTTATTCTAATAATATCAGTGCATTTTACTTCTAATATTGGCCAATATTGCATTTCTCCTATTGCAGGGGGAGAGATATAAACATATAATCTTTTCTTTTCATTATTGCTGTTTGTTGTATATAATAACACCCACACCCAGTACATTACAGCTGCCATCGCAGTTATCCTATTGCACTGCAGTGCCATTTGACTGCTAATATTGCATTTCTCAACCATCAGTACCCTTTATTTTTTCCAATATCACTTTGGTCGCGGGCTGTATGACAGTGGAATTTCTAGTTTATATATATTTGGTTTGCTGAAATCAATGATTCTCATTGGACAGATTACCATTTTCATCTAAGTTAATTCTGAAATCAGCTTTATTTAAGATTGATTCATTTCAAAGGACTCACAGATTCGTCGTTTCTAAAATGTGACTTTTGAATCAATGTTAAATTGTCACAAATCATAAAGTGCTTGGTGGGTGTCAAAGCCCTTTAACTTTGCATTATATTAACTGCTGTTTTAAATGTGACAAGTTTTATGCAATCACAAAATTTTGTACATGCAATTAATGAGTTGACTAAAATTTTGGTCAATATGGAGCTTGAACCCATGGCATTCAGCTTATTAGGCTTTCTAACCAACTGAGCTAATCGGCAACATCATAACACCCTTAGAACTCTCTGAATCGTTGTCATTCTTTTTCTTTGCTCTTTATGATAAAATAGTTGAACAGGTGGAAGGGAAATGGTGAATAATATAGTATATACATGTATATAACAATAATAATATAGATAGACAGCTTTTTGTTTTGGTGAAAGAATGTCCATCTTCAAATCAAAAGTCCTTTCAGCCATGACTGCTACTTATAACGCTGCAGTACTATGGGGTAAGGTTCTTGGCTTGTGGAATCTTTCAACATTCCCTAGGTTGCATGCTTACTTGTACAAGCAACAATTTATAACCAATCCCACATTTTCATGTTTAATGAAATATAGAGCATCATAAAAACATTCCAAAAGGGATTGATTTCACTTGGCCATTAATGGCTGCACTTTTGCTATATTAATAACTGTTCTCTTCCCTGTAGCTACTAAACTGCATACATGAGCCAACATCTCATTGTTGTGATCTCAAAGTTTAATAAACTTGCTGTGACCCACTCAGACTAACTTTTTCAATCTTTTAACTCATTCGCACCCAGGCGCGAGTTAACTCGCATATTTATAATGTTGCTATGCACCCAAGGCGAGTTAACTCGCGTCTGAAATTTTCCAACTCCTTGCGTCATTATTTTTTAATTATAAAAGAATAATTTTGATTAGTTAGAAAGAAAAATGTCTGGCCAATCAGACAAATTTTAAAATATGCCTATATGACGTCTCTGACAAAAGTTATAACCAAATTAGTACACCCATCTCAGGTTCAACCAAAACCGGAAATCATCCTGCCGACTTGAAATTTTATCGTTCGTGATAATTTTTTTCAACTCCAGAAGTAAATATGCAGATTCAAAAGTGGGAAGACATTGAAAGATTGCATAAATCAAATCAAAACATTATTTTTAGTGTTTCAAAGTTTTTATTAGCTTTTCATTTTGCCAATTTGAATCGTTAGCTCGAATAAAAATGCACTCTTCGCGCTGCCAGCCGTAGTCGGACCAACGTTATCTTTCAGTTTAAATAGGATCATATTGATTCTTAGAGCTGTCTATGAAGTCTGAAAAGTCAAGAACAGAGTTATTGAACATATTTTTATTATTTGAAACATTTTTATGATGTTTTATTTAAGTTATATTGGCATATAGATTTGCTATTATTTTTTTTGAAGGATGATGCTCGTGAGGAAAAGTTCGAAGTTAGAGTTTCATGATTTTCATGCTCATGACTAACTGCATATGTATAAATAATAATCATAAATATGTATCGTCTGTAATAAATGAGTAATTTCAGTCAAACATTGTATACTTTGTAATTTTTATGGTGCAAATCTAACTTTGTTTCAGCAAATGACAATTTTTTTCAAAATTGGAAATTTCCTGAAACTACCTTCTTTGAGGCACGGATCTACATAGAAGGGATACAAGGTGTCTATATGAATATAATATATTTTGAAAGAGGAGACTTGGTTGGTTCTTTTGAAATTTGATTGAATAAATTATCTCAAGTCTGTCTCCTGTAGTAGTAATTTGAATTACGACAATTATCTGAAAAAGTAGCGGTATCTGGGGCTAATCGCCTAGAAATTCGTCGGGTGCGAATGAGTTAAATTGAATAAAAATATTTACTATAATAATAGCCGTGTCCATCCGCCTGTCCAAGGTTACAGTTGGAGCTTGGAAAAAGACTGCTTTATTCAGAGGTTCAAACTCATATGATTTAACATGGGAGCAGGAAAGGCCAATTTCTGTACCAATTAACTGCCTTCAGGTATCATTGAATGATTGTGCACATAGTTATTCTCTGTGCTTTATTGGCACTCATGATGATCTCTCGCAGCTCTTGCGACTAACAGAATACTAGCGTATATAATATTTAAAAGTATCATAAAATGTTTTTAAGGGACCATCTCAAACAAAGCGCTTTATACATGTACTATATGGCAGTCGTCTTCTCTCTCAGTATAAATTGTTCGATGAAGGTGTCACTATTTTATTTCCACTTCACTAACTTTTGTAATTATTCTATTTTGCAGTCAAAACTTAATTCTGATCAATTGATAGATCTGGGCCAGCTTTCATCAGCATACTTGGACTTGGCCCAAACACATGAATCAAATATATGCCGTTTCCAATAACATATCTCTCAGTGATCTATTGCTATGACAAAATCATACTCCACTCTGACAATCCCTTAATGAAAGTATTTTGATTTGCTTTTGAATAGCCAACTTTTACAGGTGTTCATTTATTTCTATCTAGTTAGAAGTACAGATCCAACGCTAGGAATATATCATACACTGTAGTACATGTTCACTGACTAGTTATGGAAAAATGTGATGCCAAAATACCTTAAACTAAGTACTTTCAAATCTATACGCTACACTGTATGTCTATGAACCGGGATTAAGTGGAGTGGCGCCTGGCTGTAGCATACCAGAACAGCAAGTCTCAAGCTCATTTTTTTTTATAAAAGTACAATAAAAGTACAAATAAAAGTACAAAATTTTTTATAAAAGTACAAAATATTCCGTGCTAAGCACGGAATATTTTGTACTTATATAAAAAATATGAAACATGAAAACACCGAATTATACTTATATACTTACTGGTTATACTTTGTTTAATGCACTTCGGTGTTATGAAACACCAAAGTGCATTAAACAAAGTATAACCAGTACATTTCTAAAAGTAGTTTGTCGGTAATAGAATGTAGGAAAACTTATATAAAAACTGAAAAATTTGGCCATATTTAAGATCCAGGAGATTGATTAGCAGATTTTAGAATTGGGTTATCTTTTTGAACAATATAGCCTAACATAGTACAAAAACATCAAGCCTTAGTTTAGGCCTTGCTGTACTTCGAACAGAAAACCTAAGGCTAGTTCACATGAAGACTAAACTTAAATAAAACCTTGGCCACACCTCACCAGAATTTCTCTGATCATTTTGTTAGTCTGATCAATTCACCTAATAATAATCCAAGCTATAACTTGCATAAGTTTGCAGACTTTGGAACTCGCAGAGAAAATGTTTACTTAGCTTTGAAAAGCTGACCAATAACACTTAGATCTAGCTTCATCCAAGAGGGAGAAAGCAAAGTAAGCAGCTGACCAATCATATCAATCCTCCCCCTTAACAATTTCGATAAACTTAACATTGCTTGATCCCCACGACTTTTGGCAGATCCATCGTTTTGGTCTAAACAAATCTTTTTGCAAAATTTTACCTGAAAATTCATCCTTGTGTAAACCTTAACGCAGCTTTGAAAATTGTTTGTATAAAATTTACGTCATCGAACTAAACAGATTCCAATCTACGGCGTTTTTGTGATGACTGCTATTACCTGTTAGTTTTTGAGCTTTTAAGAGCTTGTAATCACATTTCCACATATTTTGTACCTACAACACAACAGAGTAAGGCATGGTGAACCTTTTAATACTAAATAACTGTAATGTGAATTTTGTTACAAGTCAACTTTTAATGTAATCCTAGCATGTCAAAATTGATTGTTCTTGCGTGGAACTCCCAAAGATATTCTAAAATAGGAAACTATTATTTGCCAAAATTTTTGTATTAGCCTATTTATATATGGTCAAAAATGTATTTTAGTGCGAAATGGAAGTTTCAAGCTAAATTACTACTTTGTGCTGGTGTTCATCGGTATGTATTATTGTTTTTAATTTTTATTATAATTTAATAGTTTATAAAAGATTGTGCCATTGCAACATTAGTTATTGAGGATTTGTTAAGTTATTTAATTAATTGCCACTTGTTATTCTTGCTGTCACATCGACTTCTATTGACTTAGTAGAAAATAACGACTCGCATCTAAAAATGAGCAATGAAATTTCTACAGAATGTTTGAGCACCAAAGTAAGTAAAAAAAGGATCATTAAGTAGGTCAAAAAACTGTTATTACAGGAGTAGTCAACTCCTGTAATATGATGAGCATGTTTGTCATAAACCTAGTCACAATTCGCTTTTCTTCATTCTTGCTGCCAAGTTACACTAACAACTAACCAAATTATTGCAGTCAAATGTAAGCTTTTTATGTAGATTTTCAGGCTTGGTGAATATCCA
Organism: Watersipora subatra; assembly: GCF_963576615.1. Lineage (NCBI taxonomy): Eukaryota > Metazoa > Bryozoa > Gymnolaemata > Cheilostomatida > Watersiporidae > Watersipora > Watersipora subatra. The sequence continues at coordinate 59,400,748 of NC_088715.1, forward strand.
CAACTTTTTACCGCTGTTCACAAGAATGTGGAAGCGCAAAAAAGATTTTTGATGGTTGGCAAAATAATAAGTAAATGTTTACTGGATTCTCACAAAGGCTCATGTATTAACATTACAGCATAGCAAATGAATATAAATGGTCTTTTTATGACACTATTGAGTTGAATGAGCAAGTGTCTTATTCATCGAGCAAGCCTCACCATGCCTCTTGGGCAATGAAATGCAAAAGAGCAAAGTATCCAGAATATTTTGGTGCACACATTAATGTTTTAAGATGGAGCAGATACGCTGTGAATTTTTGAACAGAAGCTCACAAATATGACAGAACTTCTTTTATCTCTGTTTCCCTGCCAACGGTCTTGCTCAATTCCTGTTTTACTGCCAAATCAAGTCTGAGAGTTTTTAATTTATGACCTTGAAAGTACACAGATTGAAAAAGAACACTTGGCAAGTATCCCCTAAAAGCATTTTTATTTGTATCTACAGGTGGTGTTGTTAGCTATGTTATAACCATAAGGGTCATAACAGGACATGTTTGAACAAAAGTAACCGCTACATCATGTTGTTAACACCCTGTTGTTAATCTAATGTTGTTAAAACCATGTTGTTAGCATCATATTGTTAACACCATTTTGTTACCATAATGCTGTTATTAACATCATGTTGTTAAGATCATGTTGTTAAGACAAATGTTTTAGGAGGAAGTGATAAATTTTAGGTCATTTGAAATATCAGTTTTTGTGTAGCTGGCTAAAATTTAAAAGTTTATTTCATCATAATTTAAAAAACAACCATGGTTACTCACCAGCTATTTAATAATGTATAAAAATAATTGTGTGTTAATGTTTACAAAAATTAGTTTGAGCTCTAGCCGATGATAATTTATAAAAAGACAATGTAAAGATCTATTGCTCATAGTATATGTCAGTAAAACATTTAGGTAAGTGTAGGTCATGTTTTGCCAAACTAGAGCGAGGTCTGACGTTGATCAACAAACTTCGTCCGTGTATCACTGTTGTTTTATTTTTAAAAGTTCTACAAATGCTTTGAAAGATATTAAAATCAAGTCTAGGAAATGAAAGTGAAAATAGTCGTTTACCTGCTTCAACAATGATTTAACTTTATTCCATGAAATGACAAAGCTTCAGCTGCCAGTTATTGAGCAAATGCTCTCTGTGCAAGTTTAAAATGCCATCTATTCACTGGGCAGAGGTCTTGAACCCTGATCTGTAATTTGCTTACTTGTCATTAAATAACCGGTTGAATCTGGAGCTGTGGCTTAAGACGCAGCCAAATATGCAAAAAACTGATGTTTCAAGTGAACTTAAATTTTGTGACTTTTTGTAAGATTCTCTGCCTCACGGCAAGGCAGAGATATGTAACATACTTTAAAATTTGTTAACAACTATTAACATGTGTTAACAAGAGTTAACATATGTAAAAAGTGTTAATATATGTTAACAAGTGTTAACAAATATTAACATATGTTAACAATTATTTATATATTTTAACATATGCTAGCATACATTCATATATGCTAACAAATGTTAACAAATGAAATATGTGTTAACATATGAAATATATGTTTACAAGTGTTAACATATGTCATATGTTAACAAGTGTTAACATATGTCACCCTGTTAACACATGTTAACAGGTATTAACATTTTTTCAACAGATATTAACATTTTGGTTAACATATGCTAACACTTGCTAACATATATTTATAGTTATTAACAAATGTTATCATTTTCTAACAGCTGTTAACAGATGTTAATATCTGTTAAAGCCTTGCCATGAGGCAGAAATTGTTACAGAGTCACACAATTTAAGGTCACTTGAAACATCAGTTTTTTTAACTGGCTAATAGGTTGTATGCGTGCATATTTGGCTGCGTCTTAAAACACAGCTACGGCTTCAACCAGTCAACACCTGTTAACATACGTTAACATACGTTAACTGATGTTGAATACCTTTAAACCCCTGTTAACATGTTTTAATGGTTTTTGAAAGGTATTAACAGACATTAACAATTATTAACATGTATTAACAGATTCTACCTAAACATATCTTAACAGCACCGTCAACAGCAGGCTGCTAAAATGTCTGTGTACAATAAACTATACTGTACACAGACATTTAAATGATTTAATTGCCCATGAATTGCCTATGTGATAATCACCAGCTTTCCACTTGTTATATACATGAGTGGTTTGTTGCACTTCTATTGCTCATAGTACATTATATCATTTTAGTCTTAGGTCATTTAAATAGCTTGTAGCCAGTTTATAAAAACAACAGGTAAACCAAAATTGATCCATTATCCTTATTCTTTGCTCTATAGTGAAATCAAGGTAAAATCAGCTTTCAAAAGCCCCCAGTAAATTCTATATCCCCCCTAAACTTGCTACGGATATAGACATAACTATTATGGTGAGAGCCAGCCCTGTGTCTGGGTGGGCTCTCTCACTCAACTCAGCCGAGCTACGGCAGAAGATTACGACTCAACAACTAGAATGATAGGGACTTATATTATACTTTTACTATATATTATAACTTATATTAGGAGGCAGAAGCGCAAGCCAGTATATTAGTGCAAACTAATATAAATCTACTTATATATTATGAATATATATATCACTTTACTGACAATAACTTCATTTCAACAAAAATGGCTCCTAAATTATTTCACACGAATCATAAAAAAGGGCAATGAGTAGAGAATGAAATCAAATAAATGGTATTTCATATAGCGTTTAAGATACCTTTTTATGTTCAGAGAACAGATAAAAACTTCATTTTTGCGCATATCGAAAGTAATTATTATAAAAATCTGAAAACATTTATTCCAAGTTACAAATGTAAACAAGTGATTCATTCACAAACTTTTTGTAGTTTTTTCTGAAGATATTAAAGACTGGTATGCATAAAATAGGATTTGTAAACCATGCAAGTGTAGATATACCTCGACTCAGGCATAGATACGTGTAAATGTACCTTGACTCAGACACAGACAAGTGCAGATATACCTTCACTCAAGCACAGGTAAGTGTAGATGTACCTTGACTGAGGCATAGATAAGTGTAGATGTACCTTGACTCAGACACAGACAAGTGCAAATATACCTTGACTCAAGCACAGGTAAGTGTAGATGTACCTTGACTGAGGCATAGATAAGTGTAGATGTACCTTGACTCAGACACAGACAAGTGCAGATATACCTTGACTCAAGCACAGGTAAGTGTAGATGTACCTTGACTGAGGCATAGATAAGTGTAGTTGTACCTTGACTCAGACATAGATAAGTGTAGATGCACCTCGACTCAGGCACAGATAAGCTAAATGTACTTTAACTCAGACACATTTAAGTGTAGAAGTACCTAAACTCAGGCTTGGATAAGTGTAGATACCTTAAGTTAGGCACAGATAAGTGTAGATACCTTAACTTAGGCACAGATAAGTGTAAATACCTTAACTCAGACACAGATAAGCTAAGTTTTCTCTTGTGATAACATTGTTGTTAGCGCAGTTAAACCAAAGTAGTTACAATAACACTTTACGAGTGCAAGTTACTATAACTTTACAAGTGTAGATATAACATTACATGCAGTGTAGATACGGCATTAAAAACAGTAAAGTTTCTGATCAAATGCCTGGTAACTTTGAGTGAGTTGAAGATTCATACTTTTTATTACAACTTAATGGTTGCTACAAAAATGGAAGTAAAATTGTCAAAATTAAAAAAAAATAATGGCCATTTTAGCTTCAGAATAATGTGGCAAATCTAAATTTACCGTCAAAAATCATTAACTTAGCCACTGCAACCCATCCTTCAAGAGTTTCTACATGCTGAAAAAATAATAAATTTTTATCTGATTTGCAGCGCAGCACAATAAGATTAATATATTTAGCAATTGCGGATTTTGATCAATTTTTTGAACTATTTTTCTTTATTTAAAGCATTACTTTTTGGGGCATATGTAGAAAATCTTCTCAATGAATAGGGATAGACTGCATTCTCAAAAATGACAGGAGCTAAAGCTAAGTACAAACTATTGTTTAAACTAATTATAGTTTTAACTCCACACTTTGTGTTACACTATTGATTAGCTTTACTTAAGTAATTATATTTTATATACATATATATGCTTCTCATAAAGGTATATATAAAGTGTTTATGGTCAGTAAACTGTCTATGGTTAGAAGTCGGCTCTGCTTTTAAAAGATGACAGAAAATGAGTCACTTGGGCACACTCCACCAAGCGTGCCATACACAAAGATTATCCTTTCTGGAATGTCCTTGATATGCATGGAGCAGAGCAGTTTATTCGTAAACACCTTACTTAGTGCGAAAAAGGAAAACATTGCAATTCTTAAATCATTTGGTGACAAAGTTGACTGTTTTTTAAATACCAGAATTGCATTTGGTGTGTCTAATCAGTATTGAATTAATAGATTTTCAGAGACCAAAAAGTAACAGGGTTATGCTTTTCTTGTAAAAAACATGCTAAGGCAGATTGGTCAGCCCACAACGTTAAGTACGATAGCAATAACAGTTTTACATATTTTACATAGCTTGCTCCAGTTTGAACAGCAGCTCAACTCATGTAATATTGTGATGTAAGCGGGCAGCCACCAACTCAGGTCAGCTGGCTCAAGGAAAAGTTCGACCGAGCAAAGTTCAGCTGGTTAAGAAAGAACGATCCAGCCTCCTTAGGACAGAGGGCTTGGCTAGGCTATGTATAGAGCCACGATGTCTTCCCTCAGTGTACAGATAGCAAGGAGACCTCGAGAGCGACAGAGTTCATGCACTTATAATGTGATGCTCTTTATTATAACGCAGTGATACCTGATTGATAAAATATACCCCACTAGCTAACTCGAAGTGGATAATTCTTCTGGTATGGAGATGTGAATGTATTTGCAGAATCATTTACAGTATTTGTTGTTTACTGACTCAGATAAAGATCAGCAATTTGGCATTTCTGGTAACATAAATAATCAGTCAACTATCCATTTAATTCCTGAAGTACAACGTTGATACGCACCAACGCTTGCAGTTATTCTTTTTATAGCGCTGCCAACCTGTTCATCTGCCAAAACTCACCAGGTGCATGGTTTTAGAGGATTATAATGCAGGTTTCCATTCCATTGTGTGAATAATGTGGATCTGGCATTGTGCGTATTGAGTTGCCGTGCAATAGGTGTTTTAGCGGAGATTCGTGTGTTGCGGATTGACGTGGGTACTTTGTTAAAAAAGATGAGGAGTTCTACGCCAGAGGTCACAGAGACGCACTCTTTTCTGCTCAAATCAACACAGAAACAACTGAAATGTGATAAGTGCCTAAAATGGAAAAGCTTGTGTGGCTTTTTCTTGCACAGCATTCTCAAGTGTCACTTTTATCTTTTGCAAGTATGAAACATTCGATACAAAATTGCGAGTATCAAAACTTGCGTGACTTACAGGTTTTTGTCTTTCTATCCGACAGATAGCACAAACTTGCAGATTAACTGCACCGTGGAAATATACAATAAAAATAAATAAATAAAAATATATATATATTTATATATTTATTTATATATAATATATATAATATATATTATATATATAATATATATACATGCAATAAATATAGTGATCATAAGAGATATTTTTTCTCTCGATTTCGTGAAAAAGAGAAGTGTGTAATAACTTCAGCTGATCTTTGACTAACTGTTGCAACTTATCAAAACATTTATTTGTTGCTTTTTCTTATGCTGAGCTTTTGTGAGTGTATATTGTCTAATGATGCAAGTGCTTTTCTAAAGTGTTTGCAAAAACAGAACTATTTCATCAGTGCATAAAGTTTCAAACTAAGAGATGGTATTCGTAGCTTAAACTCGCTGAACAGCAAAGTACATTACACATCTGAATTGCTGTCTCATGTTTTTGCAATTACATCAGACAATTACACGGTCAGCACCAGTTGAACATTGTAAGAGGTTTCAAAATACTGTGTTGTTTCACTATTTTAATTTTAAAATAACTTTGAAATTATAAACCACTCATTTAACTGTATGAATTGCATGCTGTTAACAATTTCAATATTTTATTGCAATCATTGATCGTCGAAAAAACTGAGTTGGAAAAAGTTCCTTATGTTCCTCAAGAAAATGTTTCAGCTTCAGTTCCAGTCTTCTATGTACACTATGATGTAGGCTATCACCGACAAATCCGATTGTGTCGATGGGCAATAAGCTGTTTAACATACTTTTACAGAGGGTTGTGATCAACCACTCCCAACCTATGACCCGGGAGCCACATCTGACCCATGAAGTTCATTCATTTTATTTTACTACTTTTCTTCTATAAAGTTCATCGGAACGACAAATTATAGTTACAATATTAAAATAACTTTTAAAAGGGAGACAAAGTATCGTAATTTCACCACAGAGTCACCGTCTGTTTAATGTTTTCTAGAAGCAAAACAAAAATCTTTTTATTCCTATTCCTACCTCTCACACTTATGTCCACGCGCTGCGCTGTCTTTCACTAAGCACCTTTGAGGCAAATGCCTCCTGGTAAAACGAGTCAAAATTTAAGCGAATATTACAACTTTTTCTGGTTATTCACGGGATGTTGTGAGCCATGTTACAGCCCAGGGTTTTATTGCAAATATTCAGCATAAGATATCGCGTACATTTTGGGCCACATGATTTATCTAAATGTTGATATACTCCTGTACAAGAAAAGGTTGCTCATTGACGGCTTAGATAAGCTCCTGGTTAAATTAGCCAGTTAGCCATAACTGACCTACAGACTCAACGGAGAAACCTCTACAGCCAACATGAACCTCAGCTGCCAGAGTGACCCTTACTGGTTTACCAGCTGTCTTTCAGCAATGTGTCTTACATCCGTCAAAAGCTTACGATTGTTTTACCTGCATGGAAATATCCCCAGACCCTGGCCGAGAGAATGTTTCAGCAGCATTGCAAATGGCCTCGGTAGATTTGCCATCATAGCTTGTTTTCTTTATGGCAGCAGTAACTGTCATCGTTTCATACTCAAGGTGGATGATTGTTGCTGACACCTTGAAGATGGTATTTGGTCGCACAGTGGTAGGAGCAAGCACTGAGTATGTTCTGAAACACCAATCAAAACCTTTTAAAGGTCAACTTGCACAAAATTTTAGTAGATCTTATCAGAAAGTATTAGTATTTTTTTATCATTTGTGATTTTTTTTGATGTTGGAAATGATCCGACTGCCAGGATACTTCAAGATTAAAATTGACAAAACTCGATCGCCTTAAAAATGCTCAGATCAAGTGAGAGTGCTAATATGTCTATATTTGCCAAGAGACCTGTAAGGCTGCTTCTTGAGCGGGATAGCCGATATCAACTGTAGCAATGATAGCAACTATAGCAATGATAGCAACTATAGCAATGATAGCAACTATAGCAATGATATCAACTATAGCAATGATAGCAATTAAAGCAATGATAGTAACTACTGATGTCCTTTCAGCATGTTTTTCCTCTGAGGGTTTCAACCGCGACTGTGTTTTCCCAATTGTAATCTTAAAACATCCTGACAGCCAGATCACCTCAAACATCGACAACAATTGCAAGTGATAGAAAAATACTGATACTTTATGATAAAATATATTAAATGTTTGTGTGAGTTTGTCTTCTAAAATATCATTTGTTGGTGGTTATATTTGAAACTTGGCTCCTTTTAGTAGCATACAGTATGGTTATTAAAAAATAGCCATGAGCACAGGACAAGCCAACACTGATCGCTTCAGTAATTAGGCACACGAATCATTAGCATGTGATGTTATTTGTGTGTTTTATTAACATCTATTGCCATCCTTGTAAATCCTCTGATCACCTGATCATATGCATTCCTTCCCTACCAACAAAATATAGTAAACATTCGTGGCCGTGTTGCCGCAATCATCTGTGTCTAACAACTACACCTGAACTATATATAAACATGATTCATATACGTAAGGAAAAATAGCAACACGCTATTATAAATCATTTATTATTACTATTTATCCCATTTTCAGCCAATTGTATCTTTCAAAACAAATCAGACTTCAACTATTTGCTTGCACTCAGGCTCACGTACAGTCTTGCTTTCAACATTAGAATAAATTTAGGTCACTTGATAAATGACAAGATAGCAAATTGAGGTGATATCATGTATTTCAAATGTAATGGAGAATATTCAATAATTTTAGTGCTTCCAATGAGATTCTTTATCTCTGGCAGTAATTGCGCCATTTTTAAAACTTTTCAAATCATTTCTAACTATTTGTCACTACCAAGTTTTAATAAGCAACAATGGTGTTATAGTAGTAGTTGCTACTCTGAACTAGCAAGCGGCAGGCTAGTTGTTTGACTATTGCGAAATGTCAAGAAGGGTACCTGGTCGTAATTTGCTACTGTCTTAAGTGAAGACAACCATGACTAAAAGCCTGAGTCAGACAATAGGAAACCACATCAGCCTCTTCTCTAGAAAACTAGCCAAATCTCTAATTTAAGCAATAGGAGATGATCATGAGATAAGGGACCTGGCTGCAGCAAATATTCTTAAGTAGGCACTCTTCTATGCTTACTGGTACAGTAGGCTATTTTCCGTTTTAGTATTATCGGTAGGCAGAAGGTCAGTTTTACATTGTATCTGCACTGCGTGTCGGTAAATTGTCAGTGTGCTATGACAGAAATCTGATTGACAAAAAGTTGATTTATAAAAAGTCGATGCGTTACATGATTGATAAAAAATATACGGCCTTAGGTTAACACCCCCTGTTTTGATCGACAGAAATTAGATTGACACGCTTAGCTTTATACAATTTTAAAAATCAAATGAGAAAATAGGGCTGTTAGAAGGAATTGACCTTGAAATATCGACTATATTGCACCAAAGAAATTCGCAACGCCGTGAAGCAACAGATATGGCTAACAATTCTCCAACACATGAGACTGAGTCGTTTACTTTGGCTACTGACCTTGGCACAATGGTTATTACTTTGACGATTATCAACGCAAAAAATAAAATGCCATGGATTAAATTATAAAGGATCGATCTTGTGCTATGTCATAGATCAACTTACAAATATCCCAACTTTGCATTTTAGAAGCTAAAGCGAGTTCAAATTGCACCGACCTGATTGAATCAGCTCGATTTCTGCTGATCCCTACTGGTGATAAGATGATCCATGACTATATTTTATTGACGTTCTCATTCATTGACCTTTTTTTTCAATCAAATTAGTGTCGCGGAAAGTGGCTTAGTGTTTATTCTGAGTAGAAAGGGAGCTAAATGTGACAAATATTCTCTGCTACCCCTCATTACACTAACCACATAAGACCAGCCAAACTCGCGGATTTTTGGCTACGTTCATGTTTACCACTTTGAGTGTGAAATGAGTCTTCGGGAAATGATCTATTGGTTTTGGTGATTTGCAAAAAAGTGTTGTTGTAACACTCGCATTCTAGATACCGCTAGCTTATATCTTCAAATCTCTAAGCAGTCAACCAAATAAGTGCACTTAAGTTTATTGAAACGTGCCAACGTGAGCCAGTAATGTCCTCTATAGATTGGAGTTACCATTATGTAGGCATTCGACTGATTCTAAGTGCTCGTTTGCTTATTCACTGCAAATACCTTTCTCTAACCTACTTGCAACAGAGTCAGACTAAAACCTTACTTGAGTTCACCAGATGAATTAAAATATCTCAGACAACGTTAACTATTCTATAGGGCTCTTTGAACAAAACTATATTTTAAAGTAGTAATTTTAGCTTAACCATAGTTAGTGTGTTAAAAGCGAAAAAAATTTTTAATGAATACACGTATGTATCATGCAGCAGAGTATCAGTACAGTGCACCCCTCGAGTTACGGCATCCTTTTTGTACAGGGTTTCGCCTTACAATATGGAATGCGATTTTTTTTTCTTTCTACGCTACGGCATTTTTTTGCTATACGACATCAACAAAAATGTCTTTTGAAATTCAAATTTGGCGGCCGATGTGCTGAACACATTGGAATCACAAAGATGTTGATATGTTATTAGCTGAAATCCTCTTACAAAGCCTTAAAGAAATTACGATGTTCTCTCTTCTTGCCTCAGATCAGCATTCGTAGTGTTTCGAAAATGCTTAATATTGAGTGAAACAAAAATTAGTGAAAAGTAGACGAAAGTGAAAATTTGTTGTGCCTTTTAGTGTTTAAGATGATATTTACTATAATTTTCAATTCATTACATGAATATATAATTACATATATGTATATATATATATATATATATATATATATATATATATATATATATATATATATATATATATATATATACCTATATATAGACTCTTACTAGACCACACCACACTAAACAGAGAACCTAAACAATGGAATATTTCAAATCTATCTTAACTCTTTAGGGCTGACTGTTAGAGAACTCGCCATGCTCCAATCACACGTCTACATGTCTGATTATTGATTTCATGTACGGTGGACACCACCACTACAGTGGACCCACTAACACCATTTGTTTTGTGTTACAACCATAAGGTGAAATTTTGCACAAAGGACTATAGAAACTCATAGTAATTATCTAATGCAAACACCTTTGGTAAAAACATCAAAACTTTGCATACATACTGTACATATAAACAATTAGAAAGAAAATAGTATATTAACCTTAACAATTATAGTTACCTACAGTAAATTTAGTGTATTTAGTGTTTATGATCTGCTTATGATTAGGATTCTTTAACGCCGCTATCAATTTCAGGACCCATGGTTAGCAATTAAAGGTATATATATATATATATATATATATATTGTATATATACCTATATACAATATATATCTATATATATATTTCTCAAAGTATGTTCGTATGTCGTATGTCTGTCTGCATTCCGGCTATAGCTATTATTAGAATAGCCTAGTTGGGCTGTCAATGCTGACACAATGTCATTGCGTACCGGCATTTGAAGCTTACTAACTAGGTTAGTGGAATTTTCCATTGGCAATGTGCCAGACCACTTGACAATGACCTGCCACTTGCTGGAGTGTTGCCTGCCAGCAAGTGGTAAACAAATCTCATCACTTCTCATTGTTTATAAGCTGATTTTTAATACCCGGGCAACGCCGGAAGGCACTGCTAGTATATACATATACATATATATATATATATATATATATATATATATATAAATTGGAAAGTCAAATAGTTTACTTATCTTTCAGCTACTGTCAGTTTCCTGCTGGCGCATTCTTCAGGCTGTAAGCTTCAACCAGTTGAAGCTTACAGCCTGAAGAATGCGCCAGCAGGAAACTGACAGTAGCTGAAAGATAAGTAAACTATTTGACTTTCCAATTTATACTGCTCCATCCTATGTTGAGCACTCTGATTTTAGTTTCAAGTAGGATACATTTCAATATATATACATATATATATATATATATATATATATATATATATATATACCTTTAATTGCTAACCATGGGTCCTGAAATTGATAGCGACGTTAAAGAATCCTAATCATAAGCAGATCATAAACACTAAATACACTAAATTTACTGTAGGTAACTATAATTGTTAAGGTTAATATACTATTTTCTTTCTAATTGTTTATATGTACAGTATGTATGCAAAGTTTTGATGTTTTTACCAAAGGTGTTTGCATTAGATAATTACTATGAGTTTCTATAGTCCTTTGTGCAAAACTTCACCTTATGGTTGTAACACAAGACAAATGGTGTTAGTGGGTCCACTGTAGTGGTGGTGTCCACCGTACATGAAATCAATAATCAGACATGTAGACGTGTGATTGGAGCATGGCGAGCTCTCTAACAGTCAGCCCTAAAGAGTTAAGATAGATTTGAAATATTCCGTTGTTTAGGTTCTCTGTTTAGTGTGGTGTGGTCTAGTAAGAGTTCAATTCATGGGTAAACATTAAATTGTGGTGACTTTTTAGTGTTTAGCACCTTGAGGCCTAGGCTCAAGATAATTGGAGAAAAATATTTTTCCACCAGATCCTACGCTCCAGTAAACTCGGTTTTGTAATTTCATTTAGTTTTTTTGTTTTGATATTTTATGTAGGGTTATAAAACAACTTTCAAATCCTAGGGTGCATGTTTTTATCGTAATTTTAAATTTTGAAGGTGATTAAATTTCTACTCATCGACATATCTCCGAAATACCGAGAGCACTTCTAACTTATCGATAATTTAAAAATGGTTATCAGCAGAATATTAGTTCATTTTGAATTTTCACACTTTTAGTTTACAAAGGATTATAAAATTTTGTTCACTTTGTGATGTATATGTATCCGGTGCAACATAAAGTTTCGTGTTGACTGATTCATTAGTTTTTGAGATATCGCCTACCTCGAGCATACCAAGGGCACTTCTAGCCAACCAAGAAATGAACGATTACTGCTGGCAGCAGCCATTTTTAAAAGCGAACAGAAATTTAGTTTTCTTGAGAATGAAAATCAAAAATAGACAGAACTAGAAAGCTTTTTTTTCAGCAACGGGAGCTTTACAATAAAATTATTAGTTTTTCTGTTCATAATAAATATACACACTCTATCAGCCTAGGAGTACTGCATTCATTGTTTCTTCAGGTATCTCTGAAACATTACCTCTTTGAAAGGTGACGAAAAACTATTTACTCTATTTGATTTCTGTTTTTATAGAGTTCTATAACCTTGAAGCTTAAAAATGTTATTCAGTTCAAAAGGAGTTGTGTTTTTGAAGTTGATACTTTCAGAGTTAATGGAAGGTTGTTAATACTGTCTAGGATCGAGGTACCTGCTTGTATATAGAAGACTAATCTTTAAAGTGTTAACCGTTACAAACCTAAAAGCACATGAGTATTGCTTCTCTAATAGCTGCATTTGCTACCACCTATCAGCAAGAATATTCGTAAAGATGAACTCGCATAAAACTTTGGGAGATTTTATCAGAAATTATTGAAATTTTTTGATGATCGGTCAGTTTTTTATACTCGAGGCAATCTGACTGCCAGGATGTTTCAAGGTTAAAGCCGGCAAAACTTGATTACTGTTAAAATTATCAGAAGGGAAATATGAGTGAAATGACATTACTATAGTAATGCTATAGTAAATAGCTATATATATAGCTATAAATATATACATGTAGCTAAATGCTATAGTAATACTATAGCTGCTATTGCTGTTATCGAATATTGCGTTCGATTTGCAGCGTTACGGGTCTTTAATCTGTTGGGTCTCTTTGACACTATAAAAGTCATAATCGGCTTCTGCTTGATCTGAGTGTTTTAACCGTTGCTAAGTTTTTTTTTGACAATTTTAATCTTGAAAATACGGGCAGTCAGATCAGATCACTTCAAAGGCTAAAAACAACCTCAAATAATAGAAAATGCCAGCACTTTCTGAAGCAATCTAAAGTTTTGTATAAGTTTATTTTTAAGACAGGAGAATTAACACCCATCTGCGAGACTACATCGTTCTCTCGATCACTAAGTGATGAGGTTTCTTCTCTTACAATAGTAGTGGCCACAAAACTAAAGTACAAGCAATAATGTTGTACTTTATTCAACAAGCATCCAGGTTATAAACTACAAAATGGTTGAAGACCATTTGGCACTCTGGCATGACATATATCACTATGGAGATAAAAATACTTCAACGAAAAGCTTATAGAAATGTTTACGTTTATAGTCTTGCTAAGCTCTCAGTGTTGACAAATCAGTAGTTGGGTAAGCCTGTGCACGCGCTCGGAAAATGTACAGTGATGAATACAGACAAAACAGAAGGTTTTTGTAAACATAAGCAGGCAACATAAAGAAATGCATCAAGGCACCATCTTCACGCAGGCTTGTGCTTTATGCGGCAGATAACTAATTGCAAAAATTCACAAAAATAGATAATATGAAGGATTATTTTTGCTAAACAGTAAGTTGAACTTCAATCTGAAATTTTTAGAGCAATCCTTAAAAGAAGCTTTTTGAAAAATATCGCAAATGTTTTCAATGAGATTCAAATCTTTTGAGTAAAAATGGCTGAATAGGGGCCGTTGAATTTCTTAAATGTACCCTAAAGATGTAGGATTGTCAACTTATATAACTAAGCTCTATCATTATATGGGGTACACAATAAGCGCCTGTTTAGCCCTTCACATATTGATAAATGTGGAGTTATCTTCTTCATGACATTTCGAGCAATATTTGATTGACACGATGACTGCTCTGTCGACTACCCACAAACAATTTCAATTGATTATTATTAGCATTTAGCAAACAAACTAGCACTTGGTTATATTGACCTAAAACATTGAAATCTTGATAATAATAATAATAATAATAATAAGGGCCTAATCTATCTATCCATCTAAAGCCACAGTTGTATGTTGAGAAAAAAGATTGTATGGTACAGAGTTCGAACTCTCAACATTTAAAATGCGAGATCAGCACTCTCACAGCTGCACCAATAAACCACCTTACCACATTTTAGAATAGGTGTGCGGATAGTTAGTACAGCACACAATCTTTCACAGCACACCAGACTACCGAAGTCCTAATATACATAAATATTATAGACCGTAGATTTTAAGTAATGCATTGCTACACACCTACCTTCAGCTGACATACCAAACTCGGTTATTGTGTATCTTTGTTTCCCACTAAAGTATCCATAACTTTCTTAAAACTGTGAGAGTATTCAATTGCAAACTGCATGCCTCAAGCCTGGTACCAATATATGCCATAGGGATCGGTGACAGAATCGCGGGGCTATCGACAGGGTTCAGCCCTGTTCAACTTTTGCAAAGAGCTGCTGGCAAAACCTTTCCAAAATTGGCTGTATACAGGTGAAAGTCTACACTTTTGAAACGGCATGGCGAGTGGCCATTTTTATGCGATCATCAGCAACACAGCTTTATGTGAATATAAGCTGCCAAGCGTCGCGAGTTTTTTGATGCGCGGGATTACTGTCAAAGTCTCATAGCCGATACAGGAATCATGCTGCAAATGTATCCCAAGGAGTACTACTACCAGCAGTGAACCTAAAAGCATCCTGTAGTTCAAGGTGATAGTGATACAAACTTTTGGAGCATTTCAAATACATTAAAAAGATTTAGGGAATAAAAGCATACTGGTATCTTGAGTGACTAGGGAACTCACACAAACCATGTCGGAATGGATTTATACTGCAAAAACACTTACGCCTGCTTTTCTATAATTCCAGCTTCATAAACAGGAAAGAAAACTGTCATGCAAGCGAGTAACATGCATCGAGTGCCTGAACCTCTGCTTGCCATTTTAGGCACTTCTTAGATTTCTGGGAACCTAAAAGCATGCAAAAAACAAGTCTGAAGAAAAACTCTATTACCATCCACAAGGGCAGCAGTAGGAGTAGTGGCAGCAGTGGACAGGTGGTTTGAAGCAGAATTGGCCCTATGGTTTGGGGCAGCACTAGCCTGGCGATTTGGATCAGTAGATTTTGGTAGAAGAAGTAGTGTTTAGATTCCTAGAAAAGCGACCCGTAGAGGCCAAATTGGCATCGACCTAAATCCACTTTTTTGAAAAATCTTCAATGGCCTTCTACGTTTTGACTATTCTATGTCCTTACTTCACTGGTATATATATCAGCTCTGCAAAATTGTTTGCCAAGGAGCCAAAAAGCATACCAGATTACTCATGAGTACTGCTAGCTTTCTACCTCAGCCCAGTAATACAATGACAATGTTGCTGCTATCAGCAGTCTTTTGTATTAGAGGAGTTGCCTTTCCCTGCACAGTAAACTTGTTTGATTTTGATTTCGGTATGCTTTTCTCTTTAAAAATTACACCAAAGATTATTGTTTTTTTTTGTAACTCAATAGAAATATGTTGTATTTAACATTTTTATCTCCAAAGACAACAGAGTGTAATGCTTAAACAAAAACATACGGTGTAATTTTTTTAAGATCTATCTTATATACAATAAACAACATTCTGCAAGCAGAGTGGCTTTGCAGCTGGTCATCAATGCATTGCATATTACAAAAGTAGCCACTAGTGACCAAGAGCAAATACATGCAATCAGGAGTGACAAGAGAAGACCAGAAGCGTTCAGGGACAACCAAAGTACATACTTTGCAACTACGCAAACAAATACTTGCATTTGATAAATACCTAAAAAGTATTATTAAAACCTTATGGAGCATCCTTCCGATTAGGCCATGTTTATAAAACCTTTTAAAATTTGATGAGCGGATGCGTTATGGTTTTGTCAGACGCTCCACAAACAGCTTGTGCTCGCAATAATCGTTAATAAATCTAACCTCAGGTGGCTGAGCCCTACCATACTTGCTAATAATAAATCATTAAACACAAGCATGTCAAGGTTTTTAAAATTAATGTGCTATTCTACATATAATGCAACATAAATGAGAAAAAAAGAACTTTGGTAAGTATGTGAATTTTTGTTTATTAGACTACGAGCTAGCATGCTATAGAAGCTCTCAAATACATTAAAAGTTATTCACAATGTAATTTAATTGCACATACATGTATAATGCAAGCTAAGTAAAAACCTATGAACTTTAAAAAGTATGTAAATTTTTGTTAGATTGGCTATCAGTTAGCATGCTATGAAACCACTCAATTGCATTGCAAATTATTCAGACTACAATTAAAAGCAGGTATTTCACAGCTTTAACATAGCAATAATTTTAAAACTCTACATACCCTGGCTCCGTAGTCTCAACCCCCTTCTAACTAATCCTTTTCTATCTAAACAAGGCTTTTGCCCTTTTCCACTACTAAATATTAACACTTTACTCTATGAGTTAATAGCAGATGAATGTGGAGAAACTTGAGTTATGGTGTCAACTGCACGCTTTCACAGCTTATCATGCCAAATCGGAAAATTTCAGTCACTTCATGGATGGCTGAGCAAACTGCCTTGTTTCAAATACCTAGCGCGTTATTGTTCCTTCACAATAGTTCGTGCATTTTAAAGCATTGGCAGTTGAAACTTAGGTCAGGTGACAAGTTAAAATATAGAAAGAAGTTATATAAGATTTGTTAACAGAACGCTCTAAGGCATCCAATAAGAAACTTCATTTTTCCTGACGCTGATCAGTTTTTAATCTTAAACAAGAACTTACGCACAATTTTAGTAGATTTTATCAGAAAGTATCAATGTTTTTCTATCATTTGTGATTTTTTTATGTCTGAGGTGATCTGTCTGCCAGAATGTTTTAAGATTAAAATCAATAAAACCTGATAAAAATGCTCAGAAGCAAAATATACGCCAAAATGATGGCATTGGTTGCTCAGCTGCCAGCCGCTCTTGTTATTGATATCCGCTATTGCATTCACGTTACAGCGTGACACGTCTTTATTCGTTGGTCTTTTTGCAACTTTAATGTTATAACCAAACTTTTATTGGAATCTGAGTGTTTTTTCTGAGATCAAGTTTTGTAAATTTTAATCTTGAAATATCCTGACTGTCAGATCATCTCAAACATCCAAAACAATCACAAATGATAAAAATACCGATATTTGCTGATAAAATCTCCTAAAATTTTGGGTACGTTCTTCTTTATGGTAGGAAATACTGTGCCTGAAAATCATAATAGTTCCTAGCGTAGACCAAGAGATAATCCCCTCTACAGCAATCAGTGGGAAGAGCACCCTGCCCACCTACCTTCCAATCAGTGCATTGCTGTTGGTTTTGATGATATAAAGAGATATACTAGCGAGCAGCGAGCCGATTATAATGCTGCCGATAGCATCTGGTATGTGATTAGATGTGAATAAAATCTGTGTCAGTTCTTCTTTAATAAAAGCATGCATCCTGAAGATCTTATACAACTGTACAAGATCTTCAGGATTTTCATCTGTACAGGATCTTCATGATCTGTACATCTTGGCATATATGATATATGATATAGTGCATTCGTAGATATGTTTGAGAATGTGGGAAGGCATATTTGAATTTATCAATTTGCAGATCAAATATAA
This sequence comes from Watersipora subatra, assembly GCF_963576615.1. Classification (NCBI taxonomy): domain Eukaryota; kingdom Metazoa; phylum Bryozoa; class Gymnolaemata; order Cheilostomatida; family Watersiporidae; genus Watersipora; species Watersipora subatra. Next base: position 59,418,745 of record NC_088715.1, read on the forward strand.
GGCCAAATTCATAACCAATCATTCCACGTGATTCACCTATTTGCTTGAGACACGCGTATGGTGCAAAAATGTTTCTCCTTGGCATTAACCAATAGAATTTCACATCAATTAGCTCATGGTACTGAAGAGCCACTACACTGCATAAACACATTCTCTGAAAAGTTATTCACAAACAAGAGATCAAAGGCAAGATAAAACTGGTTGAAGCTGGAAACCTGGAGAATCATTGCAAAAAATAGCCGCTGATGCCAATAACTCAGTTAGAATAGATTACAGATCGTCGAAAGGTTGATGAGCTTGAATCACAGTTTCCTGTTTATATATGAGGTTCTTGTGGCAGACGATGTGTAAGCTCGAGATCAATCAAATATTTATTTAGTTTAACTCTTCTTGTAATGTTATCTGTCAATAGTTTTTTGCTGTCATGTGAACCTACATTCATAGGCTTTGAAATGCGGCTTATCTCATTTGTAACATCATCTCAGGGTGTCAGCAGTATGTATTAACAGCTCTGGCAGCCTCAGTGTTGCATCAAAACTTGATTAAAAATGAGTAAAAAACACTTTTATGTATGCTTGTGTATTCAGCATATACAAAAGCAGGTACTCTAAAAATAATTCTGTAATTTTTTTTATTTTTAGGTGCATTTATATTGAAGCAGCCATTCCTTATAGTTTAGAGAAGCTTAATTGTGACAGCGATGAGTACAGCTAAATGTTTAGGCTGCCGATATGCATCCCGTTATGACAAGAGTTGACAATTATTGATGTCATAACAAGAATACTCAAGTCTATAAAAATAAATTGGTTGAGCTGTCACTACAAGCCTGTTACTTATGTAAACTATGACACTTGAAACTCTGCCTGAAGCAAAACTTCAGTATTGTTGACTGAATACAGATTCATTCACAGCTTTTGTAAAGGCCTCTTTTTACAGAGTCATAAATTATTGTTGCATTCACCTAGTAGTATTTCAGCGCAGTTAGCTAACTACTAGAGGAACTTGACAAAGTTTCATCGAAGTTGACAAGCTCATCCTAAAACTTTTTGTTGCTTTTCTCTAGAAGGTTTTGCCCCAAGTTAAAATTACTACTGCTATCACAAGGATAGCAGCCATCCACAAGATGAAAACGGTAAAAATCCGCGAGTTTGACTTATAATTTTTTATCAAATGCTTTGAGCTTGCTAAAAATGGAAATGGCACTTGCGAATGGTGTGCAAGGTTTTGCTGCATAAGTTATTTCAGTTTAAACACTTTTCATACTTTAGTCCTTCCTATTTTGTTTTGAGGAGACAAGAATGCATTGCTATAATCTCTAGCGCTAAGTTCCTTGTTCTATTATGACATACCGCCGGCGTTTATACGCGATACGCAAATGCCTATCGAAACACTTATAGAGTTTCGTGCACAATTCCAAATCTTCAGCATCTGTACCCTCACTATGTTTTTATGACGAGCATGATTTGCAAGTTTGAGGCAATCTACAAGCTATGTGAGTTTTACTATTCGCAAAACTTTACCTAATCCACTATGCTTGCAGATCATGAGACAGCACTTGTGAGCTATGTGCATTAAAATACCGCGCCAGCTATTCAATTTTAAACATTTTCAATACTTCCGTCATCTTTTCTCGATCGATTTTCGCGTGTTTGCGTCGCTAACACGTGCGTCGCTAATTATTAACTTATAGCATACAATTCCTTACCTTTTTTCAACAAACCACCTACGTTAATACGCATCATGCGAATGCCTATGAAAAACTTACCATGCTACATACACTTGCAAATCTGCAGCATCTGCACCATGGAAACTAGTAATTTTAGACTGATAAAGAGAGAAGCTGCGCATCAGAATAAACAGCATGCGTGTAAATAACGTTATGTAATTATTTCAATATCCTCAACATGCATGCTATGATATTTAGTTTATATAAATATGTAAAGAAAGCTTCAATTATTCTTAATTAGTCTTATTAATTAATGTTGACACAAACAAAAAGATACAGGAACTAGATTTAAACTCCCAATCAACATATATTTTCTTTAATATCGGAAAATCTACTAGTTATAAATTCTTGACACCTAAATAGGCAGTTAAATACAAAATATTATTCTCTCAGGACGCGACTGGTTTCTCCGAAGGTTGTGTTTTAAACTGTGGTTTAAGGTGCATAAATTGTCATTGGCTGAAAATAACAGGTCAGCAGTTTTACATAAAACGCTGTTTTAATAGCAGCATGTTGGTTGCTATTTTGCTGCTCTAGTCCAGAGCCAGCACATAGTTGAAGCCTGGTTCACATATACGCCGCAAAGTACTGGTGACAGCTCTGCAGGCTATCAGCAGTGAAATGTGAACCTGCACACTGGGTAGCACCGAGTACCACCAGTATTTGCCGACGATCAACGCAAGAGTTTAGCCCTTTTCAAATTTTGTGAAAATTCGCATGCAAAACCTTCCCAAAATTCACTGTACTGGTGAAGGTCACCATTATCAAAATGGCATAGCCAGCGAACATTTTTATGCAGTTATTAGCGATGCAGCTTTATGCAAACAGAAGCTGCCGAGCCTAGCGTCGCATGCATTTTGCTGCGCAAGATAACCGTCCAGTCTCACAATTGATATGGGATCCAGGCTTTAAGAATAATTTTAGCCTGAATGAGTCCCTCAGCATAATTAGCCAAGGAGTATGAAGTACCAAGTTTTCAAAAAGGTTTTGAACAAAAAATTGTGCATGGAATGTAGCTGCTGTTTATCACTGTGATATTTGAATATGTAAACAAATCATCTGCGTAGATATAAGGCTAGCTTGAAGGAGCAGTTATTAAGGTCAGATATCAAATGATGACAACTAAACATTATTATTGTTCCCTGAAACTTGAAACTCTTTCTATTTCTAAGGCTATTTCTAAAGCTACTTCTAAGGCTATTTCTAAGGCTATTTCTAAAGCCATCTCATAAATGTGATACTTGTCTGGGTGCCGGTATTGCTAAAACAATGCTAATTAGTAAAATATAAACTTACAAAGGCCCTTAATGCTTTTAATCTTTTAAGTTTTTATATAAAACTAGTACTCTGACAGTCTGTAGTCAGATATCATCAGGTGAGACGATGAAGCACAGATAATAAATACCTTCACAAAGCATTTGCTCAGAACAAGATGAATAGAACAGCTCAAATCATCAAACACTCCGATGAATGATGAGCTCCAATGTCAACACTGCAATTACCTGGGCAAATCCATGATAGGTTCACGGAGTCATCTAATGACACACTGATACGCAAGCAGGCACCCTATTCCAACTATTATAGGGATTGCAGGAACGGAGGGCAACAAAGCTGAATGATAAAGGTTCGAATCCTACAGGGAGTCATATTTTATTCAAACTTTTAAGCATCACTTAAGACGGAGATGGCTTTCAACATTTTAAAGCTTTTTAAAACTTTCATCCTTGCTGATATTTAATACACTTACCTAAATTTTAGACTTATAATTATAATTATAATTTAATAATTATAATTATAAATTAAATTATAATTAACACAACTGATAGCTCAAAACATGATTAAGAGAGTGTTTGGCATTCCTACAAATCCTCAATTGTTATACCACAACATACACAGCCTTTGTAGTTAACAATTCATCATATACACATGTTTGAATTACTTGAAAGAAAACGTGTCTATGATTAAGAAAAACATTTTAAAATAAGGTGCAAAAGATTTAGGCAGAGATGCAAGTAATCACAACGATGTTGACTAGATAGATAGGGTGTGCTTAAAATAAGGGCAATACATACTATACTTTTTATTAAAAGTAAGTACAAAGATGTCTAAATCAGAGATCACAAGTCTAGAGTCTAAAGAGATGAGATCTTGTGATCTATAGTCTAAAGGCTTTGTGATCTAAAGATCTAAAGATCACAAAGAGTCTAAATCACAGATTTCAAAATCTGTGTGCTGTGTCCAGTTATAGCATTTAAAATCTAGATTCTAGATCTAGATTTTCATGGCGCTGGATTAGAACTCGAACCAGCAGTTCATAAGGCACAATCTAACCCATGAAGCTACAACAGGATACAATGAACTCTAGGGCCGATAGTCAAAACATTGGTTAGAATACACACAACAATGCTGGCTTACGCACAACATCACTAAAGCTTGCTCTCACGAATCTTTTTAGTAAGTTTAGAACTACACTAGCTTACTCAAATTATCCATTGACAACTACATTACCTGCCTTTGTTTATAAGCTGCTTTTATTCTCCGTGCAACGCCGGACATCCCTCTAGTCTTATAATAGTCTTAACAACCTTTAAAGGTGCTGTAGGCCATGGTTGAAATATGTCTGTTACCAATGTGTTGTTACGCATAGTCTTTTAAGCTATGCAGTATCACTTAGTTTCGGGTCATTTGAAGCATCACATTTCTTGCCCCTGGCTAGAATGTATCTGCATGTTAAGATTACTAAAAAAACAACTCTAGTCTCAACTGGTGGTTTGATGGTGTGTATAAATAAGTATGCGTTATTGTTTATAAAATTCCAGTTTTAGTTTCTCAATGTTTCAACCAATCACAATCTATTTCTAGAGTAAAAAACATTTTGCTAATAAACAGTATGTGCAGAAAATTTCAGCTGTGCATTTGCTTTGGTACCAAAAAGGTCTAGTAGAACTAACGCAAGATTTGACTTTTGATGATGAACTCTGGGCAAACATTGTTAGAATAGTTTTCTTTTCAAAAGTCTACAGACTCTATGAAGACTTGAGACATTATAAAATGACTAAAGAAAACACAAGTAAAGTTAGTTCTTTATCTGCCTTGACAATGACTTAGCTTAATTTAATAACATGACTGAGAGATTCAGTTATTAGTTGTTGCTCCATTGCTCTATATGTAAGATTGGAGTGCTGTAAATTGATTAGCCAGCTGCCCTAGAAAATAGCATACATTCTTTTGTACATGTCATTAGGTAGCTGGTCAAGCTAGCAGTTGTTTTTGGAGCCATAGCCAAATTTGTGTGCAGATTCGAGCCATTTAAAGAATGTTACTGCCTCAGATGACTCGAACTTGGTTGATTCTATGAAAAAACTTTATAACATCATTGTGTCATCCAATCGTTTCATTTTAACAGCACATCATTTAGATTGCTTCTACTGGCTCTAAAAAGTAACTCGTATTTCTACTAAAAAGTATTATATCCATCCACACTTATAGAAATTAGGTATTGATACTATTTTCTGTCAACTTTATTGTGCATAAATTGACATTAATGCTGGTTTTATAAATGCAAAGAGTATGTTATATACCATAAATATGTTTTAAACATAAATATCATAAAGTGATATTGTCTAACTTACGTAGCAGTGGCCAAGCAGATAGGCAAGTAGTCTCAGAGATTGCTAGGGCGAGCAAGCAGATAGACAAATACTTTTGAAGGTTGCTAGGGCTAGCAAGCAGATAGGCAAATACTCCTGAAGATTGCTAGGGCGAGCTAACAGATGACGCTTACTGCTGGATACTGCCAGGACTAGCTAGCACATTAAGGAATTGAAGAAACAGCCCATGCCAAGTCTATAATGATCTGCACAATCTTTGTGCCCAGATACACCGTGCAAATTCTGTGCAGTGAGTTGAATGGAAGCAAGGCTAACCACAACAATGTGAATGCCATTGTAAAACAAAGAATGATCGAATTGCACATTTAGGAAAGCAAATACACACAAAAGAATATAGAAGTTGTTCGGTGACCTCAGTTAATAAACCCTGACTGATATGAAACAGCATATAACCTTATTCATGTCTTCAGGCAAATATCAAAAGAGTCTAGCAATAAGTCAAAATGAAACCGCTCATTTTTGTAGTGAACACTGTTAGCAGCATCCAGAGTTGTCTTCTCTTAGTCACTGTGAGTTAGAGCTTTAACAACTTTCTGGAGGTTGTCAATGTTGCATTCTGTGTCTATTAAAGTTGTTTTACTAATTTGTTCAAACTTTTGAGGTTTAAGTGTAACCAATATGTATAATTATATAGTTAACACAGCCGTAAAATAAAGTGTGACACATCCATGTCCTGTCTGTACAGGAATAGAGCTGAAACATTAAGATCAAACCTTTGTGTTTGCTTTTTATGAAGTTGGTGAATTATGCTGTAGAACTCTTAAAATTCCTCATTTTTAGGTTTTACCTTCAAAAAGGAAAATGATCACGCTTATAATAATTTCTATTTGATATCAGATAAAATGGAGTTGTCTGTTCATTTAAATAGCAGACAAAATGCATAAATTTGTTAATCTTGAGGTTGGATATATATACATGTATATTGTTTGAAAAATATTGTAGGCTTAACTCTTAGCTATTGTCAGTTTAAAGGACCCAGTCTTTCCTCTCATCACCCGGGTGAGAGGAAAGACTGCATCTTTTAAAAATACCAGTAGCTAAAAGTTCAATACATACTATTCTTTAAACTATTTATAGCCTTAGCTCCATACCTCTTGTTGAGCAATTGCTATTAACTTTACTTAAGTAGTTATCTTTGTGAGACTTACTTTAGCAATACATATACTATTTATATATTTATATAATCTTGCACTAAATTATTTGTTGTTTAGTTAAAAGGGCAGAAAATTAGGTGAAAACTTGAACAGTTTGAAGGCCAATTTACATAATATATAAACTAGTACCAAAGAGAATTTCCATTATGATCTTTCCTAGTTGGCTGCAATAGGTTATTCAAATAGTTATTCTTTAACTATTTAAATTTATTACATATATAAAAGCAAATAAACAACGCTTCAACCAACCTCTAAAAAAAAACTTTCAAAAAATAATTTTTCCTTAAAAACTGTTGAGAGCAGCTAACTTTTTGAAAACAACGCAAATTATAGTTTCTTATTTGAAGCCAATCAATAGCTTCTACACATTTTTGTTATGCTGAGCCCCATCAGGTTGCATAACTCTGAAATAGCCTTTTTTCCTTTTTGCTTTCTCTAGCCGACATTCAGTACCTCCTTTAAAAAAAGGTAGTTTTGTTATCGAGTTGCTTTAAAATGTCAATGAACATTCTTTTCTTTTCCACTGATAAAATCCAGATATTCAGAATTATATGGTATCTAAAGTTGTCTAAACCATCTCAACTCTGTCCCGAAGCGAATGTGAGAAACCATCTATTCATCGACTGCTATGATGGCAGATTGGTAAACAAACAAAACTAGAAAGGACTTTTTTCTCAGACTAAAATAGATGCTCTTACATCACTTGTTTGAGCAACCACCAAATCTTTTAACAACCAAGGTTAAAAGATTGTTGGAAGGAACCCAACAATCTTTTAACCTGTTGGCTGTCTAAGCAATTAGTTGCTCTTTGCCTGAAGCTCTTTCAGGTATAAACGATTTCTTTAAATTAAGGGAGTGATAGCAGTCTTATTTCTTAACCGGCCTTTCTAGAGCCGTTTACAATCAAAAGTTTTTTTTTATGAAAAAATTTTGTAATGAGCCTGGATAAAAGATAACAGTAATAATAGTCAACAATCATTAATAGTAATAGTTTTGTAGCATATAGCAAGACTTACGAGTAAGCAAAGCTAGAAAGCAATTTTTGCATGAATGCTTTTTTTTCGTTTAAACATGTTCGATGCTGTCAATTTTTATGTCATTCAATTTTCTCATGCTTTGAAAGTGTTCAACCTGCTTTATTTCCTTTGATTACTCTACAAGTAGATTATGCTAACATAATGCATAGATTTATTGAACATTTGTGTCAATCTCAAACTTGGTAAGCCTGTTGTTATAGTTAGATGGATATTGCAAACTGTTTAACTGATGCTACAATTATCATAATAAAGTTGACAATGGCTAACTCTATTTTTAATTCATGATATAGGATTAACCTTTGAAGGGATTACGTGTTCTTGTAATGACATATTGGAATTAATCTGGATTAACCAAGAAGCATTCATTACTCAGCATTTTCTTTGTTCTGACCTGTTCCGCTGAGGTGAATTAATAGACCTGACCCAGCAGATGTTTGTCCTACAGATATTTATCTTTAGTGTAAAATTATTTAAAAATATCATCAGTTACAGCTTTGGTTTTTTTCAGAACACAACATCTGAAAGACATACAACGAATCAGACCTGTGATAAAAGGTAGTTGTAATTAGTCAATTACTAAATAATCTAAAATATTTTATCATAAGGAGTAGCAGCAGCTGAGAATCTTCTTCTCTTGACAGCATGGCAGCAAGTATAATCAGTTGTTAGGACGAGGAAATTACGATGATCTCTGTAATGAATTGAGTCTTAGAAGGTCTTCATTAATGTTTGTATTGATTTTATTCTACTATAATCATGAAACCCTCAAGACTAAAATACCAATATTCAACAATTTCCAAGTGTGGAATTTATATGGATGAAATACAAAAACAAAAGAGCCACAAAGCAAAGGAGATTAAAATGAAACATACCTATTAGTTTTCTTAAATCAGCTCATTAAAGAAAAACAACACACGGCTTATCTGAAGCTCACTATAAACAGCAGCAATCCATCGTCTGCTAACAAAAACATTGCGTAATGAAGAGTGTCAGTGCGTGCAAGCTACAGCTGTACTTTACCTAAACTATATTAAGCACACGATATTAAAATTATATGTTTGCAGTTTCATGACAATCTGTGAAGTTATAAAGCTATAATTTTTTGTTATCAGTCATTATAACTGCTGAACTTGTCATCTAAGAATCAGCAAACAGATTGAAGCAACCCATTAAACAGCTCTGTTTAACACGATGTTTGGTATATATAGATTTCTACTTCTGACATGTGATTGTCAGTGCTGTCTACCTATATCAATTTATATTTGTTCCAGTCTAAATCTCACACTTCAAACAACACCAACTTCTGCCAACTCATCAGATATTTTTGACTGTTTTTTATTTCAAGTCATTGTTAGTATAAGTTGCAGAGTTAACTAATATACAATAGTTCTCTTTTTGCCCTTAGCACACTACTATATAGACATGAAAATTGGACACAAGCATATTCTGATAGCAGAATATTCTCAGAACTAAGCGAGTTCACTGAAAATAAATATACTAGCTAAATGTGCAAAACGATAAGCTAGGATATTTAAATACCAGCCTGAACTTTCAAATTTTTTAAAATAATTTTTTTGTTTCAAGTTTTTTAAATTGTGTTTGCAAAAATGAATGATCTCGGACAGGCAGTGGTCTACTAGCCTTTTTATCATTCATGTGTTTCATATGAGAAAATCTTTAACAATGCTATTGCCATTCTTTGCACCATTCATACCTACACGTCGCCAAATTTTACTGGAAACCAAAGCCTTTGCATACTGTTATAGCTTTATATATTGGCAGAAATCTTGGAGAGTTTACTAATAAGCAAATATTCATAGGAAACCAGGAGAGTCAATATAATTTCAGTTATTTAAACCAGAGTAAAGCAAATCATAACATCTATAAACAGGATATACCAGCATAGCATGAATAGGCTAACAACTTGTTTGTTCAAGACATTTTAGGCCTGGTTTTCATATATGCCCAACACCGGCCACAGTACCGCAGGGCTATCAGCGGTGAAATGTGAATTTACTCAGCGAGTACCACCGGTAGTTGCCAGCGGTCAAAGCAAGAGCTCAGCGCTGTTGGACTTCCACAAAAAGCCGCAGACAAAACCTTTCCAAAATGCCCTGTACAGGGAAGGTCAGCACTTTTGAAACAGTATGACTAGCCGCCACTTTTAGGCAATCACCAGCAACACAGCTTTATGTGAAGATTAGTTGCCAAGCCTAGAGTCGTGTTTTGCTGCCCGAGATTACCGCCGAGGTCTCACATTCCATTTGGGAAACAGGCTTTAACGAGATTAAATGCATGAAAGGAATGGTAGAGGTGAAAGGTAAATATTAGGCTATCAGCTTATGTACGCCAGAAGCGGAGGTAGTACAAGCCTTAATACAGATGGGAAGCACTCTATCATCATTATCCATTTCACTATTATTACAATGGTCTTTTTTATCATTATAACTGTTGTCATTTATATCGCTAAAATCATCATTACTAATATTGTCTGTATTTTATTATGTTCAATTCTATAGCCTGTGGCTGACTAAAATGGGTTGTTTTTCCAAGGCACCATCCCTTGTTGAACATTTGTGACATAAAAGGCTTTGGAATACTCAAGGAATCACCAATTCCATGGGGAGTAAACACAATCTTAAATATGTCTCAGTGGATGCTTTTAGTCTCTCTCTTTCTCTCTCTCGCTTCCTTCACTAGATGAACTGCGGACTCTCTATTTCTACAAAGACATTGTTATTAAGCAGCAAATTTTAAAGCTGAACACGCTTCCTTTTATTTAAACCATAAAAGTCATGAGCTTTTAGAAACTATGTTCATTCTACCATCACATCAATAATAATAGTAAAATATTTAGTCACAATATCAACGACAATAATTAATAATTAATAATGATAATTAATAATTAATAAAACTAATAATGACATACTGTAATTGAACATGAGAAATGTTATAATAATAGTAATAACAATAGTTATAATAATACTAATAATAATAGTAATAACAATACTAATAGTAATAATAGGAACAGCTCACATATTGAAGAAGTGGAATTGAAGAAGTGGAATTGAAGAAGATGTTGGATCATTTGGCCTTTTGGTAAGACCCGGACTCAACATGGACTAAAACCAGTCACCTACCACCACACCACAGTGAAGAAAAACTTTTATAATAATAACAATGATAATAATAATAATAATGTATAAAGATCCACTAATATCGGCTTGGTGCCCGACGCTTAACTGGACCCGCTACTGTGAGAAGGCTTTTATAAAAACTCATAGTAGTGCCTGCTGCCTTGTGGGTTAGGTTGATGTTTCAACCAAAGGCTAATGGAGTTAACCTTACACAAAACCTACTGCCTTGTAGCATTGAAAAATGATTAAGGCTATGGGAGAAAACCCTATACAAATCACCACTCATACCCATGATGAATACACAAACAGAAAGAAACCCCTACGGCGCCGAGCGGACAGGAACAGCCTGTCAACTCTTGCCCGGCAGCTCACCTGTGCCACCCCAGGCAGGGAGCGGTCGTCAACCTGTTACTGGGACAACTAATCACAATGAGAAGAGGAGAGGATGGACACGAATAAACAACATCAATGCAATGGAATGCTACTACCAAAGTCAACCAGAGAAGAGAGGATACATGAAAAGGATGCATCAGATATGGAAAGATCAAGGATTGTTCAGCACAACAAGTCAAAAGATAGCCGATCAAGTCAGAGTCATCAGAAGAAACGGACTGATGTCCGACTTGGAGATAGAAGAGATAAGACAGAGAGTAACAACGACACTAACAAATGCTCTGATTCAGAACAATGGAAATGAACATATTGATGCAGTTGAAGAAGTAATGGAGAGCGACATTACTATGGAGATAATAGAGACGCCAATCGAAAGACCAACAGCAAGTGAGGAACAGAGAGAGATAATCAATCGCCTCAAAGACATCATTGAGGGACTGGAGCAAAAGCAAAATATGCCAAAATTAAAGAAGATACCGAAAGATAAGATCAGGAAGGAAACAGGAATGATCAATCAGGCGATCGGGTTTATTGAAACCACTGATATTGGAGGTACAAACGACTTGATATATGCAGGAGCATGGCTGGTAATGGAAAGATTACAGAAAGGACAGAAAACCGGTGGCAGGAGAACCCAAATACCGGCATGGAAAATGAGACTAGAAAGAAAACTTGAGGAAACACGTAAAGATCTAGCAAAGATGAATAACATCAAAGAAGGTAGGCAATTCATCACAAGAGAAATAGAGCAAGGTTATTGGCTGAAAAAAAAGAAATAGATCGAGTGATTGAGGAACTTAAACAGAGAGTGACATCCACAGCATGCAGCAAAGATTAAGAGATATTCTGACAGAGTGAATCAGTTTCATACAAACCATCTATTTGAAAAAGACCAGAAACGATTCTACCAAAGCCTAGAAGGTAAACAACAGAAACAGATACCACCGCCTGAGCCCAATGCTGCTCTGGAGTTCTGGAGTAACATATGGGCACAGCCGCACACTCATAAAGAAGATGCCAAATGGATCAAGGAGGCTGAACATGACTACAAAGATTTAGAGAAACAAACTGATTTGGAGATCAATGTTGTGGGACTAAAAAGAACCCTTGGAAGATTGTCACCATGGAAAGCCGCTGGACCGGATGGAGTACAGGACTACTGGGTCAAGAACTTCACAGCTCTTCACACAAGAATTATGAATCAGATGAATGAGATTATCAAGAGAGGCACTCCGACATCATGGATGACAACAGGAAGAACGGTGCTAATACCTAAGGATGCAAGCAAAGGCAACATACCATCAAACTATAGACCGATTACCTGCCTGCCAATAATGTACAACGTACTGACTGCAATGATCTCAGACAGCATTTATGAACACCTGGAGAGAAATGAACTACTACCATGGGAACAGAAGGGCTGTGGTAGAAAAAGTCGTGGAACTAAAGATCAATTGATAATAGACAAGTGTGTTATGAAAGACAGTAAGGCAAGAAAAACCAACTTGGTGATGGGATGGATCGACTACAGAAAAGCGTATGATATGGTTCCCCACTCATGGATAATCAAAGTAATGGATATGTTAGGGATCTCAGAAAACATCAAGAGGTTCATGACAGCAGGTATGAAACAATGGAAAACAGAGCTGGAAAGTGGAGGGAAAGAACTAGGAAAAGTATCGATCAGCCGAGGTATCTTTCAGGGGGACAGTCTTTCTCCTTTGATGTTTGTGATGTCAATGATACCCCTCACAACTGTACTGCGCAAAGTTAAACCAGCGTACCATCTCAAAATCAAATGTGCAGTTAACCATCTACTGTATATGGACGACCTGAAACTGTATGGGAAGAACAAGAATGAGATTGAGACACTGATACACACAGTGAGAATCTTCAGTGATGACATTGGTATGGAGTTGGGATTAGATAAGTGCGCTACCATCACCATGATAAGAGGGAAATTAACTGGCAGAGGAAATATCATGCTACCAAATGAAACAAAAATCCATGAACTAGAAGATAATGAAAGCTACAAATATTTATGAGTTATGGAGGCAGATGACATAAAACAATCTGAAATGAAAGCTAAGATTAAGAAGGAATACATTCACAGGCTTATGAAAGTGCTGAAATCAAAGCTGACTGCTGGAAATCTCATTACTGCTATCAATACATGGACTGTGTCCTTGTACAGATACGGAGCAGGGATTATTCAGTGGACGAAGACTGAGTTACAGCAACTAGACAGAAGGACGCGGAAACTTATGACAATGCATAAAGGTCTTCATCCAAGATCTGATGTAGATAGAGTATATGCTGAAAGGGACCAAGGAAAAAGAGGATTAATGAGTGTTGAGGAAACTGTGAAATACGAAAGTCACAGTCTGAAAAAGTACACAGAAGGCAGCCCAGTCGAATTTATAAGAACAACAGGTAAGATCATAAATACCAACAGTGAAGATGGACGACAAGAGTATAGAAATCATCAGAAAACTGAACGAAAGCAAAACTGGCATGATAAACCAATGAACGGACAACATCTAAAACAGACAGAAGATCAAGCTGCAACGGAAACATGGCAATGGATGAAGAGGGGATGTCTCAAACGAGAGACTGAAAGCCTGATCATTGCTGCCCAAGATCAAGCATTAAGAACTAACTATAGGAAGGCCAAGATAGAAAAGTCAACAAACGATCCGAAATGCAGATTGTGCACGCAGAAAGATGAAACAGTGTCCCACATAGTCAGCGAATGCAGTAAGATCACACAAACAGAATATAAAAGGCGGCATGACAAAGTGGCAAGTGCAGTGCACTGGAGCATATGTAAGAAACATGAGTTGCCCCACACAGCAAAATGGTACGACCACCGTGCAGAAGCTGTATTGGAGAACGAGAAAGTGAAGCTGCTATGGGACTTCAATGTGCAGACAGACAAGGTTATTGAAGCTATAAGACCAGACCTGATACTAATAAATAAAGAAACCAAACAGTGTCAGGCCATAGACATAGCAATACCTGGAGACACAAGGGTAGTACAGAAGGAAGATGAAAAGATTGGTAAATACAAAGAGCTTGGGTTCGAGATAAACAGACTGTGGAAGGTGAAGACCGAAGTGATACCAATAGTAATTGGCACACTCGGAACAATATCAATGAGGCATGTAGCATACTTGGCGGAGGTGGGAGTGAACATGTCTTTTGAGACTATACAGAAACAGCCATCGTAAAAACAGCTCATATTTTGAGGAAGGTCCTCTCTTAGTGGAATTGAGGAAGATATTGGATCCTTTGGCCTTTTGTTAAAAGCCGGACTCAACATGGACTACAACCAGTCACCTACCACCACACGACTGTAAAGAAAAACTTTTACAATAATAACAATAATAATAACAATAATGATAAAAAAAGACTGGCTGAACATCTGAGGAAATCAACAAATACAATAATGATATTAGTAGTAATAGTAATAATGATAATAATAATAATAGTAACAGTAATAATAGTAATAGTAGTAGTAGGTTTTGTAGCTTCAATTCTCATTTTCATTTTTTTGTTATTGTTTGAATGCTACATATTAGAGATAGTGATAAGATAATAATGTTTATATTTTCATAAGAATGGTTTAAGGAGGAAAATGTCTGCAAATAGCCTTGTTTGTTTTAAAAAGTTAAATAGTCACTAATGTTCATCTCCAACCGCATTGCTGACTTATGTGTTTGCTTAATTGTAAGTAGGTCATGTTTATGAAAATTAAGTTAAATATAATTTTATTACAAATTTAAATAAAACTACCGAGTAGAGATAGTTTAGCGCTTGATATAATCTTGTATTGATGAGAAAGTTTGTTATCTGACAATAAACAAGAAATACCTTACCTAGCATAAATAATATAATATTTCTATTAAAGGTTGAATACTCTATGTTCCCATCTAGTCTAACGCTTGTATTATATAATGATATAAAAGGGAAAGTTAGTACACTGTAAGCTAATTTTCAGGAGCCTTAAAAACGAATTTACACAAATTCAGTACATGTTATCAGAAAGTATCGGCATTTTTATATCATTTCTAGCTGTTTTGATGTTTGAGGTGATCTGATTGCCAGGGTGCTTCAAAATTAAAATTGATGAAGTATGCTAGCGAGAAAAACTCTCAAAAGAATAAGCCGATGTGCTCAAGTTGCAGCGCTCTGTGTTTTTATTCTGTCAGTCTCTTTGCAACTATAGATGTCGTCGTCACAACTTCGATTGATCTCAGGGTTGTAACCGCAATTAGATTTTATCGATTTTAATCATGACACATCCTGGCACTCAGATCTTAAACTACAAAGAAAATCGCAAATGATAAAAAATATCGATACTGTCTGATAAAATCTGCTAAAATTTTGGGCGAGTTCATCTTCAAGGGCATGTAATCTTGGTGAAGACTGTGCATTCAGAGTCATCTCCAGTTTGCCTGGAAGGGTTAATTTGTAAAGCGATAAATTACAGCAAACGAGTGCTTTAGGAAATAGTTCCTTCTAGGTATCTATTTTACTCACTACTTATATACTCATAGATTGTCCCAGTATTCTGAGATAAGCTGGCCTTAGAAATTATCACACTTTAGAGTGTCATATCAACATAGGTTTGGTTAACTCTTCTTTGCCTGCTAACTATTAGAAGCATTTAGAACATGTTAGTACTGAAAGGTGAAGAGAAAAATATGCAAACCGAGGAAGCTACATACACAAACAAAATAGTTCTGTTATACAAGTATTTTAATGAGGAAAAATTCACAGCAGGCAGCAAAAGATAAATGATTTTTGTACCTTTATCTTTGCAGTGAATGTTTGTTTTTATGATCGCACAGAGTGTTGTTATATATCTATGCAGTAATCATTTAAAGATTTTGTTGCATTCACAGCTATTTTAGGAAACGAAGCAACAAAAAAATGTGACCTACAGTGAATAATGGAACATGTACATTCAACGAAATCTGGTGTTAAATTGTATAAACCTAGAAACATATAGGTAAAACGGTGATGTCAGCGCTGCGCTGCCAAACTTAATCAATATCTAAGATCTATAAATTAAAAGTTTGATTAACTCAGACTAACTCAGATTAACTCAGACTTTGTATCAAATTACTCAAATGTCCAGCCAATGAGTGAAATTGAATTTACTGCTCCAAGACTATAATGACTTGTTATGCTTTAAGTATTCCTATAAAAACTCTAAAAGGGCACGCGAGACAACATATTAAAAAAAAGTTCATAGCATCATAGAAAGCTCCGAACATGATAAGCATCTGCATCTTTTTACATGCATCCATAAACCTGATGTTATGCTCTGTCTACCATTTTTAGTGATTAGTGACACAAGCTATGCTTACTCTCTTGGTGATCCACGAATAAACTCAGTAAAGTATTTTAGCGTAAAGCGTAGAGTGAAGCGTATATAAGTGTATAGGTTATAAGGCTATAAAGTTATAAGGTTGTAAGGTTATAAGGTTATAAGGTTATAAGGTTATAAGGCTATAAGGTTATAAGGCTATAAGGTTATAAGGTTATATGGTTATAAGGCTATAAGGTTATAAGGTTATAAGGTTGTAAGGTTATAAGGTTATAAGGTTATAAGGTTGTAAGGTTATAAGGTTATAAGGTTATAAGGTTATAAGATTATAAAGTTATAAGGTAATAAGATTATATGGTTATAAGGTTATAAGGTTATAAGGTTATAAGGTTATAAGACAAGTGTTGGTTATCGCAGCCTTGAATCAGTAGAATATTCATGAAGAGCTAAGACTAGGGATGGCCAAATAATTTTGGCCATGATCCACTATAGCCAAATCTGACAAATTAAAAATCCACAACAGACTGAAGATATGCTTTTTTTGTACCAAACAAAACCATGCAACTATTTGGGTATATCTTAAAACAAGGCGACAAATATAATTTAAAAAAAAACTTAGTAATATACATAATTTGACTGAAAGTCAGTGAATGAATGTCCTGGAATAAATATGTCTGATATCAGTGAGAAAAATGATGTGTGGGCTTTGACCTCACAATACTATCAAAACGCGGTTTCCTGCTACTTACATCAACTCTTACAAGTTCTTGAAGGTGAGGGTCTGTAAATCGTGTTCTATGATGGTTTTTCACAAAATCTATTGCTGAAAACAATGACTCACATTGGTAAGTTTAGGCAAAGCAAGTAAGTAGTCTTCCAGCTAGCTTAGTAGTTATTGGGTGCTTTTCCAAGCTTACAGGTGATGACCAAATAAATGACCAGAAAGATTTACGAACATTTTTTTAAAACTAAATTGTTAAAATCAATGCTTCAAAATAATTTTTCGACAGCAGACTTAAAAGATCCACCAAAAAGGCTAGAAAGATCCGGGTCCAGATCTCAATTTGCCATTTGGCCCTAGCTGGCTTGGGCCATTGCCTTGAATGATGCCATATTCACCCGACCTTATTAATTCTCAATGATCTCTACTTGACTTAGTTATCAAGTACACTTATAAAGTCAAAAGCTACTGTAATGCTCATTGAATTATGGAAAGTATTTGTATCAACTCATCTGTTCCCTCAGCTGCCTAAACTCTTCCAGATAGAATCTGACGTGATTTTTGATGTGAGCTCGACTCAGACACCTCAGTTATATCTATTTATTGCACACAGCACAACTACAATCCTTTAAGTAGGTCTTTGAACAACAGCTTAGATCAGTACCGGATGTGCATGCCATTCTATGAGGAAAATTTTGTTTGTCATTTAAACAGAGGGGATGCGTGAATTCATATCTGCGTTACTTAATTCAAAGCTGTTTAAGTTTTTGCCCATTTTCAAAGCATTGACGTGAGATATGAGTAATACCTTTCTTTTGCCTTAATTTTCTCACTATAAAACATTTTAACCCATGTTATCTAATGTGTCATAAATTAGGATGAGTATTGACATGCAGTACATACTAGGTGGAATAGCTTGATGTTAGAGGATGGAAACCGCCTGTCAAACAACGCACCTGGTAGCAATCATTACTGCATTAGGAGAGTATAGAATTATGAAGTATAGAGCGGATATATACTCCTGAAAACTGAGCGTTGTGGGAGGGATAAAAAACATTTACCATTCTAACTTTTAAATGAAGGTGCTTGTTTATTTTTGGGTGTGTTTGCCCAATGCATAATTCAAATATTTAAAGGCACGAGGCACAGCTAACAAAGGTCGTTAAAAACATTTGTAACTTCTTATGTTACACGGTTGTTCAAGAGTTAAAACAGCTTATAAACAGTGGCAGGTAATGTAGTTGACATTGGCTAAGTTTCTTTGCTAGTCTGAATCTTTACTATATTAAGAGCCATGTTGGTGAATAATACAATCATGTCTCGCACATCATGATCTTCAAATGTTCAAGCATTCAACCATATGACAAGGTGGCCACATTGCGTAGCGTGCTTAAATAAGAGTCACTATTACACAATATTGCAAGTAAGCTGCGGGAACTAGGGTTTCTGAGTTCAAATCCATTACAAAGTGGTTTTTTCATTACTAAAAGTTTATCCTTATAATTGGACATAAGGACGACAAACGATAAACTCTGAGATTGATACAGATGAAAAAATGGAAGACAAGATGGCTGCCAGTGAGTGTCACCATCAGGTGTATATACATACACATGTATATACAGTAGATGCTCCTACATCGTAAGTAATCCATTCCAGGAACAATTGCGTTATAGGGAATTTACATTATAAAAACAATAAAATACATGTAAGTTGCCTAATCCATTTCAAGATCTTTTTGAGCCCATCTCTTTGGCCATGCAAAAAAGAAAAAATTGTAAGTTGTATCGTAACTGCAGCATTATTGGTTTGCATCAACAACTTTTCTCCTTTTTCTGATCAATCTTACAGGTTTTATAGACCGTGGGTGCATTAATTTTTACAATAAGTTGATGAGGAGCGCACACCTTTGACGTTCATTTACAACAATTTGTTTATTTTTTTAAACAGCAAAGTATATTCTGCAAAGTAAAACTAATAACAAATATTTTATACATCTACAACAAAGCAAAACAACAAAATATTTTTACTATACAAAGCTGTACTACCTGTTCATTGACTATCTGTATCCATCGGTCAAGGTTAGAATAAAAGAGAACTTTTGAAGATGATCCAACTCATAACACTCAGATTGGTAGACTGGCGCTGTAGCATCGGCACCAATCAATCGCCTTTGTATTTATGAACTATTGCGCAGCAGTCGTTGTCTGTTCTTTCGTCATCTATGACGAACTATCATGATGAACTAGAATGTCGCAAAAGCTGTATATATAATATATATAGCTTTATACGCATGTCGTTTTTTTTTTCGTAAGTGCGGCGAGATGGAGTAACATTCACATTAAAATTTCAACAAAATTTCACATAAATGTTTTACATTATCAGGAATTTACGTTATAGGAGGTATACGTTATAGGAGCGTCTACTGTGTATACAGTCTCTATATATATACAGGTTGTTTATATATACATGTATATATACATTTATATATATACTTGTGTATATATACTTGTATATATACATTTATATATATACTTGTGTATATATACATTTGCAACTTTATACATAACTATTGCAATCCCAGGTCTGCTACCTGGGCCACATAGTAAGCCAGGACGGAGTCTCTACAGACCCCGACAAAGTAAAAGCAGTCACGGAATGGTCGAGCCCGCACAGAGTGAAAGAACTCCAAGGATTCCTCAGGATGGTCGCCTACTACCGATGATATATTCCGGAGTTCGCCATTATAGTGCATCCCTTGCACAGACTGATTGCAAAAGGAGAGCCCTGGAGATGGATGGAAGGGGAACAGATCGCTTTCGACACACTGAAGGATAGTATCAGCACCGCCCCGATCTTGGGCTACCCGGATCCCCGGAGACAGTACATCCTGGACACAGACGCCAGTGGATGTGGAGTGGGGGCCGTGCTGTTCCAAGTACAGGAGGACTGCGAGAGAGTCATTGCCTACTACAGCAAGACCCTCACCCCCTCGGAACGCAATTACTGCGTCATTCGAAGGGAGCTGCTTGGGGTGGTAAAGGCAGTGAAGCACTTTTGGCCGTATTTGTAGGGCCAGGAGTTCCTCCTACGGGCGGACCATGCGTCACTTCGGTAGCTATGCAGGAGGAGGAAATCCTCGAACCAGGTAGCCCGGTGGCTAGAAATCCTGGCTGAGTTCCGCTACATCCTGGAGCATTCGTCAGGGACTCGCCATGGGAACGCAGATGGGTTGAGCAGGCAAACCTGCGAGGACTGCCGGCAATGCATGAGCATTGAGCAGAGGGATGGGGGCCTCTCACGGAAGGAGTTGGCAAGGGAACAAGGGCCGTTAGCCGCGTGGGTACCGACCAGTTGCCTAGATGGGACTCCCGCACCATTGCCCAGGGTGAGATCGACCCTGGGCAACGTCGCATACCCCGGAGGGTTGGCCGGCAACTCACACGGGACTCCTGCCCCAACAGTGGTGGAATTGAACCTGGGTGCCAGAGGTTCCTCCGAGGGGCTACCGGCCACACCAGGGATAACAGGACCAAAGGGCGAGCTGGCAAAGATACAGGCCACCGGACAAGGACCCGTGGCCATCATGTATCGTGCCATTGCCACAGGAGAAAAGGTGCCAGCGGAACACCTGGAAGTCGGGAGCAGAGAGCTGGATATGCTGCCTCACATGCGAGGCTCTCTGTGCATACAACAGGATGGCGGGCTGGAAGTACGCGTGGCCCAACAGGGCTACGCCAGATGGTGCGCCATCTGCCTCCCGGCCATGCGGAAAACCACGGTGTGGCAAACACACGCCCTGGCTTACTCTGGGGTAGGAAGAACGATAAGCCGCCTCCAGTTGACTTGTTACTGGCCCGGACTGACGACCACAGTCAGACGTCTCATCAAGAGTTGTGAGGTGTGCCAGGCCGCAAAGCATGGAGAGACAAAGGCGGCCGGAGGGAAAAGAAGGCTCTACGCTGGAGGACCCTGTTGGAAAGTGGCCGTGGACTTGGTGGGGCCATTTCTGGTCACGCCTAGGAGGAACAAGTGGGTGCTGGTCCTCACTGACCACTTAACTCGATGGCAGGACGCACTGGCACTACCTGACGCTACGGCCCCGGTGGTCGCAAACGCACTGGATGAGCGGGTCTTCTGCTACCTGGGGTTACCCGAGCAGATTCACATGAACCAGAGAGCGCAGTTTGAGAGGCAACTGATGGCCGAACTATGCCAACTCTGGAATGTGGGGAATACCCATACGACTCCTTATCACCCACAGGCCAATGGAATCATTGAACGAACAATTGGGGACTCGGGGACTCCTTGAGGGCACTACTTTTGACCCGAGAACAGGACGAGGTGGACCTGCTGCTTCCCCAGCTGATGAGGGAATAACGAAGCACCCCCACTCCGCAACCGGAGAGACAGCCAACATGTTGATGTTAGGACGGGAGCTGAGGTTGCCAGACCATCTGGAAAGCCACTCACCACCGACCGATTTCTTTCTTGCCCACGAGCACGCCCTTAAGGTGCAGGGGAGGCTGCAGATGGTGCATGAAGCGCTACAACAAAGTCAGATGGAGGTGAGACAGGAGGACCGGGAGGAGCCACCGCTGTACGCCCCAGGCGACTGGGTATGGCTCACAAATAAACACCGGAGACGGGGAAAAAATCCCAAGCCGCAGGCAAAGTTTGTGGGACCATACCAGGTCCTGAAGGCCTGGGAGAACCACACATATCTGGTGGAACAACAGGGCCAGTCTTCCATTCAGAGCGACAGAAGGCTGAAACCTTATCATGCTTGCCCAGAAAGGTTGGGGCAAGCCCCGGCCACCCTGGAGCCAAGGAGGGGTCCTAACATGAAAGGAGCTCGACCCAGCAGACCGGAGAGGAGGTAGGAGGAATTTAGAATAGACCCTGCACCCATAATGATACTTCCCAGCTGGAGAAAGTTGCTACTAGAAGCTGCAGAAAAACGAGGGCAGGAGATAACTCCGGGAGAAAATCCGGCCGGACCGGAGGAAGGAGAAAGCCAAAGACGCCCTCCGAGTTCCGAGGAAAGCAATCCGGCTACACGGGAAAAAGTTCCGGAAGAACCTGAAGCGAACCCGGTGGAGACCGAAGAGACCACAACACCAGATCTCATCAACCCCGCAATCCAGTGAACTCCGGTCCAGCACAATCCGAGGCTGGCCCAGACCACCAGGAAGCCGGAACGGTACGGAGATGGGGTATGCTACTCCATAGAATTGCCGGAAAACGGTCCGGAGGTCGAACAGGAAAGCAGCAAAATGGTCCTCACGGACGCGACCAAAGCTTTTCTTGTAAAACACTTGTTTTCTCTAGACAACATTAGAGCACTCGAGAAGAAGGACAGAGAAGGTAACACCTCGCTACAGGATTTATTGAATTCGGTCACAACTAGCTTGAAAGAAGCTGAGGAAGCACTGGGTGCACCGGAGCCGGTAGGTGTGGCAGCACCCAAGGGAGATCAGGAGTGGGAGGAGGCGACTGCTGAGCTGCACGAACTGCCCCGGAGAAGCTGTCTTTGAAGCAGATGACGAGGACCTGGACAGAACGCTGACAGGTGAGGAGGAGGTCTGCCGAGTGGCTACCATGAGCTCTCTCCCAAGGTCTAGATTGGAGACCGTGGTCACCAATGGAGGGGGGAGTGTTGCAGAATGTGATCCACTGAGAGCTGAGCCTAGGGCTGAGCTAAGCCGAGCCGGGCTGTGCTCAGTCAGGCAGGATAACGAGGTCAGAGTTTAGCCAAGTCAAGCCAAAGCCAAGCCAAGCCAGATTTATGCCGAGTCAAGATCGAGCCGAGCCGCGAAATTTTTTTCCCAAACAGGTTAACATACGGCAGTAAAATTTTGGCTCTTATTTGGTTTTAGTAATTGAGTTTTAGTAATCAAAACCTACATCATTACATTAAAAATCAATAGTTATAACTAGAAAAGAACACAAAATTCCAAAATTCTATTCAAAATGGTTTAAATTAATGAGTTTTAAGCGAGCGCCTCTTACATTTTAACAGCAGTTTTTGAATGATAACATAATTTTTACTACATCATTTAGAATTTTGGGTTCCTTTCTAATTATAACTATTGATTTTTAATGTAATGATGTAGGTTTTGATTACTAAAACGCTATTACTAAAAGCAATCAGGAGCCAAAATTTTACTGCCGTATGTAAACCTGTTTGGGAAAAAAAATTTCGCAGCCGGGCCGTGCCTGGTCCAGCCAAGTAGAACGGAGGCGGAACTTACTAGCTAAATAAGCTCGAACATTTGTGTAGAAGAGCAGAGCTGTTCTGGGCCAGTTCATTGCCTGTTACTTGAGCATTCTTGTACAACTTATGAACTAAGCAGAAAATATATGTATAAACTCATGCACCGAGTCTTGTACTAGTAGAGGAAAGTGAAGGTTGCACAAAATCTTTACAATATATATATATATATATATATATATATATATATATATATATATATATATATATATATACATACATGGATTTGTGTGCATATATATAAGCACATGACCATACCGCGCACTCGCGCGTGTGCGAGTATGTGCGCAAAAATCTTTTTGTTAAATATATATTTAAAAAACATTTAAGTTACTTTAAAAAAAGAACAAGTAAATTTAAAAACTAAAATACTTATGCCAAAAAAAATATAGCATCTTTTATAAAAACCAATAGTTAAAATAAAGAATATTGATATACAATTTATTTGTTTTCAGCTTAAACTGGTTGTTATAGTATTAAAGTTCATTATTTATTTTGATTAGAGAAATTTTCCAATACTTTGAATGCAAAGCTGCCAAAAATTGTTAAGAATTAAATTTTACAAAGCCCAGCTCTAAAAGCCTGCTAAAGCCCGACTTTTTTTCTTAATCAAATCTTTAAAAAACTTTCTGGTTAACTGTTTTAAAATGCGTTTTTATGGCTTCTACAAATAATTCAAATGTTCTTACCTTTTTGCCAAAGAAACACACAAATTATGCTATGCACAAACACTATATTATCAGAAAAGAAACATTCATTCTCAGATTTGAAGGGAAAATGCATAATGTGGCCTTTTGTAGTTTCACAAAAGTACGAGTCAAGAAATTGACATTTAAATTTTGACTTTGCAAAAATAAATTTACACATAGGTTTATATTTTAGAGGTTTTTAGTTTATAAAGAATTTTTGTTGAAAACTAATTTAGCTTATTATTAAATTACAAGAATTGTATTATTGCAATATTTTATAACTCAATATTACGCACAATGTCACTGTGATGCTTTCAGCTCTAAGCTTGTGGATAAAACAATCTTCCTCAAATGGTTTACAAATACATACTGGTATTCTTTTTCAGCGCACTCATATGCGGACAAAAAAATGAATACTGAAATAAAAAATTGCACTTTTTATAAGTCATGCTCTTTAATTTGGACAGGCTCATACAGAATGCTTTAAAAGTCATATGAAATGACCATAAAACTTGGAATTGTCTGGATATCAGGATGCAGATTATAGATGATTTCATAAATCTTTCTCACAATTTGGCATGAGTAACAAAATAGATAAAAACTGTCCACCTCAATCAGGTTGTCCATAAGCGTTCAAGTTCTTAAGCAGAAGACAATCACTTTGTAAATTGTTAGCTCAGCATGGAACTAGGTGAAAATTCAACTATTTTGGTAAATGACAGTATCGCTCTCAACAAAACCGAAAGATCGTGTGATGGACTACGAGCCTGTTTTTTTACTAGATTAGATGACTATACAGTTGGGGCAGCTTTCACACTACTGACAGTTCTTGGACTGGTTCTCAACCCGCTGACTATCGGCATTGTTGCTTCTGGAAGAAGATTAAGCAGTGCCGTGAAGCCTCATCTCATCAACTTGGCTGTTTCCGATTTTCTGGTGTCAATTTTTACACCACCACTAATTCTGATCATGCTTCTGAAAATTCCTATTCAGTGGACATCTATATCTTGCAAGCTTTTAACATTTTTTCATTTAGGATTAGTTCATGTTAGCCTCATGTGTAATACTGTTATCAGCTTAGAACGATTTTTCATCATATACTTTCCGCTGAAAGCGACTTTGTACAGGCAGAAGCACAGAGGTTGCTTCATCTTGCTGGCTTGGTTGGCAGGTCTAGTGCCAGAAATTCCAATTGCTCTCAGTGCTCATGTGGGCATGCAAGAAGGTCTTCCTTATTGCCATACGGCTCCCAAACCTTATACCCCCGCTCATGACTTACAAGTTACGATGAAGTTTTTGATTCCATCGTTTATAATTGTCATTTGCTACACAGCGATAGTCGCAAAGCTGGCTGTTCGAAAGCAAAGCAAACTGCACCGGAATGCCTCGAAACAAATGAACAAGCAGCTTGGAAAGGTATGCCAACAATTTAATAAAATAGAAAAAGTGTTATATTAGGCATTGGCTATATCAGTCATGTACAGGCGCAAGTAGGGCAGCCTATTAGATCTGATGCTGCCGATTGACATTAACTAATGTCTGACCAAAACTTTTGAAAAAGAGTGTAGGAGTAGGAGCTCTGAACTAGAAGCAGTTATGAGGAGTTACTACTCCTTGTTTGCTTGTTGATTTCATTTAGTTAGAAGGGAAGGAATTATGATTAGAACTTATTGTTGCTTGAACACATAACTCACTAATGTCAGTTCCCATAAACCAGAATGATGATTAAGATTCTACATTTCACACAGATATTTATTCACTGATAATAATAACGACAATGAAAAATTAATTTATCGATAACCACATTAGCATCACAATTTTACAAAAGTGCGAGAATTACAAATTCGATTTCTCCAAGACAAGCTTCCCAACTTAAACCGAGATTTTATTTCATTTTAAGGATAAGATAGACTGCAAGTGTTGGTAACCAAACAGACTTTTAAAACTAAATATTTTTAGTTATCTGACAGAAGGTACAAAACATATTTTTTGAAGTTTGTATGAAATCAACGCATTATTGTAAAAGCGCGTAGGGTTTATGCAGACAGACACACACGCTTGAATGCACATACAAAATAAAAAAATGGGTTTTATTATTATACACATAATTAATAAATAAAGGCAAATCAATTATATCAAATTAAATCAGAAATTCATGTGAAATCTAGTAATCTGATAACAGCGCAAAGTGGCGTGGCTTAATCTTTCTTTCTAAATTACTTGCTATTCTGGTGACTGAATGTTTGGCCTGGTCCATTAGTAATACAATCACTATTTGAATTGATTGAGCAAAAAGTAAAAAGAGAATAAAAAATTTTCTAATTTTAAAACTTAATTTAAAATTATTCATTTTATTTTTTTCATGTGTAATAAATTTGTAGACTTCTAATTATTTAATTAAAAACTTCTTGTACTTTTAAAAATCTATTGAAACTATTCATTTTAGTTTTTTAAAAGTGTGATAATCTGTAAACTTGAATTTGATTTTTAGAGGTCACAAGTTTCAGTTTATTCAGGGGTCACGGAAGAATTCAAACCAATCCAATTTACAGTTTTTGTATATAAAGTTTTTAAAGGCAACACAAAAATGTGTAAAATTGATGGACAATCAATAATTAAGCCATAAATATTATCTTTGGAACAATAGCCTTCAAAGAAAATGTACTGCTAATAGTTTAACGTTGCTAACATAAATTAAGTCAAATGTTTTGTTTGAATTTAGCTGCAGAGAATGTTGATGGCTGACGCCTTTCTCACAGTTCTAACATGGCTGCCGCTGTCAGTGGCAGTTTGGTTATACAACTACAGCCCAAAGATATTTCAAGGGTTTGTGAAAAGAGATATGTTCAGACTGCTCATTATAATTCATTTCATCGCCTCCACCAATGCATGTTCATCGCCGGTAGTGTACTTCCTGTTCAATAAACACTTTAGGGTAAGTCTTCTATATTTTCTACACGCTATACTCATTTTCGAGTAGACTAGAAATTCCCCTGTGATACAGCCCACGACCAAAGTGATATTGGGAAAAAGAAAGGGTACTGATGGTTGAGAAATGCAATATTAGCAGTCAAATGGCACTGCAGTGCAATAGGATAACTGCAATAGTAGCTGTAATGTACTGGGTGTTATTATGTACAGCAAGCAGCAATAATGAAAGGAAAATATTATATGTTTATATCTCTTCCCCGCAATAGCAAAAATGCAATATTAAAAGTAAAATGCACTGATATTATTAGAATAACCAATATTACTAATATAGTAATACAGTATTGATAGAAAACCAATGCCCAATTTTGTTTACATTTCAAAACGCCATAGCTAACAATATTAAGAAGTTGTGATATTTATATAGATTTTTAGAAAATCTATTTAACAAAACTGTTTAGAAAAAATAATAACAGTAACATATTGCCTAATATCGGTCACTATGTACTTCGATCTTGTAAATTCGAATGTTTATTCTTATAATTAAATCTTATAAAATCGAATAATTATTTTTATAATTAAATATTGTAATAATCTCAAAAGAATCGTTAGAAAAAATATCATCGTCATTTCCTTTACTTTCAGTGCTTTGGACATCAGTTGGAATGCCAAAGTACTCATAAATGTCCAAAATGCAGTTACTTTGAAATCGGCAAAAAGGAAATGAACTTTTCAGTACTTCTATGTTAATTACAGAAACCTTCGGCAATTGGGCAATGCTATAGACTGGTAAATGTGCACGTTTTTTGTGAAATGCGCACGACTTAATGGTTCTATTCTCTGCCGCTCGGCGTTTCATTCGCCAGTTTTAATTTTGATAAAATAAATCTTGTCAAGTTTTAATAACGATTTTAGGCAAATTAATCTTTCTATTTATGTATAGTTCGGTCAGATGGGTAAGGTTTAGGAAATTTTCTACAAATAACAAAGACTTGGTAACATATTTAAATAGGTTTGTATCTGTTTTGTATCGTTATTAACTTATTATACTTAAACGACTCTATTGAAAATTGGTTAAATTTGTTGATGAGATTTTGGTACAAGAGTTTGCGACGGCCATTAATGAATAATTTTCGTGAGTTGTGTGCACATATGCATTTATCATAAATCTCCCAAACAATCGCGTTGCTCGTGTTTTTTGTCGTGGGATGAATGCTTGGCGCTTCACAAATAATAAAACACTTACCCAATGAACATGAGTAACTTACTTGGTAAGCCAATAAAGGTTACCTTATCTAAAACAATTACTGTATTTGCAGAGGGCTTAATAACCATTGCATAGTTAACTCTCAACCAGGCTAGTTAATGACCCCAAAAGCTTCAAGCCTGATTATTGTAACCAATGTGATGAATGTGCTAACAATCATTGACAGCTTGGCTATTATAGATTTATAGTGTAATAATCAAAATCACAACACGAGATCAAAATCTGAAATCAAATCATCTTGATGTAGACTTTACATTCCTAGATTTTAATCATGATAGCTGTACAGACGACACACGCTTTAATTTATATATAGAAACAGGCATGTGTCTGTTTTAGCATTCCTTATGAAATATTTAATGCGTGTAGCTTCATTTCGCATTTCATTACTCTTTTTTACAAAATTGTTGCAAGAATTAATATCTTAAGCAGTTGAAAATCTAATAGGGAACTATAAAGAATATAGCAAACATACCATTTGACTTACGATCTAATCATAACCTAGGTTCATGAGGGCTGCTATTCTTTGCTTAACAAAAAATAAGTTAGCGTGTGATCAAGCCACGTAATTCCACTTTTACTACTTTGTTAGTAAAGTAACCTTGAGGCAATAGTAACATATGTATATCTACAAGCAGATGTGTCAAACCTATTAATAATGCTTGTATTCATTGAGTGAAAGGTTAATTCTATATGTCAAAGAGCAAAGGCAAGACGCTTTGCGAAACTAGTTGTAGGCTACCTAGTGATT
This sequence comes from Watersipora subatra, assembly GCF_963576615.1. Classification (NCBI taxonomy): domain Eukaryota; kingdom Metazoa; phylum Bryozoa; class Gymnolaemata; order Cheilostomatida; family Watersiporidae; genus Watersipora; species Watersipora subatra. The sequence goes on from NC_088715.1 coordinate 59,447,822, forward strand.
AGTAGCTGCAGATCTATTAACTAACTTATTAAGTAGAGTTAATAGGTCTATATTAGTAGCTAATTCATGCAGCCTTTCCATATGTTGTTTAATAATACATGTATGCTGTAGGTCAGATTTTAAAGATAATATCTTTGTGTTATTTCTGAGCTCAAAAGCTTGTACTCGTTATACTTACCATAACCTGCCATAACCTGCCATAATGTGTCATACTTTTCATAACTTGTCGTAAAGTGACAGACTTATCATAATGGTTATAACTCGTCACCACTTGTCATAACATGTCATATTTGGTACAAACTTATGTAGACCTGTCTATGAAGACACTCTAGTGTTGATGCAATACATCAGTCATTGTGTTGTAAGCAGTAGCTAAACTTTTATTGGCTCTAAAACTAAAGTAAGTTTTCAGTCATTTTAGACAAATATTGAAGTATTTTAGAGAGATCATAAATTTTATTTCAGCATATCTAACCAAGTATAAATTAAATTTTATATTAGAATTGTTATAAGTTATCAAAATTTTGCCAACCTGTCATTTTTGTTCTACTGTAAAACAAGCTAAGAGAAAAGGTGTTTACTGTACTTTAATTGTCTTCTCTTGCTTAACTCAAAAACTAAATATGTTTATCAAAGTTTGTGTTTATATTTTTATTTTTAGTTTGACTATAATTGCTGTCATTGTTGTTTCCATTTTTTATAAACTTCATGAAATAAGTTATGACAAAAAATACAATAATTTGGACAATAGCAGCATCAATAAACTTTTTTTCAGATGAATATACAATTTTTGTAAAATGAATAAAATCAATAAACAGCGCCTTAGCAAAACTTTATATCTTAACCAGCCAACCAAAAACAATTTCACATATCAACTCTAAACTCAAAAAAGTAAAACTCCAGCTGATTTAATAACTGCTCGAACAATCTGTTAGGAAACCTTTCGTTAGCAAAGCTGCTCATTGATGGCATCTGCAAGCTGCTATGTAATAAGCCTCAGTTATAACACTTGCTTTACAGGCTGACTCTAAAAGCTTCATATGTAGAATTTTAAAAATAAAAGAGGCAACAACTTCTCCTACTACTGCAAGACCTACACTAAAGATTACAGAACAGAGAAACAAGGAGTCTAGTCTACAAAATAAAACTACACTAAGAAAAGAAAACCTTGATGAGGAGAACCAATAGCAGTTAGCCAGCCAGTGGACTTAAACAGTTACAATAACAAAAGCTTAAAATACGGCTTTCAATCTGGTGAAAGCTGCAATATAACTAGTCTAAACTTTAAAAATGAACTTACACAGAATTTTAATTGATTTTATCAAAAGGTATTGGCATTTTTTATCGTTTGAGATTGTTTTTAACATTTGAGGTGATCTAATTGCCAGGATGTTTAAAGATTAAAATCGATAGAACTTGATCGTGATTAAAGCGCTCAGATCAATCAAAGTGTGATTATGATTTCTTTAGCTGCAAAGAGACCAACATAATAGAAATGCGTAACACTGCAACTTGAACGCAATAGTCGATAGCAACAATAGAAACTAGCGATGTAATTTTGCACATATTTCTTTCTGAGTATTTTAATCGAGATCAAGTTTTGTTGATTTTAATCTGCAAACACTCTGGCAGTCAGAACACCTTAAACATGAAAAACAATCACAAATGATAAAAACTCGACACCTTCTGATAGAATCTACTGGAATTTTGTGTAAATTCATTTTTAATTAAAAGTATAAATTTACGCAATGATATTGTATTAAGCGCTAGTAATAAAAGCTACCTTAACATACATTTTTTTACGCTTTTATTTGTATATGCATATTCCTATGCTATGTCTTGTTAGTTATATAAAAATTGCTATTGTACATACTTCCTCAATAAAAACATGTTTTCTGTTCGTCATTTACTATACTGTTGCACTGTTAAACTGATTCTTCAATTCTTTAAAAAAGTAATCAAACATTTTTACATTATATAACTTCAAAAAAAACCTTTTTTGTTTTCATCAATTTTTAAATTGATTAAATTAAAATTTATTTTAAGAAGAACTTTTAAACCCAATATTTAGCACAAGATAATTTGGTCGTTATGCCATACATCTGATAAATACTCAGACCACAATTATCAATTCATTTAGAAATATATTAGACTCAACTGAGGAAGTTATTTACTAAAGGTTCCAGAGCGTTTTATAATCAACACTTTAATCTTGTCTGTGGGCAGCGGTTTTTTATTAAATTTACTCCACTCTAGCTCTATTGATTTTAAGTGAATAATATGTTATATTGTTACACAGTTTAAAACTTCAGGTTCTATAAATAGTTCATGACTATTTATAGAAATAGCTCTATAAATTCTAGACTCTATAAATAGTCCACGGTAACGTTGAGAATGTCCACTTCAAACAAGCTAAGGAAGTGCATTAAATTAGACTACCATCGATAGACTGGTTTATGGTTAGTGATAATTGGTAGAGTCAGGTGTAACTGTTCTTTGACTCTTGAAAAAACAGATATACAAGATAAAGTTGAAAAATAGGACAGGAAGTAAACTAACCTAAGACCAACAAATTCTTTATTTACTATTGACTATCCAAACATCATGGCTTTTCATTACTACCTGTATGGACAACCATTGGCAAGTTTGAAAATGCTTTAGATGATTGATATAGATGAAGGTAGTTTGATAACATCTGTAGAAATATGTCAATTATTCAAAACAACCTGAAAACTGACAAACAATTTTTGACAATTGACTTGGACTTTGGACAACTTCATTCAACAAAGTAATAGTAGGGATGACAGCTACTATCATATATTTTCTTTTCATTTGAAGCTACTGATGCTATTGTAACATTTTTACCTCAAAAAATAGTTTTTGCTTTTATAAAAAAGTATGTAAATGTAGAATGAAGCAAGATCAGAATGAGTTGCTTTCATATCTTTAATCATTTTGCTCCAGTAATAGAATTTACCGTGTCTAAAAGGAAAACATTTAAAAATCCGTGGATTAACCAAGCGATTCTAAAAAAAAAGAAAAAAAAAAGTGCTATTTCAAAAGCATAAAAATTACCCCTTTAGCCCGTTATTAAAACCTAGCTATATTAAACAACGAAATAAAGTGTCTAGCTTAATAAGACAGGCTAAAACCGACTATTACACTCAATTAGTAAATGATTTGACTGGTAATCCTAGAAAGCTATGGAAAGCTATAAATGAAGCTTGTGGACGCAAAAATAGCTGTCATTCGACTATTGAAAAGCTTATAGATAATGATAAACACACCCTTTGTAAACCCTTAGATATAGCAAATTCTTTTAACACTTTCTTTACTGAAATAGGGCCAAATCTAGCTAAGAAAATTCCATCCTGTCCAAGCTATCCATTCTCTGAGCAAACGCAACATAAACCATTTACTTTCCATCTAATTGATGCTGACTTGGTTGCCAAACTCTTAAAAAATTTAAATGAGCACAAAGCTGAAGGTATCGATGGAATTCCTGCGAGGTTAGTTAGGGATAGCGCGGACTACATTGCCGCTCCTTTAGCGCACATAATAAATCAATCTATCCTGACTAGTTCAGTACCTTCTAAAATGAAATGTGCCAAAGTTTTACCTATATATAAAAACAAAGGTAGTAAATCCAGTCTAACTAATTATCACCCTATTTCCATACTCCCAATTTTTTCTAAAGTGTTCGAATCAGTATTAAACACCCAGCTACAATTGCACATTCAAAAAGAAAATATTGTATCTAGCTCCCAATATGGTTTCCAATCAAACAAAGGTACTCACCATGCTTTAATAGAATTTGTGAACAACGCTTTTGCAGCGCTAAACTCCAGCTTGGTGATTATTGGTATATTTATAGACTTTTCGAAGGCATTTGATACCCTTGACCATACAATCCTCTTGCAAAAACTTCAAAACCTAAACTTTGAATACAACTCTATTGATCTAATAAAACACTACCTAACTAATAGAACACAATGTGTATATGTAAACAAAGTCACATCTCAGTCTCTAAACATTACCTGTGGGGTACCCCAGGGATCTATCTTGGGTCCTACCTTATTCCTCCTCTATATCAATGACTTAGTTCAAAGCGCAAATTTTTTGGAAACAATTCTGTTTGCAGACGATACCACTTTATTTTTTGAGAGTAACAATCTAAATAGAGACATGGCTCAAATCAACCTGAACCTAGAGAAGCTAAAATTTTGGTGTTTTGCTAATAAACTGACGTTAAACGTAGATAAAACTAATTATATGATAATTAAAAATCCCCAAAACAGATTTCAATTAAACGAAGTGTTTATTTAAATGACAGACAACTGAATTACTCAGATAACGTTAAATTTCTTGAAATTAGCATTGATAGCTCACTAAGTTGGAAAGACCATATTGACAGCCTCCGTTCAAAACTTAGACAAAGCTTGGGTCTGATTTATATAGCATCAGGATTATTACCTAGAAATGTTTTGATTTTGCTTTACAACAGTCTGATCAGCAGTAAAATTATCTATTGTATTGAGGCTTGGAGAAATGCACCACGGAGTCACGTAAATAAAATTTTGGTAATTCAAAATCGACTATTGAGAATAATTTTTAATAAACCCCCACCTATCATACTTCTGATCTTTACGAAAAAGCAAATATTCTACCAATTCATGAAGTATATCTTTTACGTATTTGCACATTGGCTCATTCTGAATTTAAAAGCTATATTAAATCTAAGCCAGATCCACCTTATGATACCAGAAACTCTCAATTTTCTCTTCCCTTGCCACCTTTGACCTCCGCTGTTGGCCCACAGGCGTTGTGCTTACCAGCTGGTGGCTGCCTGGAACGGACTGCCGGTCGAATTGAGGCGGATTGAAAATCACACTGTTTTTCGAACTACTCTGAAACAATGGCTCCTTGACTCTCTGACATAGCTTTTTTTGCAGTAAATGAACTTTTGTTTTTGTTGACTGTCTACCCGGGCTCTGCACCTCGACTAGCTACGCTATTGTGCACGTGGGCCCTCATCATTAAATATAGATTGATTTTTCTATTATGTTTTTTTTTATTCTTTGATGAAAATACAAACAAACAAACAAAAGTTATAGTACAAAGTTTGTATAGCAACAGAACAAGATCACGGAACTACCAGTTCAACTCAACTTATTCAAAATGAACACTAGCTACTTTACGTTGTACCTAACGTAATGCATAGCGTCCAGCCTGACCCTGTATAATAATTGAAAAGCAAGAACCAATGTCACATATACAATTGCGAAAAGCCTCCATATGCACAATATGAAATATTCCACAGTAGAGAGATTTAAAAAGCTACCATACACAATAAAAAGTGTGGTAGTTTTTTTGACTGTAAGCTAAAGTTAATAAAAATCTACCAATTTTTGTTTCAGAATTGAAAAATAAATCTTCTAAACTTTAAGCAGCTCATTTTATTGGTAGTTTAATAATATTGAGTTTTTAGATGAAAAACTGACTCAGCAGCAATGTAGCTCTCTAAGAAAAACAGCAACAAATCTTCTATTCTGAATATTTGTACTTTTGTTAAACAAGCTCTCTTCACATTTTTTAAAAGTTATGATTAATGTAGTGATGGATTTCAACACTTAGCATGTAACTTGTTGCAAGTATTGTTTTTTTCTCATTTAAATCATAAATTATACACAAAAACACATTATCGTATTATCGTATTAGCAATATACCATAAGTTAGTTAGTCTTGAAAAGGAGAACCAGCAGGTCTAATGAAACAAAGCAGCCAGTCATAAAAACCTTTGATTGTACAGTGTATATATGGAAAAAAGCCTTCTATTTTAAATATCAAAAAAATACCTGATTACAGTCCCTAAAAGCTTTGCACAAATTTGTCCAAAAATAACTTGTATGCAGCCAGTACCAGGACAGTTCTCGGTCGCTCTCCACAATAGTAGGCCACCTGTTTCAGCAGTGTTTGTCTAGCCATTAATCTACTCCTTTAGTTATGCATCATAAAGTTCTTTTTTCATTGCCTGCTGCTCATTGGTTTTATCATCCACTTTTACTTTGAAAGATGAACTGAAACAACATTTTAGTAGATTTCATCAGAAAACACCGATATTTGTCACTTGAAATTGTTTTTGATGTTTGAGATTATCTGTCTGACAGGGTGTTTCAAAGATAAAATCGATAAAACTTGAGCATGGCTAAAATGCTCGGATTTAAGAGAAACTGCAATTGTGACGTTTACCCTAGGACACTTATATTTCGCTAGTATTTAGTTTCGTGAGTAGCATACAGAGTAAATTTTTGCTGGAACTTAATTTCGCAGCTCTGATGAGTGCGAAAATATAGTGATGTGAAAATAAATGCAGTGGAACAAACATAATTAGATTCCTCAGGTTCAGTTCACCGATAAGAAAAAAAATTCTATTTGGGACTAGTTTGTATTTGTGAACCGCAATTAGAATGGTGTGGGCGAGATTGATAATGCAATTTGATTGCTTGCTGCCATTTGTTTCTTGGACTATCAATAAACAAAGCTATTTAATTTCGCGTTTTCGCTCATTCGTTATGATAGTTTAGTTTCGTACATGAAACCTTCACGAGAGGATGACTTCGCGAATATGCAAAAGTTAGGTGAGGCGAATACATAAGTGTCCTAGGGTAGTTGCACTTTGGGAAAACGATCAACAAAAAAGAAACGCCGTAAATTGAATGCAATGGCCAATATCAATAACAAGAGATACAGCTAGCACATCACTTCGCATGCACTTTTCTTCTAAGGGATTTAACCGTGATAAGGTTTTGGTGAATTTTTTCTTGAAGCATCCTGGCAGTCAGATCACCTCAAACATTAAAAACAATCACAAATGATAAAAATGCTGATACTTTCTGATAAAATCTACTAAAAATTTGTGTAAGTTGATTTTTAAGCCTTTGCTTAGAATTCGGTGTTACATGATTTAGTAACCTTTAAATAAAAAGCTCTAAACTGATGGGCTTACTCTAAATTTATTTCATGTGTGCCCAACTAAACTCTTTAAAAGTAAAATTAACACAAACTGCAAACATGCAAGACATCAAATCTAGCGAACCTTGTATTAATGCTAGTTTTGACAAACTAGCATTAATGTGTATATAAAAAGTGTAGTTTTTTAACCTTAAAAAATAAATTAATCATACAAGAATCAAATGGAACTAAAAAAATGCACGTAAAAAGTAATTTCAAGCAATTATACCAAATCAGAACACTTCGATGGGGAGATAACTGCAAATCGTCACAGTAACAATCTATTTTTGAATGATACCTGAAGCTAGACATTTTTTTTATGAAAAAGTTTTTCTATTGTATTCTTTACAGCAAAAATTATTTTACTTTGTTAATCCAATATATTAATTTTAAGAGCACCCTAAATTCAATTTTTATGGAACCTGCTTTTTAAAACTACAGCTTGTTTTAACCCAAAGCTTAATGATGAAATAATTCCACTGTTTACTGCAAATTAAAATCATGCTTTTTCTGCCACAGTGATTGTTCAAACGCTAGCTCTAATTTACAAATGCTGTGACTATGTGATAACGCAATCATTTTTATCAGCAAAAACCTTGCTTTATCAACTAGCGAAAAGAAACCACTTTATTGTCATTGTCTCCTCTTTGTCTCTCAGTAGAAGTTGAGAGGACAACTCGGCAATTATTTAAGCAACTCTATATACATCTACATACAAATGTTATAAACATTATACTAGATGTATATTGATACTTTAACATATTAATATACATACCAACCTTGTGATAAAATTGCGTGTTTCTGATTCAAGAGCAGTCACTGAACATCATCAAGTCAACAATCTGTGTGATCATTATGAATAGGCTGGCCAAGCGTGATTTGCACTATTATAATGGTCAGTGATTTGATGCAAGATTTGAGCTAGCACTTTCACAGATGGATGCAACAATTTTTGTTCATTAAATGTCAAAACTAGCCAAAAGTGTCACCTGCCAGCAAACTCTGAGGTTTAAATATACAACAGCATTTTGCAATTGTAAATGCTGCAGTTGGAGTTGTGCACTCACCACTCTCTTTTTTTTATCTCGCCTGCTCCCATACATGCCATTCGTCACCAGCAAATAAAAGCATTTGGTATTTTTAGTAGCTCATCTACATTAATAAATCCCATTTTGTTATTGTGTATGTGCGTGATTGCAATATATATATATATATATATATATATGTACATATATACTAGCTGTTCTACCTAGCGTTGCCCGGGAAATAACAAAGTCTTTGGTCAGAAAATTGATTTGTATTTAACATATAGCAACATTTGCCATTTTAACTTTCAAACTACACATCATGAGAAAAGTGTTTTGTGTAAATGAAATAAATTAAGAGAAAAGATAAAAAACTGTAAAGGTTTTCAAACTTTGTCAAACAACTGTAACTTTCAAACTTCATATCATGAGGAAAAAGTTTTGTGCAGGACAACTAAATTAAAAATAAATAAAACAACTGTAAAGGTTTACAAACAACTGTAAATTAAAAATTTTATAACTTGAAAGAAGTGTTTTATTGAATTAAATTAGAAGGAAAAATAAAAATGTAAAGGTGGTAAAATGTAAATGTGAAATCCTTAGCAGGTAATTGCTAAATTTAGTCTATTTTGCTACGATTATAATCAAAAACTATTTGGTATACAATTATATGATTTTAGTCCGTTTCAGTGTTAGCATGCAAAAATTGGCATGTAGGCTAATATCTTAGGCGATAGACGTACATAGAGTGGTATAGAAACCCATAGTCATTATCTAATGCAATCACCTCCTGGTAAAAATCATCATCATTAAAAATAGTACAAAAGTGCTATGTTAATCTTAGTAACTATAAGCAGACCAGCATTCCCTGGGGCGACTAGGCGGCTGAGCCACCCAAACCTTTTAGTGATTTTTGGCGGCTAGGTACTAAAAATTGCAGTCTAAGCTCATTCACTTGGAATTTCCAACTACTAATTTACTAGCGCTGCTCAAGCGCAACTAGCGATGAGGCTTACTTATTTAGTATATGCAATGGTTTTGCCTGCCACTGATGCAGTGGGTGAGATCCTTTTCTGCATTGAAGCGAATCAAAAACATCAATGAGGAGCCTGGTTTGCCAAGCTCGTCGAAATAATCTTCTAACATTACACATATATAAAGATGTTGAAATAGATACAGAATGCCCCATGCTATTGCCATATTGACATAAACCATAAACAATATATTTACTTGTATGTAGGTTTTGATGCTTACAATTGATTGCATTTATGCATACTTTGAGGGTTGATGATGCTTAAAAGGTTCAGAGCTTCGAGGCGCTGCTTCGAACCCTATTGTGGGTTTACACTGCCCCCCCCCAACCCCAAGTGTTCATAACTAGTTGCGTAACATTTGCAGTCCCAACTTGAAACCGGGAAATACAGACCTGACTATAGGTACCTACAATGACTTTAGTGCATTTTGTGGTTATGATCTGCAGGGGGTGGGCCTAAGATAGTATAACATTACAATGTACTACATGGAGAGTTTTTACCTTTGAGGCAGACGTGTAACATAAACACTGAATTTAACTTAAATGAATTTAACTTACTAAACATATACTTGAAGGAAGTTTCAGTATGTATTTTAGTAAACCTTAAACTTTCAACATTCATTTTACCATTTTGAAACGTTTTCATTTAAACGGATACCGGATATACCGAAAAACGGATACAGATAACTTGCCATGGCGAGTTCGGCGACGTATATCTTTTAAAAACGTATGTAATCAGTACACTAATCGGCAAATTTTAAGTTTGAGATAATTATAGTTGATATCGTGGGGCGGAATAAATTAGCCCTAACGGGAAAAAACAAAGAAGCATTGTGTTGCTTATACTCAGGTTCCAAAATATGTTTTAACCGGGGCTTTGTAGCATGTGGGCGCCATACTAAAATAATAGCTATAGCTGGACGATCAAAACGACATATACACGAATACACGAATACACATACAAGCAACTTTGAGAAATATATGTATATATATATATTGTAGCTGACTGCCCTTTGTGTTAAATTAATTATCCCAGGGCAGTATGTCACCCGAAGTCTAGTTGGCTATTTTGGGCTGATTCATTTTTCCGAATCTGGCTGGTTCTGTCTGGATTGATGCTTTCAGCACTCTTTGCTTTGGGTGCCATCAAAGGATCAGCAATTATATTGGTGCAATTTCTGGAGCTTGGCTTAGCGACTCTTGAAATTGGGTGGGTTTATGTCCCATTTTATTGCCTCTGCCTTGGCGTTGTCTGTGGAAATTGGTGCACCAGATGTTCAGCTTATGACAGTAACCCATACACCATTTTTTATAACTTTTTACATGCCTGGTACACTATATAAATACACATCAGCAACTCACTCAGATCAGTCTCTACAACTCATCAAGATGGCAACGTTACAAGCTCGCTCTTCAAAACTTTATTTATCAATGTATGAACATGATACTTTTATTATAGTAGAGACTTCGATATACAAGCAATTATACCTGTTGGATAAATATTTTAAAGGTTGACTTGCAATAAAATTCACATTACAGTTATTTGGTATCAAAAGATTCGCCATGTCTTACTCTGTTGTGTTGTAGGTGCCAAATATGTGGGAATGTGATTAAAAGCTCTTAAAAGCTCAAAAACGAACAGAAAATCGCAGCCACATGAGACCGCCGTAGTTTGGATTCGTTTTCCAAAACGGCTAAACTGTGATGTATGTGTGGGAGATGGTTTATGTTTACACTTTCATGCATCCTTATTCGTCGAAATATTTTCACAAATATACTTCACGCTTGCAATAAAAACCATGTCTATTGTTCTTACGCGTCTATTTCATCGGCATTGTAATGCTGCAACTTTGAGCAGTGATATCTCAAAACTTAGCATAAAAATATGTTTAATTTTTTAAACTTAGCTTGAACGATTGCATATCATCCTCTGATAAAAATGATTAGCCTTTTGGTCCGCTATGATGGTCGAAAAATGCTGTAGAAATTGTTCGCGCAATATGGCGGGAATTGTAAGTCACATGATCAGATAATGTTAGTTTCAGTTCAAGTTTGATCTATCGCAAATAGCAAACACACTTTCTCGTATTAAACTTGTTAATTTCAATTCATCATAATGTCTAACGCGCCACATCGTGTTTGTGCAGCTGGCAAGCTGAGAAGCACCTTTTTTCTTGGCCAAGAGCAAAGAAAAGACCAGACCTTCATCGGGCGTGGAGCAACTGGGTGAAGCTGGATGTGACAAACTTTATTTATTCGCCTGCTTACTCTTACCTTTGTTTTCGCCATTTCAAAGATGACATGTTTTCTAACCTGTTTGCATACTCCACATGTCACCAAAGCACGTGAGTAATTTATTTTATGAACTACTTGTATTAGTAGTAGTAACTCGTGTTATTTTCTAGTATTCTCCTAATACTACTGTATTAATCTATATTTAATATTACAATATTAATGTCATTTAATTGTAATATGATATTATTAGTATTTTATCTTTTTAATTACGTGTATTATTCTTATTATAAAAACAAAACTAATTCATACTGCATATCTATCTATAAAACGTAATATATTAATCTATAATTGATAAAATAATGTTATAAGTTTCACGATTAATTTCGCCAAATTTCTTAACCCCACTCACTTATAGATATGTTATATGAAATAGTTATTGTCATTTTCTGGTATCATCGTTAATAGCATATTAATATTATTAGATGATTATTATTAGTATTAGATGAAGAGTTTGTGCCAACCACTGAAGACTGGGAAGAGTTTGAGCGCTATGTTGGCCAGCATCAAACGTTCTCCAATTACATGTAAGATAGAGCTGAACTTAACCAAACTTGACAAGATATAAAGACTATCCATAGAGTTATTACTCACATTTTTATGTTTACAATATCATAGATTCTGATAAGGTTTTGTAAAATCTGTGTCATGATTGCATTGCTATATATTTATTCTTTTTCTGATTAAGCAAATATGATATAATAACAGGAAATGATGTTGTACAAATATTATGGCAAGTCAACTATTGTGTTGTGATTTCAGACCCGAATCCTCCTTCAAAGAGGAGAAAATAATAGTAAGTGTGACAGCACGCCAGCGACTATTTCACTGTCACGCCTGTGCCCTCCCCGGCTCATTCACGATGGTGCGAGAAGGCGGATGGGTAGAGTTCAAGGTTACATGTGCCTTCTGTCACCAATCGTACACTTGGGGAACAACTGCCAGGGCAAACAGAGCTCACGTCATCAACCCCCTGCTGGCAGCTGCATCACTCTTTTCTGGCGGGTGCCTTACGCAGAACCTCCGTTTTCTGTCACCCCTGAACATCGCGATACCAAGCCACAGCGTTTGCCTTTATCAACAAAGATAATACTTACTTGGTGTGAGTGTTAATATTTACCCATAAACTTGGAAAATGTGAGTAAAAGCTTGGGACACTAATTGAATAACGACATTTAGAAACAATTTTTTTCTTGAAATGAAAATATGCCATCCTTCAAGCGAAATATATTATAATTTAAAATTCTGATTCTTTATTATAATATAGCACAAAAAAGGGGAAGAGGATTCTACATGCTTAGACTAATGATAATGATACAAATTAATCTTGTATAATGAAGTTTTACAATATTTTACTGTGTATTGCTGAGCAGTACACCCTGCATAACGAGGGATTGATGGCAGCAATCGATTGGGAGCTTGATTTGGCAGGTGGCGGTAGATGCGATAGTCCGGGGCATTACTCACGATACGGGGCCTACACTATGATGGATCAGAGCTGCGGTTTAATAGTCAGCAACTATCTTGTCAAGGTAAAGCTTTGACAGTTTTTACTTCACAGCCTGACAAAAACCCAAATTTTTTAGTAGTTATCAATACATAAACATGAAGTTGCTGATCTAGCTAAATAATTTATTCAAATAATATGAAAGTGATTGTTGGTCGTAACTTTCTTTACTTTGCAGTCAACGGAGACCACCAGCTCTAACGCCATGGAGCTAGAAGTCTTCAAGCGATGCTAGTTCGATCTAATTTCCCACGGCCTGAGAGTGAGGTCCAAAACAAAGGATGTTGTTACAAAGGTTGTGTGCATACCGCAAGCTTGTGTTTTGGCTTATGCCGCAAAATCGTCGCGGTGAGCGGCGGCCTCTACCTGCCTGCTTGGTGTCTAAGATTCGGGCTATTTTCCCACCAACGGATGATGAAAAAGAGTTTGCAGACTATGTGTTCAAGGGCTTCTGCTATGCTAGTCTGCAAACTTTTCTTCATCATCCTTTGGTGGGAAAAGAGCCCGAATCTTAGACACGAAGCAAGTAGGTAGAGGCCGCCGCTCACCGCAACGAATTTGCGGCATAAGCCAAAACACAAGATTGCGGTATGCACACAACCTTTTTCGAGCATTTGGCGATGGCTCTCCAAATGGGAATAGATTATCTACCAAAACAATTATTAAAAAACAATAATTGCTGATCATCAAAATAATCTCGATCTTTATATAATAAAATCATAAAACTAATACACTCTCTACTGTAGTAAGTGTACAAGCCAAATATAACAGTTCTCCTTGTGTTCCACGAGTTCAGAATATGTGTGTTCAACCGATGCATTAAATGTGTAACACAAGAATAGTAGATAATGCTTGACACATTAGCATAGCTTTGGTGTTGTTGGCATTAACTGAAAATCCAACTCACTATGATATCGCAGGTAATTATTCCACCCCAACTCAAGGGGTGCAGGCGCCACAAGTTCGTCCACACCAGGATGCATACACAGGCATTCATGCTCCCCGCGGTCATTGAGACGATGCGCAAACACAGCATCATGGCAGCACAAACATTCAGAAAGAGATGGCATGTTTTGACAGCGCTTGCAGACACACCACTCTGTAGCTGGTGGTATTAGCTCCTAAAGAAATGAACAGATATGTCTATGCAACCATAGCTACTACATCAGGTTGATGTTATCCAACAGTATATCGGTGCAGCACTAGATTTAAATATTAAAATTGTTAATGTTGTCATTCGAGAAAAATCTGTAATTGTTTTTTTGCAATATGAAGCAATAATTATCATCACTAAAATCATATACAATAATGTATATATAATAATATTTGTTCTATCACTCTCTAGCTAAAACTATTACTACTAGCTAGCTTGGCACATAAGAGCTGGCTAGTGGCGGTGCTTACTTGCTGGGAGGTTTGATTCTGTTGAGGATCTTCTTCAGATAGAGCGTCAGGCTTGAAACGCCAGGGTCTTAACTCTTCAGATGTTGACATTTTTTATGATCGCAACTCAAACATTTACACGTACGTTGAATTTTCGGATGGTATGGCCAAGCTGAAACTGTAAAGTAGCGAGCATCTATATTTGATACGGGGTCTTAGGTAAAACTCGAAGTGTTTCTCATAAACTATTGCTACGATAAGTTTTTTATTGAGTTTTTTATTGGCCTTTCAATTCACACGAGAACATCACGTGACAAGACAATAACCAAAATCCGCGGATACGTCATCGAAATCAAGAGATTCCAATCTACGGCGGCTTTTCGTTTTTGAGCTTTTAAGAGCTTGTAATCACATTTCCACATATTTGGCACCTACAACACAACAGAGTAAGACATGGCAAATCTTTTGATACAAAATAACTGTAACGTGAATTTTGTGGCAAGTCAACCTTTAAATATCTTCAAGTACTAGCAAGGCTCCAATGAGAGGAAAATAGAGGTACGTTAATTCTTATTTTTCATGACATATACATCTGATTTTATTTACCTCTTGTAATATCCGCATATTCGATTTGCATATTTTATTCATACATTTTACCCACTGCTGACATCATCATAATGATATTTTACTTTTTATAATTTCTAGTTTTTACGGGATTCACTGGTCAATAAACCAACTATCTCTGTCCAAAAGCAATCTCCAAAAACTCAATATGGGCCTCAGCTACATATATATATATATTATATTTATATATATATTATATATATATATATATATATATGTATATATATATATATATATATATATATATATATATATATATATATATATATATATATATATATATATATATATATATTGAGTTGAAGTCCAGCCTGAGGATTGCACTAGCAAGAAGCTGTGAGTAGCTGAAAAAAGATAAGTGAACTATTTAATTCTGTAATTTATATATATGTATATACAGTGTATATATATATATATAAAACTGTTTCCTCATCCCGGTTAACCTATATGGGTGGTAATTTCTACTCTAACTCAGGTCTCCTTCCAGAGACCTGGGAGTTTGAGCACTCGCCTCAAAATCTTAGCTGTTCCCAATAGCGCACTTTTCTGCAACTCACCTGAGTTGATTGCTGTATATTTTGATATTGATATATATATATATATATATATATGTATATATATATATATATGTATATATATAAATTGTTTCCTCACCCCGGTTAGCCCACATGGGTGGTAACTGTTGCTCTAACTCGGGACTCCTACCAGAGACCTGGGAGTTTGAGCACTCAACCGTTTTTGAACCAGTAGCCCATTTTTCACTGCCTTGTCCTGGTTCAGCTACAGGCAGCGAGGTCTTTGATTGACCAGGCGACATTTGAGCCAGTATGGCTTTGATTATTGCACTCATCATAGAGGTTGTAGACAATATACAGGCAAGGGTCTTGTCTAAGGACCTGCCAGAAGGGTGCAGTTGTTGGGGTTTGAACCTAGGACCCATTGATCACTGTCCCAATACCTTACCAACTGCCCCATTTGTCCCGTATCTATATATATATTTCTCAAAGTATGTCCTGTATATGTCGGATTTCCAGCTATAGATTTTAAAATCTTGATTTTCCGCAATCTGATGGATTCGAACTCACGACGGCTCTCTCATTGTCGAAGGTGATATCTGTCTGCTCTACCACTGAGCTATTACACTATAGCGATCTGAAGAGTTTTCATATAAAATATAACGCCGTGCGCGTGCTAATTATTTTAGCCTTAGATTTTTTACCAAATATTTTGAGTTATGTTTGCCTCGGAGCTCGAACGTAAATTCGGTTCTCGACTAAACTGGAGCATGCGCATTGATTGCAATCAGAAAAGCTCCGAAAACGCTCGAAAACAAATAAGCATTTTACACTTCGTAAATTCTTTACAAAAAGGAAGAACCCATGTGGGACGACGCCTCCTCTACCAAAGAAATTTACTAGGGAATTAACCCTTCCAGTCGAGTTACCCTAAATTGTTTTGGATGATGAGTCTCCTTTAAAGATGTAAAGTAAACAGGCTATTGCTGTTTATATTTTCTTTTTCCTACGATTTTTGATGTAACTATCTGTTGCATATTTTTAGTATTGTATTTTAACCTTTAATGCTTTGGATGTTTTAAAAGACAAACGTACGAAATGTTTACTTTTGCTTTCTTTTTCCATGATTATAAATATAAAATTTTTTATTAAAATTAAACACGATCTATATACACCCGTTTCCATTTATAGTATGCAGTATACAGTACATCTTATGGTGTAAAATGTTGAAAACTTACTTTACTGAAGTATATTTCCGAATTTACCTAAGTTTTTCCTCATCTTGGAACGGATTAAAATCTATATAATTTTATTTTAATGGGAAAAATTGTTTGGATCTCGAAAAACTCGGTTTGCAATGCTAGAACAACCTAATACATAACGTAACCTAACAGGTAACACATAACAACCTTTTGGAACGACTATGTTCGATAACATAAACTAAGCTATACGTCGCTGAAAGTTATGGACTTTTAAGTTTACAGTGGTTTGAAAACACTTACAGTTCTTTTATTTATTTTTAATTTAGTTGTCCTGCACAAAACCTTTTCCTCATGATATGAAGTTTGAAAGTTACAGTTGTTAAGTAAAGATGTTAAGTTAAAGATGTAAAGTAAACAGGCCATTGCTGTTTATATTTTCTTTTTCGTACGATTTTTGATGCAAATATCTGTCGCATTTTTTGCTGTTTCATTATTGTTTCCTCATCTTGGAACGGATTAAAATTTACATAATTTTATTTTAATGAGAAAAATTGTTTGGATCTCGAAAAACTCGGTTAGCAATGCTAGAACAGTTCCGCTAGAATTGGTTGAACTGTACGTTATTAAAAGCTGAAAGTTATGAACTTTTAAATTTACAGTGGTTTGATAACCTTTTCCTCATGATATGAAGTTTGAAAGTTACAGTTGTTTGAAAAATTTTGAAAACCTTCTCAGTTTTTATTTTGTTAAATTCTATTCATTTTGTTTATTAGCGTTTATTTTAATAGCGATATAGTATAGTAACAAGCGCTATTTCCTTTCCTCAACAGTCAAATGTTTTGTTTTTGAAATGCGTGTTTCAAAAATATTTCTGTCAGTGCTCACTTTGTGTATTAGCTTTCACATCTTTCCTTGTAAACCTAACCAAGTAGTAATTCGTTATTATTTTCACATTTTACAAAAATCCTCTGTAAGATTAAGGTAAGATTATCTGTAAGATTTATCATTAGTATCAGTTATTCCTCACTCTCTTATATTTACATACATTTACATACTTTGAGAAATATATATATATATATATATATATATATATATATATATATATATACAGTGGTGATACAAATTATGGAACCGCCTCTAATTTTCGTTACATAGCAATGAATTCTGAGTTGTTTTTGGTTTTTCTACAATCAAAATTTTACATAACTATAAAAGGTTATATATCATTTGAATCGTCACAATGTTGGCGTTTTGATGAACTTAAACTAAAACCACATTGTATTTTCTATAAAAATATTATTAGAGGTTTACTGAAAGCTGTCAGAGAGTTACTGTACAGTTGTCATTGCTATTAAATGGTGTCTGATCAAAAGTCATGAAATAACATATTTCTTATTTTTGAAATGGCTTTTATTATGAATTAAATTAAAGACAACGTATAGTCGCCTTAAAAAGAGCTATTTTAGTCCTTAAGATGATCAATACTTGGTTAGCCAGTCTTTGTTGTCAATCACTGCTCGGCAGCGCCTGGGCATACTATCTTTCAGCGTCTGAAGCTCTTCAGGTGTCACTATTCGATGCCAGGATTGCACAATAAGCTCCATCAATCTTTGTTTATTAGTTGGTTTGTCTTTGCCTATGAGTTTGCCTATTCTGTTGCGCAAATTCTCAATTGGGCTAAGGTCTGGGTACTGAACAGGCCAAGTCAGAGTGTTAACGTTATTGTCAGCAACCCACTTCTTTACTCTTCTGGCTGTGTGGCATGGAGCATTATCTTGCTGGAACAGTCACTCTCTATCAAACAGACTTTTAGCAGATAGTATCATCACACTTTGTAGTACTCCACAATATTTTTCTGCATCCATCATACCATCAACAAAATGTAATCTACCAGGACCAGCAGCGGACAAACAACCTCACACCATTACTGAGGTGGGATGCTTTATCGTAGGTGAAATACATTCGGGTTTAAACTCTTCACCAGGTCTCCTTCTTACATAATTGTTGCCAGAAAGATTTTGCACAGTAAATGTGCTCTCATCACTGAATAATACTGCTCTCCAGTCTTCTGGTGACCAATTCACATGATATTTAGACATGTAGACAAGCCTTTCTTTGCCGAAATGATAACAAAAGTTTTCTACGAGCTTTATGGCCTCGTAAGCCATTACCTCTCAAAGATTTGTGAACAGTTGATGGTGCTAACTCTGTACCAGTTGATTCTTTTAACTCTCTGGCTAGCAGAGGACTGGTTAGATATCTCTCAGCCAAAGAAAGTCTCACTAGGCATCTGGTCACTCAATCTGTTGTTCACTTTTTCCTTCCCCTACCAGCCCTTTCTTCAACTTGACCAGTTTCCTTCTACTGCAGATTTTTGTAAATACACTTTTCTTAGAGCAATCTACCTCCCTTGCAATTCCCCTCTGCGATTTCCCTTGCTGATGAAAGTGAATTATTACAGCACGCTTTTATTTTGTGAGATGTTGAGGCATGATGATGAAGTTATTAGAATGACTCTTACTGAGAGCAGAAGGACCTTTTAATACTACTTGGGTTACATTACGTAATCCAAAATGTCTCACTCAATGCATATGTTGTCTTAGAGTCTTAGATGATTGTTAAACCGAGCAAATCAAAGAATTTTGAAATTGTAGACATCATTCACCAGACTACCGTTTTTGAAAAAAAGTGACTTGTTATGAGACACCCTGGCTAGTTGCACTTTTAACTGCACTAGCGATGGAATTATGTTTGGATGCAGATAAAAAAATAAACAGTGCGACAGCTGATAAAATTTCCTTTCTAATGATATATAACTTTTCTTATCTGGACTGAATATAACTAATATGAGAGCCGTTATAGCGCATTATGTACTAAAACTCAAAGGCGGTTCCATAATTTGTATCACCACTGTATATATATATATATATATATATAGGTAGATTTACATTTTCTTATTACATTTATAAACTTTGTATAACTTTTGAAGTTTATAATACAAGTTTTTACAGTTTGTTACGTAATCGTTTTTATTGCAACTTGCATTTTTTTAACATAATTTGTGTTTAATATCTATTTGAAGTTTAACCATTATTTATTGTCCTATCACTGTTACCTATTATTACTTAGTTAGTTTCTAACCTATTTTATTAACATTAATTTTTGATTCAACCATTTTTGGCAGACATTGTTCTAATAATATTTCAACCACAAAATACTACCATATTCTGTCATATTTTTTATTAATCTGTTAAATACATGTATTCTCAGAAGTTACAAGTTGCCTAATACATCCAAAAAAAGAACCTGTTCTGCACAAAATCATTCTCTCATGATATAAAGTTTGAAAGTTACAGTTTGACAAAGTTTGAAAACTTTTACAGACTTGGTTTTCTCTCCTAATTTATTTCAACTACAGAAAAACTTCTCTCACGATATGTAGTTTGAAAGTTAGAATGGTAAATGTTGTTATCTGTTAAGGACAAATCAATTTTCTGTCCATAGACCTTTTATTACCCAGGCAACGCTGGGTGGTACAGCTAGTTTATATATATATATATATATATATATATATATATATATATATATATATATATATATGTATATATAGTTTTAATTAATCAGATTATTAGATTGTGATATATATCCAATACAAGCAATCTCACTTGGTCATTGTATTTGTGTGTGGTTGCGATATATATTACATATATGTGTATATACATATATGTGTATATACATATATATGTCCATATATGTCCATATATGTAAATATATATAAATATATATATATATATACATATATATATATATATATATATATATATATATATATATATATATATATATATATATATATATATATATATATTTACATATATGGACATATATGGACATATATATGTATATACACATATATGTATATACACATATATGTAATATATATCGCAACCACACACATATACAATGACCAAGTGAGATTGCTTGTATTGGATATATATCACAATCTGATATACACTCTATTCATGTACTATATATTTTTGATCCATATACTTAATTGGAGCCAGCTATATGTAAAATAATTATAATGACATATTATTCTTTAAGGATAATTTTGCTGCTTACATAAATTATTTATACTATGCAAATTGAATTACTTAAGCATAAAACTACTAAATTAGGGAACTATAATACTGTTTATAGGCATAACTTGGTACAGCAAATACCACATGTATTTTCACATTAATTTAAAATTTCACATTAATTTGACATTTAACAGTGTCAGCAAATGATTAGGTGTGGTTATTTTTTTGAAAATTCATTTCAAGATTTCTATATCACTTTACTCCCACAACACTCAGTACAGATTGACTTCCTCTTGTTGTAGCGGAACTGTGATAAAGATCTTTTATTGGTAAACTACTAAATCAATGGTTATATTGAAGAGTCGAGGTCTGAACAATAGAGGCACAGAACTCTGCGTGTGAATATGGATATGCCAAAGACCTCTAATAAGCTATAGGAACCTGCACTCGATCAACATATAAAAAGATGTGAACATGAAAGCAGAGAAGATAATTATTTTAAAAGGATAGCTCTTCAAAATTATTGTGTTCAAACAAAGTTCTTATATAATCCAAAGCAGAAAACAGCAAAGGGCAACCTACTCATTGGGCTGGTGGGTTTTGGCTTGATCGACTTCGCTCCAACAAAAGAGCTTTCAGGAGTTTCAGGATTCTCTTTTCTACATTGAGGCCTCGCAGTCTGTTAAACATAACTAATTGTGGCAATTCAACTGCACCTAATTTCATTTGAATGTTACATCTGCATATGGACATACAAACTCTTAGAGATAAACATACTTCATAAATTTTCTAAAAACTTGAAAATAACGGTACCGCTCCTTGTAACCCTAAATGGTTTCTAACTGTCGGAAGATAATTCAAAAATACTGTAGATGAAGGTAATTTGTTAGTCGCTGAAGCAGGCAGGAATATTGCTTTAGTAATCTACTAAAGCAGCCATGCTCCAATACACATGGAGTTACCAGATAAACAAAGACACGTGAGGCACGTGTTGAGGGAGTGTGACAAACAAGTAGGCTTTTGTTGATTAAAACTCAGAAAGTTGCTTTTCACCGGATTACATAAAATGGGTAATTTGCTAGATTTATGAGCATTTTGGCTAGAATAATATTGTCATTAACACTATGGAATAACAAAACTGTTTTAGAATTAAATGCGTAATAAAATGAGTAAACTCAAAGTGCAACATGTGAAACATTTCAAACACTTTCACCAGCAAGTTGCAAAAGCAATATTACGTTATAACAAAACAGTGCAAAACAACATTATTATTTGATTGAAACCCCTCAAATTTTTTTCTTTTTATCTTTTTTACGTGTGAGTCTACATAATTTGTACCACATAGATTGTAAGAAACATATTAACTCAAAATAATATTGCTCAAACAATAGCAACTTTTTATCTATATGTATATTTCTCAATGTTTGTGTGTATGAATGTGTGTATGTGTGTAGTTCCAGCTGTTGCTAGTAAAACCTAGGAATGAAGAATCCGTATCACAAAAGATTTGATCTCGGACCCACCACTAGTTTGCCAGTTCAACTGCTTTATCAATTAAGCCACACAAGCTTGGTAGCTTCATTAGGCGATATATGTTGCTATATGGGAGCAAATACTCTACAGCTCTCTGTCACAGTGCAAAGTCATGAGAAGTAGTAGCTCTTATTAGTAAGCTTACTCAAATTGTCCATTTACAATGTGCCAGGCTAAAAGCAAGTGGCAGTCATTTCTCATTACCTCTCATTGTTTATAAGCTGATTTTTAATACTCGGGCAATGCTGGGTAGCACAGCTATTATGTTTACATATTTACATATTTATTTGTTTATATAGTTATATTTTTATATGTGTATACATTTATATGTTTATAAGCTGATATGTTTATATAAATATGTTTATGCAATTATATGCTTATACGTTTATAAGTTTATATGGCTATAAATATATATATTTATATGTTTATATGTTTATACATTCATAAATTTATATGGTAATAAACCTATACATTCATATTTTTCATATATTGATATGTTTATATTTCTATAAGTTTATATGTTCATATATGTTTATATATGATGCCTGTGTAACTCGCTAACTATATCCAGTTACTCATTTCTTTTATCCATCATTTCTTAACAGACTGTTATTTTGTGTTACAGTAAAAAGAAAAAAAATTACTTCTACCTTCTTTGACTTACAACTCAGCAGTAACTGGGATTCAAACAATTACCCAGAAGGCCTGGTGTCTATTTTATAAACGCATCGCTTCAAATCTAATTATCTGCTTAACAATAAAACTTTATTCAAAGCCAGCATTAAATTTATAATTTACAGTGCAGACACAACAAAAAATGGCTCAAAAGCTTGTGATATGTAGGCAAAGAAACCTCAAAACATGTCTAGGCATATTACAAACTAATTTTTAAAAATACACTTTTTCCTTGAAAACTTTTCTTCAGACACAATCATTGTATTTTAATGGCTTTTACAAATGGTTTTCGGCAAAAAAGATTGAAGTCTTAGGAGGATTAAGCTATAAGGCTAACGCATAAATAAATTCTGACCCATCATTAAAAGTGCTTTTAGCTATGTCATGACACTTCTGATCTTGATCAACAAAGCAGCTGGAAAATAGACAATAGGATAGCAATAAAAATGTGATTTATCAGGTAAATGCTATTATTTCTATTGTCTTCTATTGACAGCAAGAAATGGCTAAACATAGAAAAATGTAATTATCGTATATGACGATCAATGTATACAAGACATTTTCCACTGCAGCCCACTGCACTTATGTTTTTGTTGCTTTTTGGATTCACTGTGCAGTGCTTAAAGTGGAGGCAGATCAATGCAAACTCATGGTAGACGACTGATTGGAGACCTGCTATCATATGTAAGCCACAACCATACACAGTCTTAGTCATCTCGACTTTCTGTGTGAGAGAGAGAGAGAGAAAGAGAGAGAGAGAGAGAAAGAGAGAGAGGGAGAGAGGGAGAGATGGAGAGATGGAGAGAGGGAGAGAGGGAGAGGGGGAGAGGGGGAGAGGGGGAGAGGGGGAGAGGGGGAGAGGGGAAGAGGGGGAGAGGGGGAGAGGGGGAGAGGGAGAGAGAGGAGAAAGGAGAGAAAAAGGGAGAGAGAGAGTTATTTGGACAGAAAAAGACATATCTTTAAAATGCTATAACTCCATCTAACGCAAAAAAGATAAAAACTTGCGAACCTGCTTAAATTCACTAGAATCACAGAAATTATAGAAGCCACCAAATGGCACTATCCTGATCAAACAGCCCACAATGCAAATTGTATTAAATCTATCCGCATGCATTTACAGTGAGCCATGCATTGACTACATTATTCATGCAATTGCTACATAAAAGTACTGCTGAAAATAACAGTGAACAAATACTACAAGTTCTTGGACTCTATGGTAATGAGTAAAAGTATTTGTTTTGCTGGCAGCTAACTAATAATAACTTATTTATAGCTGTTACACGGGGTTGATTTTAGATGACTTTTATTCATTAAATAGGTTATTTGCGATGCACGTCCCCAAAAATATGTACGCTTGGCGATTGCTCTATACTGTCATCGCTTCAACTAAGTAGAACTCACATCAAGATTTGTTTAAATCATTTATATATACATGTACATATGCACATCTATATATAAATCTCAGTGTTAATCTGTCGTCTGTCATGCCTGTCTCCAGTTATAGTGATTTAAATCTAGAAACAATAACGGTTTTGTAGACATGCGAGGAAAAAGCGTTAAAATGCCTGTCTGCACAGTCCTGCAGACAGGCGTGCTATTCACTGAGCCACATGGCCAAGGATACTTAGGAATCAATGTGCACATAATTATTACACCTGCCAATCTTTAACGCCACTTGGTTAAAATACTCACCCTGCACGCTTCAGCTTGCGCAGTTGAAGATCATGATTGCGTGAGAAATCATGATTGCATGAGAGATCATGGCGCAATCTTATTTTATAACACTTGCTTTAAAGGGACGAATGCGATATATATTATAGTAAAGATTTAGACCAGTATAAGTTACTCAAATTTATTGGGTAAAGAAACTTGGACCATCAAAAAGTAATTGAAAAATGAATCAATCTACTTTAGTTAGGTTTATTTCACACAAGACAAATAGTTGACAAGTAGACAAAGAGGGTAGTAGATTAAGTTTTATAAGAAACACTTAAACCATAAGGAAAAGATTAGCGGTCTTGAGGAATGAGCTTAAACTACCAAACCTATTAGCGTGTTATTCAGCTGTTGTTAATAAATCTTTAATGATACGTAGACAAAAGACATTTGTTTAACTCAGTTTACGAATCGGATTGTGGAATGGTTAAGCAACGTGTGACAAGAAATTTCTCTAGTTAGATTTCGTCTTCGGTGAAGTAAACACATGGTTTTTAATGGCTCTATTTTTTGGTAGAGAAATTTTCTTTAACATTGAAAACAATACCATACTCAACGAAACAGAACGATCAGTCGAAGGACTTCGTCAAGATTTCTACACTCGATCAGATGATTACGGAGTTGGCGCAGCCTACACGCTTATGGCTGTTTTTGGACTTCTTCTCAACCCTCTCACTATCTGTATAGTTGTTTCAGGCAGTAGAATTGGCAAAGCAGTGAAACCTTACATTATCAACTTGGCAGTGTGTGACTTTCTAGGAATACCTTTTTTTCCGTTGCTGGTGATGACAAAGAGCTTAGGCATATCTATTCCATGGACGGACATGTTCTGTAAGCTGGCCTCATTCTTCCATATCGGACTAATTCGAACTAGTTTGACGTGCAAAACTGCAATCAGCATTGAGAGACTTTTCATCATATACTTTCCGTTGAAAGCAAAATCATACACACAGAAGCACAGAGCTGGTGTTATTCTTTTGACTTGGCTGAGCAGTCTGCTACCAGAGATACAAACATTTTTTGAAGCCCACGTTAAGAGACAAGGAAAGCTCGCATATTGTTTTGTATCATCAGTTGAAAGAACACCAAACCAAGATTTGAATCGTATGATACAACTTCTTGTTCCGTCTTCTATTATAACTATTTCTTATACAGCCATTGCTGTCAGACTGGCTATTCGAAAGCGAAGCAGACTTCTTAAAAACTCCACATCAATAGTGAAAAAGCAGATTGGAAAGGTAAGAGACAAACAAACTGTTAAAAATTATACCTGAATGTTATGAGACTGTATAGAAAACTAAACTAAGTAAGATACCAAAATTCTTCACAAGTTTACTGTTTTTTGTTTGTTGTGACTCTCAAACAAGCATTAATTACAAGTGAGATCTTGGAAGTTAACAGACACCACCCAAAGTCTATAATTTGCTCATTCTAATCAGAGCTCTGCCGCTCTGCAGTAAAATACAATTTGTGCTTACAACTTCTATAACTAACCAAAGAGGTTGGATTTTTATTTTGGCACACTAATACAGTATTATTATTCATAACATATAATAAGCTGAAACAAATAAAAAATGATTTGACCCCTACCCTGACAAAATAGATATATTCCGGGCAATGTAGTGCGTTGATAATGACCTGTGAACGTGCAAGCATGAGGAGACTTTTTTATATCAATATAAATATTATATATATATTTTTTATTATGTTTTCATAATTATTACTTACTTGTACAAATTGTACAAGCTTCTAAAAACATGGACAGTATTCATTGACAATAAATTTCACTTTATCTATTACATGGAGAACAAATTAAAATCAGCCTTTACAGTTTCACAGTAGAGATAATGCTTCATATTAAAAATAGGCTGGAAAGAGACCGTAAATTCAAAATACCTAAAATTGTTTACTTTAAACTATAATTTACATCTAGACTTAATATTTGCCTAGGAAACAGCCTTAAATTTGTGATAAGTAAAGCTATTGCAGCAACCAGACCAATCACCTCTGAATAATAAGGCTTAGATAGACTGAGAGTATCCGTGGTCTAGTGGGCGAGAATGCCTGATCTGCAAACAAGATGTTGGGGTTCAACTCTCAAAACATGCAAACAACATGTTAGGCTTCAACTCCATAAAAGGCCACTGGTGGTGACTGAAATGATTGCTTCTGCAATCAGTTGCTCTCTGCAACTGCTCAGTGGCAGAGACTGGTCAAGTCTGACTGGAGACATGCCTAGTTGCAAAGAGCTCAGACATGTCCAGCCAAGCTCACAGAGCCTATGTTTGTACATCACTGCATAGCCTCTGTTTGCAGTAATCTAAGCATACATCACAGTTGATCTTTAAAGGTTGACTTGCAACAAAATTCACATTACAGTTATTTGGTATCATAAGATTCACCATGTCTTACTCTGTTGTGTTGTAGATGCAAAATATATGGGAATGTGATTACAAGCTCTTAAAAACTAAAAAACGAACAGTTAATCGCAGCCACACGAGACCGCCGTAGTTTGGATTCGCTTTCCAAAACGGCTCAAACGGGACGTAGTTGTTACAGGATGGTTTCTGTTTACACTTTCATGCAACCTCATTCGTCGAAATGTTTTCACAAATATTCTTCACGCTTTCAATAAAGCCATGTCTATTGTGCTTACGCGTCTGTTTTATCGTAATTGTAATGCTGTCACTTTTAGCACTGATATCTCATAACTTACCATAAAAAGTCGTTAAACTTTTTAACCTAAGCTCGAAGGAGTACATATCATTGTCTGATAATCATGATGAGCCTGTTGGTTACCTGTGATAATCGAAAAGTGCTGCAAAAATTATTTGCGATGTATTGGGTCACGTGATCAGATTACGATTTGACGATTGAATAATGCCGAAAGAAAACTGTAAAGTAGCGAGCATCTATATTTGATACGGGGTCTTCGGTAAGACCCGAAGTGTTTGTCATAAACTAGTGCTACGATAAGTTTTATATTGAGCTCTTTATTGGCCTTTCAATTCACATGAGAACATCACATGACAAGACGATAACCAAACTGTAATGACTACGTCAGAGAAATAAACAGATTCCAATCTATGGCGGCTTTTCGTTTTTGAGCTTTTAAGAGCTTGTAATCATATTTCCACATATTTTGCACCTACAACACAACAGAGTAAGACATGGTGAATCTTTTGATACCAAATAACTGTAAAGTGAATTTTGTTGCAAGTCAACCTTTAAGGAATTGCTCACACACTATAAGTTGTAAGGAAACCATGTGAGAGTTGTAGCTCTAAGTATTGTGACTTTGTGTCTTCCTCTTTCTTGTTGTTTGACTTTTAAAATTATTCTTATTTTGTAGCTGCAGGGAATGCTTATGGCTGATGCTTTTCTAACAGTTCTAACATGGCTGCCGCTATCAGTTGCGATTATGCTGATGGAACAAAAACCGCAGCTTTTCAGTGCTTTTGAACCAAGAGACTGGTTCCGTCTGGCTGTTACAGTACTCATCATTTCGTCTATAAACTCCTTCACCTCTCCCATCATTTACTTCCTGTTTAACAGACACTTCAGGGTGAGTTGGCGCACAAATTGTCAGCCTGCCTATGACAAAGGCTTGCAGGTACTTATGTTGTAGAGCAGCTATGGCCAAATGGCGGATCTAGATCCGGATTCAGATCTTTGCAGTTTTTTTGTGGATCTTTCAAACTAGCCGTCGAAAAAGTTTTTTGAATTATTTTTTTGAATTTATTTTAAAAATGATTTTTGTAAACTTATATCAAAATTTTTGTGAATTTCTTGTTTTCAGCAATGAATTTTGTAGAAAGTAATTCATTCATAAACAGTAAAGTATTCATCTTCATAAACTTTAAAAGTTGCTGTATGTAGCAAAAAACTGCTTTCTGATAGTAATGGGAAGTCAGAGCCCACTCCTCATTTTTCTACTGATATCAGACATATTTACTGCAGCACATATATTCACTGATTTGTAGTCATTATGTAGACAAGCAAAATTTTGTAAAACCGTATTTGATGCCTTGTTTAAGATGTACATAACTAATTGCATGTTTATGTATGATAAAAAGAAAAATACACATCTTCAGCTTGTTGTGGATCTTTCATTCATCAGATTTGTCTGTAACGGATCATGGCCAAAATTATTTGGCGGTCCTGTTGTAGAGATTTGACAGCTGGAGCTGTAGTATCAATAACTCACTATTGTCTCCTATCACTATGTTTCCATGACGTGGTTAATCATCATTTCAAATCAAAGTTAATCACCAAAGTTTTTTGTCATCTGCAAGATGCAAACAGCAAAAAACCACAAATCAAGATAATTTCATTACTCGCAATTTGTTGCCAAATATTTCATGCCTGTGAGAGATGGAAACGGCACTTGTGAGTGACGCACCAGAAAATGCCGCACAACCTATTCCTGTTTAAGCATTTTTCACACTTCTGTCATTCTTGCTTCGATTTGAGTAGTTTTAAACGCGCCGCTATAGCCTCTGGCATAATAGTCCTCATCTTTTTTATCAACGCCCCCATGGTAATCCGCAACACGTGAATGTTTATTAAAACATTTATCTGGTGAATAGGCATTTGAATATTTTCAATAGACATGTGAGTGTCTATTGAAACATTTATAGGGTGGTAACTCAACATGCACACAACTCCAAATTCCCATCAACCACACAATGGAAGCAATGATAGTGATTGGCACTTCCAAAAAGTACTTGTATTAAATCATTCCAAATAGTTAAGGGAGGAGTTGGGCTTCCCAGCTCACTCGCGAGTTGGTGTTGGCAACCCCCAACAATGAGGGTTGCTCTCAGATAGCACTGCTATAAGGAACTGGTATACTCTTTTGAATAGTACTTCAGTAAAAAGCCAGTAAATAGTACGCCTAGTAACTATTGCTACTATTAAATAGTCCTTCCGTAATCTACTAGCTCATGAATACTTTTTTCAAATTATTATAGCTTAAACACACAGCATTATATTATTCATAATAATACATTAACACTTTGAAGCCTAACCTTGTAAGCAAATTTCCTGATCCTAGACTGTATTGACAACTTGCAGCAGACTTCGAACGCATTTGGGAAAACAAAATTTTGTTTAAGTGAATCCTGTTTTGAAGCTCTGAGCTCGTAAAACTCAATGCAAAAGCAGAAACTAAATATAGAAAATGATGCAATATCCAGCCTAACAGCTATGTTTGAGTAACTGGCCATTGACTGATTTCATTTTTAAAGTTAATAAATTGTGACAGGTAATGCGACTTAGCTTAACACTTTGAAACCTTGTCTTGTTTATAGAAGCAGGCCCACTGATTCTAGACTGTATTAGCAACTTTCCATCGACTGTTAATACTTAGAATTGGATGTGATCACTCAGAATAACACAATTCTTTTGGAACTGAATATCAATTTAAAGCTACAAGCTTGTGGAATACCATGAGAAAAAAATCAAATAGAGTAAATAATTTATTCATACACTGTTTTTACATTATACATATTATTATACTACAGTTGTTATTACTACTGTTTTTATTACTACTGTTTTTATTATTACTAATATCACTTTTATTGCTTTGATAGAATTTTAAGTAGTTTAACTGTTAAACCATTAAATGGTAGAAAGTTTGTACTTACCTTAAATATTATATATTATTATAATATTTCATTATTAAAAAGCACTATACTAGTATTTACCATACCATAAATTTACTAGTGATACTGTTCTTGCATTTCAAGACATGTTTTGTTAACTATTGTAACTATAAGTGTTTGTTTTATTATTGAATTTTAAAAGGAGAGGTTTGTGATTTTCTTTCATCCAAACATGGTAACACATAAAAGATTAGGAAATAATAATAACAATAGCTATATTTTATTGCAGATAATGTTTGTATAAGCATTGCTATTTTCATTATTAAATTACTGCACTTTAAAATAAAAAACAAACGTCTTTTTAATATTAAATATTAATAATCGTACTCATTACAAAGAACATAGTATTAAAGCAATATGACTAAATGAAAACGAATATTTATATTTCCTTTCTTGCAACAGGACATGGCTCGCATTAGATCTTTAATGCAACACCTGTCGAAGTGTTACAAAAAGGAATTATTTTACCTTTAGTAATATAAGCTAATTAGGACATAGACTTCAGTTCATCTGAATGGTTACCATGGTAATGTTCTAAGTCTCTAGCTTGCTAATGAAATCTTGTAATTGGGTAACACTTTATTTTATATGTTTGTATTTGTATATCAGAAAACAATAAGTTTCTCATGTGAGGTGCATAGTTATTTTTCAAGTAGCCTATCACGACTCAGCAAGTAAGTCAGAAGCTTTTGCTGATGGCTAACTAGCTCTGTC
Source organism: Watersipora subatra (assembly GCF_963576615.1). Lineage (NCBI taxonomy): Eukaryota > Metazoa > Bryozoa > Gymnolaemata > Cheilostomatida > Watersiporidae > Watersipora > Watersipora subatra. Next base: position 59,478,800 of record NC_088715.1, read on the forward strand.
TATCCAATACAACCTTCTGTTGATGTGCATGTGCAGAGCTTCTTGGCTATCACTAATTTCTCTCCTAACATGCCAAGAAAGGCAGTTTTGATAAGTTATTCGCCTCTGGTTTGTTTTAGGATATTTAAAAAAATGTTTATTTTTGTGAAGTGCATTGTGTATCATAGGAGTTAAAGTTTGTGTTTGATTTTACAGGCAGATACGAAAAGCTTCTTCCAAAGGATACTAGAAAAGAAAAAAAATACAACTTCTCCGGAAATCAAAAGAATTCAATTAAAGACTTTCTCTCTAGACAGTACTCCTGTGAATAAAAACCTTTCATCTAGTATACAACCATCTGAGCACATTACGAGGAGCATAAGTTTTGTTCTGGATGGGTTTAGCACCAAGAAATGTAGAAATGTTACAACTAGCAGTAAACAATTGGTAACAACAGAAGAAGCCAACAGAGATCCAGCTTAGAGCACTATTTAATGCTTGATTATTCCTGAGATTGAAATGCAAAAGTCTAGTCCTTCAATAGCTTGATTATATGATGATGTATGCATTTTTTAGCATACAATATGTGCGATTTATATTGACTGATATTTTTTCCAATATTGATCTTTTGCACGTATGGAAAGTGAAAGGTTACCATTTGATAAACTAATGATTATTTGCTCTATTGCTGCCAACTTGACCTTTTTAATGAGTTTACAGCAAAGAGTATTATGGTCAATTGCGTTGAGTATAAGACACAATCTATATGTATAAATTCCAGTGTTTATCACTTGTGTGTCCGCTTATAGTGATAAAGTTTAAAGTAGTAAAAGTCTACTTCGCAGTAAATTTGAATCAGAACCTGTAGATCTGCAAGCAGACATTCAATTCACTATGCTACATTGTCCTTGCCATACTATAGAATAATTGTGCATATACTTATGCACCACTTGCTAATATACTAGGATACTGACACACAACTACATGGCACGCCATAACATCAAGCCGATTTCACGGCTTTGATTATGGTAAATATTTAGACTAGCTCAAGTTACTAGCTTAAGTTACTCAAATTCATTGGTTAATTACTTTATTACCTGCGTAATACCAAACATTAATCTAGTAGTAGAATACAATCAGTATTTTCTTACACAAAGAAAACAGAAAAGAATGGAAAAATATTATTGCTAGTGGTGTATAAAAATAGAAGCATAGTTAAACATATAAAATACGTTGAATTTGTAACGAATAAAGTTAGTTAAATTTATTAAAAAATTAAGAAATAAACTTTATTAAAGCAAAGTGAGAGTAAACCCATCACAGGTAACAGGAAGCAATAAGGAGTGCACTTCTAGTCAGTCTGGAGTTATCTACCCCAACATGAAGGTCTACGGGTAGCTTTGTTAAAAGTATGATTTGCGAATTTTCTATGGATGAGGAACATACTACATTAGCATTTTTAACACCACAAATACTGATCAAAAAGAATTATGTTGAAAATGGTAAGAATATATTTATAAATGGATAAGTATCAGCTTATATGGTTGTCATAACGACCTTAAAGTAATTGCATGATTTATTATAAAGCAAAGGGATTCGCATTGTTTTAATTACTTTGATATTATATTTGTCACTTTGGCATTTTGCTCAAAGACTTGCATTGTGCAATCATTAGTTTTTTTAAGCAAAACATTAAGTTTTGATCAAACCAAGTTTTTCTTTCAAGTACAGAATGTTGGTTCGTGATTGGATGATATTACAAATGCCAGATTTTGCAAACAAAATAATCATTTGCAAATGTAATAAAATGAAACAAAGTGAAAAAAGAAAATTTAAGAGATGCCTGCCCTTACAGGCCTTATACTCTCGATATAACAACTGTCTTCACTGCACACTATTACTGTGTGTATACTTGGCATCTTCCTTGGCAGTTGTTGTTCATCGTACCTTCATAAACCACTCAGTGTTACCTATTTTTCTAAAGTTTAAATGACATACTCTTTCACTGTATAAGCTATAGGCCTTGCTTTCTCTGTGTTGAAACTGCTATCTTTTGCTGATGCTGTGGTACTGACACAACAATAACAATAATATTGTTACTGTTGTGTCAGCACAACAATAACAATATTCTACAACATTCATTTTCAGTAACAACAATAACAACAATACAACAATCAATAACAACAATCATTTTCATATATTATATGAAAATTATTCGCTGGCCAGTGATCAAAATAGCTTTTCAAGCTGTCTCTGAACTAACTGTGTAGGCTCAGATATAATAAATAGTTATTGTGTAATGAATTTTTCATTAATTTTAAGTATTTCATCGCTAAGAAAAAAAGTTTAGTAAAATAATGTATCGATTATGTGGTCAGTTTTATTAATACTTTTCATGCTTTTTGGCAAATATTTTTTAGAAAATTAGCCAATGAATGAGTTCCTCACCCCAAATGATGACGGGATGCTGTTTATCCATCAAAATTTGCTATCTGCTATCTTGTTTAGCACTTAGAAATGTCCAACCAGTCATACACAAGCGCAATCTAAGTTTCTTTTCAAGAATAGTATTATAAGCAAGGTAATCCATCAACCTGTTTGAAACAGGAACCTAGTTATCATTCATCTACATTCTACACGAACTGCTACTGTGAATATCACAGCAAACCAGAAAGTGCACCTTTTTAAAGTGATGAAAACTTAATAATTTAACAACTTTAAGATGAACTCGCACAACACTTTATTAGTTTTCATCAAAACAATGATTGCCCTTTATGACCTTTACTATATATTGTTCTACCCTCACATGATTTATGGAATAGAGTTGTGGAGTTATGCTGACTCATTAGAGTTGGAAAGCTTTCTTGTTACAGCAAAAAGCTGTGAGAATTATTTTAAAAAATAAACCAGAAGCATAAGTGATTAATAGCTTTTCTTCATTGAAATAATACCTGTAAAATGCTATTTTAATTCCATCTTGTGCTGCATTTTATCAAAGTTTTTAAAAATGTTGATTTTCAAAATATGGTAATTGATCAGAGCTACTGTCCCAGATTAAAGACAAGCAATGCTTTTAAAACACAATACTTTTAAAGCAAAAAAGGTCAAAGTTCACTGCAGCTAAATCATTCAATAAATACTCATTTGACATTCATGATTTGGCTTCTATAGTGTTGTAAAAGTGAAGCTGGTGGAGCACTTGGAGGCAGCCGGTGATGGTGGTGCTACTGGTGCTACTGGTGCTCGCTCATGACTGTGTCTGTTCTTCTGCAAACTGCCAGCAAGGCTGTTCTGCTGCTAATCTCAAACTATCGGACAGTTCCTTTTGCTTTATGTTTGCATTTTTGTTATTTTCTATTTGCACCTATAAATTACATGCAATAAAAACTCGTGCACGCACTCACAGAAAGTATCGGTACTTTTTGATCATTTTTGATTTTTATTGATGTTTGAGGTGATCTGACAACTATATTGTTTCAAAATTAAAATGGACAAAACATAAAAACACTCAGAAGAAACAATGCGCAAAATGACGTCATTAGTTGTTTTGTTGCTATAATTGATATCGGCTATTGTGTTCAAGTTGCAGGTTTACCCGTCTCTATTCTGTTGGTCTCTTTGCAACTATAGACGTCATAATCACACTTTTACTTGATTCGAGGATTTTAACCCCGATCAAGTCTTGTCAATTTTAATCTTGAAACATCCTGGCAGTCAGATCACTTCAAACATAAAAAACAATCGCCAGTAATAGAAATAATAGAAAATACTGATACTTTCTGATAAAATCTGTAAAAATGTTGTGCAAGTTGATCATTAATATTAGCTGATGAAGTCGGCCATATTGCCAGTGTGGCGGTCTGAATCAAGAGCTGTTAAACACAAACAGAAACTGAATGAAAAGGTTAAAACTGAGAAACCTGCATAGAAAGAAGTAAATGTGTAATGGAGGAGAGTTGGATGATATAACGCTTGGAGATTTGGGAGTCTGAGCAGAGATCAAAACAGCGTCAAAGCAAATATCGAGCAAGAAACAGCAGAACATCAGATAACTACAGACAACCCTCATTGGTTCGGACTCATACAGACTGGCCATTCCCTGACATTGTAAAAAGTCCAAACATCAAAAATTGAGTACTGTACAGCACATTAAACAGCCTATATTGTCTCTTACACATATTCGTAGACTACAATATGGTACAGGATGCGTATGCCGAACATGCGAGAGAGTAAAATATGGCTATACCTGCAATAGGGTACAGTATAAGGCTAATAGCGGTGATAATAACAAATACAACTCCTGTACAACACTCTGATGATTAACTCACCCACGTGAGCCACTTACGAGCCACCGATTAGTCAAAGTTGTCATTCTTCAGACAGGCACTGCGACATCGGACGATCATTCAGACCCTGGACGTTGTTTGAACAATCGAAAATCTAGGGAAGAGAAAATTGAAAAAGCAGGTGTCGACTGTACTTATAGAACATGAGATTTATGTCAGGATCTCAATCGGCAACTGCTGGTTCAGCCAGTCGTTGGAGACGACGAAGAGAGCTCAGTGATTGGCACCAAGATTTGCTATTTTTAGCATGCTCTGTTTTAGAAGCTCATTATTCATTACCTGTCAGGGAAGTGTGTGGGCTGGATGCTATCTGATTCATATTCAAAGGTAAATGAAAGCCTGTGTATATAAAATGAAGTAATGCCATCTCACCATAACTGTTACCAATATCCTTACTACTGTGTGGCATATGATTTTAGAAATAGGCTTACACAACCAGGCCCGTACTCGCTGGCCGGCTGAGCCGCCTCAACTTGCAACCACGTAATACAGGCCTGTACACAGCGCTATAAGACGACTGCCAAGAAAAGAGATAATGACATCGAGTAGAAGTAAAATCGTGCAATCATCACACGTCTTCTCTGATGAAAAAAGGGAAGGACAAGCTGTGAATCAGAGTGTGTCTTTGGAAGAGTAAGAACCTAGCCAATTTGAAGCCTTCTATTGTATATACAAGCCTTCTATTGTATATACAAGCCTTCTATTGTATATACAAGCCTTCTATTGTATATACAAGCCTTCTATTGTATATACAAGCCTTCTATTGTATATACAAGCCTCCTATTGTATATACAAGCCTCCTATTGTATATACAAGCAGGTCCCCTGATCCTAGACCGTATTAACAACTTTCCACCGACTGTAAAAGCATTTAGAAAAGCACAAATCATTTTGAACTAAATGTAATTTTGAAGCTGTAAACTTTTTGAAAACAGTGATAAACACAGAAATCAAGCAGAGTGAATAGTTCATATTGCACAATTTCAAAGAAGTAAAGTTTTAGAGATAACTGAAAAACCATAATGATCGCATTATATTGAGACTGATAGAGTGTGTATATCTGTTATGAATTAAAAGCAAATAGTTTTAGTATCAAGCTCTTGTTGCTGATAAGAAGTAATTTTTTACCTTTATTTTTTTCTTGCATTATTAAGAACTTTAGTCGGTGTTTCATTAGAAACTGATGTCCTGTGGGCAGCAATTTTTTCATTTCTCGGTCAGTTTAAAATTCCCTCTAAATTTCAGCGATATGTCAAGAAGAATTAGCAATCCAGTTGGCTTAATATTTCAGGATTACGCTGAAAACGTACCACGCGCAAAGCGGCCAAATTGTTGTAATTCTAGCTAAAGAAGAAATGGAAGAAAACAACACGAGTCCTCTCGGGCATGGGATCTGATGAGAGAACAATTCCCCAAATTATCTCCGATCTAAGCTTTAATGCGTTAAGAGCTATCTATTTTTTATTGGTAAATAAAAATAGCATATATTTTGATGACAGCGGGGAACCACAATCATGTACCAAGATGTATATTAAAAATTGGCTAGAAGTAGTTATCATAAAACTCTGAGCCGAAGTATGTCAATCAATCTAACCGAACTGGCCAAAACTGTGTTAAGGTGAGCATTCCCTGCTCGGCCTGAAGGATGTTCCCATCTTCTCTCTTATTTTTCTCTAGTTTATTCTCATGTGAGCTTATTTATGCTTGTTGACTTTGGTATTGGTTCGCGTTCTTACATCAGACTGAAATTAAACCATAGCTTTATTGATAATTATTTTCCATTTGAACCATATAAATAGCCTGGCATCTTTTCAGTGGAAGACAGTACACTCTCGGTGCTCATAGCCTACACATCTCACGCTTGTATTCATACATTACTGTGGCTTATGTGAATACAAGTTTACTAAGTGAGGATAGATGCGTAAACATCCCTAACACCAGTTTTTTTAAATGGAGCCACACGTGAATGGAGTAACAGTAATCTTTTACAACCTGGAGTTTCTTGAACTTTCACATAACCATTTTGTGACAGTAATCATATAACCAAAGTAAATAGATAGCTCTCACTCTCGTTTCTCATTTTTGTTTTTATTGTCTCCCCTGCCCTGACTTTCCTATTGGTTAGATGAGCGTTTGCTTTGCTAGTACTTTACTAACTACATCTCTATGTCTATGTAGTGTGTGAAGTGTAGTCCTCATTGGTCATCTTCTCTACGTTAGTCTACCCTGAACCAACTACTGCGTACATTTTTAAATTCTTTTTTTAACCGTCCTTCTCAATTTGAGTTTAGAGAAAATTTTTCTTTTGCCGAGTCATATCTTCTTAAAAATATCTCATAAAAACCAGGCAGCACTTCACTAGTCTAGACCCTAACAAAAGTTACACTGGTAAGTAAAGCTATGGTAGTTCATCAAGCATTTTGTATGTTTAAGCATAAAAATGGAACATTTCAATTTAGAGCGCCAAGTTTAAGGCTGGTTCACACTATATCGCCGTATCTCATCGTTGATGACACAATACTTCAGTGATCGTCAATGATAACAATTTTCACACAATGTTCACACTATTCAAACCCATCGTTTGCAACAGCAAATACACTATGACATAGTGTTCTCATTTATCTTACGAAGAAACCTCTTTGTTTTCGCATGCTAGAATCAAATACTAGTCTTGCAGCAACTATCACGAACGGAAATAAATAAATCACACTGTCACAACCGTGAATTACTATCGTCAAAATGGTTCACATAGTACAGGCTGTCTGTTGATGATCGCCGAAATATCGGGCAAGTTTGACAGCTGCAAACTTCTCCAACGTATCCACCTTGCTTCATCGATGCTACCAATCTCTGTGCACATAATTGATGATGATTGCCGAAAGGACATCATCTCCATACAGTTATATAGTGTGAACCAGCCTTTAGCAATAAAAACGGATGGATTGTTTATAGGATAACCATGTGAGAAAGCCGCTTTTTCTCTTTGTAGTTGACATAGTCTACAAGGAGAAAGTCTATTCGACAAGGGTCCAATAGTATACTCTGTCTATGAGGGTCTACATACTCCTTGTCATCTTGTAGTCTACTAGACTGATGTTGCACAGAAGCAATTGTGGTTGGATGCCCTTCCTAACACCCCCATTGTCCTTGTAGGACTTAAACTCCCAACGTGCTGATCGTAAGTCAAAGCCCTAACCTCTGAACCATGACTCCTCCAAGAGCCAAAGTCTAGCTATATTTTACTAAATCAAACCTCTAAATAAGAGCTCAAGTTGTTCTGAGATCTGCTTGGTATAAATAAGAATATATTTTTGCAATAAGACTTTAAAATTCATAAAATTCAGTCTAAAACACAAAACCTATGGAAACTCCTGATACATGCAGTCGACCTTGCTTTCTTCTGTTTCATCACTCACCCGAACTTGTAATTGTCTAAACAATGTCCAGGGTTTAGACGATTGTCCGATACGGCCGCGTTTATCTGAATAATAACAGCTTTGACCAATAAGTGGCTATCGCGACAGACAATGTGTGCATGTGAGTTTCCTACCAGTGTTGTACTGAAATTTTCATTTTGTATTCTTACTGTTATTAATATTATGTTGTACCCTATTGTAGTTATAACCATATGTTACTCATATGTTACTGTATATGCATCTCGTACTATATTATAGCCTAGGAGTATGTGTGGTAGACAATATAGGCTGTTTAATGATCAGTAGGCAACTTTTCATGTTTGGACTTTTTACAAAGTCTAGAAATTAACAAATCGGATGAAATGTTAATTCAAAAACTGCATATGCAATGTCTCCAATTATAAGCTGCTTTAGAAATACAAAAAACAATAAATATCTTTACACTTGACAGACACATATATACTTGCGCATACGCTATAAATACACTCAAATGAAAAGCTTTATTTCTTAAAGTATGGGAAAATGGCTGTAATGTATTTTCATTTCCGCTACATAAAGTTGTGGTTATTTCTTGGTTGTTTCAGCTCTATCTAACGATCGTAGTTTATTTTTAACATTGCCCGTTGACGGGAGTATTTCGCTTAAACATAAGTATTTATTGGCAGAATATCACCAATTACTGCATTAGATATATGTTATTACAGAGAGTTATGAAAAGTGTAGCCAAGGCTAACCTCCAAGCTATATCAGTAAACAATTTTTAAAAATCTTTTTTTCATGACGGGCATTTTTATACCTCTCCTCGAATATAGGTATTCAAAATATTGAGTGAATATTACAAGCATATTTGAGTCGAATGTTTTACCTTTATAGACTCCATGATGCTTCGTGGCTCCAACCAGAACAATTTGAAATGTGCATGATATTTAACACTACAGTAGCACCGCATCACTGTTCAAGCAGCATACATTTCCGACATTTGAGTTACCGGTTTTAAAATCCTGTGTAAACTAGCCAAGAATATTTGTATTCATCCATTCACACATATGACAAACACCACCTAATATTTTCTGATAACAATATGCTACATCCACCATCATATATTTCAGTTTATGAACTTTCTGTTACTTCAATTCACTATCTTGACTCCTCTACAATACTATTAGATTACTAACTTTTAAAACTCATTTGTTCAACTCACCCAATAATTCCTGATTTCTGTTTTCTATTTTGGTTTTGGCACGTAACGACGAAAACCATCATTTTGTTGATGACTGATGCCAACATAAAGTTATACATAAACCAGAATGAGGATGGTGCCCAAATACTTTACAAAAAGCAGTCCTCCGAATAATTGAAATAATTTATTTGTTCAACATAAAATCAAAGACTACCTATAAGAGCAAATATAAACTATTGACCAACGTTGTTTGAAAGAGGATGCGTTAAATCTATATTGTATTTAATATTAAAGGTAAAAACCAACTGACAAAAGGCATGTTCACATAATAATGCCTTCATATAACCCGGGTGTGGCAAGTTGACCGGGTTATCTTGTAAAATACTGATACGGGACTTGGTCTAAATGTGTAGAAACAAGGCTGACAAGACGCTGGCAGCCAAGGCATGACTGACAGAAAAGTAAGTGAATTGTCGATACACAAAGGAGATAAGACTGGCCTGAGTGAGTGACTGCAGGTAAGATGACAGAGCTGATGATGCTGTAGATTCAAAAGTAAGGAGAGTTGAAGCGATTTCAGCCAATCTCAGAAAGATATGTGAGTGGAATGGCTATATTGCGCCAACTCGAGATGAAGTCAGTCTCTGTCCTCTGCAAACTGCGTACATATGTTAATATAATTATAAAGAAATTCAAAATAGTCATAAAAAGGAATGTGCAGTAATATTTGCTATACATCAGACGTCTGGCACCTGTTGACACTTGTTGATATTTTAACCGCATACTGATTGGCTGGTTTCATCCGGAGCACATTCTTTGGCATGTATCTTGTCTGTAGTCGTGGTGCAAACTTTATCGATTGTGTCAGCCTCTACTCGAACTGCCCCTGAAAACCAGAAAACTGGAAAAATTAGTTTCTCGCTATCCCTCTGACTGTTACAAATGTCTACCGCTACAAACTTTTACTGTTACAAACTTTTGTAATTACAAGCTTTGCGATCAGTGTTCGAAATGGGGGGGTACGCAGGGGTACAGCATACCCCTAAGAAAAATTAGTGGGGGTATTCCCTAGGACGCATACCTCCTCATATAAGGTTGCTCATATCTTATTAAATGCGGTAAAACCGGAATGAAGTGAAATGTTCACACAACGTTTTTTTCCTTTTCGTTCCGAACTTATATTAGCTCGAGTTCATTACACCGAAAACAGTGCGCGTTTTCGGGACGAAAAAATTACGCTACTGATCTTTAATTTCTTTAGTCAGTTTTTTGATATTATAGCAGATCAACTAAATTGTTTTGTTAAAAACCTGAGAACTGATCAGTTTTCTATCAACTGACACAATCGACGGGACCCTGTGTCGGCCGCCCTGTGAAACCCTCGAATAGCTTGAGATTAATCATTGCTTGGATTCTTCTCTTGTGTTTTGGATGGTAGTTTTGAATAAATTCTTGCTTATTATACTAGTTTCTTCGTTTCTTTCAATTCATAATAAAACAGCATGGGCCAATAGTTAACTTTTTTAAAGGTGAGTAAGAATTAGTGACTGTCATGAATTCAGAGTCTGTATTTAAAAAAATAGTGAGTGACTGAGCTTATCATATAATAATAATCATGGTGGCTTGGAGATGGGACTGTCTTGTGTCTGGGGTCTGTGTGGACTGTCTATAGGGCTTTTTGACTCACTCACATCACAACCTGGAGTCTCCATAGTCATAGAGCACATAGGTTGTGCAGCTAAGCCCACTTTCAATTTCTTACTGAACACAACACAGGGTTTTAAGTTATGGAAAACAGCATAATTTAGGGGCATTCATGCTAAAAAAAATTTCCGGGGGAGTACCCCCGGACCCCCTCTACTGAGAGGGTGCAGCGCCCTTCTCAGACTCACCCTGTGGACGGCGAGCAGGGCCGTTGGCCCTGGACACTACCCTCCTGGCATGACAGAGAGTACCCCCAAGAATCTCTCTCCACTTCAGACACTGTTTGCGATATAGTTTCAAGTGCTCACAAATATTTGGGAAAATCAATGTTTTATAGAAACCTTTCTTTGTTGAATGCATCATATTCAAGGCATTTTTGTGAAATAAAAACCAATCCATTCCTAGATAGTTTTTGTGTGCCAAAACTGATCATATGTCGGAGCAAATATTTTCACAATAATGAACACCATTTTTCAAAATTTGACATGAAATTCAAGGGAATATTTTATCACGTGATTCCAACATACATGCACATTGTTCAAAGCTTCTTGAATAACTGCATATTGTAAATCAGTAGATATGCACACAGTTCTACATCACATAATTTTATTCTACAGTGCCCAAATCATATTAAGCAGCTATTCAGATTTAATTTTAACATCAGAATATAGCGCCTTAGAATGACATGAAGAAATTTTAGAGCAAAATGAGCAATTCATTATAAACCTAGTAGCTATAGTACGATAGAAAGCAAAAGTAATGTGAAGACAGGAAATTCTAAAATGAAAGTGATAACGCTGGCTGTAACTAAAATAAAATGTAAATAATATTAAACAATAAAACATATATATATATACTATTAACATAAAAATAAATTAGCAATAAAAACTACTTATTGATCACTAATACCCTGTCAGTCGCGTGTGCTGTGGGAGACCGTCATGTGTGCCAATAAAGCATAAAGAATATCCGCACAATTATTCCACGGGAAAGCAGTTGACTGGTGCAGGTGTTTGGGTGTTGGTCTACCAAACTGAATGCCGCGAGTTCGAATCCCATACGGTGCAACCTTTTTTGGTGGCTTCAAACTGTGACTACAGACGGACGAACACTGATTATAGGCATGATTACTTAAGCTTTTCGGAATTCATTTTTAAAATAATTTGATAAAATTCATTTATATTATTGCCGCGTGTAATTCTATGCAAAATATACACCATTAGATTTCTTGGGCTATGGAACAAATTAAAAGAATTACAGGGTCGTAAGAGACAATTTGCTTAAACTTTTCATGATTTTGATGTACAAACTAACAACACTATTAAGCTAGCAGCCCCGTGTGCCGTGAGAGATTGTCATGTGTAATCACTATATCCATTATTATTATTGATTCACAAAACAGTAAGGTGATAGAGCAGCTTGGCAGTGGTCATGTGCTTGACTTTAAATCTGAAGCCTAGGGTTCGATCCCTGTGAGAGGTAATTTTTTTCCTAACATACTTGGTGTGGCTTCGGACAGACAGACACTGCTCTAATTACAGTAAAGCCTAGCTGAAGGTCCGGCATTGCCTGAGTAATAAAATATGTCTTTGCACAGAAAAATTATTTTTATTTAACATATAACAACAGTTACTATTCTAACTTTCCAACTTCGATTCATAGAAAAAGTGTTTTGTATCGATAATATTATGAGAAAAAATAAAACAGCTGTAAAGTTTTTCAGACAAGTGCAACTTTTGAATTTCATATCATGAAAGAAAGGTTTTACTAAATAAATTAGGAGAAAAAATAAAACAACTGTAAAGGCGTTTAAATTTAAAATATAAAATAACTAGCAAGCAATGGCTAAATAAAGTATTTCTTGCTACGATTCCAATGAAAAATTATTTGGTGTACAATTATGTGATTTTAATTTGTTTCAGTGCTGGCATCGTAAGGCGAAATACCGTAGAATGGTACAGAAACCCATAGTAAATATTTAATGCAAACACTCTTCCCCCGGTAAAAATAACCAAAATTTTATATACATACTTTACATACTTAAATTTAGTTATAAAACAATATGTTAACCTTAGTAACTATAGTTACCTACAGTAACTCTTGTGTATTTAGTGGTTATGATCTGCAAGAAAATGCAACATTACAAGGTACTACATGCAGTACGTACCGTGGGGAGTTCTTACCTTCGAGACAGACGTATAACATAAACTTTGAATTTAGCTTAAATGGATATATCTTACTAAACACATACTTAAAGCTAAGTTATAGTATGGATTTTGCTCAACTAAACTTCAATTTTTCATAGGCTAAAATTTTATCACTTATCTCTATTCAAATTCATTTTACTATAACTGTTAGCGAATAACGCTGAACTGAGATAGCGAGCTTCTTATATCTCTTTGAGTGGTCGTGGGAGTGATTTCAGCGAACAACAAATCAACATTTTCATTCTTTCATCGTAATCAGTACATCGGCCACCAAATTTTAATTTTGAGAGAAACTTTTGCTAATACCGTCCGGCGGAAAAAAATCACCCTCACATGGCGAGGACAAAAAAACATCGTGTTCCACATAGTGAGGCAAAAAAATCTTGACAGGGGCATCGCCACCGGAGGGCACACTGTATTAATTAACAAAATAGAAAGTGCACATTTAGCGTGTGCAATCGGGAAAAGGATATACAGTATCTGGTAAGAGCGCTGGGTGTGATAAGTATGACTTAGCATTATGGTTATGCACACTTGTTAGTAGACTTGCAATTTGAATGTCGCGAGTTCTAATCCAGTGCGAAGGTGATTTTTCATTGTTAAAGCTTTATCGCTATAGCTGGACAGAGAAACGACAGATGACAGACAAACTTTGATATTTATATATAAAGACTATATATGGACTTTTAGTCGTTCATCTGAAGTCCTCCCATCATTGTTTGAAAGTTAATCCGATCTAAAACTCAGCTTATGCTGGAAATGAATAAAATGGAATCATGATTCTATATAAAGAAGAATGCACTTTTTGAGCGATGTTTCTTTTCGTACAACACATCAGTTTCTATGGTGATGATGAGAATCAACACTTTTATTTGAATAAGATACGTGAAGTACTGAGCAGCTACAACTTTGTCATTGAAATGATGCCTTCTCCCAGTGTATGTAGCCAAGACTTAATGAACTTTCACAACAATTTAGTAGATTTTATCAGAAAGTATCAATACTTTTCGAATATTTGCGATTGTTTTTGATGTTTGAGGTGATCTGACTGCCGGGATGTTTTAAGATTAAAATTAACAAAACTTGATTGCGGTAGAAATACTAGGAAAAACATACATGTATATGACATCACCAGTTGCTATAGCTAATATAGGCTATTGCGTTCAAGTTGCAGCGTTATGCGTCTCTATTCGGTCGGCCTCTTTGCAACTATAGACATCATAGTCATGTGTTTTAATCGTGATCAAATGAGTGTTTTGGCCAAGATCAAATTTTGTCGATTTTAATCTCAAAACATCCTGGCAGTCAAATCACCTGAAACATCACAAACAATCACAAATGATAAAAAAATACCAAAATGCTTTGATGAAATGTTCTAAAATTCTGTGTAAGTTCATCTAGAAGCAAGCTGTAATGCCAACGCTGATGAGAGTAACACAGACAGCAGACTGACCTGACTGGGGATACATGGAGGTTTGCCTAATGAGAGAGTGAGCGTGCTCATTGTTACAGTCTCTGATAATCCTCTCCTTCTTCATCACAAACTCGCCCACATGTTTCGCTTTCAATACGAGTTCACCGGAAGGAATCGGGGCATATTCCTGCAATAAAGGGGAGCCTATACACATCCAAGATTCATGTTAGTAATTTCATGAAGAATTCCTAATACCTTAAATTCTTTTTAAAACTCAGCATAGGGTATTCACGATATCAACGGAATATCAAAACCTCATGCGACATAGTAGCCATTTATATAAGGCACATATAAAAATTTTTTTAGGCGTAACCTTCGTAACGCGGAGTTGTTTTTCCATCACAATGGTCTTTGAGACATTAATTTACCACAATAGAAATTCATGATGCACCGCTCTTCACTAATTTTACTACCAGCGACGCTAGCCGTGTATGACAGGACACACAACCTTGCAACAATATAGTAGATGGGAGAGCTACACGCCAAGGTCAATATTGGATATCATGACATTGCCTAATGGAAAAGTGAAAGCCATGAACTCGAGAAATTACATCTATTGATAAGTTAGTAAGCTGGCCAGGATTGGTATAAGTCCAACAATACTAAGAAGATCTTGATCACATGAATGGCTAGTTTTTTCAAACTCTGAAACATTGAATATATTTTCAGCCAGGTATTCAGACTCGGGTCTCGGGTTGGAAACACTCTTGCAACAACATGTTCATTAGGTTTAGCACATTTTTTTGTCAGAAATTGACTAAATTCATGAACCTAAGGCTATCTTTTGATGTTTTAGAAAGTTATTAAAAATTAATAGCTATTATACAAGTATTACTCAAATATAGTAGAAGCTATTATTCAAAAATATAAATTTCATAAAAGGAAAAAAGAAAACCATCAACAAAATCTGTCAAACCGAGCAAAACTTCTGTTACTACAGAACCTCTGTAAAGGGGCTCGTATTCTAGTTAAGTGAAAATAAGTGTTTGTTTTAAAGATTCTGCAGAAAGAAACTGATGGCACACCAGTGACCCTTTTGAATGTTTAGTTTTGGTGGTAAGTCTGTGCTAGGGAATAAGCAGAGAGCCACAATTTCAGTGTCGAGGTCATGTAAAATTATAAATGGTTCATGCTATATGTTAACCTCTGGTCCAACATAAGCACAAAAAACATACTACTGTAAAACCTCTATTTGAGCGTCACCTATATTTGAGTGTCACCTATATTTGAACGGCTATTTGAACGTCACTATGGGAGAATGGTTGAAAAATAGAACGCCACCCTTTAATTGAATGCCACATCTATTTAAGCGATCCTATTTGACACTCTTAATCTATACAAACCCATATCAGCGAGTGATCATTAGAAAAGTGTCCACAAAAATGCACTAATAATGACTCGATTACATCAATAACAATGAATTAGTTCATTGTTTCGGTTCATATCGAAGTCCGTTTTCCAACACCAAGTCTTTAGGGTGTTTCATTAAAAATGTTGATTGCAACACCATAGAAATAATTAGTAACTGTATCAGGCTAATAGTAGTTCCTTTTTTAACACAGTCTTTTTACTTCAATGTATGTGGGAAAAGATTTCGCATTTATTATTCTACCTTTTAGAATAGCAAATGATGAAATGATTGTAGGTTAATTGTAAGCAATCGATATCAACTGGTAGAGACATGTATTAGCTTCCTCGTGTATGTTTATCTAAAGATGTTTGACAAGACGGAGGTGAGTTAGAAAATTTCTTGCGTCAAAAAGGGTTAATGTCGCACCGCCCAAAGGAGAGCACAAAATATAGACATTTTATTCGCCTGTGAGAGGGTTAAGTTTACCTTCTCAGCAATCTAACGAAGTGTTTGAAAAATACAACGCCAGCCTTTATTTGAACATCACCTCTAATAAAGCGCCCCTCTAAAGGAAGTTTTGAACAATAGAACGTCATGGCGTTCAAATAAATATTTATGGTATATTTAAAATTAGCGGCAACCTTGCTTGATACTTTAGATACATTTAACAAATGCTAAATAATGCTACTCAGATTCAAAATCTACAACAAAAATAAGGGTAGGACAACCCAAAGTAGTAGCTATCAAATGTAACAGCCATAGTAGAGCACCTGTCTAGGGGATTGCTGTGTAGGGGCTCCTTGAGGCTCCTGTTGGACATTGCGAGGTCTACCTGGAGCGGTATGTCGAATCTGTTGAGGATCTTCATGCATAGGATGTTGTTGACGTAGTGGGTGATGCTGATGATGTAGATGCTGTTGGTGCGGTGGAGGCTGCTGGTATGGTGGGTGCTGTTGGTGAGGTGGATGATGCTGATATGGTGGGTGCTGCGCAACATTTTGATCATGTATAAAGGGTCCCTGTTGTCTTGGTAAATAAGTCCGTTGTACATGTAGGGGTTGCCTCATGTTTCCCATATTGCGAGGGCTTTGTGGAAAATAATTACCAGTAGAAGGGTCATACGGTGGAGGAGCAGAGTACCTATGCCCAGCGTCTGCTCTAGGGTCAATTCGGTAATAAAATTGATTTTGCGGTAGGTACTGCTGCCTGGGATCGTATGAAGCTTGCCATATTGGGTAAGGGTAGTGCTCAGCTTCTGGGGTATTAGGGTGTGGAGGGTTTTCTGTAAGAGGACTAGGGATGCCTTCCTGCTCACTTGCTGGTCCGACCAGTTCCATGTGAGACTCTAAAAATGCTTCCTTTCCATTGTCAAGCTGAGTCAACCTGTGATACGAAGCCTCCTGCATAGTGTTTGTCGGTCCTGTGTCAATAGAAGATGAATTTAAAGTAGAGAACATTAAAGAATCGTCACTGGCCGGAGGATCTTCCAACATCAAAGAACATGGCCCTGCATCAGGCGCAGGTAGATCATCAGAGTTACCAGCAGGAAGCTGCCGTACACTGATACTGTCCATGCTAGGTATGTTTAGTTCCAAACTAGTGGCAGCTTGCTGCTGTCCAATCGCATTCATCCATAGGTCTTGCTTGACACTTTGTCCAAGACCCTCCTTAGATGTTTCTTGAATGTTCTGACTAGGATCAGAAGTACTATCCCGGGAGCTGTTCACCTCTGGACAGCGGCATTCGCTGACCAGAACATGGAATGAAGAGACATCCAAACCATTCTCTTCGATTGAGGTTGGAGGAGAATTTAAATTCTCAGCTGGCAGCAAAATCACATCATCACGCTGAGTGATATCGGAGAAAGGAGAGGTAGGGAGTTTGATCGATAGGTCCTCTATAGAAGCTAAGTTTTCCGTGTTTGCTGTTGCTATTCCTGAATCAGCAGTCAAACAGCTACAACAACAAAACCGCTGTAACTAGAAATGCCATTGCTATCTGATGTTACGGCTGCGATCAGACAGGCCTCCTAGAAATGTTGTTTGGATTGCAAAACTTGGATTACAACTTTGCATTGCAAAACTAGCAAATTGAAGAAAACATTACACTTGGGTCTTGCTTTGTCTGCAAAAATAGAATAACAGACATAGAGAAATATAGCGTAAATGCAACTCCCAAACTTTTAAAAAGTTTAATGAAAGCTTTTAGGGTAGGTGGACTAGAATATAACATAACATATATTATAATATTTCAGTTTATGTATGTTTCAGTATATGAACTTTCTGTTACAACAATCTAAAATTCCCTATCCTGACTCCTCCACAATACTATTAGACTGTGAACCATTAAAGATGTGGTTGCGTCAAAAAATTCGATTTAATGAAATTAAGACCCATAAAAGGCTAAAACATCAGCTACAATTTGATGCCTTTTTTGTCTTTGTAGACCAACCCTGTCCAGGGATATATGCGTTTGAATAAGGCCCTCTTTTAAAAAGCTCACATTCTAGCGGGTACTTATTTCGTGACATCACTAGTAATACATCTGAAAAGAAACCACGAGCGATAAATATAAGGTCACTTCATTAGCCAATCATCAGCGCGAAATTTTTATATAGGTCGTAATAAATGTTATCACTCGTAAATCATGTTGTCTGTGATCTCAAATTTAGGGATTTTACTCTATTATTAAATCGCATGGACATCGATATTTACTAAATTAATTAACATCGTTACTTTGATGAATTACTCGATCAGCACGTTTTATTGGCGAAAAACATAATTGTATAAATTGCTGTGAAGTTACTGCGAAGGTGACTTTGAGTTTTCTGGGCATCAGGTGGTTAAAGTTCTACGGAGGAAGATCGGAGAATGGAAGTAAATTTATCTTTTACTTTGAGTCTCCTATAGAGTTTCCTGTTGAGTTTACATTCAGATTATATTTCCCTGTTTGAGGCTATAATGCAAGTTCCTGCGCGTGTGAGATACGAATGTACAGTGAGTTCTTGACGGCTTCTCTTTAATCCATAGCATCTAGCAATACAATGGCTTAGATTGATGAATATACTAAAGATAATATTTTAGTACTCATTAATACATGTACTAGTTAATAAAATTATAACTTTTTGCTATCATTAATCATGGTTTTATATCTTTTTATCTGTTCACCTAGCTACATTTGCTTCAAATTTTCTGTGGCAGTTCTATCTAGTAAATTAGATTTATGATTTGACTTTAGATGTTCACCTCTCACTTGTAGAAAGTGAAGAAAATCGATTGATCAATGCAAATCTTTAAATTCCAGAACCAAAGCTTCGAATCGTTGGCTTGGCATACTTGTGCCTTTGTTTAACATTTATTCGTTTTTAAAATTACACTCGCAATCTATCAAACTCCCAATTTGAAAGCTTTCAGTAGATACGTTTTAGAATGACATATCTATGAATGACATATATTTATTGCATTTGTTTTACTGATTACAGGATGTTTATGTCGTCCCACCAGCCGAAGCAGCTTTGTCAGTGTGGAAACTGCCATAAAGGGGAAAGGGAGACTTAAATGTGTGCTGCATAAACCATGATGTTTTGTTTGAGTTTGCTGCAGTAGATGAATTTGTCTTATTGTATCAGCTAAAACTATGTGAGTGGCCACGACTTGATGAATATTTTTAATAAAAGCTTTATGCCGAGATAAAAATTTTTTGCTTGTAAAAATTATATAATAAAATAATATTGTTGAAGATCATGCAAAACATGATTTGCAGAATATTGTAGTGAATTGGATACGGTATATGGATGTCCGGAGAACTTGAGAATGTGAGTTCAAATCCAGTTTGCAGCAGACTTATCATCCTTAAAACTCTATCCCTATGTATATTCTTTTCAAAGACGCAGCTTGCTTATTTTACTTACGGTAGTAAGAAACTAGTTTTCGGTGTGGGCAATGATATACAGCCCCGCCCCAAGGATAGGCGACGGACTTAATGTGGGCGGGGCTTTTGGGAGGCTGTATATCGTTAGTGTGGGTAGCGGCGGAATTGTGCCGATAAAAAGACCTTATTCTACATAGTTTGCTTGACAAAATTACCGTAGACCGGTAGAATTGGTAGTCGGTACTCAAATGTTTACACAGCATTTGGAGAAAGTGAGTAAGACAAATTTTCAATTTTCGTTATTTGAGGCCTTTGAAACATTCATAATAATGTATCTTTAGCGGGATTTAAAATTTTATTCTAACCAACATGAGCAAATAGAAAATAAAATATATGCCAATAGAGCCGCGTAGGACTAGACTTTTATCGCAAATAGCCGATGTGAATACGAGATATATTGACAGATAAATCACGCGTGACATCATTTTGGGCAAGTCTGGGCATGTTTTTTTGGCCTGAGCGTTTTTACCGCGATCAGATTTTTTTGATTTTAATCTTCAAATATTTTGGCAATGAGATCACCTAACACAACAAACAACATATCAACTGATAGGGAGAAAAAAAGATTTCAATAAGATCAACTCAAATTTGACGCAACCACATCTTTAAAACACATTTGTTCAACTCACTTAACAATTCCTAATTTCTGTCTTTTCAATTTTCTTTTGGAATGTAATCAAAAATTATATATGTATATATATATATACATATATATGTATATATACATATATATATATACATATATATATGTATATATATACATATATATATGTATATATATACACATATATATATACATATATATATGTATATATATACACATATATATATACATATATATATGTATATATACACATATATATACATATATGTATATATATATACATATATATATGTATATATATATATATGTTTACATATATACATATATATGAAGTTTATTAAAAACTACAGGTTAAAATCATTACTACTATTAGTTTCATGCAATCGTGTTGCAATCTTCAGGTAGAATGACTAAAATGTATAATGTACAAGCTATAAAATTACTTAATAAAGCTGAGGGCTTAATACTATTGTGTGATATATATATTATAGTATACAGCAAATTATGTAGTCAAATTATGTTATTGAGCTAATTAGGTGTTTTCTGGCATGCCAGTATGTGGATATCAGCTCACTTCTAGTGTTAAGGCTGGCTAACTTCGGTTCGAATATGATGAAGTACTTTTCCCATAGACATAACTGGCAAGATTTTGTTGATGTGTTGTAAGACCGCGCTCTTTTGATGATCTTGCAGGTTATATTATAGCGAATGTTCTTGTCTTTTAAGTCCCATATGTATTTACTCAATTCTGTTTGTAGCCTTTTAGTAGGATATTTAAAGGATGTTTTGTGGTTGGCTAGTCTTGTTTTAAAAGTTTCAGTGAGGCCTACATACGTTTGTGTCTCTTGCCCATCGCGTTCTTCAGACTCTACGGTTGCCTGATATACTATGCATTTTGAAAGGCATTCTCCATTTAGAGGGCAATTTTCCCGATTTTTGCAGTTGCATTTTCTGTCGGTGTAGGTTGGTTGCGATAGTGCTTGTTTATTGTGCCCGCTAATTATGTGGTTGATGTTTGAAGTACAGCTATAACTTAGTTTTACGGAGTTTTTGTTGAAGATTTTGTGTAATTTGTGTTCTGGTGAAAATTCACTCTCCAGGATCTGGAAAAATTGTTTACCGATCTCGGTGTTAACAGCTTTGTTGTATGGGGGGTGGCTACAAACAGAATTGAGTAAATACATATGGGACTTAAAAGACAAGAACATTCGCTATAATATAATCTGGAAGATCATCAAAAGAGCGCGGTCTTACAACACATCAACAAAATCTTGCCAGTTATGTCTATGGGAAAAGTATTTCATCATATTCGAACCGAAGTTAGCCAGCCTTAACACTAGAAGTGAGCTGATATCCACATGCCGGCATGCCAGAAAACACCTAATTAGCTCAATAACATAATTTGACTACATAATTTGCTGTATACTATAATATATGTATCACACAATAGTATTAAGCCCTCAGCTTTATTAAGTAATTTTATAGCTTGTACATTATACATTTTAGTCATTCTACCTGAAGATTGCAACACGATTGCATGAAACTAATAGTAGTAATGATTTTAACCTGTAGTTTTTAATAAACTTCATACACAGCTCTAATTGACTCGATTATTGAGCACTTTACAGTGTAAACCACATATACTATATACACATATATATGTATACATATATATATATACATATATATATATACATATATATACATATATATAAATATACATATATATAAATATACATATATATATATATATAACAAGGATTAAAAAAGAGACTAAATAAGTAAATAACCTGGCTCTGTCAGACTGGACGTGTTGCAAAAATGTATCCCTTCAGATTAATCTGACAGTTCCAGAAGAAGCCCTTGATAAGTGTTAGGACCACCCAAGGTAGCTTATAAAAACCTAGTCCTGGCGGTGTGTTTCTCTACTAGAGAACACTACCAAGCACTGTCACTACATGACAGAAGCCATTATTATAAACAAATAACAGTATGAATGGTGCATAAAATAGTAGGCTACGATGTTGACAAAGGAAAAACTTCATTTCAACAACATGTAAGACAACGTAGCAGAAGAATTAAATTATTCACGTGAAACGTGGCAATCCAATAAAAAGTAGTTTCTGCCTTTTATAAATATGTAAAACTAGATTTTATCTAAATTAAATTGAGATTTGTCTTCAAGAAATGAAAATTCTTTGACAGAAACTACAAAAGGATTTGCTAACTGGATAAACTAGAAGAATGTATTTGTCTCCAGATTTTCTTTTAAAGCTTTAGCGGATTATAGATTTTCTGGATGCTCATGATATCAGCCAATGATAAGCCAATGATTATAAAGAGTTTCAGCCAATGAAACGTCCAAGATACACATAATTAGAACATCAGCAAAAAATATAGAACTACTAACACGATTAACAGAAATATCTTAAGTGGAAGAGTTGTCATAGCAACCAAATAAACAGAGTTAATAGAGTTTAGGAATGAGAATAAGCTGAGGACAAGCAATTACTGATAGAACTACTTCTACAACCAATAAGGCAGCATTCAGAGGCAGCGTTTAGAGTAGTCAGAGGCAGCATTCAGAGCAAAAAGTGAGCAAAAACCGATGTTTGTGCTTCTGAGGACTACCCTAGGACACTTATGTATTCGCGGCATCTAACTTTCACGTTTTCGCGGCAACAGCCTCTCGCGAAAATTTCATGAGCAAAACTAAACTATCATAACGAACGAGCGAAAACGCGAAATTAAATGGCTTTCTGCATTGATATTCACAATCAAATCGTCATATTAGAAATGCAGGCAATTTTCGTGTGTGGTTGGCTCATTGGGCAAGTTTTGCTAAACTCATTATAGCTAATACACCGACTGAGCAGCTTGGCAAAACAAATTAAGATAATAAGTTTTTTGAAAAAGCCTAGACAAATGAAGACGATGATGATACTAGTTTAGTTATTGAATTTGTAACTGATGAAGATGACAGTCTGGTAGGGAAAGGCATAAAATTGAATAATAATTATTGTGGTGATGAATTTTATTACCAACCAAAAGCGATAACAACCCGGGGCCATGGCCACCACGGCACCGCGTGCTATAAATACTTGAATTCTAATATTGGTACAACATCAGTCACTACGGCAGGGACCTTGACATCATTGATAGTCCAGGAGACAAACTGCAGCAAGCGATCAAATTGCATTATTGATCACGACTACACATTTCTACCTGCGGTTCACAAGTACAAACTACCGTACTTTTCGGACGATTAGCCGCTACTTTTTTCTGATGATTTGAGCCATGCGGCTTATAGGTAGGCCTACAAGGGTGCGGCTAATCACTGTGGCTTTTTCTTTCACCGCTAGGGCGCACTAACGGGAATCTCCAATTAGTGCACTTCTAGCTGTGAAAGAAAATACGAAACAATGCCTCACGGTACTGTCCCGTTAGGCACTAAGTTAAAAAGCGTCGGATAATACAAAACTGTGCCGTTCTGCACTGTTCCGTTTTAAATGGCAAAGTTGCTACCAGGTTAAAACACAGTCCTTAGTTCTGCGGCCTATGGTAATGTGCGGCTTATGTATTGTTTTATTATCACTTTTTTTAAATAAAGCACATGCAGCTTATATAAAGGTGCGGTTTATAGTCCAAACAGTACGGTAGTCCCAAATTGAAAAATATTTCGTACCAGTGGACTGGACCTGAGGAATCTAATGTTTGTTCCACTGCATTTATTTTCACATCACTATATTTTCGCACTCATCAGAGCTGCGAAATTAAGTTGCTGCGAAATTTTACTCTGTATGCTACTCACGAAACTAAATACTAGCGAAATATAAGTGTCCTAGGGTAGTACCGGTAGTGACAGCAAGCTGGAGCCATCGTCAGTGCCTTAGACAGAAAGTTCAGTTCGAGAAATCTCTGGTTTGTAATCTGGAGGTTTAACAGAAAGGCCGCGGCAGCACTTGAAATATATAAGGACTGATTGATTAACTAGTGCGTCAGAAAGAAGCCTTGCTACATTTTGATAGTCAGCCATTACAAATGCGAGCGCGAGACGATGCCTCATCGCCGCGAACATTTAGATGACTTCCATCCCATTATCTTCAGTATTTACTTTTTACTCGACGCAATAACTTCTCTACAGCCGAAAAAAGACTTAATCGCTTCTTCCAAAATATGAAAACTCTGAAAATCAAGGTATGGCTTTCGACACAACCGAGAAGAACACAGACTCTAAAGAATCTAACACTCTGTGCAAAAATTAATTTGATTAGTTTACGTAATCACGTAGGAACAGTATTTGTAAACAGAGCCATGTGAAAGCCGGTATTCCGACCTTTAGGGTTTCCAACACACACTGTGCAGGAATACTGGCCATTAGGGTTCAAAAGGTTGAGTAAATGTTACAAGCGGCATAAAGCGTGATCAAACAGAGCTGGACTGGTTCCACAGCGAACTAACCTGCTTTGAACTCTAACAACGCCTGATATGGCCTTCTGCTTGGGTGTGGCAATAACTGGAAGAGGAGCGATGGTGGAGCCTGGATCTAACAAGAGAAAAACCTCTACTGTAAGTATTGAAAACATATCCGTTGATGCGTAATACTAGAGGTACTGAGTCAATGAAAGATTTTTTTATGAAAACTAGTAAACTGGTAGTCCTAAGCGCCGTAAGAGATCATTATGTGTAATAACTATGTGCACAATTATTCCTTGCATGCTCTATGGTGGTTTTGTAGTGCAGTTGGTAGCGTGCTTCGCTACAAAGCTAAAATGCCCAAGTTCATCTTCTGTGTGGGGCAATCTTCTTTCTAACACGCTTAGAATGACTTTGGACAGACACAGTTTTTATTATAATAAGGAATAATCTAGGCATCTTTAATTTCATGGAATGCTCAGCGGTATTAGACTTGAAACACTGAATATAAGGCCCACTGTAACACAGCACGTGCAACGGGCCTTTTTACAATGTTATATTCTTCTATGCAGATGGATAATCCTGGATTGAAAATAAAATACTTAGGAAGAAAAGCCTCTTATTTCCATATGAAAGCTGACTTCATTCCCCCGAAGGTTTTCACTCAAGGAAACCAACTAGTTACGCAGTTCCAATGCTCAACGTAAATTATAGTCAAGAGGACTTGTAACAGGTTTACTCAAAGATGAATATGCACAAGATTTTTGTAAATTTCATCAAAAAGTATCAGTATTTTTCTATCATTTGCGATTGTTTTTTATGTTTGAAGTGATGGAGTACCAGGATGTTTCAAGATTAAAATCGACAAAAATTGATTGCGATTAAAATGCTCGGATCAAGTGAAAATGTGATTATGAAATCTACAGTTTCCAAGAGACTGACAGGATAGAGAATAGAAACACATAATGCAAATACTTGATCGCAATAGCTGATAACAACTATAGACGATAGCAACTAGTGATGTCATTTCGCATATATTTCTTCTAAGCGATTTAACCGCAATAAAGTTCTGTCGACTTAAATATTCAAACATTCTAGCAGTCGTATCACCTAAAACATCAAAACAATCGCAATGATAGAAAATTACTGGTACTTTCAGATCAAATCTACTAAATTTTTGCACAAGTGCATCTTTAGACCACAATATTTATTTGAAAAACTTTTAGCCAAATTCTAGATCATAGACATCACAAGTTTTTTGAGAATCAACTGATTCATCTAAGTCTGTGATTATAAAAAGCAATAAAATGATTGATAATCACAATAAAGATTACTGAAAATAAATTGTGGACAATCATGAGTCTATAAATCTCAGTGTTTGTCTTTTTGTCCACCCTGTGTCCACCCTGTGTCCAGTTATAGCAATAAAAATCTAGCAATGAAAATTCCGCACGGCACTGATTTTGATCTTGGGATCTCCAGATCTAGAGGCAGCAAACTTAAGCTATCCATCGGTTTTTTTTAACGTCATCAAGTCGTTTGCACATGCGCTCGTTCACGAAAAAGCCACCATATTTGTAGAAAACGATCGTTTTTCTTTTATTCTTTTATTTAATAATATTTCATGGTGTTGGTTTGATATTATAATAAAAAAATTGCTAACAAAAGCATCGTTTTAAAAAATTCATTGCAAAAGCTTCATGTTTTTAACGATGAAAGTTGCCTATAAAGATGGCTGACAACGATAAAATGACATCACGAAAAACAAAGGATTAAGAGTGCCCTTCTACCGTTCCGCAGTTCGTGCTTACTTTAGTTACTTAAAGGTTGACTTGCAACAAAATTCACATTACAGTTATTTGGTATCAAAAGATTCACCATGTCTTACTCTGTTGTGTTGTAGGTGTCAAATACGTGGAAATTTGATTACCAGCTCTTGAAAGCTCAAAAACGATTTTTTGATTGTTGAAAAAATAATTGATTGTTCGAAACAGCATTCTAAGAATCATTCATAATCATTCATTCACTGGCAGTCTAGTGTGCTGTGAAAGATCGTCAGGTGTAATAACAACACGTACAATTATTCAGATATGCCTGCGAGCAGTCGGGCGACACAGTTATTAGAGTCTCTATACAATGCAGGATGTTGCAAGTTTGAACCTCGTAGACGCGATCTTTTTTCACATACGGACAAACAAATATGACTCTTATTATGGTAGAGATTGAGAATTCGGTGAACAAGTCGTCAACTTTTATCTTGAAAACGAGCATGTTAAGATGATGAGTGCTAACTTTATCCAAACAAATGGTGGAATGTTTATTAGCGCTGCACATTAAGCTGAATACCCATAACTTTATGAGCTGAAGTAATAACATATCCACTACGCAACAGGCTTACCATCTCTGTTAGCCGGTTCATCAACTTCCTCTGGGCAAGGTATAGACAACTTCCTACTAGCTACAAATCCAATAGATAAGTTTTAAATAATGTGAAACCATAGACATCGATACAAGAACACCATGAAGGTTTGTGTTCAAAGATCATATACAAACGACGGATTGATAACACAAGAAGATGTTACAAACATGCTTTTTATTAGGCATGTTGGTAACATCTTCTCGAAGATGAAACTGACAGCAACAAGCAAACATCCACAAAATGAGGCAGCTAGGAGAGATTATGGTAACTAAAACAGAGTGAAAAAAGACATTCTTAACGGGACAACAAAACATATTTTAAATGAAGAGAAATCAACTAGCAACTCCTAGTTCTTCCTAAGCGTGCCAACCCTACAGCTTCCCTCACCCATTTCTAGTTATTTCTAACTATTTAATGATTAAGCTTTTTCAAGATGCTGTTTCATGTAAAAACTTCAATGGAAATAATTTAAAGATGCAGTCAAATACTTGTACACAAAAGTGCATCTTTACGAGGATCATAAATCTACAGGACTGAAAATAAATCTTCGCTAAAAAACTGTGCTTTTAGCTACTCATATTATTTAGCAAAAGATGAGATGCTCTCAGTCGACATATTTGGAGAGGTCACCTTAAGGTCACCTTAGAACGAACAAGAAAATATGTTGCGCTATAATTATACAGATAATTGTTTCCAACAAATACTTCTTCAACCTATATTCCTCAATTAGCTGTTTTTTTTATATATTATTGTATTTTGCAGATGTTTGAATGACCTCCTTTATTATATAATTCTTTTCGCGAGTACTTTATCTACAGTGTTCAATTGTTAGTCTGTGATACTATACTATTTTCCTTTAGCTAATTGAGTTGTTGCTAAAATGTTATATCACTACATCAGACTCATTTAGAAGCTTCAATCTACTCAACTAGAGATACACCTGAAAAATTATATGACTTCAATCTATCCAACTAGAGATATACCTGAATATTATATGACTTCAATGTATTCGATTAGAGATATACCTGAATATAGTATGACGTCAATATATTCAACTAGAGATATACCTGAATATAGTACGACTTCAATATATTCAACTAGAGATACACTTGAATATAGTACGACTTCAGTCTATTCAACTAGAGATATACCTGAATATAGTACGACTTCAATCTATTCAACTAGAGACATACCTGAACATAGTACGACTTCAGTCTATTCAACTAGAAATACACCTGAATGTAGTATGACTTGAAACTATTCGTCTACAACAATACCTGAAGTGCCTGACTTCTCGAGCAAGCAGTCGACATCCCCAGCGCCAAGCTGATGATCACAGACAGGTGTACTGTTGATAGACTCTGCCTTGCTTCTGCTCCTATGAACCTGTACAAGCTCCATATTCCCACTCACAACCTGGTGATCCATGGTGACTGCTGATTGACTCGTCAACTCCAACGCTATAGAGCTAGGTTTAGTGTTGCTTGATCCCGCGGACTGATCTATATTTACTGCAAAGATTGAAAGAAAGCTTCAACAGCGCTTGTGTAAGCAGTAGCAAACAAAAGGGGCATAAACCTTTAAAAACCTTAGGCTTAAAAACTGCAAACATAATTTTATTATCGCCAGAACACGCTTATCTTAACCATATCATGAAGGTGAAAATGTTGGTTCTTATTAGGAAGGCTTTTATACCACTCAGTGCACATTTGCTAATGTGTTAGCGAAGGGGGCGTAACTTCTTGTCTTTCAGAAAGTTACTAAAAATAAACCCTTTATGACTAATTAAAAAGGACACGAATCGTTAACCTCTTTGAACAGAACATAAAGCAAAGCCGCCAATATTGAAAACTAGAAATATACGACGTAGCGTTGTAATAAAACCATTGACAGCCATGATTGGTATGTAGCTAGTAACACATCTGCAAAATATTGACCACTAAACATCTGTGTCCTCAAACCCTAGGTTATATAACCCCTATTTTAGTGGAAATATGAAACTGCAATACGTTTTTAAAGCTGATTGAAAACAGCGTGACAAAAAACCAAAACAGCAAACAAAGAAGCTGAAAGTAGACCACCACTCGCTGACTGTCGCTGACCACCCACCCATATGGACGTCTCCTGTTACACCGATGTTCACATGATGATAGAAATTGTTGATATTCTGTACATTTGGTGTATTCTGAACGGGCTGGATTTCACCTTGACCGAGGGGACTTGTCACACCTACCCGAGGGGCTCGCTCAGTGTTGCTAGAGTATCCTGATTCTGAGCCCTCGCTACTGTCCACCGACTTCAGCTTGCCACTCTCAGCCTTCAATAGCAAGTCTAGATTGTATAACATATTGCAAGGTAAGATGAGAGAGTGTTGTGACTGAAATAATATATCGGATGTTTCTGACCCCTGCGACAGCAATGACTCTGTAGATGGCTATCATAGAAGCAGGAGATTTTAGCAATGTTGAGAACATGGCAGGTAGTTGGAGATTGAAGGAGGAAATGTGAAACTAGGTATAAACGACCAGCAGTTTAATAATGATTTGTAGAAATTGTGATTAATCTACCTTAATATATCCTAAGTTGTTATGGTTTGTCTGTCTGTTAGTCTGTGTAAATACTGCTTCCACATTTCGCCTGATTTTGTCCAAATTTCACCCAATTGTGCTCCCACCTTCAACTAGGCCACCAAAAGTATGCGGTTTTAAAAACCCTTTTGGTTCTTACAATCAACCTATTAAACACCCACCTGCTGACATCTGTTGACTATCGGATTGAAAATAAAAGGAATCCTGGGCATCATTAGGCTTACTGCGAGTTGTTAATAGGAGAAACATAACAAAAAACTACAAAAGCTCATTTTTGAGAAAGATTAATGACCTAGAGGTGCAATGCTTTTATAAGATTGATAGAACTGACAAAAAAACTACCAGACATGTAAGTTTGACCTTATTTCAGGTGATTTGTAACCCCATTTTTCTTCTTTTTGTTGTTTTAACATTATTGTATAACATAATTTAAATTTTTTTTATTTGAAATAAAATTACTGCCAATAAATTAATATGTATACTACTTTATTGGCAATAACTTAATAAATGAATATATATATATACAGTCAAACATGGATAACTCGAACTTCAAGGGACCGAGCAAAAGTGTTCGAATTATCAGAGCATTCAAGTTATCAGAGCACTGTCACAAGTCCATATATTTACTTATTTATTAGTAGATACATGTACATATACAAACTATAATATAAATCAAAAGCACAAATGGCTTGTTTCAAATTAAATGCTTCTAATGTAAAGTTTAAAACGTTTTCATGAAAAAGTATAGAGATTTTTCTATCACTTGAGATTGGTTTGTTGTTTGAGGTGATGTTATTGCCAGGACGTTTTTCAGATTGACATTGGCAAAACTTGATCGTTGTTGAAATGCTCAAAAGAAAAGACATTTTTTTCTTTTGGGGTTTTACCCACCATCAATTTTGCCGTTTTTTCTTGAAGTTTATGCAGATTACTTTACTTTACCTGGGATTCGTTAAGAGCAACACTCCGAGGCAGTTCAATTAGAAGTTTTACGAGGTTTTACGGTACATTCTATATCACTCACGCTTTTTTAATAGATACTTATTGAATGTACACACGTATTCTGTGTTTAGGTCAAACGATGAATAGTTTTTTGTAGCTCAGACAACGTATACGTTTAATTACAACATTTTTTAAGACGTTTTAAACATTCAACATTCCGACGTTGATTCAACACGGAATCAACGCCGGAAAACTATTCATCACGGGTTAGCCGAGTCACGCACTCAAGGATTTTCGCCACGCACATACAAAACAACATGCGATTTTTGTTTTGTATGTGCGTGGCGAAAATTCTTGCGCGCGTGACCCGGCTAGCCCGTGCTATTCATCGTATCGCTGTATAAATCAAATTTCACCAAACTTTTAGAAAAGTCGTTGACAAAAATATTTTGCCGATGGTGGTAATAACGACGCTTATGAATTACGAAAAGATGAAGTTTACCTCTATGGCTTTGAATAAAGTGATTTTCTAAAGCGAAAACAACCGTTTCGGTAGCTGTTGGGCAAAAAAACAGTTCGAACTAACAGTGTTGAATTCGAGTTATCTATAGCAATTTATCATTACGTGGGAACGGACCAAAGGAAATGTTCGAATTAACCATTTTTTCGAGCTATCCGTGGACGAGTTATCCATGTTTGACTGTATATATATATATCGTATTGGCATACAAAAAGTTGTATGGAACTATTGATATTAGTATCGTGGCAGTCTAGTGTAATGTGAGAGATCATCAAGAAAGTGGCAAGATGGTCGATTTTTGCAAGCTGGAAAGGTCGGTCTACAAAGACGAAAGTTGGGAGTTCGAAACCCGTTGAAAGCAATATTTTTTACTAACCTCTAAGCATTGCTTCAGACAGGGCTTATGTTATAATAAAAAATGACATGATTTTATAAACTTCAAAAATCAAAACATTGTATTAGAATTAATGTCTTTTGTTAGTATTTTTAATTTTTGACTTTATGCATTACCTAATATGAGGCAGTAATCCACTCAGATGAGTTGATTACAATAAATAATAATCCTTTTGGGTGGAAATTTTGAAAGAAACTATGGAACTATTATCTGCACTTGTTAACTTGTAAATAAGTTATTACCTTGTTAACTGATATGGTGGGAAAGCTGTGCCAATTGAGCCTTAGTTACAATAAAACTGTCAGAACCAGTTAAGATAAACTCAGGCAACCACTCAAACAGTTGAACAGTTGGCACATAGCCAAGAAAGCAACTTTTTAGAGCACCTTACTGAACAAATCAATTTCCCTGCAGGATAACCGCTACCAACGGCGAAACTACAGTAAACGGCACTATAATGTAAACCTCTTTTTACGTAAATTTACCGAACGTAAATAATTTATGCAGTTTTTGCTTTATAGTACATAAGAAATTCCATATAACTCCATATAATTCCATTTAACTCGATATAATTCCTCTTAACTCGGTGGAAGTTATCAAAATCAATTTGAACGAGAGACCCATAGTTAGCCGTAAAAATATCACTTTCTCTCTTGTCACACTTGGAAGAGAAAATGACATATAGAGTTATTTGTTGTATATATTTTTTATTATATTTTATGCATACACAATATTTTTTTCTTGAAGCGTATAACTTAACCTTGCAGTGGAGAAAAAGAAAAAGGAATGGATTAAAATTAATTGAAGGCATGCGGTACCCTTAACATAAACTTAGCGCAATCACGGACCCTAAACCATGTATAAGGGATAAATAAAGAGAAATATTGTCAATACAAATTAATAATATCACAGTTACTGTACAGTCATTAAATTAGATCATTAAGTTTAGTTTTTTCCTGTATGACAGGTCAAAGAGGTGAGTTTGGGAAGATCGTAAAATGGATGAAGCTAGTTACATGTATTTTACTGTTCACACAACATAAAATCCCACATAACGTAAACATTCTTTTGCTCGTTCCAGGCCGGTATTCCTTGGCTCTAGAGCTTTCAAGCATCAATGACTCTCAAAATAAAATTTTGAGTCATTGATTGATTGA
Organism: Watersipora subatra; assembly: GCF_963576615.1. Classification (NCBI taxonomy): domain Eukaryota; kingdom Metazoa; phylum Bryozoa; class Gymnolaemata; order Cheilostomatida; family Watersiporidae; genus Watersipora; species Watersipora subatra. The sequence continues at coordinate 59,511,426 of NC_088715.1, forward strand.
TTGATTAAGAATGATCAGTGTATTGCTCATGACCAGCCTGTTTATTTTTAGTGGCTGATCAACCAAAACACCTAGTTACTACACCACAAGGTTTACCTGGAGAAGAATGCAGTTAATTACTTTTGTTCATTCATTGTAGTCAATGTTCATCTAAACAGCTAAAAGCTCTATCTTTCAACAAAAGGGCTTTTTGAAGCAAGTTTGCAATGGCACAAGTTTTATATGATAAGGAAAATGCAAGTTTGGGGGTCTTCTTCACACCTCCAATATAAGCAATAGAGTTCAGTTTCCAAGTCTTAACTCTTTCACTACCGCAAGCCCATGTATCGGCTCGAGTTACCTTCTCTTCGTGGCCGGCTTTTAGACAGCGCGTTAGTTTATTAATAATTACTCAGCTTTCGCTTCAGATAGACCAATAAAATCTGGTCTCCATAAAAACAAGCTAGAAAGCAGAGCTAGAAATAAATTCGGTAGCGAAAGAGTTAACAAAGTTTCACAAGATCACTCATTTGGCAAGATCACAACGGAGACAATATAGAACGCTCATTGCTAGTAAATTAGTTGTTGGAAATTCCAAGTGAATGAGCTTAGACTGCAATTCTTAGTACTTGGCCACCGAAAAACACCAAAAAGTTGGGGCGGCTCAGCCGCCCCAGGGAATACAGGACTGGTTTGTTATACATTGTAGGTGTGTCTACTGTATATAATCTGACTGGTTCATTATACATTGTAGGTGTGTCTACTGTATATAATCTGACTGGTTCGTTATACATTGTAGGAGTGTCTACTGTATGTAGTCTGAGTTATGGCATGAATAATCAAGAATGCTTTAGGTTATTCTTGAATATCATTTGTCCTTTGCAGACGATATAGCCATAGGTAGTTGCAGAAAATGAAAATATAAAAAAAGAAAATAGTTGCAGAAAATGAAATGGAAAAACAATTCCGAATCGAACACCGTAACCAACATCATGAATTTACTTCATGTTCAGAATTGAAATTTGATCAGATAACTGGATGAGCGTTGACCTTGCTTATTTGCAAAGCACTACAAAAAAATTGTAGTTCAATTGTGATTTTGTTAACAAAAAGGCGTCATACAATTATAACAAAATGCAAGAATTTGATAAATAGGAAATGCGTACCAGATTAGCAGCACATGTGCCTACCTCAGGACCTATGGAGTCGTTCACACCCGTATATAGAGGATCTCTTTGTTTAGTAAGTTCATCATCATGCCCTGAATAATATAGTAAAATCAAAAATTAGCCTTATGCCAAGTAATATGGAGGATATGACACTTAATAAAATAACAAACATGTTAACTGATTAATCTGACTTCAATAACTAGAAACGTTTAGCTTTGAAAACAATCAAAAACTAAAAATGACCCGGCTCTAAGATATGATATCGCCATGGGGAGGACAACTCACTATCCCAAAGTACTGACAGTAATACAAAAGTAAATATTTTTATTAGAATTCTTCTATTGAAGTCTTTGCCGCAATACATACTCAGAATGCATAGCAACCTTCACCTTAAACTAAGAACATTTTACAACTTTTTTGACGAACATTTTTAGAACATCAATCGGCTGGTGTGAACATAGATTTAGAGAGATTTTTTAGCACACAAAGAACTCTCCAGTTATAAATAAATAAAAATTATGCACAAACCTTTGAAAAGGCTATAAATATTTAAAACATTGGTTCACCCGGAATGGCTAATTTTGCTGTTTTACGCAAAATATCAACTATCTTAAGCCGATTTAGTTTATTTCTAGGAATTTGTAGACTATTATTTCATGCATTTCACTGAACTTTTATATCTATCTTTGTGGAGTATAAGAAGAGCTTGTGCATTGTTTGAAGCTTTTCCACCTGTTACTGCTTGTCACTCGCAATATACTGCACTTCTGGTTTTCTGCTATTATAGAGACACGATGAGTGACGTGAGCTCAACATTCCATGGAGTGATTTTAAATTAATAGATCTGACTGAATTCAGTGTAATTTTTCAACTTTCTCAGATGGTTTGACAACCTATTTCCTTAATTTTTTCAGAATTAAGAGTTAGCAACTCCAAAAACTAATTTTTCCGTCACCCAATTCCATGTGTATATATGTACAGATTGCATATTTGGCATCTTGTTGCTACGCTACAAGGGCATTAACTCAGGTAAAAGGACAAAACAGAATTCGGTGCTAGCCTTCCTAGATTTTAACAGGTGAATAAAAATCAGCCAAAGACACGACTGCAGTAAAGAATGAATGTTGAATCTCCAAACACCGAACCAGACTTACTTGATGATAAATTGATTTCATTTCCAGCTCTCGACCTCCCCTTCTGGCAGCAATAGTTGATGAGTAACACAGTGATAATTCCTCCGAACAATAGCCCCACCAGACAGACAGCGATGATGACATTTCGTACCTTCATATTGACAAAAGGGCCTGCTGTTGTTGCACTCTTTACAAGATCACTCTCTACAATTCATTAAATTTAATGTAAGGAATCCCTTTAAGATTAAGTATGACGTCTGCTTAGCTCACTGCAATCAGAGGCTGTGTTTGTAACGACCATTGCTACACATACAATGGTTCCGTGATCTTAGCTAGACATGTCTGTGTCCAGTAGCAAGGAAACCTCGACCACTGCAGACATGCACAGTTGCAGAGAACAACTTGAAGGTTGACTAGCAACAAAATTCACATTACAGTCATTTGGTATCATTTGGATTCACCATGTCTTACTCAGTTGTGTTGTAGGTGCAAAACATGTGGAAATGTGATTACAAGCTCTTAAAAGCTCATAAACAAACAGTTAATCGCAGTCATCACGAGACCAAGACCGCCATAGGCTGGAATCCCTTTCCAAAACAGGTCAAATGAGACGTAGTTGAACAAGATGGCTTCTTTTTACACATTCATGCAAGCTCATTCGTCGAAATATTTTCACAAATATACTTCACGCATTCAATAAAACTATGTCTATTGTCCTTACCCGTCTATTTCATCATCATTGTAATGCTGTCATTTTGAGCACTGATATATCAAAACCTGCCGTAAAACCCGTTTAATTTTTTAACCTTAGCTCAAAGGAATGCTTACCATCCTTTGATAAACCTGACAAGCCTGTTGGTCATATGTGATAGTCGAAAGATGCTGCAGAAATTGTTCGCACTAAATGGCAGAAAGTATGGATCACATGATTAGATTACGACTAGATGATTAGACCAAACTGAAGCGAAACTGTAAAGTAGCGAGCATCTATATCTAATAAGGGCTCTCCGGTAAAACCCGAAGCGTTTGTCCTAAACTAGTGCTACGAGACGTTTTATATCGAGCCTTTTATTGGCCTATGAATTCACATGCCAAAACTATAACCATGTCGAGTTGAGTACGTTGTCGAAATAAGGGATTCTAAACTACGGCGTTTTCATGATGGCTACGATTAACTGCTCATTTTTGAGTTTTTAAGAGCTTGTAATCACATTTTCACATATTTTGTACCTACAACACCTCAGAGTAAGACATGTTGAATCTTTTGATACCAAATAACTGTAATGTGAATTTTGCTGCAAGTAAACCTGTAGGCCGTCATTCCTGTCATCATCAGTCACCTTTTTTGGGAATTGAATGCCAGCCTAACGGTTGCAGGTGAGGCATACTACTGCTAGGCCACAGCCGCTCTCTCAATTCATATGCTCATGCGTACCAACATACTAGAATTATTTCTAAAAAAATTTGCCAGTCTGTGTACACAAGTGACTGGTCTAAATCATAAGCCCAGAAAACAGAGTTGTCTGCTCACAATAACTCCTTGACACTGAGTAGACAACTCTTCATAATAACTAGTGAGGTTTGAGTTTATGTATTGACAAATACAGTTATTCATTCATTCATTCATTCAGTAAGGACTGGCGAGTTGCTTCTAGAGCAACAAATGACATAAGAGAAACAATTTCAAATCACACATTAATATACTAGTATGTATTACAATAGAATTATCAATTGCTCAACCTGTCAGATGTCAAAGTTGGAACATTTTTCTAGTTTGAAAGTTCCATTCTCTTTTGAAACACAACGTAATTGAACATACTCCTAGATATAATGGAAAAATAGAAAGATTGTGATGAATATTACAACTGTAAAAAATATTTTAGCCATAGTTTGGAATCTGTTAAAATTTCATGATAGAACCAACTGCAATGAATTCCATTGAAACACCAACTGCTATAGATTTCATAGAAGTATTGACTACAATAGATTCCATAGAGGCATTGACTGCAATGGATTCCATAAAAAACACCAACTGCTATGGATTCCATAGAAACACCGACTGCTAAGGATTCCATAAGAGAACCAAAGAATAACC